>NC_064638.1:826878595-827626720 GCF_023864345.2 Schistocerca serialis cubense
GAAGAGAGGGGGGGAGAGAGGGGGGAAGAGAGGGGGGAAGAGAGGGGGGGAGTGGGGGGAGAGAGGGGGGGAGTGGGGGGAGAGAGGGGGAGAGAGGGGAGAGAGGGGGAGAGAGGGGGGAGAGAGGGGGGAGAGAGGGGGAGAGAGGGGGGAGAGAGGGGGGAGAGAGGGGGAGAGAGGGGGAGAGAGGGGGGAGAGAGGGGGAGAGAGGGGGGAGAGAGGGGGAGAGAGGGGAGAGAGGGGGAGAGAGGGGGAGAGAGGGGGAGAGAGGGGGAGAGAGGGGGAGAGAGGGGGAGAGAGGGGGAGAGAGGGGGAGAGAGGGGGAGAGAGGGGGAGAGAGGGGGAGAGAGGGGGAGAGAGGGGGAGAGAGGGGGAGAGAGGGGGAGAGAGGGGGAGAGAGGGGGAGAGAGGGGGGAGAGAGGGGGGAGAGAGGGGGGAGAGAGGGGGGAGGGAGAGAGGGGGGAGAGAGGGAGGGAGAGAGGGGGGAGAGAGGGAGGAGAGAGGGGGAGTACTTTGATTTGCTTATTTGCTTCCCCTGTTTCCAAAACCCATGTAGCTGCCCCACTGAGCCTTAAACACACACCTTCAAAAATCACTCCTGTGCACTCCCTACTTGCCACTATTGTTAAGCCTTTCTGTCATGTACAACACCAACCCACTATTATAAACCAAACCCCCTATTATATGGTCTGCAAAACCCATAAAATCTATAAATAATAGACAAGGATCTTCTCTGTACCTTCCCCCTAATTATTTCTCTTCCTAATTAATTGACATTAAATCAACTACTCAAAAGAATCCCTCCATTAAAAAACTTTATAACAAAACATTTCCCTGATGTGGAACACTCATTAAACAAACAACTAAACATAGCAGGGAGACTTTATCACATGAGGGTGTAAGCATTACTCAGCAAAGTGCGACGGGTAAATATCTGACAAAAGGCAATTTGACTGAATTGTAAGATTCAGTTATACCACAGCGTGTTACCTTTGTACCCTAAATCTTAGTTTTCTTAATCAAATTCACAGTCTACATTTATTGGCCACATGCACAGCTTAACAATTCAGGTGTGTGTATCTTTACTACCCAAAATTTTGACAATCTTCCCACAATCTGATCTAATTGTGAAATACATATTATATCAAACAACAACAATTAGCATACTCCAATGCACATTTCTATAAATATAATTTTTTACTAATATATTCCAAAATCTACTTTAATATTTTCTTCTTCATGCTTTTATAGACCTTTAGCTTCGGCTGCCGCATGCAGTTGCTTTAAGCTGCACTGCAGGATGGTATTCATTTTTGTCATCAGTTTTTATCTATTCAGCTTTTGAAATGAAAAGCAAAATTTTATAATGCATTTCTTGTGATTACTCGAGCATAACTCAAAACACCTGAAAGATACCTTTCAAAATTTTATCATTTCACTATTCTCTAAATCTAATTTCAATTCAATTTTTTCTCACATTTGCAGTCACTGAAATGTTTAATAACAGTTTTAAAAAGTTAAATTCTAAATCCTTGGGTCTCACAGTGTCACTTTGTCTTTGGTATCTCCCAGTGACTGTTTATGCATTTTTTTCCGATTCTCTGTTTGTTCCTGATTTATAATTAAAACTATTCTCCCTTTTATGAGACCAAGACTTGTAAACTTACGTTCCACCTCTGTCTGAGAACTTTATTCATAAACGATACTATGGATAAATACTAGTTTGCTTGACTTGCTACTGTCCCAGTCACTTTTGAAAATAATTATCATCATTCTTCTTCTTCTTCTTCTTCTTCTTCTTTTTGTCAGAGATCACTTCTTAAACATGTCAATGCCATTTTATAGCAGTTTTGGCCATGGCATCACGTCATTCTTTTAATTCTTCCAGTCTTTTACCATATCTTATTTTGGATGTTGAAGCCCTTCTTATTTCCATGTGTTTCCATAGCACCTATTTGCCCATTTCTTTGCTTCAAACCCTCATGCATATATATTACTACACTGTTTAAGTCATTATCCATATATTCATTGATTTTTTCCCAATTTTTGCATGGTCAGTGTATCGTTTTCTGCTTATGTCACTTTGAATATAATTAGGGAATATATTCAAATAAAAATAAATACAAGATCAACAATAGAAGGAGTTGTTGAGTGGCAAATAAGTACACTGTGTGTGTGTGTGTGTGTGTGTGTGTGTAGACACATATTGCTGGCAGTTTCAGTGCGCTCTTCATATTGTTATTATTCGACACTGTTTTTTCCACTATTTAAGTACAAGATCAGGCATACGCAGCATCCCATGTGCATGTGGCCACTCAAAACACTAAGAGGACTGCACCAGGTACATGGGACTGGGAGACAGAGCATACCATAAATGGAGATCCCACTTTTGACTTTGAGAACACAAAACTGCCTTGCCGATCAACTGGCTATTAGGGTGGTATTGTTAAGGTATCCAAGGAAACACAGATACATGAAGAACATAGCCAATATGAACGTAAGTTATTGATGCAGTCTGGCACGGGATCCTGTATCAGTAGCAATATAATGAGAGCCTACGCAATACTGTCCAGCACACAAGGTGCATCTGTTATGCCCATATAGAGATTCAAGCGCAGTCTTTGACCTGTCTGTCACCCCTACCACTGCGTTCCCATTCCCACTTCATGCCTATCAACTACAGAAGACCCTGCCGCCCCAAGTCAGATGGAGGGAGCGTACCAGTAGTATAAATATACGGATATCCACAAACCTCAACACTTCCCGGGAGATGATAAACACAATACTCAAAACAATGCAGTATCCACCTGTACTGAAACCCAAGAGCTTTTACCAAATACAAGATCAGTTCCATTTCTCAGAAATTAACACTGCCCCACAAAATATTTAATATAAAATAGCGTTTTACACTAAGTTAAAACTGAAATTATTGTTCTAAAAGTTTGGGAGTGACAGACAACAGCCCACAGTTTCACAGTTCTTTAGTGTTTTCATTTTTAGTTTGAGAGGGGATGTATGTAAAAGGATGGAAGATAACGTTTCAATATCCACAAGCTGATTCTGGGAATGGACATCCAAATGAAAAATGTTGTCAAGTAACAATCTCAGCAAATACATTTTGGTGAGAAGCACGGCGCACAACTGAGTGGTCTACTTGTCTGCAACACACCCTGGGGATTAATTAGTGGTGGAAGTGATACTTCTACATCCAACAGGCAGTACCCCACCACTCCCCCTCTAGCACTATGATAAAAGAGACTGGCAATATAATCTAGCCAGTAAAATAGTGAAAGAGAAGGGGAGGGGGGAGCTGTGGACTTCTAACAACAGGAATGTGAAGCAATAGAAGTTGGAAAGATTTGGTGTCATCTCAGAATGTCCAATCAGATACTGACAGAGGCCTCTGGAGCTTATTGTGTGGTACAAGACATCCCTCCACTCCCTTACAGCAGCCAACAAGGTCATGACAATAAATCTCAATTGAAATATATTGCCCACACTGACAAATAAGATGTAGCATTAGGTCTGTGGTGTGGACACTACTGGCTGGTTCATAAGGAAGCAAGTACACAAGTCATAATGTTTGCCACAACGCAGCATAACTGGGGCATTCTAACTATATGTGTGTCGTCAATGGGGGGAACTACAGACAACACACAGCTGACAAAGGGCAGTTGCTTACTTGTAAGAAATTTGAAAAGAGAACCATCACATGGTAGTGGTCTCCTGTTGTTTTTAGTCTGTTCGTGTACACAGCACATTGTTCCCTGTTCCGAGTCTTCACAGATGTATTGTGTAGCTTCATGTGCAGTTCATGCCCACCTCCAAGTATCCCCATCGCCAAAATAAAATTAAAGCTTTATTCAGCCACAAAAGGATGTTGCAATCACAGCCCAGAATATATTGCTGAGGCAGCAGAAACTAACACTTACTTCATTATCTTTTCAGTGGTATGAGGATTAAATTGGAGAAATTCTCCTGTGTTTTCCTTTTTAAAGGAACATTTCAAAATGGAGTTAATCATTTAAACTTTTGCTTTACTACCCACAATTGCTAGGTACTAGACACTGACGTTGGTGCCAGTAACAACCTTTACATATAACCAGAGTTTCTTCGAGTTTTGTGAAATATCATTTGAAAATATTCTGCTATGGTAGTCACTGAAGGCATCGCACTTTCCTCTCTTGACAGCCAAACATGTTTCATTCAGTATCTCTCTGTCTATAGCCCTATACTTTGTCTTACACCTATTATACAGTAATCTCTGTTTATTTAGAAATTTCTTTATAGTGACTGTATGCCATGGAGGATTCCTCCCATTATGAACTGCTCTACTGGGTATATACCTATGTCGTGCAAGGTCAACTATTCTTTTAAACTTGAGCCATACTTCCTCTATACACTCTTGCCCTGTGCTGAAAGTTTGAAGTTCCTCATTGGGGTATGACACTACTGATTTTTTTGACTAGTTTACTGAACATGTATACCTTTGTACTTGTAATTGTTTTGTCGTCCTTTGTATTCTGGAATCATTGCTACGCAACCACGTGATGGTCACTAATACAAATTTCAATGTGGACATCTGCAAATAGGTCAGGTCTATTTGTTGCCAGTAGATCCAATATATTTCCATTACGAGCAGGGTTCCGAACCATCTCTTCTAGGTAGTTTTCAGAGAGGGCATTTAGTAATGTTTCACAGGATGTCTTATTACATCCACTACTAACAAAACTGTAATTTTCCCCTATTAATTTATGGATGATTTAAGTCTCCAACGATGATTACAGTATGATAGGGGAACTTACATGCAAGTGAACTAAGGCTTTCTCTGGAGTTTTTGGTCACATCAGGAGATGAGTCTCTTGGGTGATAGAAGGATACAATTATAGGTAATGCTTCTGATCTTTAGACATACAGGTCTTGCTGATCCCCACACTTGGTACCCACAATCAATTTCCTATTTCACAAAAATCTTGCAGAACTGCAGCAGACGTGCTCCTACCCATGATCTGTGACCATTTCAATTGGTTTACATGTGGTAATCAGTTGAGGTTTTCACTGAACACAAACGCAAAACACCGTAAAATTGTTCATGAATAAGAAAGCTTGCAATATATAGCAAAAGTAGAAGCCAGGTGGACAAACATTGAGGTGTGGAGCATGTGCCTGTTCCTTCCTTATTACTTCTTTCCTCAAATGAATGTATCTGTAGGTCAGAAATTATTTCCTCCACTTATCTAAAGGCGCAGTTGGGGTAATTTGAATATAATGGGGTAAGTTGGGGGTAAATGACAATTTTATTCCACAATACTTAATCCAATCTTCCTAGATAGCCTATTCAGATTTAATCTACATTGTACATTTCACAGGTGGCTATAATATAGTGTTAATAATTTGTGCTGGCCACAGTGATACTGTCATTTTGAAATTAATGTATGTTTCTCTTAATAATGCAATGAGGATCTGGAATTTTAGTTCAAGAGGTGATGTTGAGAAAGTATGTGCGATACAGTAACCAAACTCAAGTATGTACGCCTTAAACATGTTTTAAACATAATTTTAATAAAATAGTAATATGTCGCTAACAGTTAGTTAGTAAATCACAGTTTATGAATCAGGCATAATTTCGATATAACTATATGTTGGAGCAGACAATGAACTCAAGTTTTCCTTTCAAGATCACGCTACACACATATATTAAGAAAATGGCATCCACACATGAGATCTTGAGAAGGTCAGAGAAAAGAGAAAACAGAGAATGTCAGTGTATGCTGTAGCTAAAAAATTCAACATTCCATACAAAACACTAAGGCATTGGAAGAAATTTCCTCCTGTTCATCAAGGTGCTGGTGGGGGTACAGCATTTTCTAAACAAGAGGAGAAACATATTCCTGGTATTTCAGTCCACTCGCCAAAATGTGGATACCCAATGGATAGAGACGATTTGAAACGCATGGTGAAAACAGTGAGTAGAAAGATTGCTTTCAAAAATGACATACCCAGTTATGATTTTCTTGTTAGGTTCCAACAATGGAGTATGAACTAGTAAAGTGAAAGCCTGAGCTTTTAACAAAAGGACGAGCAGAAGGGCTCTCTCATTTTGTTGTTAATGCATTTTTTTAACTTTATCAGCAAACATTTCCTGAAAATAATGGGCACCCAGAAAGAATTTTCAACCTTGACAATCTAGGCCTTGCAAATGATCCTACAAAAAGTGAAGTATCCCCCCCCTCAAAAAAAATAAATAAATAAAATAAAAAATTTAAAAAAAGTGCTAGAGTGACACATCCCATTTAGGGATTCAGAGGATACAGGAATATTACAGTACAATGTTCTCTTTGTAGCAAGTGCTGATGCTGGGCATTATCCTCCCTTTGTTATCTTTACAGGTGCTGGAACCCTGCGCAGGACTTGGGTTCAAAATAGGACAACTGGTGCACTATATGGTGTCACAGAATCTGGTGGGATGTAGGATTACATATTCAAAAGATAGCTCAATGTATCTGTCAATCAAGTCAAAAACACTTAAAAAATGTTTCTTGTCATCTTTGATGGGCATGGCAGTCATCTAAACTACAATGTCACCTGTACAGCAAGAGAATATGGCACTATTCTTCTGTCTTCCTACAAATATATCTCGTGCTCTTCAATCTTTGGATTTTAGTGAATTTGCCCAATGAAGAAGGCTTGGAAAGATGTCCTGAATAAATGGTGCCGCAAGTCCTGCTCAAAGAATATGGATAAGGCTGTATTTCCAAGTCTTTTGAAGAAGCTTGTAGCTGTTTCTTTCACAGCTAAGTACATATTCATGACTTCAAGAGGTCTGGTTTCTATCCAATACATAAAGATGCAACTGGTCATCATAGAACCAGTGGAGACACACCTTATCAGAGACATCTTCAGATAACTCTGAGGCTGAAATACACCAGACCCACTCAATTAGGTAGGGATAAAAATGTGCTGGGGGCCAACATCTGTGGGTAGGCCTACTGATACTGACAAACCCCACTATCAATAATGAAGAAACTAAGAGAAGCAAATATTAAGGCTGTATCATCTACACAGTCAGCAGGGCTTTGATCAATTCAAAGAGGAAACAATGAAGAGTACAAGGCAGTACTGAAGAAGTGCATACAAACAATGAAGTAAAAGAAAGACTAAAGGAAGACGAAGAGGTAAGAAATCAGAAGAAGAAAGTTCACATCAGTATGAGCAAAGAACTTGAAGAAGAAAATAAAGACCTGAAAAACAAAAGGAGCAATGCTTAAGTTGTGAAGAGACTTGGCTTTGCTAAGCCTTGTGATGGGAATGATAAAACTGAAGATGAAGAAGAAAGCCTTAGTTGTACTACAAGAATAAACTCAAATCCAGAAATAATAATGAGGTCATGGGTTTCAGTGCACTACTGAAGTGAATGTGATAATACAGCAGAGGAATGTGGGGAACAAGTAATAGCATAAGATCCACAGAAGCAATACCAATATTCAGTGAAGTTTTTATCCAAATGCAAGGGGCATGGTCATCAGAATATTTTCCCAAAAGTAGTCGACATAGAATGTATTTACTCAGGAAAATAGTTGAAGTGTTTTCTGTACTTGATTTTATGGGAGGTATTTCAAATTTACTTGAATGGCATGAGGTAGAATTATCTGTTTTATCTTTGTCATGTAACTCACATTACTGATTTCTCATTAGATTTTTTGGAAACTTAGTTGTGTGTGCTTTGTCATGGGTTTTATGGAATTAATCTTACCTAAAGTTCAGATAAGTGTGGCATTATAGTAGATTATAGTATGTTTAACTTAAACAGTACACTATGTACTCAAATTAACCCTTTCATGGGATCAATTGGGTATAGTTCAACTCAGGATAATTGTGATAAGAAAGGGGCATCATGCTTTAAAATGGAACAGAAATATTCTGGGTCACATAGTTAACTTATGAAGAATTCACACAATATTGTATCATGGTAATAAGCTGTAAGCTATTAAACTTAAAAATGCTGTTTCTTTACACCCATATTATTCCAGCTGAACCTAATGGAGGTAAAAAGGGTTAAAGATTGTATATAGGGGCCTAACAGGAAAAATTGTAGTAGCTTTGTCATACATGTTGTAGTTTTTAATTCCACTTTGCAGCTTGTTTATTCCTTAAAATATTTGTTGCCAATAAAGAAATTTGCGTGAGCTAAACTGTAATTTACAGAACCATTATCAAAAATCACTACATTTTCTTACAGACACAGACCTAGTTAACATTAGCCTTTGAAAATGACAGACATTACACGCTCATGTTAAATTACAATAGCTGGGCGACACTGTCTTTCCTGTTTCATCACTGTTCCCATTACCCTTCGTACAGACTATGCGCTATATCATACGTTACATTGACATACTTAATGTTCCTCCTTAATCTACGATTATTCACCATATAATACGGGCGGATTCTACACTGCTAACAGGGCTTGGTTCTGTACTATTATCAACAAAGTTAAAAAATGTGTTTGCATGTATTACATAAGAACACTTTCTACTCACATTTCTGGGTTTCTGCCCATAATATCTTTTCCACAATCAAGCATGGGCTTCAAGTCATTGAGGCATTTTCCTAAATATATTTGCTTGACACTTGTATCCGGCATTGTTTATGGCTTGTCGAAACACTTGTACGACGATCTGTCACAACTGTCATGCAACAGTTCGTTTTACAAATCTTTGCAACAAATGCAAACGTCGTATCATTTAAAAACAAACAATCGTCAAGTATGTATAAGAAATAACCACCCGCCGAACTTTATACACGGATGTGGACATCAACACACATATTTAATGCACAACGCAAATATTTTCCTCATCTTATTTCCCATACACGCCAAAGATAATTTTACATACACTAACAAGATCACCCAGGTTTAATCCGTTTACCGACTCAGCGAAGTTATACTCGAAGTTGACGGAACTTCTTGTATGGGAGATATATATATATATATATATATATATTGTGTGTGTGTTTACAAGAGTATCTGCAAAAGTGAAAGATTATCTAAAAAACGCGAAATTCATGACAAGTGAAAAGGCACCACCATAACGGTAACACAAATTAAATAATATTCAAATACTTCCCCCATAAATAAAATAAAACCAAAATTAAGAGTACAGAAGAAACTGCGGTTATTTCTTAAACATTACAGGCAGATGCTAGATTCACCTTGGTAAGGCCTGTATCACGCAACGAGTTGCTTGTGCAAAATTCTGGGCAGACATTTCGTTGCGCGGGAATAACAGATTTGCGCAGATATCAGCGCAAATACGGATTTTGAAGTTGGAGGTTTGAGCGAAATTGCTCAAATCTGTGAGTTCAAATCTCATCTGCGCAGACCACTGGATCGTGTGGACAGGAGATCGCTGTTAATCTGGCCCCAAAACGTATTTGAGTCAGTTATTTGTTCAGTCAGGTGTTTCTCGTCTGTGTGTACACTTCACAGAGCGAATTTCAGAATGACAGCTACAGTGTTCTAGATAGTTGATTATCGAATTTTATCGAAATATATAGAAGTCACACACGCTTGTGGAAAATTAAACGAAGAGAATACAGAGATAGGGATAAGAAGGCAGCTGTTTATAATTTTTTTACAGAGAAATTACTAGTGGTTGGCCGAACGCAAAACAGGGAAACTGTGCATAATTAAAAGAAAATTCGTAGAAAATTGTTTGCAGAAAGGAGCTAAGCAAAGTAATGAAATCTATTCAGTCTAGTGCTGAAGGATTGCTAGCATACTTTCACTCAGTACTGTCCTATGCCATAATCTGGTGAGCCATGACACTGTAGCAAAAAAAGTAGGCACTATTTGTTCTAAAGAAGAGTGCAGCCAGAATACTGTATGAAGCTGATAATGGAAAATCTTAGAACTGTGCCTTCAGGGACATAGTTTTTATCAAACTTTTTTTACTTCCTAATATAGGAAGAGAGATTTAGAGGTGAACTGTAAAAATGACGATTACTGTATTGCAAGTAAAACTTTCCAGGTATAATATTAATCCCTGTCTAAAATACAGAATGGAATTTTATATTCTGGTGCAAAAGTTGCTGGTACACTTCAGACAGTGATCTGAAAATTTTGACTTAGAAACAAACTGAACTCTAGCTTATTGGCCACGTATATAATTCCAAAGGATATACTCTCTCCAACATATTTGAAACTGTAAAAATATGATCTGTAACTTGTCAGAATTGTGGTATAGTACCTTATTTGCTTTCATGACATCATCCTTCAGTACAGCATAAATAGCTCACGCGTGTTGGATGCTTGTTTCGAAATTGCAATTGCATATTCTACATGCTTCTAGCTCCTTTCACAAGGAATCTTAATGTCATCTTCTGCTGCCCATGTGGAGAAATTTCTCTCCTCAAATTTTCCGTATTTTAATAGGAATTATGAATATACACTTCCAAACCTATCCGCAAAGAGTTACACCAGTTGTCAAGGTCGCCCTGCAACTCGTGAGGTAAATTTATGTGCGAAAATTGCCTTTGCTTAAACATCCACTGTGCAGAAAATTCTGATCTGTTTTTCTGTTTGTGACATTTTGTTTGCTTTTCGGTTTTTGCAACACAAGTTGTGAACAAAGTCCGTAATAGAATTTCTTCTATTTCTGAATAAATGATATGAAGTAGAAACTGCAAAAAATATAATAATAATAATAATAATTAATAACAATAATAATTGTTTTGTGTAAAGAAAACTTATGTCAAAGTGACACATATCACATCATTACGAAATGTTGTATTCACGGTCTATGGAACAAGGATTAATGTATTTATGAAAGTTATGATAAAAAACTTTGAAGTTACTGCACGAGAAAGCAGTCGTTCGCCAGTGAAACTTTTTTTTTTTACATCAACAGATGACGGGTGAGGAGCAGATTGGAATTTGTGTAGTGTGAAAATACGCCATTTGCGACGATCTATTGCAAGCACAAACATCTGCGCAAATATCTGGGCAGACAGATCGTTGCATGTGGCCAGCGGAGATCAGAAACGGAGCAGGTACGAAATTAATATTGCGGGTTGCATACACTAGACACGAAGACGCCGCTGTTACTTCAGTGCTATACCCGCTGTCGCCGTTCCTGCTGTAGTGTGACGAACCTGAGAAGGTGGTGCTGCAGTCGCTCGCAACTCATCCACTCGTTCTCCTTTTCTGAATAATGCAGGACTGTAAGTCTAATCATGACATAATACAGAAGTTGAACGCACTAGCCTGCTGTGTTGTATAGCACTGCTAGGGCAAAAATGACTGACTCTAACAAAGCTGTGGTTTCTGACTCCATAAAAAATGCAGAACGAAAATTAAATGATAGACTTTACATTATTTGAAATGTCTGGAAGAGAAAGAGTTTTGTACATGGCAGATGGAAAACGTGTGAAGTTTGTAAAGCCCACAAAACGTTACACTCTTGTTTATTCTGCTTCCACCATGAAATGTATGTGATCAAAAAAAAAAAGAAAACAGGACTCAGATCAGCGTCACTATTGTTTACCCGCAAGCAAGAAGTGTGCTATTTATGATTCAGTGGCACTCACATGCTGTGAAGATATTAGACCATTCAGTAAGATTCATGGCTCTAGTTTCAAAAAGGTAGCCCAAGCACTCATAAGTGCAGGAGCTGTAGTGCATTGTGACATTTATGTGGAGGCTATACTACCGTATCCAAGTACAGTTAGGAACAGAGTAATTGTAATTGCAGACATTGTTAAGAAGATGCTGGTTCCACAGTTTATTGTTGTTACTGCCGATAAAAAATCCTCTTTCAAGACTGATATCTTGCAGATGGAGGACACACATAAAATAACATACAGTCTGTGACTGTATCCACAATTAGTTAACTATGGCATAGGGGGAGCAGAGTACTACTTACCAACCCATTTCCTGATAAGGAAAAAACAGCAGTTATCGTTTTACTGGAGCTTGTTCGCCGTTTCGACTCCTTAACAATTTCTGGGGACTTAATGAAATCAGCACCATTCATAATAGATCAAGGTTCTAATACAGTGACATGTCTGGCAGGCACCACAAGACTTCCTTGTACATCCTATGCTCTTAGCGCTTTGCTCAAACATAATTTTAATTTAGAGCTTTTAACATCACAGCCAGAGGTAATCCGTTAGGAGAGACAGTAAACTCATGTAAAGCACTAGTGGCATATTATAAGAGAGTTAGTTTCTCAAAGTAACTCACAAAATCACCGAAGCAAGAGATCAAAGTCCAACACAACAGTTTATTAGACACGATAGTTTTAGTGTGTGATTCTTTGATTGAGGTTAGGGAATTACTCCCACAAAAAGAGTTAAACAGACTTTACAATATAAATGAACATACACTAAAAGAACTTGCCATGTTCTTCAAGCGATTCAAAGAAGCTAGTAGTGATCTAGAATGTGACAACTATCCATTTCTCAATTTAGTACTTCTTTGGCGATGTATACTTCTGGATGAGTACTTGAGCCCTAATGAATTAGAGAGTGACACCATGGCATTAATTAAATTAAGGTTCAGAAGTTACATAGAAGTAATGATAAGATTAAATTGCACTTGTACCACAAGATCGAAATACTTTTGTGTCCCTTATATTGAGATCTTTTGATGCTGAGCGCTGGAGACATGGTTAAATTTTCAAAGAGGTTGATGCTCTGTATGCAGACATTTCAGGTGGGTGAACAATTAACATTGTTTGTTTGTGGAACATGATAACAAGTGAATGTTACTGCAAATTGCGACATCTGTTCTTTCCAGTTATTCACGGTTCACATGAAAGTACACCATGCCCATCGAATCTGCCACAACTGTTGAGGGTACAGTTGTATGCAAGAAGCCTGGACCATATGAGCAAACACTGCAAAGTATCATTCTACCTCTCAATTTTTCCTATCAAAGAAATCACATACAGAACACGTGGCTGTATGCGAGTCGAACGCAGGCTATGTCACGTGACTGACGCCTCCAGACAGAACAGTGGAAAGATTGACCTGTAGCAACTTCTGCCTCTTCAGAATGCATCATCAGTCTACCATTAAATCATACCTCGTTACAGCTCCATCTTAATCGATCACCCTGTCCACTCTCTGTTATCCTTTAACGCAGATGCAAGTAAGTTCAAAGGTGGAGGATTCTCTGTCTTCCAGGAAAGTGTCAAATACAGTAGTTAACTCGCATGTATCACTGATAACTCAACAGACATACAGTATAATGCTACCTTGACGGAAAAAAATTGACTGCTTCCCTGATTCCATTCGCTTCCATGTCGACGTTTTCTCGGATTCCTATTGCTGCCACATACTTGTCGCCATGTAAAAATTGTTCTGTGCGAACAAGAAGATACGCAAGTACTTCGTCTGCTTCCCTGCATTTCATCGTATATTTTCAAATTTTACCTATTCCCGGTTATTTTTCTCATATTCTATCTATTTTTTTAAGTCAGTTCGATCCATGCGATCATGACATGACCCTTCGTTCTGTGTTCTAAAACTTCTTGTAAATGTAGCACAGCTGCAAACATCTAGCCCAATTGCACTGATTGGGAGATGTAATATAGCACTGTACTCGATTGTATCCAATCAGCTCCACATTTGAAGAGCTTTTGCTCAGTGTTCCTCATGTCTGTGTATATGCGTGCGTCGCCTGTTCGTCTGGAGTCATTTATTCAAGAAGTATTATACTTGGTAGTAGTAGGGGATGCGTGATAGATTCACCTTGAGCATGAGGTTTATAATGTATGTGTTTGTGTTCCTAAATATGCAAGAAGAGTATCTAAAGTGATAACGATGGTACAGATGTTTCTATTTCCAGAGCCACTGCCCTCAGCAGAGTGTATTTCCGATATTTCGCTCATTGCCGAACGTCGTAAAATTGACCGCAGTCATAAAATTTAGTTGTAAGGACAGGCATAAAATATTCAGGGTGGTCCATTGATCGTGACCGGGCCAAATATCTCACGAAATAAGCGTCAAACGAAAACACTACAAAGAAAGAAACTTGTCTAGCTTGAAGGGGGAAACCAGATGGCACTATGATTGGCCCGCTAGATGGCGCTGCCATAGGTCAAACAGATATCAACTGCGTTTTTTAAAATAGGAACCCCCATTTTTTATTACATATTCGTGTAGTACGTAAGGAAATATGAATGTTTTAGTTGTACTACTTTTTTCGCTTTGTGACAGATGGCGCTGCAATAGTCACAAACATATGGCTCACAATTTTAGACGAACAGTTGGTAACAGGTAGATTTTTTAAATTAAAATACAGAACGTAGGTACGTTTGAACATTTTATTTCGGTTGTTCTAATGTGATACATGTACCTTTGCGAACTTATCATTTCTGAGAACGCATGCTGTTACAGCGTGATTACCTGTAAATACCACATTAATGCAATAAATGCTCAAAATGATGTCCGTCAACCTCAATGCATTTGGCAATACGTGTAACGACATTCCTCTCAACAGCGAGTAGTTCGCCTTCCGTAATGTTCGCACATGCATTGACAACGCGCTGATGCATGTTGTCAGGCGTTGTCGGTGGATGACGATAGCAAATATCCTTCAACTTTGCCCACAGAAAGAAATCCAGGGACGTCAGATCCGGTGAACGTGCGGGCCATGATATGTATGGTGCTTCGACGACCAATCCACCTGTCATGAAATATGCAATTCAGTACCGCTTCAACTGCACGCGAGATATGTGCCGGACATCCATCATGTTGGAAGTACATCGCCATTCTGTCATGCAGTGAAACATCTTGTAGTAGCATCGGTAGAACAATACGTAGGAAATCAGCATACATTGCACCATTTAGACTGCCATCGATAAAATTGGGGCCAATTATCCTTCCTCCCATAATGCCGCACTATACATTAACCCGCCAAGGTCGCTGACGTTCCACTTGTCGCAGCCATCGTGGATTTTCCGTTGCCCAATAGTGCATATTATGCCGGTTTGCGTTACAGCTGTTGGTGATTGACATTTCGTCGCTAAATAGAACGCGTGCAAAAAATCTGTCATCGTCCCATAATTTCTCTTGTGCCCAGTGGCAGAACTGTACACGACGTTCAAACTCGTCACCATGCAATTCCTGGTGCATAGAAATATGGTACGGGTGCAATCGATGTTGATGTAGCATTCTCAACATCGACGTTTTTGAGATTCCCGATTCTTGTGCAATTTGTCAGCTACTGATGTGCGGATTAGCCACGACAACAGCTAAAACACCTACTTGGGCATCATCATTTGTTGCAGGTCGTGGTTGAGCTTTCACATGTGACTGAACACTTCCTGTTTCCTTAAATAACGTAACTATCCGGCGAACGGTCTGGACACTTGGATGACGTCGTACAGGATACCGAGCAGCATACATAGCACACGCCCGTTGGGCATTTTGATCACAATAGTCATACATCAACACGATATCGACCCTTTCCGCAATTGGTAAACGGTCCATTTTAACACAGGTAATGTATCACGAAGCAAATACCGTCCGCACTGGCGGAATGTTAAGTGATACCACGTACTTATACGTTTGTGACTATTACAGCGCTATCTATCACAAAGCGTAAAAAGTGGTTCAACTAAAACATTCATATCTCTTTATGTACTACACGAATATGTAGTAAAAAATGGTAGTTCCTATTTAAAAATACGCAGTTGATATCCGTTTGACCTATGGCAGCGCCATCTAGTGGGCCAACCATAGCGCCATCTGGTTTCCCCCTCAAGCTAGACGAGTTTTGTTCTTTGTAGTTTTTTCGTTTGATGCTTATTTCGTGAGATATTTGGCCCGGTCACTATCAATGGACAACCCTGTATATGATTGTGGTTTCTTAGGATGATCATTCTGTATATGCGTGCAGTGTAGGTGATCTGTGCACAAATGATTCACATTTCC
The DNA here is from genome assembly GCF_023864345.2 of Schistocerca serialis cubense. Classification (NCBI taxonomy): domain Eukaryota; kingdom Metazoa; phylum Arthropoda; class Insecta; order Orthoptera; family Acrididae; genus Schistocerca; species Schistocerca serialis. Next base: position 826,894,532 of record NC_064638.1, read on the forward strand.
CGTTAACGGTAGGAGTCGTGTAAATGTAGATGACTTAACTGTGTTATTGCTTTGGTGATCGCGCAGAAACTTGAGAAGAGTGAATATGGAGGTGTGTTTGTGCTGGACCTTTATTCGCTCCCATGTAAATTGTTCGGTTGACTGTTTCCGCACATTTCCCATCTTTATTTAGTTGAGAGAATATCAACTGTGGTGTGTGCATCTAGCAAGTGGAAGATACGTTTACTGGTTCTCTAGCCATGAGGAACACCTTAGTTGAGTTTGTAAATTAGGGGGATGATTTGGAATCTATTACATCACCGACATCGGTATTCGCGAGTGGAAATACCAGTTTTCTCTATTTATTTCGAGTTCTCACGTAAAGGTCTTCGCAGGAGGGATAAGCGCTAAAGTTTCGGGTTTGTAGAGAAATAATTTCCAGTCTATATCATCGGAATTACGTTGCGCGAGCGATGGGTAGCATACTGCTGTGTGCTTGATATCGAGAAGTACCGCGAATATAGTATGATATTCTAGCAAGCCATGCGAGATTAGATATGTTCTTGTAATCCCAGAGTCTGTCGATGGGTGTAGAAAAGCGAGCAAGCTGGCAGGCAGGTCCAGACGAGAAACTGTAACGTGTTTGTGCCGAGGAGAAAAGAGCCCGAATTTGTAGAACCGTTCTGAGAGTGACTTCTCATCCACTGAGGGCTCTCTGGTCACTCGCTGGGGGTGGATGCCCGCCCGACCTCGTGGTAAATATCTGGTGCCACGAGTATACGTACTGTGCTGTCTGTCTTCACGGTATATGTATGAATGATGTAAAGGGGCTGACTTTGTATGGTGCAGGATACGAATTGCATTTTTACTAGATCGATACAATATGCAGTGATATATTGATAGGACGGAGATTGGTTTCATGTTCTAGTATTCAAGCTCCTGTCCTCGGTGGAAGAGCAGTGTAATTAAATAGGAGTCTTTCCGTATTTGACGATATTTCGGGTACGTGGTGATATATTGATGGGTTGTAGATCTGTTTCACATTTTAATATTCAAGCTCTTCTCCTCGTTGGCCGAGTAGTGTGATTGAGTAAGAGTCTTTTCGTATCTGACGATATGTAGGACACATTGCTGGGTTGAATTGCCAGTTAAATATGGTAGTTGAAACACGTATGTAACGCAGCAGCGATGGCGAGGCATTGTAGCATCTGTGACCAGAGAGTTTGCGCTTGACCGCGCGAGTGTTGCGAGCGGTTCTCAGTCTGTCAGTCAGTCGTTGCGTGCAGTTCGCTAGTTGTCGCTATGCAGAGCAGTACTCTGTCTGTAGTCGTTGCGAGTCTGTAGCACTGTCTAGTTGCGTGCAGTACTCAGCAGTCGTTGCGAGTCTGTAGCTCTGTCTAGTTGAGTGCAGTACTCTGTCAGTATTTGTCGCGTGCAGTACGCTAATAGTCGTCATGCAGAGCGGTCGGTCAGTAGTAGCAGTCCAGTGCGGGTGATGTAGGCGGTCGGCAACACTGGTCAAGATGGTGAATAAGGTATACTGTTAATTAATATAATCATTAGATAATGAAAAATTTTATTTATTGTAATTATTGTCCAACAAGTCCCCCAATAATAATTTTTATTTCAAAAGCATTTTTTTCAAAAATTTAATTTTTTATTGAACTAAAGATTTCGTTGCACTTCCCGTTTCATTCCACTTCTTTTGAAGAAAAATTTCACTAAAATCACAAAAAAAAGAGAATATTATTATTTGCAATGCAGTTCCTCCAAGCCGTGCAGAAAGATAAGAGCAGAAATGTGACATCCATTTATTCTGAGGTAAGACTTTAATTCTGATTGTTTTGCACAGGGCCAAAGACCGATATTTCGGTTTAATTGTATTTTCTTGTCACTGAACGGACTTTAAATTTTGTGAAGAATTTTTATTTGAGTCAGATTGCGTATTTCACATTTTTGTTGCCATTGTCAGTACATTTCATTGTGGGCAGGTTACGCTTAGCACAATGTCCATTAGCATCCCTAATTAAATATTGTCGTGTTTCTTTCTTTCAAATTTTTGTGGGGAGATTACACTCGGCTCCCATTTGTATTAAGTATTGTAATTTTATTTCTTTTAAATTACGGTGGGGAGGTTACACTTGGCGACACCCAGTCCAGGATCGTATTTCGTTGAGAATCTTTTGAACAACAGTCAGATATCTGCTCTTATTTGCTTAGATATAATTAGGATTTGGCGCAACGCTTTTATTAACTTGTGACTTTCTTTCTACAGGTCAACGGCAATTCTTTGCTCTGTTGTATTTGTGTGTTATTTTTGCATTGTGCTTATTTATTTTGTGAAAAATTTTGACTATTGTAAAAATGCCGCGAAAGACTGTGAATAGTGTATCGCGAGGTATTATGAATGAAATTACCGGGTCAAACGACTTTACCGATAGGACATGTGACATGCAGTGTAATGATGACAATCCTGCGTTCACTAACAATCAATGCGTTCCAACCACTAATGATGATTTTTGTCTTAATGACGAACAAACGAACTCGGTTATGTCGTCTGTTAATTTGACGACAATTGATGACGCAGAACGCTCTATTGTAATGAGCGCTGCCCAGCTTGACACACCCGATTTGGAAAACTCAAGTAACGAACAGACAAATTTGTCTAATGAAAATGAACAGATCACACAAAGTAGGACAGATTTATTTAATTCCGAAACAATGACTGATAGTATACATTTGACTGACAAACCTTTTTGTAAATCTCAAAATGACCAAATGGTTACAGAAAGTGAAACAATTCCAGATCCACTGTTGAACAGCACAGAGAATAGAAATGCTGACCTTGAGTCGAATCCAATTATGGCTTTGTTGCGACAAATGAGTAAACAACAGAGTGAAGATTTCAAACAACTTAGCGAACAGGTCAAAAAACAGAGTGTGGATAGCAAACAAGATAACGAAAATCTCAAACAACAACTTAGTGAACAGGTCAAACAAGATAATGAAAAACTCAATCAACAGTTAAATGAAAAATTAGACGACAATTCCAGACAGCTTAGTGAACAAATAAGAGCCGTTGCCGCGCAGTGTCATGACACTAAGGAACAGTTGCGAGTGGAAATTGAGGCTTGTTCACGAAAAAATAGCGAAGAAATTAAATCTGTTGCGCAAGAATTAAGGGAAATGCAAACAGCCGCAACAGAAACACTCAGAGACGAAATTAGCGGAGTCGCCAAACAGTGCTCTGAAAAAGCTACACAATTACGGGACGAGTTTAAAGCAATGACGGTAGAACTTTCGCGCACAGTGGACGCAAAGATAGACGCGAAATTCGAACAGCAGAACACTCAGATTGACGAACGCTTTAATCTTCACATACAAAACAGTGATACGCGTTTCCGCAAATTTATTCAGGATCAAAATAAAGTCAAACGTCAGGTTGTGGAAACAATCACTGCACAAAGACAAGAGGACAAACGTAAAATATTCGCGAAAGCGAAGACGTATGTAGACAATAATATTACTACAGTGTCCGACAAAATTAATACCATAGAACAATTGAACGCGGAATTACGGGATGAAATTTCTGACCTTAAATCAAAAACAGATACACACACAGTAAATATTCAAACAGTGACAGATAGATTCGAACAATTAGATCTAACACAGGATTGTGATGTTATCAAAGCTAATGTTAAAAAACTGAGCGAAACTACGCGCAAGTTGCAAAAACAGATTAATGCGTCTGATTCTAAAACCGATGATCAGGTTAAAATACTGACTGAAAAATGTGATGAATTGGCCAGTCGTATTGATGTTATCGAAAATGCTAATGACAATAAATCAGACGATACTGCACCGGTTTCATTTATCTAAACACCTGAATTTCAAAATTTACAACAGACAATTAATGAGATCGATTCATCTAACAACACGTTACGTAGGAAGTTGTCAAGTTTACAACAAGAAGTAACAGAAATGAAAAACACTTCAGTTAATAACATACAACAGACACCACTTTATGAACATTCGTCAGATACACGCAGCGCGTATAATTTGGGTAATCTACAGAGAGTACGGGACTTAGATTGCGATCAACCACAGTTCAATAGATTCTCTTACGATCCTGAACATGTTCCATCACACAGAGATGATAGTTTCGACTACAAACATTTTCTGTCAGTGAGAAAGTTTAAAGTTTTTAAAAACGATAGAACGCAGATTCACCCACTGGATTGGATTCAACAATTTAGCTTTGCTCTTCCACCGAATTGGCCTGTAACACACAAACTTGAATTTATTTGCAGTTTTTTGGAAAGCGAACCGGCAACTCGTATGAGACCGATCGCGAGGCAATGCTATTCAGTAGAGGAATTTCAGAATGCTTTTCTGTCAGCGTACTGGTCGAAGACGACACAGCGCGGAATTAAAGACCAACTAATTAGTTTGCCAAACTATGAAAACTCAAATTTTCCCAGTGTAACGCAATTTTTTGAGCACATGGTACAACAAAACCAGTACCTAAGTGAACCGTACAGTGAATCCGCACTTATACAATTATGCATTTCCAAATTACCACGGTCATTACGAGTGTCACTTCTAACAGGTCAGCAAAAAGAAAACATTTCAGCATTCAGAGATCTTTTACAGCTCTTGGAAGTACAGCAATCTGATTATTCTTTTGTAAACAAAAACTTTTTGAGTAACAACCAAGGTCAACAACAGTACTGCAATTATGATCAGGGACGTAATTCCAATCGGAAAGATAACAGACGTTTTAGGAACGACAACTACCAAAACTTTAATAACAGGCAAAATTCTAATTATCAATACCGTCAAAATTTTCAGCAACAGGAACAACACTTTAGTAACAATAGAGGTGTTTCACAACAACAACAACATCAAAACCAGCCGGTTAACATACCTAACCAACAATGGAATACACAAGGTCAACCAGGCTTTAATGTTTCGCCGCGTGGACGTATAGCCCCTGGTCCAACAAATAGTAACGCACGGGAGCAGAGAAACAACTATGTACAGAGAAGACAGTATTTCAACTCCTATCGCAATACACCGTATATGAATGACTATTACGACAGACGTAAAAACGATGAGCACAATTACCAGCGTACATATAATAACAGTCGGTCTCACCAACAGCAAAATCATACGCAAGAACATATTCTTATGAATGAACCCGACAGTAGGTACCATCCAGAGCGTAACACGTCTGGAAGAAGTAATAGGACAGTTCAAATAGTCGAAATGCCACAGAATCCTCCTAATAATAATAACACGTCAGATAGAATCTGACTAGATAATGTACAGGACGCATCTTCCAATAATACAAGCACTACTTTAGACACGCAAAATGTTGTTCACGAAAATGTAATTACTTTTGACGACATCAGAGACACTCTTTTACAGGAAAGACCAGTTATTCAGAAATCTATATCACATCCTGTTATCGAAATCAAAATTGGTTCATCGAAATTCTCAGCAGTAATTGATTCCGGCTCACCGATATCAGTAATAAATGAGGAGACTTTCAACGAGTGCAACAAAGAGAATAAGTATCCGACATTACCTTTAGGCAAAACAAAAGTGAAAGGAGCAGTATCGAGTAAAGGTGTAGACGTTGAATTACAGACGCATTTATCATTTTGTATTGGAGGTCATACTTTTCACTCTAATTTTTGGATTGTTCCTTTATTGACAACAGACGTTATTTTAGGTACGAATTTTCTGGTACAACACGACGCAGTTATCGATTTTCAAAATTCTTATTTAATGTTAAAGGATGAAAATGTACAACTTGCTTTAGAATTTCAGCACGCATTATCTGCGGAAGAACAAACAATCAACCGCACAGAGATCATTTCCGCAACACGTGACATAGACTGTAATCCCACATTGTTAACGGATACGTACGTACACAACTATAATACTCCAGACGAAGCTGACTACGACGTAATGCAATTGATTTCTGATAAGGTTAAAGAGAGCAGTGCAACTACAGACGATGAACGAACGCAATTACACAAAATTCTTTTACAGCAAGCTCCAGTTTTTGACAATGTTCCTGGTACTATGTCCGGATTTATGTATGAATTTCAAGTCAAACAGCACGACACATTTAAAGCAAAGCATTATCCCATTCCATATATTCACAGAGAACAGGTTAAAAAAGAATTGCAGGATATGCTCGACCAAGGAATTATAGAACCAGCAGTTAGTCCGTACATAAACCCGCTACATATTGTTAAGAAAAAAGATGGCTCACTTCGCCTTGTACTTGATTCACGTCACATTAATGACATTATTATTAATGAAACAGATCGACCACAGACACTAGAGGAACTTTTACAGAAATTTCATGGTACAGCTATTTATTCTACATTAGATTTGAAATCGGGATTTTGGCAAATTCAACTTCATCCGAACTGCAGAAAATACACAGCTTTTCTCTGTTTCGGCGACTGTTATCAATTTTGCAAATTACCGTTCGGCTTAACTATTTCTTCTGCAGCCTTTATTCGCAGTTTGAACACAATACTTCCGACAGAACTTAAAGACAGAATTACGACGTATGTAGACGACATTCTTATCGCAGAAGCTAACTGGTCTGAACACAATCTGATTCTTGAACAACTGTTACAAACTTTCCATGCACAAGGACTTACAGTTAACCTCAGTAAATCGCACTTTGGTAAAACTTCTATAAAATTTCTTGGACACGTAATTTCAGCAGAAGGCATTGCACCTGATCCGGAAAAACTTCAGGCTCTACGTGACATTACTGTTCCTACGAGAAGAAGCAATTACGCAGTTTTTTGGGCTTAATTAACTTTTTTCGTAAATTTATTCACCATTCTGCTTTAGACACGCCTAGACTATGCCAATTAACAGGTAAAAACACTATCTGGTCTTGGGATAAGCAAGCACATTCTGAATTCATGAACCTGAAACATGCTCTGTTGAATGCTCCACTTTTATCGCACCCAGATCTTACTAGAAATTTTTCCATTGCCACCGACAGTTCCAACACCGCTTTAGGTGTACATATTTTCCAGGAAATTGAAGAAGATGGTTGTACAGTAATTAAAAACATCGCATTTGCAAGTCGCATTCTGTCACCTGCTGAACGAAATTATTCTGTTACTGAACTTGAAACATTATGTGTTGTTTGGGCATTTACGAGATTTCGGCATTTTGTTTATGGCAGACATACCACTGTTTACACAGATCACAGAGCGATACAATTTTTACTTTCAGCTAAATTTACTCACGACAGACTAAGCAGATGGAAACTGTATTTACAGGAATTTAATTTTACAATAGTTCACATTCCCGGCACACAAAATGTTATAGCAGACGCACTATCGCGTTCTCTGAGCAACAATCAGCAAGACGTAGCAACCAACTTCTGCAAAACAAATTTCAGTGTCATGTACATTCAGCAAGTTGCATTTGAAAACTTTATTTCATCGTCATTACAGGACATAGCAAAGGAGCAAAATAAAGACAATGTGTGGAAAGAAATTAAACACCTTTGGCAAGATAGGAATAATGTTACGATTAGGAACCACTACACTGTACGCAATGACATTCTGTTTCGCCGCTCTCACCCTGACAGCAACAATTGGTTATTATGCATACCTGACGAACTAGTTAACAAATTAATTTGGTACACTCATTTAAGCTACACACATTACGGAGCACGAAAATGTTTTCTTATACTGAGACAGAACTGTTATTTTACCAACATGGAGAAACGTATACGACGAGTTTTAGCATCTTGTAAAATTTGCCAGAAAGCTAAATCAGACACCACTTCACATATTCCTCCTTTATATCCCATTATACCTGTTAAATTAAGACATATGGCCGCAGTAGATATTTTTGGTCCGATTCCGAGAACTAACAGAGGTTTTTGCTACATTTTTGTCGCTGTTGAGCTTACTTCAAAATTTGTTACTTTCACTCCATTACGCAAAGCTACTGCCAAAACTGTTTCGAAAGCATTTGTAAAACATTTTCTATCTCATGTAGGGCATGTAATGAAAGTAATTTCTGATAATGGATCACAATTTCGTAGTAGCGTATGGACACGCATGTTACGAGCCAGAAACATTTCTCCGATCTATATATCCAAGTACCAAGCTTCTTCGAACCCCTGTGAACGATTAATGAAAGAAATTGGTAAACTGTGCCGAATATACTGCCACAGAAGACATATTGATTGGGACACACACATATTCTCATTCCAAGATGTAATTAATTCCATTCCAAATGAATCCACTATGCTATCTCCGTCTGTTATACTGAAAAATGCTGAACCACCTAACAAAATTAAAGAATTAATAACATTTCCTACATCTCGTCGATTACGACACCACGAAATAATTGACATTGCGCTGAACAACATCAAACGTGCCGCAGAGCGCCGGAGAAGACAGCAAAAACAGGTTTGTACACGCCGCGACTTTCACGTTGGTCAGAAGATACTAGTACGTACACACTATTTATCCAGTAAATTAAAAGGTAAGTGCAGTAAATTTGAACTTCTATACGCAGGTCCATATCGGATTCGCAGCATCCCTCACCCCAATGTTGTACACGTCGAAACTTTGAGAACCAGAAAATCGAAAGGCAATCACCATATCTCAAACATTAAACCGTTTATTGAATGAAGACACTTTATGATTCAACACACTATGATGCCATTTACTAATGCAATTATATTCACCTGACTAATTACTGATGATTATCGTATTTTTTTCTTGGCAAGTGCCCGGCAAGGTAAGGTTAGCAGGTCGCTCTTCTTGTCGTTACACATCAGACCGTGCATATTTTTCCAAATGAACTTACGTATTTTGTGAATAATTATGCAATTCTATGTAATGACGTATTAATTTTATCAAATTCTCTCTCCATTAAAGTCTTTAATTCTCGCCTCGATTAACTACACTACATACAAGCTGAACACAACGAACGTCACATTTTGTCCTTTTATGTATGATTGTATTCCAGTTTTGTTTATATGCACTGTGAAATAGTTTAAGATATAACACACACCAGTCGACTTTGACTTTTTTTTTTTTTTGCCCTATGATATCTCAACATCGTGACTGTTTTACATTTTTCCTTTTGCTGCTGCATTGTATTATTCTGTGTATATTTTTGCATTTGAACACTGTCAATGTTTTTGACATATTACGTTTTCTGTCATGTTATGCTGTATGGTTAATTATGTCACCATAAACCAGTCATTATTTAGTGGGTATATGATTTAAATGCAGGACATTAATCTCTGTCATCAATTTCAGAAAGAAATGATGCATGTAAGAAATAAATTCAACAGAAATGGGAATTTCACCTACGGAATAAACGAAAGAAGATGCAATAGCTTTATGGGGAAGAGTAAATGGATCAGGATTAACAAGAATATACTATACTCATCACAGAATAGCAGTCTTAACTAATTTTTTCTTTCAGAATACAAGGTGATTGATGCAGGCTGTCAGACTGAACTACACATCTTAGTTTTAGTGATGAAATATGCTAGAGATAAGGAATAGTTATGTAATGAGTAATGAAGTGATTTTTTGCAGATGATAATGAATACTGATGAATAATGATGAAGGATATGATGTTATGAATAATGAAGTTTTTCTTTACAGGTGATGATAATAGTGAAGTTATGATGATATGGATAATGAAGTTTTCTTTACAGATGAGGATAATGTTGAAGTTATGTATTTAAGTTATGTAGTTATTTAAGTATTTGTTGCAGTTTGCTTTGACAGCAGGTGTTATATTGCATAGTAGGATGACGGAAAGTTTTGGAAAGGACAGCTATGGAACACATTTTTATACACATTTCACTACCTGTTAATTCGAAGTTCACTACTGTTCAGCATAGTGTGCGTTTCTTCTTTCAGGTCAATAATCCATTTTGTATTTTTTCCAGGAGAAGCTTTTCATGATACTTACTAAACCTGTTACTTATTATACCTGTTCTAGTACTTGCATTTTTATATTTTACCCATTTTTGTCTATCATTTATAAATGTGATCACATATACTGCCTTGTTACATAACCTTGGTACAGCTGACTCATGACGAATGACGTTACCTATCCTCGTTTGCAGCAATAGGTCAAAAGCAAATAGTGTTATGTCTCAGCAATTAATTATCGATCCCAATGCAATGCATTGCTAACAAACAAAAAAAAAAAAAAAAAACCAAATAGTGATACCAGTTTGAGAAAATAGGATACTACTTATAATGCCTGTGATTATTAATGCTATGACTGTAATTAGCTGATTTTTAATAATGACTTCATAATGATCTGAATAATACTGAATGATGATTCTATTCAATACTTGCTGGCCACTGAGTGCCAATAATTAATGTCACTTGAAGAATTGTTATTAATTATGCCATTAATTAGCCCTTTTTTTTCCATGTTGAGTTTTCATGTTTTGGTTAATGGCCAATGAGTGCCAATAATTTGTATCACTCAATGTATTATGTTAATGCTAGGCCAATAATTGACTCTCCTTTTCAACTAAGACTTCTGATGAACATTATTCTGTCATACTAAATATACTTTGTAACTGGCCAAGGACCGCCACTGTTTATTGTAATACGATTACCCATGATGCCAGCTAGTGATTCTTAATAGATTGGAATGACACATAATTAATTAACTATGGTACTGTTTAATAATGCTTTGTAATTAGGAGAAGACTAATGATTCTTACTATATTAGAATGACAAATGATTAATTAACGACAAATGATTAATTAACTGTAATTAGGCAAATGATTAATTAACTGTAATTAGACAAATGATTAATTATGACAAATGATTAATTAACTGTAATTAGGAAAAGGCTAATGATTATTATTGGAATGACAAATGATTAATTAACTGTAATTAGGAGAAGGTTAATGATTCTTAATTACACTCTGTGACAAAAAAGAATGCGATTATTTCATAATGCTTTGTAACCAGGAAAAGAAGGCTACTGATTCTATGTAAAACAATTAATGAACATTTTTCTGTAATACTACATACTTGGTACAGAAATGTTCAATAACTGGGCTATGAATGCCACAAACTACTAATTAAGTCTGTAATTGTCAATATTATGTGACTTGATGTCCTTCACCTCATAAGCTGACTACCCTGAATTACTGCAATGTCCATTTGTCCTGTTTATCCCAGTGATCATGGAGCACTATATTTGGTTTTGCACTAATTCTACGTTGGTGTGCCTTGTAAGAGTGTGGTGTTGACACGACATGCTGTCCACCACCATGAGCGATGAAGTCATTATTATGGTCCCACTGTTTGGTGTACCTAATGTACTGCCAAAATGAAAACATGGAACATTACTACGACAGTTCAGTGTCTTGGCTACACTGATAAATTCTGATGGGAAAAGAACTTTAAGTTGTGTCACTTGGTGTTGTACTTCTGTGGAAAGATATGGACTTTCAGAACAGCTGTGTGCAATCTAAAGTGCTGCAACCATGATGCAATCCTTCCCTTTCCTATCCTAATTCTTGTCACATAAGGAAAATAATTTTTTTTGGTTAACTGCATTTATGTTCGTAGGTTATACATTTTTTTTTCTCGATTCACTGAACTCCAGTGTGAGTACACTTATGTCACTGGTCGACATGATGTTTTGTCATTATGTTTATTTGTTGTGAAAATGCTAAAGACATTTTTTCAGTGCGTGTGCACTTTGGACATGATTTTTTGCCATTATGTTTATTTATTGCGAAAATGCTAAAGACATTTATTTTTTCGATTTGTTCTCAACTACAGTGCATGTGCACTTATGTTAGGTGTTAATATGTTTTCTACTGAACTTTAGTGCCTGTGCATTTTTCTCATTTTTCAATATGATTGTACTCATTCTGTATATTCAATACTTCAATGCGTATGCACTTATATCATTTGTTACTCATTGTATATACATTTCATCATTTACTGATATGTTCTCAACTGCAGTGCATGTGCACTCATGTCACTTGTCAATATAATATTTTTTGCCAGTCTGTTTATTTGTTCTGAATATGCTAAAGAATTTTTTCAGTGCCTGTGCACTTTGTTATCTGTCAAATAATTTGTATATACATTTTTCTGATTTGCTACTATGTTTTGTACTCACATTTTGTCTTTGTCTGATATATTTTGTACTTAGTGCGTGTGCACAACATTTAAATATTCTGTAAGTTGTAGAATTTTGTTAATTAAAGAAAAATTTTGCCGCGATTGCCAAGTCCAAATGACTCACCATCGCTGCCAAATTTTTGCCCCCCCAGTGGAGGGTTATGAAACACGTATGTAACGCAGCAGCGATGGCGAGGCATTGTAGCATCTGTGACCAGAGAGTTTGCGCTTGACCGCGCGAGTGTTGCGAGCGGTTCTCAGTCTGTCAGTCAGTCGTTGCGTGCAGTTCGCTAGTTGTCGCTATGCAGAGCAGTACTCTGTCTGTAGTCGTTGCGAGTCTGTAGCACTGTCTAGTTGCGTGCAGTACTCAGCAGTCGTTGCGAGTCTGTAGCTCTGTCTAGTTGAGTGCAGTACTCTGTCAGTATTCGTCGCGTGCAGTACGCTAATAGTCGTCATGCAGAGCGGTCGGTCAGTAGTAGCAGTCCAGTGCGGGTGATGTAGGCGGTCGGCAACACTGGTCAAGATGGTGAATAAGGTATACTGTTAATTAATATAATCATTAGATAATGAAAAATTTTATTTATTGTAATTATTGTCCAACAAGTCCCCCAATAATAATTTTTATTTCAAAAGCATTTTTTTCAAAAATTTAATTTTTTATTGAACTAAAGATTTCGTTGCACTTCCCGTTTCATTCCACTTCTTTTGAAGAAAAATTTCACTAAAATCACAAAAAAAAGAGAATATTATTATTTGCAATGCAGTTCCTCCAAGCCGTGCAGAAAGATAAGAGCAGAAATGTGACATCCATTTATTCTGAGGTAAGACTTTAATTCTGATTGTTTTGCACAGGGCCAAAGACCGATATTTCGGTTTAATTGTATTTTCTTGTCACTGAACGGACTTTAAATTTTGTGAAGAATTTTTATTTGAGTCAGATTGCGTATTTCACATTTTTGTTGCCATTGTCAGTACATTTCATTGTGGGCAGGTTACGCTTAGCACAATGTCCATTAGCATCCCTAATTAAATATTGTCGTGTTTCTTTCTTTCAAATTTTTGTGGGGAGATTACACTCGGCTCCCATTTGTATTAAGTATTGTAATTTTATTTCTTTTAAATTACGGTGGGGAGGTTACATAGTCTGTGTGAAATAGTTTTTGCTGCTGGAAGTCTTGTCTGCAGAAAGAAGAAAAAAGGTGGACAGTGGTTCCACACTGGTGGCATCAGTAAGTTGGCAGGTAAATTCCATAAGAGCCGATCATAATGTTAGATTCATTCACAAGACATCCTTTGTGCTGGGACGTAGGTATGTCTACAAACTGATTCGAACAAGATGGAGGCAAGGTAAGTATGGAAAGTTCTGAGAAAGCAAGTGTTCAAAGACAAGTTGAAGCATACCATCCATATCTGGTGGGGATGCCGTCACTCATCCGCCACTAAGGCATTAGGAAATCTGCAGAACTGTAGCTGTAGGATACCTAAAATTCATGACTTTTTTTAACTTCTGTATGACACTGCTTCGAATTCTGTTTGCATAATAGTTCTGAATCGCCCCCGTCTGTGCATAGACAGTGATCTGTTTCCAAAGAAGGAGAATTCTTTTATGATTAAGAGTGTTAATGCAAGCGTGCACTGGCTTTTAGCTGTGTGAACGTTTTACGTTTCTGAGAGGTATATCGACAGAAGGACAAACACTCCACAGCAAAGCGTGAGCCACGCTGGGTATGCAGGCATGGCTAGACACAGCTTGCATGTTGTGTTAGGAATGTGAGGAACAAAGGAACCTGTGGTATTTGGTAACGATTTCTGTAGTGTCTGTGAGGGTGAGTCGCTAGGCAATTATGTCTTCACTGGTCTGCAGGAGAGAGAAGGTTCATGTGCGCACTCGGTTGCAAGGATGACTTGGTGCATTTCCAGATAGACACACACATGATGTCAGTATAACACGCACTCCTGCACTGGCTTGAGCGGCTGACCCTGATAGCAGTAATTGATGATAGTTTTTCACATGCACTGAGTGTTTGAGCAATGCAATTTTTCCCTGCTCTTTAAGTGCTGTGAGTGTTAGATATGCAATATGGTTTGAGGGTTTAGTAGTTGTTTTGGTGTCTGTTGTATTATTTTGTGAATTGGTGTGCAGTGCATAATTTCGAAAGTTGATGATTAGGAAGCGTGTTTAAGGAGTCTTTTAGATGGAGTCAATGCACTCACGCCCTTTGAGCGTCTGCACTTTGCAAATGGGTCTTTGCTAGCGTGAGGTCGCGTCAGCAACGGTGTCTAGGTGATCACATATTTCAAGACGAATTTCTCAGGTGTCGAGTATGAAAGGGGTGCCACCACAACATGCTTGCAAGACCTGTGCGTAATTTCACTGGGGGTGCCGGTGCATTTCGACTTCTGGGAGCGTGCGAGGTCCAGTGGATAGGGGGCGGCGGCCAGTGCCTGTGTGTGTCTGTTGCATTATTTTGCCAGCAGGTCTGTGTGCTGCACTATGCCTTATTTGGACAGTTTACGAGTACTGAGCGTGTCTACACATCAGTGTGCTGCATTATTTAGGATCAGTTTGCAGGTCTGTGTGCTGTGTACTGAAATTATTTCAGTGTAGTAGTTTGCATGTGTGTAGGCTGTGGAATGCATTATTTCGACTGTCTACAATTAGCAAGCGTGTCTGTTGGATTATTTACGAGTAATTTGCAGGTCTGCAGACTGTGTATCGTGACCCCAAGCACATCAGACCCCAAGCATGTCAGTGTGATAAATATACTATTCCTCTTTGCAGCAGCCCATTTTCCCCTCTAGACAGTCAGTTTGGGTTATGTCACAGAACGGATGTCAGCGCTCTCTGGTGACAGTATTGTGTGCTAGGTCCATAGCTGGTGGCGATCACAGTGTTTCCCGCCATTTCCCCCACTGTCTTGGGTTACGTGACGGAATGGACAGCAGCGCCCTCTGGTGGCAGTTTTGTATACTAGGTCAGTTGGACTCTAGATTTCGTTGTACAGACATTGCTTGCAAAATAAAGACTTATGTCCAGCACGGGCAGAGTCCTTTTCCTGCCATATCCCGCATCCCGGACCGTCTTCTTGGATTACATCATGGAACAGACAACAGTGCTCTCTGGTGGTGGTACTGTGTACTAGATCCGGACCTTGTGGTGAACACACTGTTTCCCACCATCTTGGATAACGGTACTTGTGTCATTGGCTGAAGTCATGGCGGCCATCTTGGATCGTGGAAGAGAGCGCCCTCTGGCGGTGGTACTGTGTACTAGGTCAGTTGGGGTCCAGACCTCATGGCGACTACACTGTTTCCCGCCATTTTGGCCCCCCCCCCACCATCTTGGATTATGCCACAGATGGGATAACAGCACCCTCTGGTGGTATTACCGTGTACTAGGTCAGTTGAAGTCAGGACCCTTTGGTGACCACACTGGATTGATCTATCTTCCAGCCCAAATTCAAATTTCCCTCTAATGTCCAGGATGAGGTGGCAGTCAGATGACTTAGGTTAGTGGTGGTAGTCCAATTGAACTATGTATTAGTAGAGGTGACTGTAGTGTGATGAATTATCCTGTTGGAATTTGAAATTCCCCCATTTTTCTGGGGGAGGGGAGGTGAGGGGGGTTAGGGTAGTGGAGGTTGCCGAATTGACCTATCTTCCCACCAAAATCCGCCATCTTGGATGGAGTCACAACCGCCATCTTGGATGATGTCATGCGCTGTTTTCAAGTCTACATGCCGCCATCTTGGACGACGGCATCGCCGCCATCGTGGATACATCTGGCAACAATGGAAAGTGGTGCAGAACTGCCTTGCCCCAATACTGACAGAGTTCCATTAAATTTTCCAAAAGCCCATCAGGGAGCCAAATTTCCCACCTTTGTTCTTTCGCATTCCACAAGAAACCTACCCTCTGATCGATCGTGCCAATAAAGCAGTATTTTTAATTCCCACATCCTTTCCACCAATGCCATACATCAGAAAGTCCTCTACTCTCCAGATTTCTGGCTGTTGGTCATGTGCTGTGGCGAACTCTCTCCTGTATTGTTGGATGCATGCATGGTCCCATTGTCATAACACTGCCTTTGTAATCCCATTATTTTCTCGCTCTACATTTTCGTCGCCGTCCTTCTGTCTGTGAAGAGTTCGAAAGGTGCTGAGAAGTCAGGATGTGCCAAACAAATACTGTCATCAAATGGAATCTTAACCTTCTCAAATGCATTTTCTTCCTCGTTTCACCAGCTCTGCTATTTGCTCTTCTTCAACAGCGCACATAGAGGATTCAACATCTGCGAGAAGTTGACACTGTACCCACTTAAAATGAAATCAGCCCCAAGAATTGTCTTGATTCTCACACGCAGAAGGGCCATTTCAGTTTTGTGATTTCCACCAATCTGCGCCTTTCTGGACAGATACCTTCTGGTGAGCGCTCTGTTTGCGCACAGGTTCGCTTTGTCAGGCCTGAGCGTTACGCCATTCTTCAGGAATATGTGGCTCATGTGTTCTTCAAATGCTGTAGATGCGACAATTATGTCATCGATGTAGGCAACACAAAATTACCTCATCTCTGGCGTGATTATGCCATTCAGGGCCCTCATAAATGTCGAACTTGAATTCTTCAGCCAGATGTACACATACTGTTACACTTCGAATAGGAAGCCAGTGTATTTTCGGCAGGATGGATCGAGGTCAACTTAATTAAGACCGGTTGCAATATCAAAGGCTGACAGCCAAATTTCTCCCGAGAACTGGCGCAGTACGTCCTGGATAGGTTCCAGCCTTGTTCCATCTGCCTCAATGTTATCATTTAACACAGCCAATCGAGGCAAGAACGGACAGATCCGTTTTTCTTAGGCACAGTCGCAAGCGGACTCATATATTCTGATGTGGCCCCCGATAATTACACCGGCTGCCTCCATGGCCTGTATCGCTTCCCTGGTAGCCGCTTCCCTGGTAACTTTACAGTGCTTCCAGGCCACTGAGTACGGTTTCCTCGTCGGCGGCATATCATATGTTACTCTAAACTTATGGACCGGTTCCCAAAATCTTCTCACTAGGATCGAGACTGTATCCCTGAATTCCTTGATTGTTTTCTCCACTTCTTGTCTCTGTTGCAGGCTCAACCGTTGATTAGATTGAATACTCTTCCTAAGTATTCCCATCGGATCAAGCTCTGCGTTGTTCACGCACACTTCTGGCTGATCTTCTGTATACGGTGCACCACCAACCATGTCCCTTGTTTCTGAGTGAGTAGGGTTACCAGACGTTCGCATTTACGCGGACATGTCCTCATACATTTTTGCGATTTATGTTAACGTCCGCATTTTTTGGTTTTGGGAATGAAGATCGTTTGATTTTTGTTTTCATGTCGTATCGTCAACAAATTATCTACTTTTTACTGCAGTCATTGAATTGCATCATTTGTTATTAGCTTAAATTCGATCTGTTACACTCACAAAATCGAAAAGATCGATTTGTATTGCATACAAATTATGTATCTTTTACCTTCGAGATAGCTGCTTTGACCATAGGTAGTAACTATGGTCAAATCGTAGCTGTGATTGTCTGCGTGCTATTTGTTGTTGTGTGACACACGTTTTTTTAGGGAACTTGTTGATCATCCAGCTGCATCTTTATTTTCCGTATTCAACTTATTGGGTAAGTTTCGTGAATTTCAAAATATAGCTTATGGCACAGAATTATAGTTAAGTTTTGTAAGTGAAGACTTTTTCATGGTTTAGCTGAACAATACGTTTTGATCATTCTTTGCTTAACTTTTGTTTAAGATAGTTTCTCATCATGCCAAAGAGGAAGTGTGCATTTACGGATAAACTCCAAGAAAAATATCCGATCTTTCGTCCTGGAAGGGTTCAATGGGAAACAGAATGTATGGTTTGTTGCCCAGGGACCTATGTATCTATAGCAAATCACGGCACCACCGATCTGGAAGTGCACATGAAAACAGAAAAACATATGAAGTGTGTTAGAGGTGCAAATTCGTCAGGTAAAGTGAGTAATTTTTTACAAAACCCTGTGCTGAACTGGACACCAAAGAAAGTGCTGCTGAAGGAACTCTTGCTTACCATACTGTGTTTCACCACAGCAGTTACAAATCTGGACTGTACCAGAGGACTGTTGGGAGAAATTTTCCGTAACTCGTCCATATCATCAAAAATCTTGTGAAGCAATAGTGAATTCAGTTCTAGTACTTCATTCTTTAGAATGCATCATGAAATATCTGGAGTCCATTCCTTTTGTTGGTGTCTCGACAGATGCTAGCAACCATGGGAATATTAAAATGATCCCCATTATAGTTCATTACTTTGATCACAGGATCAGAGGACTGCAAATTAAACTTCTAAATATAGAAAGTAGACCAAATGAAACTGCAGAAACTATTTCAACATATCTCACTGATACACTTAACAAGTTTAAAATTAAGGACAAATGTGTGGCGTTTGGTGCTGATAATTGCAACACAATGTTTGGTGGCATTAAAAGGGGTGATGGGAATAATGTATTTGTTAATCTAAAGAGGGTACTTAACGAGGTACTGGTTGGAGTGGGATGTCCTGCTCATGTTCTTAATAACTGCATTCAGCACGGAACTAACTTCCTTGAAATTGACTTACAGTGATTAATAATGAAAATATATAATCATTTTTCGATATACACTGTCCGTGTAGAATCACTAAAGAGCCGGCCGGAGTGGTCGAGCGGTTCTAGGCGCTACAGTCTGGAACCGCTCTACCGCTATGGTCGCAGTTTCGAATCCTGCCTCGGACATGGATGTGTGTGATGTCCTTAGGTTAGTTAGGTTTAAGTAGTTCTAAGTTCTAGGGGACTGATGACCTCAGAAGTTAAGTCCCATAGTGCTCAGAGCCATTTGAACCATTACAAAAGAAATTTAGTGATTTTGTCGAAATAGAGTACCAACAACTTCTCAGCCATAGCAAGACTCGATGGCTGTCACTATTTCCAGCCATTCAGAGACTTACAGAGATGTTTCCCACTCTGAAATGCTTCTTTCTGTCACAAAACAAGCCTCCAACGGTCATAAGGTATTTTTTTATGGACCCTATCAATGAGCTATATCTATGGCATATCCAATGTTTAGTTGACATTTTTCATAATTATATTAGTATCTTAGAAAAAGAAGAAAACTGCCTTATCGATGTCATGAATGTACTGTATTCCCTTCGTGGTGTTCTTCAGCACAGAAAAGATGAAAATTTTTTATCTTTAATTGTGAAAGAAAGATTGTTTCAAACGGAAAATGATGGTTATGCTTTGAAGGTGAAGGATTTTAAATGCCATGTTGGTACCCTCTATGAAGGATGTTTGGAGTACCTGAATATGCAGATGGAACCATTTTGTGAACTTTCTTGTTTTAAGTGGCTCGATTATTCAGATATATCATGGTCTTACGTGGAAGAATCAATCAAATTTTTGTTGAATAAATGTATTAAAATTGATGATGAAAAGTGCTTTGATCAGTTTTCCAGTTTAAAAAAATTCATCACCACATACGATGGAAAATCAGAACCGGCCCATTAGAAGTGGTGCAAGTATGTTGAGTCGTGTAGTAGTGATGAACAGTTTAGCAAGTTAATTAAAATTGCACAATTCTTCTTCGCGTTGCCAGCCCACAATGCTTGCGTGGAGAGTTTGTTCTCCTTAATAGAGGCACAGTGGACAAAGGAGAGAAATAGACTCACTATTAACACTATAAAGGGGATTGCAACGGTGAAATTTAATTTTAGAAATTTGAATTGCAAGAACTTTTTTAAATATTTGTGTCAACAAAAGGAACTTTTAAAAAAGATTCAGTCAAATGAAAAATACGTAGGTGTGTGAATGTGTGTAATGTTTTTAATTTTTTTTTGTTATGTAATAAATTTAAGAAATAGAAAGTGTCCTCTTTTTCATCCTAAAATATGGAAAATGTCCTCTTTTTGGCATTCTGAAATCTGGTAACCCTATGAGTGAGACGTGATCAATTCGTCTCACCACTTCAACACATGATAACATCTGCAGTCCTCCGAAAACCGTCTTACTTTTGCACATTTTGCTACGGTGGACGAAACGACATTGTCTTCCACTGCTGGCGAATGGACACTTCACAGTGCTCCTCTGCCCCTATGCAATCGTTTTCGTCTTCTACACTTCACAAGAGCTTCTCTGTTGCTGTGAGGGTTTCACCTACAACGTTTTTATTGCCTCAGCGCGCTTGTCGTCACGGCATTTATGGCCTCTGGTCCTCTAAATCCTAATAGTACATGTGCGAGGATCTCTAAAGTATGACCAGTCGCATCATGTCTGTCAGATTCTCTTTCATCAGCTGTGTCCGTGGAATTCTAATCACGATTTGCGGGCAGCAAACTGGCTTCACCTGGAACTCACAACTGGCTTCACCTGGAACTCACAACTGGCTTCACCTGGAACTCACGTTGCCTCTAATAAATTACCTTTTGGCTCTAATGGCCAACCTTGAATATCTCCTCGTCCTCCTTAAATTTTACTAAAGTGATTGTGCCCTTTGTGCCATCTGCACACCATGCCACCGGATTTTCGAACAAATTGATCACGGTTTTAGTAGTCCAGTTCATGATCATCGCTCAGGCCGAGAGTATGTTATTACCGACTATAAAATAGAAAACCCACAGATGACAACTGCATCCACCTTGAAGCCACTTCTTCCATCGCTTAGCGACACTATGACCAGCTTCTCTACCTTCTTCCTTCTCGCCCCAAAAATAAAAATTGGTGAAATTCCTTTGACGAGTATATCAGCTAATTTACTACCACTTTCTACCGGTTTTGCGTAAAAAGGCGTCGAAAGTGCTGTCAGTTCCGCCCCAGAGTCCAGACACGCACTAGTCTTAATTCCTTCCATGGTTATTTCAATGAGTGGACACCGATTGTCTGCTTTTTTCGGCAACCCTGGGTCATCACAGTACTGGTCAACGTCTTGTGATTGCCAGTACCGCACATTGCGTATGTGATGGTACTTTTCTACTGTGGCGTACCCTGCGATACCTCATTGTCTTTGTTCATTCACTTATGTGATCTCATGCTCCTCTGCATGATGGAATACCTGAGCTGGTGAACATCCACTAATCTCACGGTTTCCTTCTATTGCGTAACGCTTACATGCGCTTCATGTGGCGTCTGTGGTTTGGTACTTCATTCCTGCCCTGCTCTCCCTGGTCGGAACTGTGGCGTCTACTTCGCTCTCGCCTACTCCCTTTTTCACTCTTTCGTTACTGCGCCAATTCCGCCTGTCATTGCACTGCACAAACCCTTGTGACGCATTAATTTTTGTCTTAATTGAGATATCGTGTGCCATCCTTCGCTTCTACTACTCTTCGATGCCGTCCAAGGACCTTAAAATATCGAGGAGCTGTTCCCTCGACCGTGCCTTGATATATTATTCGAATCTAGCTTACCCTTAAATTCTCAGATAAAATATTCAGATAATTTTTCTTTCTTTGATATACATGTCCAATCAGATTCAGTAAATGAATTTTTCTTTTTTTATAATCAACAACTTGTGAATTCCAAAAATTCTTCTCTGTGCTCCTACATAACATGAAAATTAGCAGAGAGATCACCCCACACTGGGAGCCAGCAACTAGTGGATATCAGTAATTAAATGAAATCAAACACGAAGGGTACGAAATTAAGTGGTTGATGTATGAAGCTAAAATGATTCTTTAGATGATTCAAACATGAAGGAAGTGTATTTACTTCAGTGCTGTTGGCGCAAACCAAAACTAAATTATGAATCTCAGGATCGATTATCGATTTACTGGTGTGGGCATGGCCCAGTTATTAAGGGAAACGAAGGGGGGGGGGGGGAGAATTGTCTCAACATTATCCGTTATCATACGACGTGTGTACTGTTGTCGGCGGCAGGCGCTGTTTCGGCAGGCGCGTCGCTTCGGAGCAGTGCGCCGCGAATCGGCTGCCCCCATCAGCAGTCGCGGCCCAGGTACGATCTCCGCGTTGCCTGGCCGAAGCTGTGATATCACAGTGCCGGAAGGCGGATGTTAGTGGAGGATGGAAGATACCTCATGTCCTTTCGCTCCGGCGCCGCCTCACCAACTTCTATTTCCCGCCTCATCCATCTCTCAGCTCAACTCCTCTTCGAGATATTCATACCTTCAGCGTTGTCACTGGAGGACAAAATTATCAATGCTGCCCAATTACAGTGCTTCGTTTCATGTCAGGCCGTTCCGCACGGGATGCAAATTTCCCATCTGCCGTAGGTTGGTGTGCGCCTCTTGAATTCTACATCTACATACATACTCCGCAATCCACCATACGGTGCGTGGCGGAGGGTACCTCATACCACAATTAGCATCTTCTCTCCCTGTTTCACTCCCAAACAGAACGAGGGAAAAATGACTGCCTATATGCCTCTGCACGAGCCCTAATCTCTCTAATCTTATCTTTGTGGTCTTTCCGCGAAATGTAAGTTGACAGCAGTAAAATTGTACTGCAGTCAGCCTCAAATGCTGGTTCTCTAAATTTCCTCAGTTGCGATTCACGAAAAGAACGCCTCCTTTCCTCTAGAGACTCGCACCCGAGTTCCGGAAGCATTTCTGTAACACTCGCGTGATGATCAAACCTACCAGTAACAAATCTAGCAGCCTGCCTCTGAATTGCTTCTGCGTCGTCCCTCAATCCGACCTGATAGGGATCCCAAACGCTCGAGCACTACTCAAGAATAGGTCATATTAGTGTTTTATAAGCGGTCTCCTTTACAGATGAACCACATCTTCCCAAAATTCTACCAATGAACCAAAGACGACTATCCGCCTTCCCCACAACTGCCATTACATGCTTGTCCCACTTCATATCGCTCTGCAATGTTACGCCTAAATATTTAATCGACGTGACTGTGTCAAGCGCTACACTACTAATGGAGTATTCAAACATTATGCGATTCTTTTTCCTATTCATCTGCACTAATTGCATTAATTTACATTTATCTATATTTAGAGTTAGCTGCCGTTCTTTACACGAATCACAAATCCTGTCCAAGTCTTCTTGTATCCTCTTACAGTCACTCAACGACGACACCTTCCCGTACACCACAGCATCATCAGCAAACAGCCCCACATTGCTATCCACCCTATCCAAAAGGTGATTTATGTAGATAGAAAACAACAGCGGACCTACCACACTTCCCTGGGGTACTCCAGATGATACCCTCACATCCGATGAACACTCACCATCGAGGACAACTTACTGGGTTCTATTACTTAAGAAGTCTTCGAGCCACTCACATACTTGGGAACCAATCCCATATGCTCGTACCTTAGTTAGGAGTCTGCAGTGGGGCACCGAGTCAAACACTTTCCGGAAGTCAAGGAATATGGCATCCGTCTGATACCCTTCATCCATGGTTTGCAAGATATCATGTGAAGAAAGGGCGAGTTGCGTTTCGCAGGAGCGATGCTTTCTAAAGCCGTGCTGATGCATGGACAGCAACTTCTCTGTCTCAAGGAAATTCATTATATTCGAACTGAGAATATGTTCGAGAATCCTGCAACAAACCGATGTTAAGGATATTGGTCTGTAATTTTGAGGATCCGTCCTTCTATCCTTCTTATATACAGGCGTCACCTGCGCTTTTTTGCAGTCGCACGGCACTTTACGTTGGGCAAGAGATTCGCGATAAATACAAGCTAAGTAAGGAGCCAATGCAGTAGAGCACTCTCTGTAAAACCGAATTGAAATCCCATCAGGACCTGGCGATTTATTTATTTTCAACCCATTCAGCTGCTTCACAACCCCAGAGATGTCTATCACTATGTCCTCCATACGGGAATCTGTACGCGACTCAAACTGCGGTATATTTGTACGATCCTCCTGCGTGAAAAATTTCTCAAACGCTAAATTTAAAATTTCAACTTTCGTTTTACTGTCTTCTGTTGCTAGGCCAGTCTGAACTGTGAGTGACTGGATGGAAGCCTTCGACCCGCTTACCGAATTTACGTAAGACCAGAATTTCCTTGGGATTTCAGCAAGATATTTTGCTAAGGTATGAGGGTGGTAGTGGTTGAATGCTTCGCGCATCGTTCTTTTTACAGCAGCACGAATCTCTACTAACTTTTGCATGTCCTCATTCTCCCGATCTTTCTTGTACCGCGAGTGCATCTGCCTTTTTTCTTCCTGAGCATTCTCCGAATTGCGCTGTTAAACCACGGTGGGTCTTTTCCGTCCGTAACCCACTTTTTCGGCACGTACTTGTCCAATGCGTGATTTACAATGTGTTTCAAATTTGCCCATAATTCTTCCACGTCCATCGAACCGGAAATAAATGAGGTCGATTCATTTACTAAGTGGGATGCTAACAACTGCTTATCTGCTTTTTCTAGTAAGAATACTCTCCTAGCCTTCTTGACCGACTTTTTAACTTTCGTAACCATAGTCATAATGACAACATCATGATCACTAATTCCTGTCTCAACAATGACACCGTCGATGAGGTCTGGTCAGTTCGTGGCTACCAGATCCAAAATATTTCCATTACGCGTTGACTGTCGATTTAGCTGCTCAAGACAGTTTTCGGATATTGTGTTCAAAAGTAATTCACACGACGGCTTGTCTGTACCACCCGTAATGAATCCATAGACACCCCAGTCTATACTAGGTAGGTTGAAGTCGCCTCCGACTAATATAGCATGATCCGGGTACTTCTGCGATACAGAGTGTAGACTCCCATTGAATGATTCTAGAACTGTTACGGTGGAACCTGGTGGCCGGTAATAACACCCCACAATTAACTTTGTTTCCCCTAGCCCAGTTAAACGTGTCCAGATAACTTCACCATCACACTCTACTTCGACCTCAGTAGATACAATAGTTTTGTCAACTGCAATGAAGACACCACCTCCTCCGGTGTCTAATCTCTCTTTTCGATACACGTTACAACCATCACTAAATATTTCATAACTTCCTATTTCAGGATATCTTTCTTACGATTTCATGTTCTTACGATGTTTTTCTGCATTCCGAAGCTGTTGTGAGAGCAGCCACACAACACTTCTCTGTAACTGCTATCTCTGCACGAGGCCTAGATAGACTCATATTTGATCTTGGTCTCAGAGTATGCTGGTGTTCATGATTTATAAGGAAGATCCTTCCTGTCGAGAAATACATCTTATTTCTTTCAAACACCTCACTGTGCGAATTTTCTGCGCATTATGTATGCTCCTCCCTGTGCTTCTTGGGTGCTGGAATTGTCAGGGCATTCCTGCTTTTTAAGGCAGGTAAATGACTGCTGTCAGGCCATAAGAATTTACATACTTTCGCCCGTGTATTCTTGACATTCCGTCCTAACGGCTGCAAGTGTCCATCAGTTCTCGGCATGCTTGTCATTGTCAGTCAGGTTCTTTGCAATGTGTCCCTTGTTGAGCGAGGCGAGGGCGTCCACCTGGCTTACCACTGTGTGTCGGCAGAATGGCTGCAGTGTCCTCTCCCTGAACGCTCATCGCAAGGTATTCGGCTCCCCCCTTCTCCTCGGCCACTGGTGCTGCAAGTTGGCAAAAGTGCCTGCAGATGGAGATATCATCTCCATCTGTTTCATTTATGAAATACAATTCATATAATTGCCCAATATTTAAACTTTTTGAATCATTTGAATATGTTAATCTTTACCTTAAGTTCATTATTATTGTTATTCCTGATAAGATCAATAAATTGATGTTTTCTCAGTTTAGAATATCTTTTATTCCTAATTGTTTTGATCTAGCTTTTATTTGTTTACTTTTAGGCTCTCATTTATGAGATTTAATTTTTGTAAGAAATATGTAGAACGATCTATTTCCAGAAAGGAGATATTTGAAGCGAAAAACATGTTGATGACGAATGGTTTTTTACCTTTTATTCATTGTGGAATAACCCATAATGCAGCTCCTACTGTCGTAGGGTCTGAAAAAAATAATGAAACCAAGTCAGATTTTTTTAACTCTTTAAATAATTATAATTTTGACAATACTGAAAAAAGTGGACAAAAATAAATCATGTTTAATTTTATTAAGTGAACATTTGGGAATAGAGCAGATTACAAATTTTAGCTCTTTTTGTCGTGTACGTAAACAACATTTCTTCTACATTTAGATTGTATACATTATGTGATCAAAAGTATCCGGACACCCCAAAAACATACGTTTCTCATATTAGGTGCATTGTGCTGACACCTACTGCGAAGTACTCCATATCAGCGACCTCAGTAGTCATTAGACATCGTGAGAGAGCAGAATGGGGCGCACTGCGGAACTCACAGACTTTGAACATGGTCAAGTGATTGGGTGTCACTTATTTCATACGTCTGATACGTCTGTACGCGAGATTTCCACACTCCTAAACATCCCTAGGTCCACTTTTTCCGATGTGGTAGTGCAGTGGAAACGTAAAGGGACACTTACAGCACTAAAGCGTACAGGCCGACTTCGTCTGTTGACTGACAGAGACCGCCGACGGCTGAAGAGGGTCGTAATGTGTAATAGGCAGACATTTATCCAGACCATCACACAGGAATTCCAAAATGCATCAGGATCCACTGCAAGTAGTATGACAGTTAGGCGAGAAGTGAGAAAACTTGGATTTCACGGTCGAGCGGCTGCTCATACGCCATACATCAGGCCGGTAAATGCCAAACGGCGCTTGGTATAAGGAGCGTAAATATTGGACGATGGAACAGTGGGAAATTTGTGTGGAGGACTAATCACGGTACACAATTTGGCAATCCGATGTCAGGGTGTGGGTATGGCGAATGTCCAGTGAACGTCTTCTGCCAGTGTGTTTAGTGGCAACAAAACATTTGGAGGCAGTAGTGTTATGGTGTGGTCGCTATTTTCATGGAGGGGGCTTGCACCCCTTGTTTTGCGTGGCGCTATGAAAGCACAGGCCTACATTGATGCTTTAAGCACCTTCTTGCTTCCCGCTGTTGAAGAGCAGAGATGGTGATTGCATCTTCCAACACGATAAAACACCTGTTCATAATGCACGGCCTGTGGCGGAGTTCAAAAATGGTTCAAATGGCTCTGAGCACTATGGGACTTAACATCTGTGGTCATCAGTCCCCTAGAACTTAGAACTACTTAAACCTAACGAACCTAAGGACATCACACACATCAATGCCCGAGGCAGGATTCGAACCTGCGACCGTAGCAGTCGCGCGGCTCCGGACTGAGCGCCTAGTGTGGCGGAGTGGTTAATGACAATAACACCCCTATAATGGACTGACCTGCATAGAGTCCTGATCTGAATCCTGTAGAACACCTTTGGGATGTTTTGGAACGCCCACTTCATGCCAGACCTCACTGGCCGACATCGATACCTCTCCTCAGTGCAGCACTCTGTTAAGAATGGGATGCCATTCCCCAAGAAACCTTCCAGCACCTGACTGAATGTATGCCTGCAAGAAAGGAAACTGTCTTCAAGGCTAAGGGTGGGCCAACACCATATTGAATTCCAGCATTACCGATGGAAGGCGCCACGAACTTGTAAGTCATTTTCAGACAGGTGTCCAGATACTTTTGATCACACAGTGTATATAATTCACATTCCATTGGTTACTTGATCTATGACTGTGCATACATCATCATCTGGATAACATACAGATAGAATATATGGAAGTGTTAATTTTCTCATTTGTATTCTATGATACACTTACATATAAAAATTTTTATTAATAAAAATAAAAAATCAGCCCAATAAATGGAACCAATTCCAAGTACACCTAATCCTGAATATATTTCAGAATAATAACAGGATTGTTTCTAAAAATAATAATCCATGGTTTAACGCTAAGGATGTTGCAGAAATACTGGAATATGAAGGTACAAGAAAATTCGTGATCATACTAGAGAAAAACATATAAAAATACCTGCAGGAGTGAATCGTTCCCCCCACCCAAATATAAAATATAATGTAGAGTTTATAAATAAAGCAAGTTTTTACTCATTGATCATGAAATTACATTTTATTAATTAACAGATATACTGAACAACAACTTTTACAAGATGTAAGAAATCTTTGATGAAGTCTAATGACTGTACACTCCAAAGACTGCTTGAGCTGTCATTACTTTAGCTCTCACTTCTATAAAAAAAATTATTTTTAATTACCTTACGTCAGAGTCATTCACACATAAGCTTCCGTCACAGTATTCGTTTGAAGAACAACGAGATATGATTCTTGTTTATGGACTAGCCTATGGTGACGCACATGAAGCTCGACAGTTGTACAAGGAATGGTACCCAGCAAGACGCCACTCACACCCGCAAATGTTTACAGCAATTCACCAGCGACTTAGCGAAACAGCCTCGCTAGCAGGATATCATGGTGATGCTGGAAGACATCGAACACGACGGGATGCTGCATTTGAAGAAACTGTTCTCGAGCTCTTCATGAAGGCACCTATGGCAAGTACTCGAGCAGTTGGACACAACATGGGGCTCACTTATTGGTTAGTCTGGGAGGTTTTGAGGGATGATGGCCAGCATCCATTTAGTTTCCACCCTGTCCAAGACCTAAATCCTGTGGCGGAGTGTGAACACGGACGAGGGTTTTGCTGGTGGTTTCTCTGACGTGTTGCACGAGATCCCGACTTCACCGCCATTGTGTTGTTTACCGACGAGTGCAGCTTCCATCTGGATGGTCTTTACAAAACTCGAAACGTTCATTACTGACCTAGGGGAAATCCTCACGTCACACACGTCCACGGACGCCAGAAACGATTTTTGCTCAACATTTGGGCAGGCATCGTGGGTGACCATCTGATTGGACTGGTCCACCTACCTCCTCGACTTATCGGGACAAATTACCTTCACTTTTTTCAAGAATCTCTACCCGGCCTGCTGGAAGATGTTCCTCTCGACATATGGCTATGCATGTGGTTGCAGCATGATGAGGTGCCTGCACATAACACTTGTGCTGAGCGCAGATATTTAAATGAACTTTTTGCTGGCTGGGTAACTGGTAGAGGTGCTCATAGGACATGACCCTGTGGTCACCAGACCTCACGCCACCGGACTTTTTCCCATGGGGATTCTTCAAGGTTCTAGTTCACCCACCCAGATGCGAACCACCTAGAAACAAAGAGAAATTAACGGATCGCATTCAACATGTCGCCAGACACATCAGGGCAATGCCAGAAATCTTTGAAAGAGGTCGGCAAAACACCATTTGATGTTACCAAGCCTGAGTTGCGTCAGAGGGTCGCCAGTTCGAGCACCTGCTTTAAATAAACTATGTCCTAGCTACATTTATTTATTTAGCGTATGGCATTTAGACACAATTGTTATTACAATCAATATGCAAAATTGTAATAATTTGGCATTAGATATTCTTACAGTTATTACAATAGTTGTACAGAATTATACAAAATTATACAAAATTACACATAATACACATGTTACAGTAGTTATACAAAGTTATAGTAGTTTGGGAGTAATTACAAACAAACATCTAATGAGTTAATATATGCAATTGATTCTGGAGTCGCCATCAGGAAATCTTCTGGAGTCCCATCATAGGCTGTCCTGGGGCAGTCTTCTATTATGTGCTGGATAGTTTGATTTTCTCCACATTGACATAGCGGCGATTCTATCATGCCCCACTGGTAGAGGGAATAGGCGCATCTGCCATGTTTAGTTCTAATTCTGTTTAAAGTTGCCCAGGTTTTGCGTGATAAGTCAAAACCTGGAGGCTTCTGGGAGATACATGGAAGTTTGCTGATGTTCTTTAAGGACCATTCTTGGTGCCAGGCGCTGGTCATGTTGAATTCTTCCTCTGTTGCAGATGTGGCTATTGCGGTTCTGATGGGTGACCTTCTGGAGCGGATGCGGCTTTGGGTGGCATCTTCAAAATTCTCATGGATGGGTAGATTCCGATTGCTCATTATCTTTTTGTACTCTCTTATAAGAGCGTTTGTGCGGCGTAGGTTAGGGGGTGGTATGTGGCTTAGTACTGGAAGCCATTCCACGGGTGTAGTCTTTATTACACCAGCGATCATTCTCATTGTGTTATTGAGCTGTGCATCGATTCTATGGGTGTGGGGGCTGTTTAGCCATACCGGCGCACAATATTCGGCAGCTGAGAAGACGAGACTTAAGGCTGATGTCCGTAACGTAGTAGCTGCCGCTCCCCATGTCGTTCCACAGAGCTTCTGTATAATGTTATTCCTTGTTTTTAGTTTCTCTGCTGTTTTCATTAGGTGACCTTTGAAAGAGAGTGTTCTATCGAGGGTCACACCTAGGTACTTTGGGGTTTCATTGTGGGTAAGCCATGTGGTCTCGAATTTTATTCTGAGCTCCCTCTTAGCCGCTTTATTGTTTAGGTGAAAACATGATACTTCTGTTTTGTTGGCGTTAGGTTGCAGGTGCCATTTTCGGAAATATTCTCCCATCTTCTCCAAGTCAGCTGTTAGGGTCTCCTCTGCCCCTTCAAATGACTGACTTCTCGTTGCAAGGACCCAGTCATCGGCGTAGCCAAACTTCTTTGATCTTGTTTCCGGTATGTCTGCAATGTAGAGATTGAAGAGGAGTGGTGCAAGCACCGATCCTTGAGGTAGGCCATTTTTTAATTTCCTCGGTGAACTAATATCTGAACCCATGGTGACTTGGATCGTTCTGTCATTCAGCATGTTGTTTAGTAGGCGAGCTGTTAGTTTACATGGGATTATGCGGAGGAACTTATAAATCATGCCTTCTCTCCAGACTGTGTCGTAGGCAGCTGACAGGTCTATGAATGCTGCAGAGGTTTTAAGCTTTCTTTGGAACCCAGCTTCAATGTACGTCGTGAGTGAGAGAACTTGATCGACACAGCTGCGGTTTGGTCTGAAACCTGCTTGTTCGATTGGTATAGCATTGAGTATTTTCTGGCAGATTCTATTGTAGATGAGCCTTTCTAACAATTTATATATTACTGACAGTAGTGCTATGGGCCTGTAGCTCTTCGGTGAGTTTGTTGGTTTCCCTGGTTTTAAGATGGCTATTATTTTCGATCTTTTGAGGTCACTAGGCACATTACCGGTTTGGATGATGTCGGTGAAGAATCTCGCCAGCCAGAGTTTTGTGTATTTACCGCAGTGTACCAGGAGTTCTGGGTTAATGCTGTCGAGTCCTGGTGCTTTCCCTGGCTTGACCTCTTTGAGTGCTGTTTCTATTTCTTCGAGTGAGAAAGGGAGAGCGTATTCAGTTTCTGCCGCCTTATTCCTCAGATTCCTGAGTTCTCGTTTTATCTTGATCGTGTGTGCTCTGTCACTAGGGGCTCTGGACGTGGCCACTATATGAGATGCCATGGTGTTTGGGGAGACGTTTGCTGTCTGTCTTTGAATAGGTGCTCCACTTCTTATTTCCTTAACAGGGTCCATGCTTGTCGGCTTGAAGTCTGGAAATTCAGGCTCTCCATTGCTTCTGTCCATTTACGTTGTCTTGCAGTATCAAGACTGTGGAGAAGGTCATCGGCCAGTTCTTTGTCGCCCGTCTTGAGGAAGCGCTGGTAGAGCTCGTCACTGTTTTTGGACCACCCTGGGACATACTCTCGTCGGTATCCCCTAGGGATGTGCTTCTTGGCAGTGCTTATTACTGCTCCGATGAATCTTCTATAGTTTTTATGGGTAGGTGGTATCCATCCTAGACATTTATCAAGGTCTCGAGAGTACTTTTCCCAATTTGCGTTCTTGAAATTCCATCTGGGGCAAGGGATGGAAGTCACCAGTGGGATTTGGCTGCCAATTTCAATAATGACTGGTCGGTGCTGGCTATGAGGAAAGTCGCACAGGACTTTACGGGTAGCTGGTAGTGGTTGGTTATTTCCGTCAGTTGAGGTGAAGCATAGATCCGGGTTGTATTCCTGCTCCCAGGCAGCTGATCTGAATGTGTAACGGTCTTTCGCATCAAAGATAAGGTTAAGATTTTCATTTTCAGCCCATTTCACCAAGGTTTCACCATTAGCATCACACTCCTTATATTTCCAATGTTCGTGGTGGCTATTGAAGTCTCCCAGATAGATTGCTGGGTGAGGTTGAGCCTGAATTACTGATCTTGGCCATGGAGTGGTTGGAGGTTTATAAATATTTGTAACGGTTATGCTCCCAATTTTTACTGTGACATTATGGATTCCATCACCTGACGACGTGGAGATAAGGGAGGCATTTTCTATATCATGTCTGATGTAGGTTGCAACACCATGGGTATGGTGGTAAGTGGCACCAAGTAATTCAAATCCGGGTATTTTGTCCCTTTTCCGCAGTTGTACTTCAGTACTACAATGTGTTTCCTGAATGGCGATCAGATCAATGTTGTCTTTCTTCAGTAGTTTTGAGAAGTATTGGCACTTAGAATAGCTTATGCTCTCTATGTTGAGATGGCAGATTTGGACCGTAGGTCCAAGTTTCCTTGTTGGCATATCCTTAGGAGGACGTTTTTTGTGTCTACTTGCACCCCGGGTAACGCTAAATGAGCTAGCACGTAATGGCAGTCAGACAAACCGTCCTAGCTACAAAAAAGGCCCTTTTCAGGGCTGACATAATTTGTAAAAGACATTCTGTATACAAACTAACAGCTGTTGATGGGGTTGTTCCCAGTACGTCTTATCATGAAACTACAAGGCTGTCTCGGGACCCCAGCGGACTCGCGCCCAGGTCCCAGAGTGGAAAGCTGGCGTGCTACCACTGAGGCTTGGATACATCATGATCTCTGGCAGACAAAGAATTTGCAGTCATGCTTTCTCCAGAGCATCCGGCAACAGGGCAAACCCACGGCCAATCGGAGCACATGAAGCCAAGTTTCCATGGTTTAAAAAATTGTGCGTTGTCGACCTACAGAACATTAGTAATTTTGGTTCCTTCTGGCATTAGCTATCCAGGGTTAAAATTTCGTGACCTAATTTTTCTCCACTCTATATATGAAAATTCATGAAAAGCTGCATCACTGGCTTCTCTAATATTCACTTAAATGTGGGATCGACAGCAGTGTGCTTTAGGGCCTTATGGATCTCAGTGCCTCATTTGTATTCTAGTCAAGCGACCATGCTGATAGACATTACTACTCGAGTTTAATCATTTCCAAAAACGGCACTTTATGTTTGGTTATTTACTGTGTGGGAATTTGTTTTAAATGCTAACAGAAAAGTAAAGCTGTGAGGAAGGGTGTTGAGTTGTGCCTGGGTAGCTCAGTCGGTAAGCACAGGTCCTGAGTTCGAGTCTTGTTCCATTACACAGCTTCAATCTGCCAGGAAATTTTATATCTTCGCTGCAGAGTGAAAATCTCATTCTGGGAACAAAGAAGTAAATTACCAGGAAAAGTTAGCGGCAAAGGAACTAGGGCCTCCGAGAACAGATCCTTTGATTGAGAGAGTGGTGAAATCAAATAAGAAAGACTACAAGTTTTGTGTGGATGCAGCGAAAGAATATCTGATTTTCAGCCCAGAAGTATATTCCTGAACTAATACATTTGTTAGGGATCTTGTATATTTGTTCAAAAACTGGAAAAGCACGAAGACTCTTGCTTGTGGAAAAATGCAAATTAGAGAGTTGTGAAAGCTTACACATTATTTCTTATTGCACTAAACTGTACTTAATTATGTATAAAACAACAAAATTCCACAAAAACAATTCTTTCTTTTGTGAGATACATTGTGCATCTTATTATTATTATTATTATTATTATTATTACTGTTGTTATTATTATTGGCAGTGGCTGTGGTTGTATAAACTTGTTGATAAGCATACCTGTTATACAGCATATGCTGTTAATTTCACACTCTCAAATTTATCTGAATCTAAAAATTTGTAAACACCTAGAATGTATACTCACGAGCCACGACTGGATTCAGTACACAGACAGGCTGACAAATACAAGTTGGGAGTCAAGCCTAGAATGAAAGTGCAATCTCCGCGGTTCTTGCCTGAAAAACCAATGTTAGATCTAGCATTAGTCCAGAACAAAGAGACTGACAGTGATGTAAAATTTGGGATAGCAGTAAACAGTTTGGATGCTAGAGCTGCAGCTATGGTCGCGGACGTAATGTTGAAACCACCGCAAAAACAACAGTAAACTCGGGTAAGGAAAACGCTAATTTATCGGTTGTGTAGGTCAGTAGAGCAAGTGCAGCAGGTGTTGTGCAGCCAGCAGATAGGCAACACAACACCAGCAGAATTCTGGCGACATTTACGGAGAATCGTCAGTGAAGAGGAGTTATCAGACACTATGCAGTGACACATGTGGATGGCACAAATAACAGTTATGGTGCAAGCAGCTGTTGTTACTTGCGACAGTACTGACATCAACGCAATAATTCCGATTTCAGACGAAGTATATGTAACGTTAGACAAGACAAACGCATCGAGCGCAATTAAATTACGCGAAGGAGGCAACACGCAAGAGACTGTGGCTATACAAAAAAGCGACACACAGAAGTCAACAGGCGTTATGAACACTTGAAAGAGCAGACAGAAGCGTTGCAGAAACAGGTAGCGGCACTGGTAGAAGATACAAAAGATATACATCGACAATACACTGAAAGTAAGAATCAACAATAAAGTGTGTTTGAAAAACTACCTAGTTTTAATGTGTCCTAGAATGTGTACAAAGTGATATACACTAGTCTAGTGTGTAGTGTTTGATTCATCAGTTCTCCAAGTTTAGCTCCCCTGCAGTTGGCAGGTCTGCTTGACCTTGAGATAGCACTAGTGCAGTCTTTTTCCTCTGTTCCCTCAGTTCAGTCCAGGATTGCGTGCAGTGCAGAGTAAAGCAACTCAGCAACAATATGTACTGTGCAACAGAAAGCGCATTGTGTTATTTGGCTTGTGAAAACTGAGTCAGTTATAACAGTATAACGTAATTTCAGGCATCAGTATGGCGCCCCACCTTATTACAGTATCCATGTGCGTGCGGCTTTTGATACTTGATTTCCAGGAAGATGGATAGGCAGGTCTGGCCCAATACCCTGGCCACCATGAAGCCCAGACTTCACCCCACTGGACTTTTTATTTTGAGGCCACATAAACGATGTTGTGTACAGTGAAAAAATCAGAAACATCAATTATTTACTGGAAAGAATCGTCGCAGCTGTTTGGACAGTACAAAATGTTTGTGAATACATGGCAAGAAGTGGAATATCGTCTTGACATGTGCAGGGCAACAAATGGATCCGACGTTGAAGTCTACTAACATTAAATAAAACTTGAAGGAATTCTCTTTTATGATATGTACTCTATGATGTAATTTTTCATTAATTTCCCCGTTAAATTTATACTTAAAATTAGGGATTTCTTTTTAAAGCACCCTGTATTATAAGAAGAGGCAAGATTCAGCATGTTGGTATCATCGGCGTTTTGGGGAGCATGCAACGAAGTGTACTTTCCCGTGTCCATTCCCAAATGGCGCTGCAGTCGGCAATAGGCGCGGAAGGCCGCGAAGCTCAACAAAAGCGCCATATTAAGACAGTCAACGACCTAACAGAACTCTAATGTGCGAGTAACTAAGCCAGTTTACTAACACTGTCACGATTCGGGCTCTGACATTAGCACATTACCAGTAGGCTAAGAAAATAGAACGTTAACCACGCCTACTCAGCTCACGGCAGCAAACAATTCGCCCGTAGCGGCGTACAGACACAGTGAAATAGAAGTGGATCTCGGATTTAGGAAGAAATTTATGTGGAATTTCGTCCTGGCGGATGTCTCAGAGCCTATCCTGTGAGCGGATTTTATTTGTCAATAGAGGGCAGAGATAAATCTCAACCCAGCACAGATAAAAATAGATGGTGAGGCCGTCACAGGACCTCTGGGCCAAAGTGCTGTGAACACTTTGGGTAGTCGAGAACAAATAAATGCAGTGTTGCGTGACACACATTAAGACCACACCAGAACAACCAACCTCACAATCCCCAAGAAGACTGGTTACCGATCATTTCGCAGCAGCAAAGGCAGAGTTCAAAGATATGCTACAAACGGGCATCATCCACAGATCAGATAGCCCGTGGGTGTCCCCGCTACACCTAGTAAAGAAGAAGGATGACACTTGGAGGCCCTGCAGGGATTACTGGGCCCTGAACAAACCTACAATCCCAGACCGGTACCCGGATGCAAAGATCCAAATATTAAAGACTTCACAAATGTACTAGTGGGCTCCACACTATTAAGTCGATTGCAAGAAGGCATATAACGAAATACCAGTGGCGAATGGTTCAAAATCAAAATAAAATGGCTCTGAGCACTATGGGACTTAATTCTGAGGTCATCAGTCCCCTAGAACTTGGAACTACTTAAACCTAACTAACCTAAGGACATCACACTCATCCATGCCTGAGGCAGCATTCGAGCCTGCGACCGTAGTGGTTGCGCGGCTCCAGACTGTAGCGCCTAGAACTGCTCGGCCACCCCAGCCGGCAGTGGCGAATGAAGACGTACCAAAGACTTCTGTGATAACTCCATTTGGATTGCTTGAGTTTTTACGAATGTCCTTCGAATTAAAAAATGCTGCACAGACATGGCAATGTTTTGTGGAGGAAGTCCTTAGATGACTGAATTTTAGCTTTGCGTACCTGGGTGACATATTGGTATTCTCCAGAACTACCACAGAGCACAAAGATGCAGTCTTTGACCGGATATGCAACTATGGCATAGTGGTCAATGAAGCAAAGTGTACTCTGCGTCAGATGCATTTAAATTCCTTGGCTATGTCGTTTCAGCATCTGGCGCCTGACCTTTGAAAGACAAGATTTAAATCATAAAGGAAATTCCTCACCTGACAGACTATCATCAGCTAAGACGATTCCTAGGAATCATAAATTTCTACAAGTGGCACCTACCGAGAGCAGCTGAGGTACAAGAACCACTGACAGCAGATCAAGGTCAACACGCCACAGGTCGACAGCCACTGCAGTGGACATTGAAGATGCAGCGAGCTTTCAACCAGGTAAAGGCCAGCTTGCAGAAAGCAATTTTGTTAGCACATCTTGTACACAACGCACATTTAGCAGTAGTTGTAGACGCCAGCCACAAGCAATTGGTGCTGCCCTCCACCAGTATGTTGACGATTGTTGGCAGCCCCTGAGTTTTTTCTCCCACAAACTAATGGCATCCCAAGTTAAATGGAGTGCTTTTGATCACAAGCTATTAGCTGCATATGAAGCAGTGCGGCTCTTTCACCCTTATATTGAAACCAGACCATTCATCATATACATGGACCACAAACCTATAACTTTCGCCTTCACCAAAAATAGGGACAACTGGTCCCCAAGACATCGGCAACTTGAATTTATTGGGCAGTTCAGAAGAGATATTAGGCATGTAGGAGGGGTCAAAAATGTGATGGCTGATTTTTTTTTCATGGGTCGGAGTCATGTCCTATGTGGTAGATTACAGGCAGCTGGCCACAGCATACGTGACCAATGCCCAGCTAAAAGAATATTTACACAGCATGTTGACAGGACTGCAATTTAAACAGGTACAGCCTGGGGCCAAGATAAAGATCTAGTGCGATATGTCACAAGGCAAACTCAGACCTTTTGTACCAGAGCAACTACACAAAGCTGTTTTTGTTGGAATTCGTGATCTTGCTCATCCTAGAGCAAACATGGGCATTATGTTGCTGACCAAACAGTTTGTAGGCCTGGCATTAATAAAGGTTGCTGCAAGTGGGCAAAATCATATGTGGCATGTCAACAAAGTAGAATGGGCAGGCGCAACTATAAGCAAGTGCGAGAGTTTCTGGAAACAACAGACTGCTTCTCCCTTTTCACTACGATATTGTAGTACTGCTGCCAGTCAGAAGCGTGTCGGTACTTGTTGCCAGCAATCGACCGTTATACTCAGTGGGCAGAGGCAATACCCATCACTAACATTTTAGCAGAGACAGTAGCAAAAGTTTTTTTAGCATCATGGATCACATGTTTTGGCTGCCCGCCACATGTTACCACAAACCAGGGGCGCCAGCTCGAATCAGCTGTTCCTAGAGCTGGCTAAGATGTGTGGGTTCCGCCATCATCATATAACCAGATACTATCCAGCGAGTAATGTAATGGTGAACGCTGGCACAGGACATTGAAAGCTGCTATCACGTGTCATGAAGAAAAGTGGACTTCCACAAAGCTGTTAGTACTGTTGGGTCTCCACACCATACATAAAAAAGATATAAGAGCTTCAATAGCAGAGATGGCGTATGGGGAGACCATATGTCTGCTGTCAGAATTTCTTTTGGCACCATCAGAACCGTCAGCAATTAATTTTCCATACTTGCTGCAACAAGTACAAATCAACATTTCCAAACTCCAGTCATCACCAGCAACATGACAAAGATGAACATAAGTTTTTGTGCACAAAGATCTCAGCACATGCTCATATGGAATGCTGAGTACAGATGCAGTTGGTCCCCCTCTGTGACCATTCTATGCAGGGCTGTACAGACTCTTAGTCGTGACAAACATATGATGCAGATACAATGTAATGGTAAACAACAGGCAATGTCCCTATAAAGGATGAAGTGTGTGTAAATATTCGCATCAGTCAACGAATTGTTTCAGGAAAAACAAGAGGAAATTACGCTCAGAACTGCAGTAAAGACAGTAGGAGGAGAGGCAAGTGGAGCAAATGAAACCCTGAAACCCCCAATACGTCGTGCAGACCCATGAGACACAACAGAAAAGCCAGTAGTTCGCACCAGGGCCGGTCGATTCGTGCAATACAAATGCCCTACCCATACATTCCAGGAGCTATGCTTTATCGCAGGAGGTGGGATAGCTGTGCGGGAATCACCACACAAAGAATAGATAGCACACAGTGTATTTTGTGTGTTTGAAATGTACGCTATTGACAGTACGTTTATTATTTGGAATTAGACACTACTCTTAGATTAGTTAAGTTCAAATTGACAATTTGTAATAGCAAGTTATGTAAAAATAAAAACTTTCGTTGTAGCATCCCCAAACGTGTTTTCACTGTCTAAAATGCTGAACATGGACATTATTACGCGACGGCTCATATACACGTTGATAGTAACTTACATTTACAAAATGTACTTCGGAGCCGTGGGTGTGTGCATTGGCAGCTATTGAAACTCCACAGTTGAAGTATAGCCAACTACATGTGAGCTGTCAAGTGACATGTTTCAGTGGCCCGGGTATAGATCTGATAATCCGTTAAAATCCCAACCAAACTGCTACAACATCTGTGTAGAACACAATAACTGAATCATCGGCATTTACAAATGGCACTACAAAACGTGTGGAGTGAAAATTCAGTTAAACTTAGAGGGTTGTTGTTGTTAGGAGAGTTTGCCGTCTGGTGTGAAAAATCACTGCAGTAAGCCCTTGTGGTATTTCTGCATAAAGTTCGATCGACAATTGAGTTGTCACAGCTACAATCGTTGAAATCTTCGTGGGTTTTTGTACGAACTTTTATTTCATGGGTGACAGCAGTACACAGCAATTTTCAGTAGGGTAATGCTCGTTTCACACAAATTCCCGAAAACGTGACGTCATTTTGACGTCAAGCTTAATATCGGCGACCGCATGATCGGCTATTGACTTCGTAATAAGAAAGAATATGAATATTATTGCTCCTCGATTCATTCGCAACAATTTAAGCTGGCCTCAGTTTAAGCTGCCCTGCCTAACCCCACACTCGAAAGGCGACATATATTCGGAAATAAAAAGCCAAATCTTTGTGTGAAGAAAGAATGTAAATTTTACTGTTGCTCGTTTCAGTTGCAGCATTTTAAGCTGTCTTCTTAGCTTCCTGCATAACCACATACTCAGAAATCGCTAGATATTTATTTCACCCTTCGTTGTCAGATCAGAGTGAATGTATATATCATCCAATAGTGCAGAACATACTTATGTTACATTCTTAAGAAAAGAAACAGAACTTGTTAACAACGCTTTTTAAGCTGTCTTCTTAGCTTCCTGCATAACCACATACCCAGAAATCACTAGATATTTATTTCACCCTTCGTTGTCAGATCAGTGTGAATGTATATATCATCCAATAGTGCAGAACATACTTATATTACATTCTTAAGAAAAGAAACAGAACTTGTTAACAACGCTAACATGAGAAAAAAGCGAATCAACAACTTTCGACTCCAGAAACCACGACTTTATTCATTACGGTAGCACTTAACCATGTGAT
This sequence comes from Schistocerca serialis cubense, assembly GCF_023864345.2. Lineage (NCBI taxonomy): Eukaryota > Metazoa > Arthropoda > Insecta > Orthoptera > Acrididae > Schistocerca > Schistocerca serialis. The sequence goes on from NC_064638.1 coordinate 826,934,863, forward strand.
GTTTAACTCCGGTCCTAGTTATCATATTCTATTGGAAAGCTTGTATCATTGATGTGTTATTAAATTACATTTAATGATAGTGGTGCTGTGTTTGTAGTAAATTTTCGGATAAATTCTAGTGTCCGATTCTACTGGATTCTACTCGTCGGCTTTGAGCAATGACATCATACATCATGCCTAAGGCAAAGACGCTGCATATAGGCAATCTATGAGAGCAATCAGTGATCTCTATACTAATGGATATCACTGAGAGCAATGGGTTATTCTGGTAAACAAACGATGGTAGCATATGATAAAATTACAATCACATTCACACTGTTGTTTAGTTAGTCACGAATTATATCGAAACGAACAAAAGATAACGAAAATAATTAACAACAAGAATTAAAAACAAATTTTCATGTCTGGTTAGAAGTATTCTCGCAATTTATGTGACTAGAAAAGCACAGAGAACCTTTAAATTGCATTACAGTAAAGCAAGTGGTGAAATCTTACTGTTATAAAATAGCGTTAATTGTATGTTAAGTATTGCACCTAACAGGAGAGGCGCAGGAAAGTGGGGGTTTGGGGCGAGGAGAAACTAAAATCTAACAGAAAAACGAAAAAAATAAATGAATGACAACAAATACGAAACAGTAGCATAAAATGTGGAAAAGCAGATACATTAAATTCTAAAAGAAAATCCAGTACATGACAAACGAATATCTGCAAAAAATACCTATACAGGTAAATTCCAGTTACAGATTCCAATCGCTCCATGACTCATATGTAAATTATTTTTGCAACTGTATGCACTGAAATGTAATACCATTTCTACATTTATAATTGCTCTCAAACTATTGTGGTGTATAACAGAAATTGGAATAACTAGAACTGATCTTCTATATCAGTCAATTCTAGTTACTGATTCCAGCTTTTCGATGGTTCATAATTTTGGACATTTTTGCATTAAATCTGTGGACTATGTTTTTGTAGTATCTCTAGTTTTCTTAATGATCTGAGAACTACTACAAAAAACTAATAAATATTGCATGTGCAGCTTTCAAATTTTTCTCTTTCTCATAATAATGAAGATAGTAATACCATATGTAGAAATCCTGTAACACTTTAATACACACACTTGTTAAAACAATCTAAATAATAAACCGTGGAATGATTGGATTCGGTAACTAGAATTAACCTATATAGGTCAGTTCCATTTACCAATTTCAGTATATATTTGAGCCTACTTTTTTGTCAAATTTCGTTACTTGTGTACTCGTCCCATTAGGTTTAACAATTAGTATTAAAAGTTAACGAAGATTCATAATATTATGACTTCACCATGCATTATACTGCACTGGGTTTAAAGGTTCTCTGTGCTTATCTTATTTGCATAAATTGCGACAATAATTTACTTCAGACATGTAGAGGCCTACTTGTCTTTTTCTGTTCTTATTTATTTTTGTTACCTTTAATTCTTGTCAGTATCATTTGTGGCTAAATAATTAATCACATGAACTGTGTAATTTTATTGTATGTTACATTCGTTTGTTTATGAATATGATCAGTTGCTTTCAAAGACTGCCTCTATGTAGCGGCTCTGCCCTATGTACGAAGCTGAGGAGGATTACTGGGTTGGTGGCACCAATAATCACACCCATTTAGCAATAGTTCATTTATTAACCTTAACACACACAAGGATCACAAAGAACTGACTGAACATGGCGGAACAGCCAATGATAATGCCTAGAGTTCAAAGATGAATGCATATCGATGCTGGAGTCGATTTCATCGGCGCCACATAGCCGACCCCCCCCCCCCCCCCCGCAGTACGGAGTACTAATGAGAGGCCGGGGGGGGGGGGGCTATGGAGTCAGCAGGGGTGGTCCGCGGGAGCAGGACCAAGGTCAGCTCGACAGTGTCGTCAGGGAGCTGTGTGGGTAGATGTCGTGAAGGAAGGTTTGGCCACCGAACCTGGAAGTCATTGAAGTGAGTCGGACGTTGTACTGGGCGTGCCAGCGACAGGTGGGTCGGCGGTTTGCGCGGGTGGAATGGACTGACCACGATGATGTCTCTGGAGGGCGTCGCGAACACACAAAGCATGTCCAGGTCGACGTCGGGCGAGAGGGGAACACATTTCACCAGGAGGCAGGGAATGACAGAGGTTGAGTCATGAGTACTGGATGAAGAGAAACACACGACGAACAGTGTATAATCGCGCAATATTATTGAGATGTCGTGGATTATGTTCGGAAAGGACAGGCACAAACACCTCGAGTGAGGGCACGTTCAAGATGGGAGGGGGGAGGGGCATGAGAAACCTCGACAGGGTGAGGCAGGCGACGGTGGAGAGGTCGAAGGGACCGGCGACCGGCGACGAACAGTGTATAATCGCGCAATATTATTGAGATGTCGTGGATTATGTTCGGAAAGGACAGGCACAAACACCTCGAGTGAGGGCACGTTCAAGATGGGAGGGGGGAGGGGCATGAGAAACCTCGACAGGGTGAGGCAGGCGACGGTGGAGAGGTCGAAGGGACCGGCGAAAGGGCCCAGCGTCGAGGGCGTGATCATAGGTAAGCTCGACATGGGGAGCATGTGGTCACTCGACAGAGTACGTGAGATCGGAGTACAGGGCAAGGTCGGAGGAGAGATTGACGATTGGAACTGTAAGTCTGACGTGGAGGGAGTGGTCGGAGTGTCGTGAGCCACGACAGTGAGTGGTGTGGTCGTGGCCTGAAGGGGGGTAGAAGAAGGCTCAACATGAGCAGGCTTAAGTCTGTTGACAGAGACTGCAACAGCAGAATCTTTCATCTGGATGTGATAGGTGTTGGCTGAGCACCTGAGAACTCAGTACGGGCTGGTATATGGAGGTTGGAGGGGAGCACGGACAGTATCATCTCAGAGCATGACGTACTCGCAATTGTCCAGAGATTTCGGGACGGACGTGAACACTAGGGCAGAAATGACTGGCTGGTGGAGGGATATGGAGGTTGATGAAGTGGCGTCTGATGTGGTCCACGAAGCAAGGTAAGTCAGACTTAGGGAGAGAAGCAGGGAGAACAACGTTCTGGCCGTAAACGAACTCGGCTATCGTGCCTTTGAGGTCTTCCTTATAGATCGCACGAATGCCGAGTAGCACAAGGGGAAGGGCCTCCGTCCATAGAGAGTCGTGACATCGAAGAGCCGCCTTGAAAGTGCGATGCCAGCGCTCGACTAGCCCATTACTTTGCGGGTGATATGCTGTGGTATGGATGCACGGATGTCACAGATGTTACAAATCCCATTGAACAGGGCCAACTCAAATTGTCTGCCCAGATCAGTCGTGATGATAACTGGATATCTGAAAAGCGATACCCATGATTCGACGAAAGCTCGAGCAACAGTTTCTGCCGTAATATTGGGGAGGGGGACAACGTCGACCCAGCGAGTTGTTCAGTCGATAGACGAGAGCACATAACAAAAGCCGTTAGAGGGGGAGAGAGAGAGCCAACAATGTCAATATGAATATGCTGGAAACGCCCAGGAGGGATCGAAAAGGCGCCACGGGGAGGGGGGGGAGGGGGTTAAGTGTGCTCATGTACTTTGCAGCGTTGGCACGTAATGTAGGAGTGCGCCCATTGCTGGCAGTCTTTGTTGACATTTCTCGACACAAATCACTCTGCTACGAGGTGGGCGGATGCACAAACACTGGGGTGGGCTAAATTATGCAATGCATTGGATACAGCTGAATGGAGCATGGTTGGGATGAGGGGGCGTAACGTGCCTGTACTGTCGTCGCACCAGATCTTACCAGAAATGCCAGTGAAGGTGGTGCGGATGAAGTGTAGTGAAGAAGTAGAGTCTGAAATCAAGTTTTGTGTTTTCTCTTCGGTGGGAGGTCTAACAGCGAATGGACGGAGTCGACTTGTGAAAGGAAATCAGCAACTATATTGTCAGCACCCTTATGTGTCTGAACTGAGATATGAAGTCCATGTATCTGAAGCAGCAAGGAGGCGGGTCAGCTGGCGGGTTTGTAATGGCCGCAGCCAGGGGTTTGTGGTCTGTTAACACATAGAAAGGACGTCCCTCAACATCAGTCTTAAAATGCTTGTTCGCTTCGTGGACCGTGAGCAACTCCCTGTCAAACACGGAATATTTCGGTTGTGCATTGGTGAGCTTGCGCAAGAAGAACTGCAGAGGCGAAGTTTGGCCGTCGATTGTCTGGCTAAGGACAGCACCGGTGGCAGTATTGCTCGTGTCTGTGATGATGAAAAGCTGCGCTTTGGGATGAGGATGCGCGATGGTGTATGCCTCGGCAAGAAGATTTTTGAAGGCTGTGAAAGAGTCAGTTATAGCAGGGGTCCATGGAATGGGCCAAGATCCAGAAGTGTTGGTGCCTGCCAAGGCGTCCATCAGTGGAGCCTGAATCTCTGCAGCCACAGGTAGATGTCGCCGATAATAATTAACCATCCCCAGAAAGCGCCGGAGCTCTTTGAATGACGAAGGTCTGGGTAGGTTTAGTATTGTTTGTGCTTTCTCAGGGGGCGGTGAAATGCCGTCGGCAGAGACACGAAAACCAAGAAAAGTGACAGCGGTTTGATGTAGCTGCAATTTGTCCTGGTTGGTCTCGATGTCTGCTGCCGTGAGAGTGTTCATAACAGTTTGCACATGTCGAATGTTGTCCTTGATGGAGGAGCTGAACACAAGAATGTCATCAAGATATTCAAAGCAGAATTTTAGGTCGAATAGCACTTCGTTGATGAAGCGTTGCCAGGTCTGGATTGCGTTTTTCAGACCGAAGGGCATGAATCGAAACTGAAATAACCCGACAGGGGTGGTGATTGCTGTCTTCTCGATGTCTTCAGGTGCCATGGGGATCTGGTGGTAGGCCCGTTTGCAATCAATGACAGAGACGTAGATGCACCTGTAAGGGTACTGGTAAAGTCGGCAATGTTAGGTATGGGGTAGGCGTCCATAATTGTTCGAGCATTTATTCGACGGTAGTCTCCACACATGTGCCAAGACCGGTCTTTCTTGGGTGTCATATGTATGGGAGTAGACCAACTACTGGCAGAGGGTTCAATGACGTCAGAGCTTAGTAGTTGAGAAATCTGATTTTTAAGGTTGGAGAGGTGCTCGAGACAAAGTGGACGTGTTATACTGGTGATCGAGGGACCTGGCATGAGGCGAAGCTTGTGAACCGTGCCGTTGGTGACGACAGAAATGTTGCCGGCGGCACGGGGGGCGGTTTGTTTACAATGTGTACCAGGTGGGGCACGCGAGGCGTGGTCGTAGTGTTCAGAGCCACTCAGCAGATCTGACGGGAGCTGAGGCAGCAGAGTGTCCCAGGAGTCAATGCGACAAGATGGCCACCGGCCCAAAGCAGTGGCAATGTGGTTGGGTGAGCTTGGTAGAGCACATGAGCCGATAATCAGTCCATTGTCCGAGGGCGCGGACTGTGGCAGCACAGTCGCAGGCGAAACGCTTGGCGCGAGTGCACTGTGTGTGTTGTCAGCAGTGGTGGCACGGCGGTGTGCAGGAGCTGAAGTTGCATATTTTGAGGTGCTGTCCGCGAGGGGCAGGATACGAGCTGTCAGTTCGGGAACATGTGACACTTGTCATGCATGCACACTTGTGTCTGGCTGAGTGTCAAACGCTGCCGTGTTAGGAGGGTAGGCCCTGCGGAACTGTCAGTACATGTTATGGCAGTCTTGATAGCACAGTTGCTAGGGGTAGCAGGAGGTAAACACACGGAGGCTCGATTGCTGGGACTGCAAGCAGATTCGGCCCATTTACTGACCTTGCTTTGTCCTTGCTGTAGTGTCTGTAATTCCTTTGCTGCATCGGAGAGCTGGAGCTGTGTTTTGTGGAGCCGGAGGGAGAGCTCGAAGTTTTCCTTGCGTAGGCGAGCGACGTGTTCAAGCTCGACAAGGCACTTGTGCGTGGTTTATTGTAACATCGTCGACAGAGATGAGTATGTACAGATGAGATGAGCCCAGACCAATGTGTCACGTGGGGTTTTGCTCGATGGAGCACAGGGGAAGTGAGTCTTGGACGGATGATGAAACACGGTGTTTCTCACTAGGTCTGGTGAAAGTTTGTGGTGTTGCAAGAAGTCAATGCCTAGTATAGGTTCGTCAATTTCGCACACTAAAAAAGTCCACTCGAGTCTGCAGTTTGTGGAGAGTGAGACGACGTGGGAAGTTGAACCTGAGCATTGTAGTTTAGTTGAATTCACAGCTTGCAGTGAAGTATGATGAGGGCAGATGTTCGATGACACTAAGGACACAGGCAGCAGCGAAACATTGGCGCCTGTGTCCACTAGGAAAAGTTATCCCAACGAAATGTCTTTAATTTAAAATCGTCCGAAATTATCCGATCGTTCGCAGACAGAATGGAGCACTGTCATGTTGTGCGCAGGAGGCGGCACCCGGACCTACCTGCAGTTGGCGTTTCGGAAGTAGCAGGGCAGTCTGCAGTTCGGTGCTGCCTCACCAAACCGTGTGCGGGAGTAACAGTACGGGTAGTGTGGTTGCACTTCCTGCGGAAGGTTTGTTGCCAGTGGCGGTGGCCGAGGTTCGGAGGCCGCAGCAGTTTCGGTTGCAGGAGGGGACGTGATCATGGGCGGAGCCGGTGACGTCCCAGTTGCTTGTTTACTGCTTCCCGAAGAGAGTGGAATGGTCGGCACAGTATGGCTCCGGCTGCAGGACGATGAGCCTGAACCTGAGACTTGTCAGGTAGGCAGTGGCTGGCGAAATAGAGCATTGATGCATCGTGTAGCTTGTCAGCAATTGTCATTCTTTGCTCCGCAGGTTCGGGAGACCTTTGAGCCAGAGCAAAGCGGATGTGAGTTTATCTGACCAGATGGCGAGGAGAGTTGTGTCAGAGAGCGCTGACCAGGGCATGTAGCCGTCTCCAGAGCTGGGAAGGTTTGTTGTTGCCTAGTTCCTCGACATGGAGCACTTGCCATATTGCTGCCTCAGTTGAGCATGCACGTCGACGTAGAACTGTCTTTTTGGCTAGAGTGTACCGGGTACATGAGTCCGGGGCGTCAGCCAGGTCAGCAATCAAGTCATCCTGGTCATGCAGGTGGGTGATGGGGCACAGAAACCTGGTTGACTCGTCGAGTTTGTAATGGTCGAACACTTCGTCCAGAATTTTGAACCAGGTTGTTGCTGTAGTATTCCAGGAGAGTGTGCCTCTGGGGGATGTGGCAATGACGGCTGTTCGGGTGGCAGCGTGAAGGTGACACGTTGTGGTTGAGCGCGATCCGTCGTGACGCAGAAGGCTGATGCTGGTGAGACACCGTAACGTGTCAATTGCGGTTGTGGAAGCTCAACACGTTGCGGGTGTGTTCCGATTGACGTGTCACGGAAGACCGACGTGGATGAGGCACCGAGATGTGCCAAGAACGGTAGCGGAAGCTCGAATGGAGCCGGCGCGGGGGCGACAGGTGAGAAATACACTCCTGGAAATTGAAATAAGAACACCGTGAATTCATTGTCCCAGGAAGGGGAAACTTTATTGACCCATTCCTGGGGTCAGATACATCACATGATCACACTGACAGAACCACAGGCACATAGACACAGGCAACAGAGCATGCACAATGTCGGCACTAGTACAGTGTATATCCACCTTTCGCAGCAATGCAGGCTGCTATTCTCCCATGGAGACGATCGTAGAGATGCTGGATGTAGTCCTGTGGAACGGCTTGCCATGCCATTTCCACCTGGCGCCTCAGTTGGACCAGCGTTCGTGCTGGACGTGCAGACCGCGTGAGACGACGCTTCATCCAGTCCCAAACATGCTATTTGGGGGACAGATCCGGAGATCTTGCTGGCCAGGGTAGTTGACTTACACCTTATAGAGCACGTTGGGTGGTACGGGATACATGCGGACGTGCATTGTCCTGTTGGAACAGCAAGTTCCCTTGCCGGTCTAGGAATGGTAGAACGATGGGTTCGATGACGATTTGGATGTACCGTGCACTATTCAGTGTCCCCTCGACAATCACCAGTGGTGTACGGCCAGTGTAGGAGATCGCTCCCCACACCATGATGCCGGGTGTTGGTCCTGTGTGCCTCGGTCGTATGCAGTCCTGATTGTGGCGCTCACCTGCACGGCGCCAAACACGCATACGACCATCATTGGCACCAAGGCAGAAGCGACTCTCATCGCTGAAGACGACACGTCTCCATTCGTCCCTCCATTCACGCCTGTCGCGACACCACTGGAGGCGGGCTGCACGATGTTGGGGCGTGAGCGGAAGACGGCCTAACGGTGTGCGGGACCATAGCCCAGCTTCATGGAGAGGGTTGCGAATGGTCCTCGCCGATACCCCAGGAGCAACAGTGTCACTAATTTGCTGGGAAGTGGCGGTGCGGTCCCCTACGGCACTGCGTAGGATCCTACGGTCTTGGCGTGCATCGGTGCGTCGCTGCGGTCCGGTCCCAGGTCGACGGGCATGTGCACCTTCCGCCGACCACTGGCGACAACATCGATGTACTGTGGAGACCTCACGCCCCACGTGTTGAGCAATTCGGCGGTACGTCCACCCGGCCTCCCGCATGCTCGCTATACGCCCTCGCTCAAAGTCCGTCAACTGCACATACGGTTCACGTCCACGCTGTCGCGGCATGCTACCAGTGTTAAAGACTGCGATGGAGCTCCGTATGCCACGGCAAACTGGCTGACACTGACGGCGGCGGTGCACAAATGCTGCGCAGCTAGCGCCATTCGACGGCCAACACCGCGGTTCCTGGTGTGTCCGCTGTGCCGTGCGTGTGATCATTGCTTGTACAGCCCTCTCGCAGTGTCCGGAGCAAGTACGGTGGGTCTGACACACCGGTGTCAATGTGTTCTTTTTTCCATTTCCAGGAGTGTAGTTCAAAGTTTGAGAACGCGTGTTAGTCCACGGAAAGCTGTGTTGCAGGGAGGCTGCGGAGTGCGGGCTGTCCAGAAGCACAGTGTGGGAAATGATATCGAATGTGGAACAGAATGTGTGAATGTTCACTGTTCATAGTCACTCCACTCAAAACGGTGTGCGGATAAGGTGAATGACGCAGCACAGAACACTGAGGCGTAGCAGTGGGACGGAGGTAGAGATCAGGCACAGATAACAAGTTATTGTTTCTGTTGCAGGCCAAGGTATCGAAGTAGGAAGGCATGTGCTGATGCTGAACTGAGGCAGGTGCGGGCATGGTCGGATGCTGAGGAGGTAGACCTGTGAAAGAAGCAGTTCCGGCCACATGGCAGGTATCTGCGTGATACTGCATGGATTGCGGCGTGCCAAATCGTTGTCCTGGTGGTAGTAGGTTGTCCGACGAAGCATTTGCAGAAATCAGCATTGGTCCTGCACTGCACAGAGATCCGTAAGAGGTAACTGCACAGTCGATGAGGGAGGGCACATGTGACGGGAACAAAGGGGTTTGATAGCCGGAGTCATGCGCACTCCTAACCTCGCTTAATGTTGCAGGCTCGAAAACGTCCGGTGAAATCAGCGGAATCATTGAGTGAGAGGCAGCGTGTTGTAGTCCTGGCGTGTGTACATCGCCCACAACACAAGGCATGTAGATCACAAAATCCGGCGTTAGGTGCTGGACCAAAGTCATTGTTCGAATGCTGTGTCGATGTAATACACGCGAAAATAACCGACGCGGAGGATGCATACACAGTAAAATGGCGAAAACGGCAGACGTTACAACTCGGGGTCACCAGAGAGGAGGATTACCGGGTTGGTTGCACCAACAATCACACCCATTTAGCAATAGTTCATTTATGAACCTTAACACATACAACGATCACAAAGAACCGAGTGAACATGACGGAACAGCCAAAGATAATGCCTAGAGTCCAAAGATGAATGCATATCGATGTTGGTGTCGATTTCATCGGCGCCAAAAAGTCATTGCTCAAAGCTGACGAATGGAATCAGAGACTAGAACTGATCCAAATTTGCAGTGCTCCATTACACTGAAATAGCATACTGCAATTTATAAAACAAGAGTATTGTATTCTTAATTTGTAAATTATTGACGATAACAACTCACACCTAAAGCCTAGTTTACATGATGACACTGGGTTGTGACACTCGTTGAGTGGAATGAGTTGCACGCAAATGGTTTCATATTTGACTGTAGACACGACGAGACCAGTAAATACTTCAGTTTCGTCGTTTTGTGATTTCCTGAGTCGTGTCTGAAATGAAAGTTTTGGCAGTTGCAAGTCGCACGAGTTGTGAGTTAAAGCTTGCTGCATGGAGTCGCTGCATAAGAAACTTGTTTCCATTCGTGACTGGATGAAGAAAAGACGTCAGCTCGGTTGCTCAGCATCCTTGCTAAAATAATTTGTAATGGAAGACATTAGAAGTTCTTTTAATTATTTTAGAATGTCACCAGAACTGTTTACGTTTCTTCTAAATAGAGTTAATTATGCGATAAGGAATAAAGATATTGTAATGCATGAAGCGCTGTAGCCAGAACTGAAATTACATACCACATTGCATGCCTTACAGTCGAGAACACTCAGCATTCTATAAGATGCGATTTTAGTTGATGACGCTTTTTCATTAACACCAATAATTATTAACATTAAAATCAGTAATTATTCGAAGCAGGCGACATTTAGAAGAGAATGGTTTGCAAATGGTTTGTACAAGGTACAATAAGAGACTGACCTGACATGGCGGCTCTGATGAGCGATCCGAGTCCCAAAGATTATGTTAATCATCGTCGATATTACCTATCGATGCCACACTTCCTTTCCGTCATGTAAACAACCAGTGTTTATTCAAAGGCATATTTTACTCCATGTTTTATGAACTTTTAAATGTATCATTGAAGTACTGAATAACTACGTCCAACTTGAATTATCTTTCATTCCCCTGAAATGTAGGACTTTATGGACAGCTACCAAATAATTTCCATCAACCATACAGTGCAAAACAGAGGTAAAGCTCATCAGTCTCAAATTCCTACCAGCTGTGAAGCTTTGAAAGTAATTTTATGTCAGGCTGTTTATGAATAACATTAATTATTTTCACACGGCTGTTTCTATGAGTTTCATCGAAACAGATCAGGAATGCTTCTGCTGTAAAATTCATCTGTTTGATGTGTCTATACCAGGGATTCCCAAACTTTTCCTCCAACAGAACACTTTGAGAATCTTGGCACTTGGATGAAACCCCTCATTTATTTCTCGAAGATTATAACTACTTCAGTTTCAAATCATTATTAATAACTCAGAAATCATAATAAAATTTTAAAAAAATAGTATCATAAAAAGATGATGATATGCCATGTTATTACTAGTTTTTTGTGGAGCACTTTTCACTTCCTGCTGTACACCAGTGTTCCACAGAACAGTTTGGGGAATCTTGCTCTACACCTACCAACAAATCACATTTTTAAGGCACTCAAGAGCTGTCAGCTACATCCCACCTTTTATAGATTTTGATAGCAGGGCAGCATTCTAAAATCACACCTGTGAGGTGAAAATAAAAGCGATATGTCATTCCTTACTTCTGAAGAAATTGCGCCATTTTAACTCCACTAGTGATTTCTAAAGGTGAATGGAGGTGGTTTCTGTAGTGGTAAAAAAGATATGCACAACAAACCATGCTACAGTCAGCTGCCGTCTTTCAACGATCAGAGTCTTCAACAACTCATCCATGATTAACTGCCTGGATTGTCCTACCACATCTACTTTACAGATTCCTACTTTTTATTCCATTTGATATTCATTTCAGTGTATCTGATAATTGGAATACTTTTCTTTGCTCTTTTTTAATAAAATAATTGGAGGTATGATCAATAATCAAACAACTACATATACTAAATTAACAGTTATTTTTTTCACAATACATAGGTCCACAGGACAAATACAAGCCACCGAGTTGACGAGGCAATCCTTGATGTGATTCCCAGCTGCTAAAGGTTTCCCTGCTTCCACAATTCTCAGCAAGCATTTGTAACTTGTGTGCAAACTTTGCCCACCTATTTCCTGCTCTTACCACGGCAATAAAGAAAGAAAAAAAGCTCTTGCAATTAATTTTGTACAATACTGTTTTCAAAGCATTTTTATAATTTTAACAATTAATTGTTTCATTCATTGAAACCCAAATAAAAAACCAACAAAAAAGTTTAGTTTTAGCTGCGTTTTTCCTCAGTTCCTCTGGAAAGCAGTCATAGATGCTAGCAAGGACAATGAAATGTGGTCACAAACAAAATTTCTATCTGTTGGAATATTTGTGTTTTAATTAATTACAAATATAGATCAAACTACATCATATGTCTTCCCATACATCAAAACACAAATACACAAAAATAAAGAATGACTTAATGACACTTTGCTGTGCAAGAGACAGTTTGTGACGGCTTTTCAGAAAGTGGAAAAAAGTAACACAACTGAAACTTTTTCTTGTGTCTGTACAATGCGGTTTAATGCAACCTAAATATAAAATTAACTGAAAAGAAATGTTCCTTGTTGCTGACAATCTGATATTCAGTAACTGGCACATTGCTAAGTGACATATCAGATTATAAAATATAGTTTTATTTATCATCTTTATAAATAACAAAGAGTCATGCGATACCAGACACTTACTTCACTGTAATGCTGCTTGGAATTTTATTTTAGTTCTTCAAGCTTTGACTGGTGATCCTCTTGTGACAAATTTTCGAACTGATCTTTGCAAAACATACTAAAGTGCTGTTCAATCGAGTACTTTTATTGAATACATGAGATTCTGATGACATACTAAATCAAAAAAACTTAATTTCCTACTTGGGTTTAAATAGTGCTCCTCCGCTTTTTGTCTGTTGCTGTTGACCATTCACCTCGATCCGCTGTAGATTTACGTCTGTTGACTAATGTCTTTGTGTCGTATCACACTTTTGTATTAAGTGCGTGTACAGTGGCATGGCGAGGCACGGCGGGCAGACCGCACGGTCAGTTAAGCAGTACAGCTTGGCCACTGCAACACACAAATTCGCCTAGGGCACTGGCCTCGGGTGATCGCGGGCGCAAGTGTCCAAGGGGCACAGTTTGGACGAGCCTGATTTACACTAACAACTGCAACAAGCATTTTCTTCTCACCTTGATGTGTCAATATGTGTTTTATGTCAACACTATATTCACATCCTGTTTGGTTGGTTTTTATGACAAAAATCTCAGTTGTCAGTTGAAATCAAGGCTTTGGTCTGACATTGAAAGAGATTGGCAGCAGCTTCACTTCTTTATTGTAAATGTATTTGGTGACATGACATTGGCGTGTTCTGTGTCTCGGTTTGAGCCTCTTTACCCCTTTTGATGATGCCATGAACTGACACTCACTCTCCTCTGATTTATATTGCATACTTACTGATATGGCCCATTGATGAAGAGCTTTTGTTGTTATTGTTGCTGCTTTTGCTCTTGCTGTTGTTGCTGCTGCTGCATGCTCCGCACATTCACTGGCTTCGACAGATCTGTTGAACATTCATTTATTGATAGCATTTGTCAATTTTGGATCCTCTCTTTGGATGTCTGCTTTCCACCTGTTCAGTAAGTCCTTTCTCATTAACCTTTAAGTGGCTCTCTTGGTCTGCAGTGCTTTAAAACTCCACTTAGAATGTCATTTTACCAATGTAACCACAGTTATTTTGACATCCAACGATACATGCTCCCTCATATTACATCTTATGATTCCAATTCTGGTTCATATGCCAAATATTCACCTTCTCGTCCTGATTTTGCAGGTGATAATATTGATGTACTTGCAGGGTGTATACACTGACAAGAAAAAAAGAAAAATTCCTGGGCTTTTCCCAGATCTCCCTGTTAAAAATACACTTTTTATCAGGTCAAAATACAATTTTTCCCAGTTGAAAATACACTATACCCTAGGGAAAGCACATTTTTCCGTGTTAAATGACAATATACTTTCCCTCGGAGCTGCAAAACCCACCAGCCCATGACACCAAAACACAAGACATAGGACACACAATGTAGTCTGCTAATAGGAAAATCACTGTTATGTAGCAAAAACACACAAACAGAAAAAGTAAATAGTTTAAATTAATATATACACAGTTAAGATACAGCACATGTGACATCAACTGCCAAAATTTTTTGAGGTTGTGGTTAGGCAGGATCCTAAGCGCACAGCTTAAACTGCAACAGCTGAATATTTCTGACAAACGTGATTATAAATTTCACAGCTGCGCAATGAACATTTTGTGGGTTACCTGGCTGAAATGTTCTGTCAAGCACTTTGACTTTTCCATAGAGAAGACAATTATGTGTGAAATTGCTCAAGAACTAACTTCGCACTTTTTTGAAGGCTAATTATTCTTTCTGCCATCATTATTGAATAATTTGTATTCTATGAAGGAACTAAAATAAATATGAAAAACATTGACATTTGGTCTTTTTCAGCAGACATTACCCTTTAAGTACATCAAACACATAGGTGCTAGTAAAATCTTAAATAATTGCATAAATGGCTGGTCCTCAGTGCCCAAAATTTTTCTAAGTGGCCAGTCCTCAGTATTATATTTTGAATGAGAGTCTAACCCAACGTGATTTAAGAAATTCATCGCACATTCCCACACGCAACATAATTTATCTTGGATAAAAGGGAATTTACTTTGAAATAATGCTTCTGAAATCACCATCCGCAATTTTTCCCCTGACCTCTTAGTAATGTAAAAAGTTGTAACGTCACACTAATCGAAACAAAGCCCATGAGAAAGACGAATATTAAGCAGTTTTTTTGTTACAAAGTATTGCATGGTCTTTGAAACATTATGCTGTCAGCTGACACTTGTGTGAGCACTGTGTTTTGCTGCTGTGAATGGTGCATTTTCTTTACAACTAAAGTTTTATATTTGTGTTATTCTCTCGTTTATTTTATTGCTGCAGTATTATTCTGCAGTAGCAGGCTAGAGCAAAATTCTTTGTTAGAGTATCAGTTCTTACAATCCAAAACCAAAAAAATTTCACTGAAAACTAAAACAATAAAAAATTTCTGGGTTTTCTCAGATTTCTCCGGAATGAAAAAATTCCCGGGTTTTTGCCATGGGGCATATACAACCTGCTCAGTGATATTGGTACATTTGACAAAAGACAGAAGGGAATCAGTTTCATTTTCATAGATAAGCCTCACCGACTTCTACAAAAGTCATTTCTAGGTGCATAATCCAAAGCCGTTAAGCAATTCATTGCCGACTAAGCATGATCTTTCAGAAATCGATGTTCTCAAAACTGGTAGTGCAAAGCCAAATAAATTCGAGAAAACCTTCACGTCATCAGGAACACACACACACACACACACACACACACACACACACACACACCAACCAACAGGGATATGAAACAGTTTGATCAAGTTATATACACTTGCCAAGAAACTCTTGATGTGGTCATGTTGAATTTGTGATCCTCAGTGATGGTTTAATTTTATAGCAGGCAAGTACCCAAGCACAGCATGTTACATAACTCAAACACTGTTAACTTTGGACTCCATATTTTATTAACAGGAAATATTTGTTTTTAGATGCTCTTTTGATGCACTGCGATGAAAATACGATTTCCCGTCACCAACTTTTAACACAACTTTTTCAAAGACTACAAAGTGTCTAGCAAAAAGCCAAAACACATCTTATTTTCGGTATAGAATGTCTTTGCCAAACTAGATCAAAATCGGTAGCCCACATGTCAAACACTCCCCTTGTAAGCCGTTACCGCGAATTGTTGAATAAACACAAGTGATCCGCATCAAAGTAGTGTGCATCAAGGGTTCTCTTTACATCTGGTAAGGACAGACCAGCTAAAATTGTTACCACTAAAGACTGTGTGTTTTATAGTTTTATTATAACTATGGTACATAGTTGACTTTCTTCGAAATCCTTGCAAATTACATGGTTATATTACTATCAGATTTTGGCTGAACTGCTTGAAATTCATTGCTACTAAACGTGATACCTGCCTGTTGCTCTCTCAACAGGCTATTTGAATCACCTGGGATACACAACTCACATTCCAGTCCTATTTAATATTCAAATGGCTCTAAGCACTATGGGACTTAAAATCTGAGGTCATCAGTCCCCTAGACTTGTTGTTGTTGTTGTTGTTGTATCTGTTGTGGTCTTCAGTCCTGAGACTGGTTTGATGCTGCTCTCCATGCTACTCTATTCTGTGCAAGCTTCTTCATCTCCCACTACCTACTGCAACCTACATCCTTCTGAATCTGCTTAGTGTATTCATCTCTTGGTCTCCCTCTACGATTTTTACCCTCCACACTGCCCTCAAATGCTAAATTGGCGATCCCTTGATGCCTCAGGACATGTCCTACCAACCGATCGCTTCTTCTAGTAAAGTTGTGCCACAAACTTCTCTTCTCCCCAATCCTACTCCATACCTCCTCCTTAGTTACGTGATCTACCCACCTAATCTTCAACATTCTTCTGTAGCACCACATTTCGAAAGCTTCTATTCTCTTCTTGTCCAAACTATTTATTGTCCATGTTTCACTTCCATACATGGCTCCACTCCATACAAATACTTTCAGAAACGACTTCCTGACACTTAAATCTGTACTTGATGTTAACAAATTTCTCTTCTTCAGAAACGCTTTCCTTGCCATTGCCAGTCTACATTTTATATCCTCTCTACTTCCACCATGATCAGTTATTTTGCTCCCCAAATAGCAAAACTCCTTTAATACTTTATGTGTCTCATTTCCTAATCTAATTCCCTCAGCATCACCCGACTTAATTCGACTGCATTCCATTATCCTCGGTTTGCTTTTGTTGATGTTCATCTTATATCCTCCTTTCAAGACACTGTCCATTCCGTTCAACTGCTCCTCCAAGTCCTTTGCCGTCTCTGACAGAATTACAATGTCATCGGTGAACCTGAAAGTTTTTATTTCTTCTCCATGGATTTTAATTCCAACTCCAAATTTCTCTTTTGTTTCCCTTACTGCATGCTCAATATACAGATTGAATAACATCGGGGAGAGGCTACAACCCTGTCTCACTCCCTTCCCAACCACGGCTTCCCTTTCATGCCCCTCGACTCTTAGTAACTGCCATCTGGTTTCTGTACAAATTGTAAGTAGCCTTTCGCTCCCTGTATTTTACCCCTGCCACCTTCAGAATTTAAAAGAGAGTATTCCACTCAACATTGTCAAAAGCTTTCTCTAAGTCTACAAATGCTAGAAATGTAGGTTTGCCTTTCCTTAATCTAGCTTCTAAGATAAGTTGTAGGGTCAGTATTGCCTCACGTGTTCCAATATTTCTACGGAATCCAAACTGATCTTCCCCAAGGTCAGGTTCTACCAGTTTTTCCATTCGTCTGTAAAGAATTCGCGTTAGTATTTTGCAGCCATGACTTATTAAACTGATAGTTCGGTAATTTTCACATCTGTCAATGCCTGCTTTCTTTGGGATTGGGATTATTATAATCTTCTTGAAGTTTGAGGGTATTTCGCCTGTCTCATACATTTTGCTCACCAGATGGTAGTGTTTTGTCAGGACTGGCTCTCCCAAGGCTGTCAGTAGTTCTAATGGAATGTTGTCTACTCCCGGGGCCAGACAAATGGAAAAACTGATAAAAACCAACCTCGGGGAACATCAGTTTGGATTCCGTAGAAATGTTGGAACACGTGAGGCAATACTGACCCTACGACTTATCATAGAAGAAAGATTAAGGAAAGGCAAACCTACGTTTCTAGCATCTGTAGACTTAGAGAAAGCTTTTGACAATGTTGATTGGAATACTCTCTTTCAAATTCTGAAGGTGGCAGGGGTAAAATACAGAGAGCGAAAGGCTATTTACAATTTGTACAGAAAGCAGATGGCAGTTATAAGAGTCGAGGGGTATGAAAGGGAAGCAGTGGTTGGGAAGGGAGTGAGACAGGGTAAAGTGCAAACCGAGTATCAATGTAGTTAAAACCATTTAGAGCTGATTTACATTTGACTGAATGTAAGTGCATCGCCAAAGGAATATGAAAAACTCTGTATATCGATGTGAAGATGCCAAAGTGCAAGAGACATAATTTATTGTTAATAGAGCCATCAGGTGACTGCTATACCAGAGGCACAGCTGTTTAGCAATAACTGTTAGTGATGTTAAAGAAGAACCAAATGGGAAGTTGTGTGTTCCAGTACACATTACTAATATGAGCAATGCAAAGGAGGAAGTACTGCAAGGAACATATTGCTGCAACAGCATCAAACCTAGATCCACAAGATGTGATAAAACTACCTATTAAGGAGTAAGGAGTGCAGGTAGGAAAATATTATCAACCTTACAGCATGAAGAAATTAACTGACAAAGAACTCCAACCAATCAAACAAGAACTGCTTACTACAGTAAATGATTTATCACTGCAGGACCAGGAAATAATATCACAATGCTACTTAGCTATTAATTTCCCAATGCTACTTGGCTATTCTGTTTTCCAAGAATGGAGTAATCTTCCAGCAAAACTGCGAATTTGACACAGATACATACACAAGGAGTAGTAACCATAGCTCAATGACTATACTGAATTCCATATAGTCAGCAAGCCTTAGTCAAAAAGATGATTAATGAACAGCTGGAAGTAGGATTTATTGAACTTTGAGAGCCATCAGATCCACCTTGGGTATCACCCATAGTTATTTTAAGGAAAAATCGTGTAGAGGAGAAGTGAAGGTTTCGTGCTGATTACAGGAAGTGGAATGCTGTAATATTTATACTGGATATTCATCAATAGCCAAATCTTGTACACTGCTTGAATTAACTTGGTTTGTGCAAAATCTTCTGGTTGCGACCTAACCAGTGGGTACAATCAGCCGACAGTACATGCAAATGACACAGCTTAAACATTTATTACACCTACAGATGTATATAAGTAGAACTGTCCTCCTTTTGGTCTTCAGAATGCACCAACAACACTCCAGTGACAGATAGATACTGTCCTCAAGAGGATTAACACCCACTCAATGTCTGGTTTACCTTGACTATGTTATTTTCTGCTAACAATACCAGAGAAGGAAAGTTGCTATTCACCATATAGCGGAGATACTGAGTCGCAATAGGCACAACAAAAAGATTCACACAATTATAGCTTTTGGCCATTAACGCCTTTGTCAGCAGTACACACACACACACACACACACACACACACACACACACACACACACACACACACGAGAGCTGAAAGCACAGTTTCTGAGACTGCAGTTGCGTTTGCGCGCGCGCGTGTTAGTGTGAGTGTGTGTGTGTGTGTGTGTGTGTGTGTGTGTGTGTGTGTGTGTAGCATCTCCACTATATGGTGAGTAGCAACTTTCTTTCTCTGGTATTTTTACATTCCATCCTAGATTTTCCATTGTTTTACTTTCTGCTCAGATATGCAACAAAATGCTGAAAGGCTACAAGCAGTATTTGAGAGACTGTGCAGCAGTAATCTTTTCCTGTACATGTCAAAACGTCATTTTGCTGTTCCTGAAGTAGATTACTTGCCAACGACCTAGCTGCAGTGGTAACACCGGTTCCCTTCAGATCACCGAAGTTAAGCGTTGTTGGGATGGGCTAGAACTTGGAGGGTTACCATCTGGTCTGCTGTGCACTGTTGGCAAGCGGACTGCACTCTGCTCTTATGAAGCAAACTGAGGAGCTACTTGACTGAGAAGTAGTGGCTCTGGTCTCATATACTGGCATACCGCCGGGAGAGCAGTGTGTTGACCACAAGCCCCTCCATATCCGCATCCACTGACGCCTGTGGGCTGAGAAAGACATGGCAGCCAGTTGGTACCATTGGCCTTCATGGCCTGTTTGGGCGGAGTTAGTTAGTCAGTCAGTCAGTCAGTCAGTCAGTCCGTCAGTCAGTCAGTCAGTTAATTAGAAGTAGACTATTTAGGACACAGGATAATCACAGATGAAGTTCACCCTAACTTAAAATTGGTAGAAGATGTGAAGAACTATCCAGAACCAAGGAATATAAAGGACCTGCAAGCATTCCGAGGCAATGTGAATTTCAACCGACAACACATTTAGGGGTTACGCTGACACAGCACAACCACTGAGAAAAAAAAGCACTGTTTACTTGGAGTTCTGAATGTTCACTAGCAATGGAAACTTTGATAACTACTTTGACAAGAACTTTCATATTGGATCATCCAGATTTCTCAAAACCCTTCATCCGAGCTACTGATGCTGTTGGGGTGATTTTCTCACAGGAAATCAATGGAGAAAAGCATCCAGTTTCATTTGCTTCCCATTTTATGAACAGAGCTGAATGCAATTTCTCAACACCAGAAAGGGAAGAAAGGGAACTACTGTCTATAGCATAAATTACAATTGATGTTTCTTAGTTGGCCAAGAACTCACTGTAGTGACTGATCACATTTCACTGAAGTGGCTGCTCAACCTGAAGGGCCCTAGCATAGGTTAACTAGATGGGCCTTAAATTTAAGTGAGTACCAGTTCACAGTAGTTCATTGACCCATGAAATTACACAATAGTCAAAATACGTTTCACAACTGACGGAGAAGAGGAATTAATAAACAGTCAGAGAGCCTGACATGCAGTGTCAGTCCTGGAAACAAGATCCTAAATTCAACATTGCTGATGGGATATTGTACAAGACCCCTGTTAAAGGAAACAGTATCACTGAACCTGAAGCCCTATGATAACAAGTGTTATAAGAATGTTATGATAGTCTATTGTCAGCACACAGTGATAAGAGAGAAACTAACTTGCGAATAGTACAAATTTATTGGTGAGCTAACCGGAAAGCTGAAGTCTACAATAGTAAATGTAAATGTTTCTTGTAATGACTCATGCATTAAGCGGAATGATGTGAGCAAACCAAAGCACCTCTTCAAGTACTACCAGAAACGAGTACACACTTTGAATGAGTAGGTCTTGATATTGTAGGGGACCCTACCAAAAACGAAAAGTGGAAGTCATTATACACTGACTATACTGGATCATTTTTCAAGATATCTATTAATGACACCAAGCCCACACCAAGGTGCTGAGACTGTGGTGCATGTATTTGTTTGTTAAAGACTGGATTTTAAAATACAGTTCACCTTCTTTTGTACGAGGGTCGGTCAAAAAGTAATGCCTCCCATTTTTTTTCTACTTAAAGAAATTAAGTTAAGTGAAAAATTTGAATTTGGCGCCATTCCTCAAACCTTCTTCTGCAATCCACTGCAGTAGTAACTTTCTGTGTCAACAGGTGGCAGCACAGCAGAAGTTTGTAAGATGGCCGACATCGATGTTCGTTTGAGACAGCGTTGTGTGATTGAATTCTTGAATGCAGAAGGTGAAACGCCCATACGCATTCATGAAAGACTGAAGAAGGTGTATGGTGTTGTGACAGTGGATGTCAGCACTGTCAGACGATGGGTTCGTCGTTGTAAGGAAGCTGAAGGGCAAACACCGTTGACTGACGAAAAGCGGAGCGGCAGGCCGGTGAGTGCAGTGACTCCACACAACATTCAGCAAGTTGATGACATCATTCGTGGTGACTGTCGGGTGACTGCAGATGAAGTGTGTCGCATTACTTCTCTTAGTAAAGGCAGTGTGATCACGATTATTAAACAATTGGGGTACTCAAAAGTTTGTGCACGGTGGGTTCCAAGAATGTTAACCGATCAGAATAAAGAGGCAAGGAAAACAATAGCCTCCCAACACTTGCAGCGCTTCCGTTTGGAGGGAGATGAGTTTCTGAAAAAAATTGTGACCGGGGACGAAACATGGGTGCATTTTTTTGAACCCGAATCAAAGAGGCAGTCAATGGAGTGGCGTCACACAAGCTCGCCAAGGAAGAAAAAATTCAAAACTGTGCGATCGGCAGGGAAAGTTATGGCAACAGTTTTCTGGGATACAGAGGGTGTGATTCTGGTTGATTTTTTGGAGCAGGGATGCACAATAAATTCTGTTCAATACGTCACAACCCTCAACAAACTTAAAGCACGTCTTCAGCGAGTTCGCCCAACAAAATCAATGGCATATGTTCTTCTTTTGCATGACAGTGCAAGACCACACACCAGTCGTCACACCTCTGACGAGATTGTCAAAATTGGATGGGAAGTTTTGCCTCATCCCCCATACAGCCCTGACCTGGCACCATCAGACTTCCATCTGTTCGGGCCACTAAAAGAAGCTCATCGTGGGATTCATTTTGAAGATGAGGAGGCCGTCAAAACATCCGTGCGTCAATGGCTTAGGAAGCAGAGCTGTGATTTTTACCGTGCTGGGATACATGCCCTTGTTCAAAGATGGACCAAAACTGTAGAGATGGGCGGAGATTACATTGAAAAATGACAAAATGATCCTCAATGTTGTGGTTTTCAACCTATGTAATTGCATTTAAATTTCCTGACAATTAAACGTAGAAAAAAAAATAGGAGGCATTACTTTTTGACTGACCCTCGTAATTAGCAATTTTTCTTCTGACTGGTACACAGGTCACTGAAGATTGATAAGCTAAGGACAACACCAGCTCATCCAGAACGATGTGGCTGAGTGGAAACAACTCATTAAACCCTTGTGAAAATGTTGTTAGTAAGCACGTTTCATAGAACACCTACATACCACGTATGTTCAGTGCTCACTACACCAATGTTCACACCAACAAACAATTCACCCTTTTGAAATCGTCTACAGAAGGCAAATGACCTCACTTTTTGACTTCACAATACCAGCAAGAGGCAGCAGCAAAAGCACAGCAGGAACTTAGTCACCAAACTACATGAAGTATGGAAGCACATAAAGGCTCAAATCATGTCATTTTTCCAGCAAGCCGTTCAACATGAACACGTAGCTGTTATACCAAAATACTGCACTGGAGACTTAGTTTATTTGAGCAATCCAGAACTGAAGAAGAGTCACATCACATCAGGAAGCTTAAATTACATTGGAAAGGGCTGGGTTGATGAACAAGAGGCAGCTTCAGCCCTGAGCTACTGAGCCAGCACCCTATGCAGCTGAGGCCAGCAGCCTTTAGAGGCCACAGCCATTGACATCAGTGGCAACAAGTGTCACCTCACTCTCCTGCATCACACTGGTATCCCGGTGGTGCTGCTGGTTTCTGGTGATAAGAAGTGATCCCTGCCTTAAAATCCAGACTTATTCGTATGCCTTCAGCGCCCATTTGTTTCACTAAAACCTGGCACTCAGTCAGACAGCAGGAAACTTGCCCTGGTGTAGTGATACTGTCCCACTTAGTACATGCGTTACAGCTGTGTGGTGCCATTTACTGCTGAGCTCTGCTATTCCTCGCTTACGAGGGAAACTCCCCATCGCATACCCCCTTAGATTTAAAGGTAAGACGACTCACTGGATAGCCTTCAAAAATGGAACATCAATCAAGCATGGAAACAGGAAGGTATACTGAACTGTGGGGAAAAAAAAAAAGCAAAACAGAAACAGTAAATGGTTGAAGGACAAGACAAGCAATATCGAGAAGGCTAAAACAGCAACAGTGTCATAGTTAAGTGGTTACAATGTTAGACTGCCATTCAGGCGAGTTGTGTTCATATCTCTCTTGTGCCCTTCATTTATTTATTTTTTCACATTATGAATTATCCGTCCTGTCACTGAAATGTTTGTACTCTTTCTGTAGTCTTGGCAGTTGTCATACTATACACTGGTTATAGATCAAATCATGTGTAAGAATACATTACCATCGCAAGTTATGTGATGAATAGTGAGAGCAGATGAGATACCACACAGATTTCTCACAGAAATGAAAACAAGAAATAGACGGATATGAACTATGGTACAACAAAGGAATTCAAGAGTCAAAACTTCCAAAATGTAACGCAACTTCAAAATAGTTAAAAACATGTTTTGACAGATCACACAGAAACAGCATGATTTTGAAACTGTTACATTCATTTATTGCAGCTTACATAGCAAACTATTATGTTTTCATCATTTCCTTGAGAGTGATCACATTCACATTTATATGAACACTTAAATCGGACAAGGAGGCATGTCTCACTCATTTACCTGTCACACAAATTAGGGGTGTCGATAAGAGATTCCTATCAGAATGAGACACAGACAGTCACTAATGCTGCGAGTGACACACCAGATTTGTCTCCTACTTGAGGATTCAGTTGACTTGTCGCATTGTCATCATATGTTTGTGGTACCCATTCAGAAGCTATTTCCTTTTCGCTGCTAACAGAGTAGTTGTACAGAATCAACTGTCTTTATAGGTCCCTTCCTTACACCTTGCTGTTACAAATGGGCGTTACATCATGACACAGACACAAATTTGAATACAGTGAACAGAATAAATAAATAAATTATTAACATAAGGGAAGTCTGAAAACGGCTCACCTGCATGGCAGTCCAATACTGACCATAACACTGCCACTCTTTGAGATGGCTCTGTATTGCACTCTTGTCCTTCAACCATTCACTGTTTCTATTTTGCTTCTTTTTTTGTCACAATTTAGTATACCTTCCAGTTTTCATGCTTCATCTCTGTTCAGGTTCTGACAGCTGTCCACTGGGCCATCTTACCACTACATCTGAGTGGGGGTGCAATAGGGGCTTTCCCTTGTCAGCAATCCACTGGCACGTCCGGTACTGTGAACAACGTGTCACCACACTGGCAGCCACAAGGCTGTTAATGCAACACTCAACAGTGGCTTCCATGTCGAAAGACCGGGTAGCAGCACTACACTGCCCTCCACTATGGTGAAGAACTGGTCCCACGGGTCTTACTTTGACCAGTCTTATACTAAGGTATGTCTGCCTCTTAACTGACAGACAAATACACTTATTACTAGTTTCATTATTCCTCTTTACTAGATGATTATCAAACTGTCCTGAGCTTAACAAACTACTCTTTGTCACCTGCTCGGGGATTATAATCTACTGGTACCTGAATTGTCCCTGGATCAGCACCCTGAATGCCTCGTCATCTCAAATACATAAAGGCTAAGGCAAGCAAAATCAGAGTCACTATTGGCATTACAAATTGTGACAGTTAAGGTCGTTGTTACTTGAGGTCTGCTTTCTCTTACATGTTGCAACAATTGTTCTGCTGTAATTTGCCCTACTTGTGCAGCTAGCAACTGACTTAATGAATGGTCCATAATGGGTTCCCACATGACATTAAGGAAACATGACCAATACAGTTGTGGTTGTGTTTAAACATTTCACTCCAATGAGCCTCTCTTGTTCATAACAATTGGCTACCACTAACACATAGTCATACTGAGTATATCCACTGTAAATCTGATCTCTGAAAACACGGTTTCTGCTTGATCACCACTTTCTGACATGGATGTGCTTCCACTCTACCTCTGAATAACTGCACAACACATGCAGTGTCCTCTCTATTCCCTTTAAATACTTCAATTTCTCATGAAATGTAGTTCTAGTAGCCTCCTGTATTAATCCATGGTCTATACACTCTGTATGGTAATCTTCCACATCCAGAATCACTTACATGGGCAACAACGTACCTTTCAATAACTTCACTTCCTCAGTGCCAAAATCATGTATACAGATGGGTACTACCTTGCCTCCGCCCATATGCTGTAGGTGTACAACACTTCACTAAACAATAGGATGCATCCAGTATTTCATTATCCATAACGTATTCCACTATACATAAAGATTAACTGGCAACTGAGGGTCCACATTCATCCACAGAGGCTTTCCAGTGCCTTCTGACACGCAATTATGAGAATCAGGCCTTAGTGTAATTGCTTGTGGTTTAACTGGATTGTCCTGTATACCAGATGCGCCATATGGCAAATCAACATTGATAAGTTTCCCCTGGCCAGAATGCCCTCCCGCTAAGATCCACTACACATCGTCCGCGAAGGTCAATTAAGGTACAAGGTTGATGCAGAAAGTCTAACCCCAGGACATGCTGCTTTTTGCACACTGTCTAAACTATCTAGTCTCAAATGAAAAATTCATCATTACTGGTCCCCTTGGTCATATATCATTATCCTATACTCCGTGCAACTTGTACCATGGTGGGTTCCACCTCCTCCTCCTATATACTAATTCTTTCAAGGACACTGACACATGCATCCCCATATCCAAAAAAACTTTATATTCTCTACTATTTATTACACCCATTATGGCACATCCCATCTATGTATTCATTTTTTTACGAATTTACTTTTACTGGGAACTCCTGTTGGTGGCCCTGGGGTTCCCTCCAAAGTTAAACAGACCAGTCCTATGCCCTGAACTACCTCTACCAGTAACCCTATCGATGATCTGGGGTTCCTCTAAAGTTTAACAGACCAGGCCTACCCCCCTGAACCATCTCTAATACTTCCCCACGTTGCTGATCTATAGCTCCTCTACTACCATTCCCATTAAATTCCTGGTAATGCCTGTTATCCCCATCACTTCGTCATGGTTAGTAGCACTGCCTTTGCACTTACCCCATTTGGCTACAATTAAAACTCTTGACACTTGACCCAAAGATGTGTCTTTGATCTCCCACCTCCCTCAACCTATCGATTTCCTTGTACTCCAACTCTACTTCATCACATTTCTCTGCTAAACTATAACGTAAAGTTAATTCATCTGCCCTCAACTGAGCTACTTGATTCACTAATGATTCTATGGCCTCATCTTTGGTGACGCGTTGTGTCTCAGATTTTGGTACTGCCTCACCTTTACTCATTTTTACGAGACGAAAAAACAAGGCAATTTAACAATATTAACATAGACAGAACAGGTAGTTGCAGAGTGATCTATGAACCTACTACTTCTTTATAATCACGAGCCAACTGAATTCTTGTAGCTGTACGCCACAAACAATTACAAGTAAAACAATTCAGCACAAGGGAGAGAATGCCCAAGTAAATTAGAATGAGTACAACCCTAGCATTAACCTTAAATGTGACAAATCCACTGGTTCACCTGTTTCACAAACGTAACCTTCCTATAATGACAACTCCTACACTTCGACCCCCTGACAGTCACCATACAAACACAAGATGGTCTCTCAGACCCTACACGTAGGCACTGCGGGCTCTGGCTCCGATGCCACACTGCAAGTATAGCACTCCCTCTGATTACAGAGACACTGACCCCCGATACCACTCTGAAATGCCAGGGCGGTGCACAATTGTCCTTGGTGCCCAGGGCAAACACTGTTAACAGTCACAAATGACTTCCATTATTTCAGTACATGGCATAGGTAGTCAAGCATGCAACTCCTCATTGTCCCTGGCTGTGACTGTTGAACAGGCAGCAGCTTCTTAAACTCTGCCAATAATATGGAATAATACTGCACACTTTCTATAACCTGAAAGCTACATCCTGCACACACAAACTTTAATGCACTGGCTTCTGGCCATGTATCTCCCACAGACTTGCCATAACACAGCCACATGTGAACTCGAGCATGTCAGTGATTATTAAGATCTTATAAACTAACAAGAAAACCTTCTTACTTAAATGTATGGTAACAAAAACAAAGGGCAACACTTTGACTCGAAAAAAACTTGGAAATCCGTAACAAGTGAAACTAAATTTGTATTTCACTTCAAAATAAATACAAATTGAATAGCACTGTGAAAAATATTCCCACAGGGGATATCACAAAATAGATGTGTGAAATATTTACATCAGTTCATTAATACAGGCAAACATTTATATAATCTTACCAATAGCACATTTTTAAGGAGGGAGCTTTATTACAATTAATTTCTCAAAAGCCTTGCCAGTCAGAAGCTTCTGAATCTTCATCCATTGATTCAACACCTATGCAACGGACACCATTACGCAGCAAAGGAGTTCCTTTGTTCTTTCCTGAAATAAATCAAATAAAAAGTCATTTCAAAGTAGTTCATTATAATATGTGATCATATGATGCAGAATAGCACCTAACAGGAGGTTATATATAGCCTGCACCAAATGCAACTAAAGAACATTAACAATCATGATGAGTAGTTGCTTCGTTAAGACTTTCCAACAGGAATTAAACCAAATCAATTGGTAAGCACTAAAAAAATTAAAAATAAAAATATTTTAAAAGTATGCAATCTGTTTGAGATGCATAACAGAGAAAAGTTCAAAGATTTGTAACCAATAGGAAGTCAACACAAGCATCAGATTCCACTCGTCTGCTTTGAACCATGACATAAGGGTGTTGCAGTGTGTGACGTCATTAAGGTGCGGAGTTTATGAGTTGATTGTGTTTGTAGATGTCGTCTTGTTGTGCCTGATGGTGCCCTTGTGTGTGTGTGTTTTTTTTAAATTGTTGGTGGTAACCATTTGTTTTTGTTTTTTTTTTGGGGGGGGGGGTTTGTCAATTTTTTGCAAGTTGTAATGCTTTGTGTATTTATTGTGCATTGAATGTGTTTTAATTTATGTAGGGATATTTGAATTTCGAATTTTTGAGGTGTTGTGGTTTTGTTTTTTGTAGTTGTAGATGTTGGTTTTTTCGTATCAATAGTTATGGTTGACCTATGTAGGTCAATGGAAATGACCAATTCCAATTTTCGTAGTTTTGTATGCAGGTATTGGTGTTTTGGTATCACCAACTGTGCTCAAGGGAACTGTCTGATTCCAATTTCCATAGTTTTTGCTATAGGCATTGGTGTTTTGGTATCGTCAGCTGCGGTTGACCTATATAGGTCACGAGAAATGTCCGATTCCTGTAGATTTTGTAATTTTTTTTGTTTTGTTTGTTTTTATTGTGGTGTGTTTTTCAGCTTGTACCCTCCCTAAAACCCCCATTTCCCACAGTTGTTCCATTAGTTTGATTGCATTTTTGAAGGGAGATGTCATTGTCTTATTTGTAAGTATTTTCATGTTTGTTGCCGTGTGTATGTAGTGACATCATAGGTGCCATTCGAGATGCTTAGAATAGCCATTTCCGCCATATTGATAATGTCATGGGTCAAAGCACACGGGTGAAATCGGACACTTCTGTAATCTTCCAATAGGAACAAGAATCTAACACCACAACTGACTCTGCCATGTAAGTAAACCAGGCACCAATCGACAGCACTGAAATTTTCATTGTGCAAAACTTTGGGGGGGGGGGGGGGGGGGGGGACACAATGCATTATAACGAGCAGGTTTTCAGTCTGCTAAAATTGCCAACACATCAGTCACCTGCCAGTATAATAGCACAAAAGCATACGTCTTGTACAGGAACTTAGGTTTGCAGTCCCACTACTTTTGACCAAACATTTCCTTTATTATGTTAGCCATGTGGCGCACAGCCTCAATTACAATGGACAGCTGTTAATGGGTCACTTTTCTGGGGTTTCCAATCAGTCCAGTGGCTGCAGATGCTCATACTCCACTGTAATGGGCACTCCCTACGGGTGTTGTGCCACGTACGCATTTTCATGCCTCATGACTGACTGAAAATGCCAGAGAAATGACCATTAAACGTTATAAACTGCAGTGAAAATCATGCACCACAAGGTTAAGAAAAGGTGGTGGGACAGACAGACTCATTCTCTCTCTCTCTCTCTCTCTCTCTCTCTCTCACACACACACACACACACACACACACACACACACACACACACACACACACACACACACGTACAAAATGAGAAACGCAGAGAAATCAATCTGAAACTGTTACCACATCAATAACAAGATCATTGCCACTCAAATGCAGACAATCTACGAATGACACTGCTTACTCAACACTTGTGTATCGTATCTTAGATTAATGCTCAAGCTTGTGGCCCACACCAAACAGGACTAATGGAGGACAAGAAACACACGTTTGTTTGACACAGGGGAACACAACAGAAATTGTGACAAGCCTGATCTGACATGCTAAAAGACGGGCACCAATTATCATATGAACTCCTAATTACACAGTTTCAAGGGTCATTATTGGGTAAAGATGCTAAAAACATACTTCTGGATATCATTCACAACAGAGACAACACTGGACTAATTACAGTGCACACAGAGGTGTTTGAGTGATCATTCTTCCTCCACTTCGTACATGACTGGTCCTACTCTGTAATAACGACTAAGATTTCATGGAGGGGGCTTGGAAGGGTGGTGCTTCTACCACATCATAGCACAATTTCTGTTCCTTATACTTCCTACAGACCATCTACTGACCCTGTGAACAGTGAGCTTCCCTAAAAGGAATATTATAGTTGTCACACTGTACCAGGAACATCTCACTTGTCGAACAAGTGCAATGTCTGAGAAACAGCTAGGCATATAGTGGTAAATATACTATGATTTTTTTCTTAATAATATGAGTCTAAGGGATGAAGATGAGAGATCATTAACAGGATATATAACACAGGATAACTTTGGAACAACCAATGAAATGTAACCATTTCTCTCATAGCATGAGTAAAGGGATTATTACAGATGAATGAAAAAAATATGAAAACGTTGCAGGCAACAAATACATTCAATTACCCAGATCATAAAGAGTGCACAATTTTTATTTTATTTTTTTAAGTGGAGCACCGACTGTGGAAGCATCATTTTCCTTTCACATACATACAAAACATTTTTGAAGCTCAATAATTCAAAATGACAGTCTCTTCAGATTAGCGATTCAAACAACAAATAAAGAACGCTAATTTATAAGACTTACATTCAGATTCGACTGGGACTGTTTAATATTTATAGTGTTACAGTTAAAATTTATCTAAATAACATCGGCTGACACGAGCAGACATCACACAGCAAACAAACAAAAAATTTGTAGGCTAATGTATTGGTGAAATAAACGTAACACACCTAGCACTCTAGCCAACAGGTGAATGGTAAATCCTTTCTGGCGGGTAGGCTCTGTAATGCGAATCTCTTCCTTTAGCAGTTTCTCCTTATAAGCTACTAGGTGTACCGCAATATGCACAACTTCACTCTCAACAACTGCGGCAATAAGGTAACAATTTTTATTTGGAATGTCCGAGAAGCATGACACATCTAAGTACTCGGACGGCCTGAAGTTGCAAACACTACATGGCACATCAAATTTTATTTCGTATTTGTGACCTAACTTTAAAAATCCTAACTGGGCAGTAACAGTATTAGAACCTGTGCACTTCACGATGATTTCATTATCCTTCCCAAACGTCTCCGTATCCTCGCCAAAATGAACATGATGACTTTCTGCAAAAGGAAACAAATTAAAAACGGGAAAACTATATACACT
Organism: Schistocerca serialis cubense; assembly: GCF_023864345.2. Lineage (NCBI taxonomy): Eukaryota > Metazoa > Arthropoda > Insecta > Orthoptera > Acrididae > Schistocerca > Schistocerca serialis. The sequence goes on from NC_064638.1 coordinate 826,965,965, forward strand.
ACTACAACGTATATCAGACAAAAGAAAATATACCCTTTTCACACATTTCAGCTACATCAACAACCACCTTCTTGATCGATTACTTAACCACAAACACCTCTTCAAACGCTATTTACACAACAGTGACAACTTCACCACAACACACGCGTGTTTGACGCCAGATGCAACTGATTACTGAACAGTTGAGGGCTTTGAGCAAAGATACCCGAGAGCGGCTGCAAAACTTTTATCATGATTCATGCTAGCCAGCTTGCATGTGTACATGATTTACTGGCATATAAGAGCGTAGGATTTTGTAGCTGGAATTGGTTTCAGTAAGACTTTTGTATGATCGCGTCATAACACTATGAAACGACCGACGTTTAGGTCATTATAGCAGGTGTCCTTCATAGTACACCATAATGAACGCTGCCTGGCGGCCGAATCGTTGGTAGTTTTACAGAGTGATGATTCAGTCACATATTGGTATTCAGAAGAATATATCTGAAACAGACTGGCACTATACAAGCATGTCAGCATGGCAAAAACGTCAAATGCTGTTTTACTAAATGGCTTATTGTCGCTTTTCTCTCTACATCTCAAACACAACACTGCTTTTGAGAAGTAAGAGAGGTTTCGTTTCTTTAGTTCCTTCATTTGTACAAACCAACTGATTTTATGTATTTGTTAAGACGCTGGTTTCAGATTCGGAAAGGAGAAGACCCATGACCTGTGCAGCAACGCTGATGAGAGTTATCCTAAATCACTTAAGGCAGATGCAGAATCGTCCTTTCAACAAGATCACAGACGATCTCCTGCCCTGGCCTTTCATTAATATAATTATATGATTTAAGTTTTTTCGTATATTAAGCTGATAAATCCTGCACCAATGTTAAACGATTCTTGGATGGATACATTACTATTACTATTCACTCGGCCCCCTAGGTACTTAAATGTTACGTTTCATTGACTGGTGATGACGTAGACAGCAGTATATCATCTTCCTCAGGTGTCACAATCATTTACTCATGCTAAAGTAATGACCCAGCAGATCACCATGCTCAGGTATTGCAATTATTAACGCGTGCTAAAACGATGATCTCAGAAACAGCGAGATTCAATCGGAAGTTGTGAGTTGAACAATCTTTCCCCTTTCCTTTACTAATAATGAACAGCTGTACTGAACAGAATGTTTCTGAGTACTGTATCTTGACTCTTTCCATAAGTGCTCAGACCGGTGTGGATCAGTAGATTACATAAACCAGCAAATCAGTCGACTAATTACACCACCAGTTTCAGGCATGCGGTGAAACTCACATAAGAACGTACTGTAACACGACGCTGGTTTGTTGCTGCATCACTTGGACTGCCACACGTTTATCATGCCGTTTCCTTATTGGGTGATATAAAGTCTTCCATTTTTGTTTCGTAGTAAATAGAAGCTTGTTCCATCGCATTGTGCTACTGATTACGCATTCTTGTGTTTTTGCACACAGAATTGTATTGTAACTATGTTGCTTGTATTCTGCTTGATTTCTACTCTCATCCGTAATGTTGGTCAAAGCAAATGATTCGATATTTCTTTTCATTTCATATAACACAGAAATTGGTTTTGCCGCATGATGTTCTACGTTGAGAATTTCCTCCGTTTCTGAATAATTAAATAGACTTTGAGGTTGCTGTACCAGAGTGTAGTCCCTTGCCACAGTAATTTTTTTCCTACCCCAAAAGATTTGACTGGAAAACCCTCTTTCAAATTCTAAAGGTGGCAGGGGCAACACAGGGAGCGAAAGGCTATTTACAATTTGTACAGAAACCAGATGGCAGCTATAAGAGTTGAGGGGCATGAAAGGGAAGCAGTGATTGGGAAGGGAGTGAGACAGGGTTGTAGCCTCTCCCTGATGTTATTCAATCTGTATATTGAGCAAGCAGTAAAGGAAACAAAAGAAAAATTTGGAGTAGGTATTAAAATCCAGGTAGAAGAAATAAAAACTTTGAGGTTCGCTGATGACATTGTAATTCTGTCAGAGACAGCAAAGGACTTGGAAGAGCAGTTGAACGGAATGGACAATGTCTTGAAAGAAGGATATAAGATGAACATCAACAAAAGCAAAACGAGGATAATGGAATGTAGTCGAAATAGGTCGGGTGATGCTGAGGGAATTAGATTAGGAAATGAGACACATAAAGTATTAAAGGAGTTTTGCTATTTGGGGAGCAAAATAACTGATGATGGTGGAAGTAGAGAGGATATAAAATGTAGACTGGCAATGGCAAGGAAAGCGTTTCTGAAGAAGAGAAATTTGTTAACATCGAGTATAGATTTAAGAGTCAGGAAGTCGTTTCTGAAAGTATTTGTATGGAGTGGAGCCATGTATGGAAGTGAAACATGGACGATAGCCAGTTTGGACAAGAAGAGAATAGAAGCTTTCGAAATGTGGTGCTACAGAAGAATGCTGAAGATAAGGTGGGTAGATCACGTTACTAATGAGGAGGTATTGAATAGGATTGGGGAGAAGAGAAGTTTGTGGCACAACTTGACTAGAAGAAGGGATAGGTTGGTAGGACATGTTTTGAGGCATCAAGGGATCGCCAATTTAGCATTTGAGGGCAGTGTGGAGGGTAAAAATCGTAGAGGGAGACCAAGAGATGAATACACTAAGCAGATTCAGAAGGATGTAGGTTGCAGTAGGTACTGGGAGATGAAGAAGCTCGCACAGGGTAGAGTAGCATGGAGAGCTGCATCAAACCAGTCTCAGAACTGAAGACCACAACAACCCCAACAGATGGCGGGCGTGCAGTAGATCCGAACTTCGGTCGTGCAAGAATACCACATGTGCAGCGATCCTTTGCATGTACAGATATTTGCTACTGTTTTCGGCATGGAGGTAAGAATCTTACCTCCACGGTTTTCGGAACCGTGTGTGAACTGCTCGATTTAAATGCGTTATGAAGGCCTGTCCACACACAACGGTCTGTCTCTGCAGATATCTGCACAAATATCTGTGCATGCTAAAGATAGATGCAGATGGGGTATGTCCACAAAGCCCAAGATCGAATCTACTGTTCGTCCACCATCTGTCGCTGTAGAAACAAATTTCAGTAATAAGTGACATCACTCGCGTACTGTAACATCAAAGTTAATTTAATTGTTCAGAAATGAAAGAAATTCACAGCTTATATTGTAAAAACAAATAGCAAGTAAAATGTTAGAAAGAGAAAGACAGATCAACACATTCTACATATTTTTCCACATTAATTTACTTCGCGACTTGCAGAGCGAACTCGACAACTGGCGTAACTATTTGAAGATGGGTTTAGAAACGTATAATTGTCATTTCACGCATACAACACATCTCATAATTCGGGGAGAAAATGGTATGAGGAGAGAAATTTCACCACATGAATGGCTGAAGTGATTTAAGATTCCTGGCAATATGAGCTACAAAGATCTAGAGTTTGCTATTGCGATTTCGAAACAAACATTGACTGACATGATAACCAACACACATGAGCATTTACGCAGCCCTGACGGATGATTTCGTGAAGACAAGCAAAGTACTGTACCTCTGTTCTGACAAGTTACAGATCATATTTCTACAATTTTGGACGTGTTCGAAACAGTATCTTCTTGGACATCATGTAAGTGGCCAATGAGCTGCAGTTCAGTTTGTTTCTAAGTTGAGATTTTCAATTCCCTGCCTGAAAACCTACCAGCAACTTTTCTACTAGAATACAAAATTCCATTCTGAACTCTACACAGGCATTAATAGTATGCCTGGAAAGTTTTATTCGTAGCACTGAGAGAATGAATTCTACAGTTCACCTCTAAATCACTCTTGTTATGAACCATACATTATTTTAGTAAATAAAAAAGTGTAATAATAACTACATCCCTGAAGACTGAGCCAGATCATCTGTTATCAGCTCAACACAACATTATGACTGCACTCTTCTTCAGATCCCGTAAGGCCTACATTCCCTTGCTACCTGTCACAACTCATATTAGATTATAGTATAGAACAGCGATGAGTGAAACTATGGTGGCAATCCCCCAGCACCAAACCAAATAGCTTTTGTTATTTTGTTTTACTCTTTTTGGTAAACAGTCCATAATGATTTTTTTATCTGTAGAAGTTGAAAAAATTAGCCAATAAGCCGTAAACCAAAGGTTTATTTATCACTTCATCTAGGTTTCGATATTTCTAAAAATATCTTCTTCAGAAGCAGTGGTCCTTCTTACATCGTATGATGGTGAATTACACTAGTTGAAACCAAACGGCTGTTGTCACATATAAAATTGATATAAAAACCAGAAACATCCTATACCATGGATTAAGACAGCTGAATGTAATCTGCCTTGCCTGTCCCCCTCCAAAACAAACGAATTGGAATTATAGCTTTTTTTAATTCAAGTGTGGTTTTCGATATATTTCATTGTCCTCAGTTTAAATGAACAGCTGTTTACATATTTATTAAACAAGGCAGAAAGAACATGCTTCAAGTAAGAAAACGATTTACAAGACTTTTCTAATAATACACCTTGTTTTCAGATAGCACAGAGTAAAGTACAAACTAAAATGTATTGTGTTGCTTACAAGCGTACTACATGCTCTTTGTGTAATTGTAATTGCTGAAACTGATTATTTATAATTAATAATTTTGTGTTACATGAATTCTTTAAAGAAGTAAAAACGGTTTTTAGCAAATTTTAATATATGTTTTAAATATATTGAGTTCTTTTTGAAAGGGTACAGCACCGCCCGACATTGAAAATAGGTACAACATATTTCATTATCTTTGTCAGAAGAACACATTTTTTTGTAAAATAACTCAATTTCAATTAATACAGCGAAGCCGGATACCAGTGTGGGAAAGAATGACAATTTATTTATTTAATTGATCAAATGTGCACTCCCACAAAGTAAATCCCTACATCCAGTTTGGTGAGATCTGTGAAATGAATGAATGTATGGTCGTCTGCTAACCGCAGATAGTGAAGGTGGATATATGATCATCTTTGAGTCGATCCTTTGGCCACCTTTGGTGGGACCAAAGAGATGAAATTTGCCTGAGCTTTGAGCGCCTGAAATGTGGCTGACCAATACGGTAAGAAGGTGCTCCCCCCACTTCGACAGAGGTGCGAGAGCACCTCGAGAATGGCCATATTTCAGCACTCTGCCGCTGGATCTTGTGCTGTTAAGACCTGTTTGAGTTATGCTCCGTAATGACGAAAGAGTGGAGACATGGTATGCATGTGGAATATTTAAGAGTAGTTTGAAATAATAATTTCTCTATTTCAGGAACTTTTGTGGGGAGAATTAAATGTCAGGCAGGTAATATTAATGGGATTGTAGTAATCTTCGGAAGTGACCAACGGTCAAAATGAAACCACGTGTAGCAATAAGTTGAAATACTTCCGTGTGCTTAGGTTAAGCTGAATTACTAGCGTGTGTACAATAAGTTGAAATACTTAAGGAATAGCGTGTGTACCATAAGTTGAAATATTTAAGAAATGGCGTGTGCAGGACTTGAAATTAGAGACGAGTACTTCCACGTGGTGAGTACTGTGTGAGTCTCAAACTGTGTATGAGACAGAAGATAAAGAGAAGTACTCGTCCATAGTATCAGTTGAGGACTCGTGTGTGTGGTGAATTTCTTAATATTACTTTGCATCATATGATTCCGTGTGACGCTGGATTCAAACTCTGAGAGAGAAGCAAGGTGAGTTGGCCGTCTATCCAGCAACGCCACTTGGCTTGCATTGCAAAGGAAGACGTGCAAATATCTCCAGAGTGCATAGTAGGAAAGTAGAATTATGAAGTGGGACAGGGTCGTGTGAAACTGGGATAAATATTAATTGAAGTGGGAAAGCTGAAAGTGATAATGTTGTGACTATTCTCTGTGTAGTATTTCATGTTGTAGTGCAGTATATGTCATGTAATTTTGGTATGTGAGGTTTGCATGGGAGAGTAGCGAGGTAGTTTCAAAAGATTAGTGGGTTATGCTTGTTCCTTCTGTACCGCTCAGTCTGGAGGAAAGTTTGGTGATGATGATTGTGAGAGTCGAGGTGTGAGGTATAATAAAAGATCCACCATCCTATCCAGAAAGTGCACTGTAGCGTTAAAAAATAATTACGAGACCATAATATAGAGATTCACCATTGTAAAGCCATGCCCACTGGGCGGAATTTCTCATGTGTTATTGTTGTAGGTTATAGAATTTGTGTGTTTAGGTTAGAGAATTTATCGGAATAAATAAGATAGTGAAAAGAAAAATATTGGTGACTTTTCCTTCGAATTGTATGTTGTAATAATGTCCCGAATTTATAATGTGTGCGCCATTCATATTCAGTGCGGTGGCCACGTGTCGATAAAAGCTGTTAAATAAAAGACAAAAAGAAAATGTGGTTTTGCCAGTGCGTAGTGTACAGTCAGAGTTCTGTAAATTATTCATAGTCAGATGCATGTTTCCGTTGCGTATTAATCATATAGGAGAATAACTGGTAACTTAAGTGTGAGTACTAGAGTTCATGTTACTCGATAAATAAGAATGAATCCACTCGCTTGGCAGACCACTCATCTTGCAGGCCTGACTGCTTGATGCCACAGTATGAGCAAGGCATGTGGGTGCCTCTCATAATTTCGACCCTGTCAGGATATTTTTTTTGCCAGGATATATTTTGCCAGGATATTTTGCTGTTAGGGTTTGCTGTTAAGATTTTTTTATGGAATGTATTGTGATAGCGCTAGGGAGTAAAATTTTTTTTCCGTTTGCAATTTCTTTCTGGATTGGTGAGGATCTTTTATTTTTTTTATGTAATTAATTGCTATATCGTCCAAGGCTGGAAGATCGTGGTATAATTTTTTTTGCGTAATGTCCGTAGTAACTAGGTCGCAGTCGAAAAGTGGAGCCACCATGGAGAATAGCGATTCTGGGGTGAACGTAGCAGTGCAGCAGGAAGTAGCTGTTGACCATGTGTTAATGAGCGGGGACGGCAAGCACTCAGAAGGGGCTGAATTGTTCAGCGGACCGTCGCTAGGTGATCCTTTATGCGGCGGGCTTCGTTCACAATCGGGGGCTTTTCCCGACGACGCGGGCGAGCCGGGACTAGGTCAGGTATGCAGTGAAAGTGCAGCTACCCTTAGCGAAGCTACGGTTTCTCAGGCGAACGAGGAGAGCGCGTCGAAAGTAGCAAATGACAATGTGATACTACAGTTCTTACAGAGGATGGATAGGGAGACTAAGAAAGGATTGGAAGCAAATAAGGAAAGATTGGAAGCGATGGATAGAGATAATAAGGAGAGAGATAAGGAGAGAGATAGGGAGAATAAGGAAAGATTGGAAGCAATGGATAGGGAGACTAAGAAAAGATTGGAAGCAAATAAGGAAAGATTGGAAGCGATGGATAGAGATAATAAGGAGAGAGATAGGGAGAATAAGGAAAGATTGGAGGCAATGGATAAGGGAAATAAAGAGGCAATGAGGAAGCTACACACAGTTATCGATGAGCATCTGTCCGCAGTTAATAATCGGTTAGATGAGGGGGAGAAGAATCTGGGTGCGGTGAAGCAAGTATGTGATGCCGTGAAAGAAAAAACCAATAATTTGGAGGTACGAATAAGTGCAATAGAGAGCGATATTACAGAACATATGGGCGTGTGGCTGGATGAGCGAATCAAAGAGATAGTGGAGGACTTACTTGCAGATAAACAAGGGGCATTAGACAGCGTGGAAGCTCAAGTCACACGGCAGGAAATGGCACTAAATAAACACAGGGATGAAGTTGTGGAGGTAGTGGTCAGAATGAATACAATTAGTGCAGATGTAGAAAAGGTCAGTATAAGAGGCAAGACAGGCTCTGACAGTACGCAGCAAGAGGTTTATGCCGACCAGGAGGAGATACAATCACCATTACAGTTTAGAGAGGCACAATTAGAAACAAATAGGAAACATAGGGAAGAACTAGCACAGTTGCAATTAGCGTGCAGAAGCGAAGGAGAAACACCACCAGGTAGACTGCAGAGGGAGAGTGAGATAAATTCAAAAAACGAAAATAGGCAGAAAGAGGAAGACGAACTCAGAGAGTAAGAAGAACGGTTGTGTCGGATAAAGCAGGTGGCAAACCCAACTGGGTATAGTCCAAGGTCGGAAAACATAAATGCGGAAGAAGAATGTAGGAGGCACTTCGTGTCGGTACAAACGTACACTTGTTTTCCAGATCCTGATAATTACCAACATCCATGCCTGTGGCTGTCTCAGTTTTAAGATTCATTACCTTCATCGTGGGGACCGCTCCTCAAAATGAAGTTTGTGCGTAACCATTTGAGGGACGAGGCTAGAGCGAAAATGCAGGAAGTTATTAAAGACTGTAGTAGCTATTTAAATGAATTCTGGTCGCAAAGTAAGCAGGACCAGGTTACGCAAAGCATATTGATGATGCGAAATGGTAACGAAGGTGGTATAAGAGATCCAGTGGAGTGCTATCAGGAAATGCTGAGACGAAATAGGTATTTGGATGTGCCATACGAAACTGGGGAGCTCATTAGGATCTGTATAACGAAGTTGCCAAAGAGATTGCGCAGAGATATAGTGATAGCAGGCAGAAGCTTAGACGATTCTTCGTCATTTCAGCACTTGGTAATGAGAGCAACATCGTAAACGGAGCCACGACTCATAGGTCAGACAGAGTCGAGGATAGACACTATCAGAATAACAGGAGAGCATGGAATCCTGGCATTTCTTTCTTGTCGTAATAGACTGATGGATAGGAGAAACTAATCCAACATATCAGCCCTTAGCATCTTGCCTTAAAACCCTTGCCGCTGGCACTGAAAATTGTCTAAGTAGCAGACATACTCTACTAATATGCAGGAATGCAAATACCATACTTCTGATCACAGAATAAAACACCAGTAATGGAATCTGTTAGGCTGGTCTCTCAGAGCAAAATTTGCAAATTTTTATTTGGAACAGTAAAGTAAAAGGACTGTTTCCTCAAAGAAACCAGTTGCTACAATGTTATGTAATAATGCCAATGAGTCCAGTTTAATTAGTGCGATTTGACTATGGCAGGTGCTTAACACGTAATGTAAAAAGTCAACATGTGATCGAAGTTTTTAAATTAGATGCCATCTGATCTATAGTATGTCATAGTCGTGGTGACAGTTATAATGAGGTTCTGTGTATGGTTCTTCGGAATCTGGTGTTAGGGAAAGAGGCCACTAGCACCAAAGTTTCTAACACTTGGGCTGTCCCATCTCTCCCAGCTTGTATATTCTCTGCACACATTTAATTTTCATGTAAACTTAGATTCCTAACTAGCAAATTCTTTACTGTATATAGTGGACCATTCAGAGTGAGGCGGATTGTCCATGAAAATGCTGTACTGATTGAGACGATCAAGGGAAAACAATCTCGTGGGCTTCATCACATTTCTAACATCAAATTATGGAAAAGTTAAGGATAGATCTAAAGTAGGCGATTTATGGTAGATAGTCAGTGTATTTATTTGTGGTGTGTAACGTTGTGCAGGGTCAAATCGAACATAAGAATTTTCAGGCGGGATGTCAGGAAGTATGATGGAATAGACTGGTCGAATGAGTCATGAACAGGAGTCGACAGAGTGGTGTATGTATGTATTTTTTGTCATATGAATAAGGATCAAGCAGAAACGACGTGATGATTAATGAGTGGATAAAGATGGTAGATAGAGAAGCGACGTGATAAATAGTAGCGGATAAAGGTGATATTTAAGGAGAGAAGCGACGTGAACAGTGTGATTAATAAATAGAGATTCGACGTGATAAAACAGTGGTAAATAAAGGTGAGTAGAATTAATAATGTGGAGATGTCGATAAAAGCTGTTAAATAAAAGACAAAAAGAAAATGTGGTTTTGCCAGTGCGTAGTGTACAGTCAGAGTTCTGTAAATTATTCATAGTCAGATGCATGTTTCCGTTGCGTATTAATCATATAGGAGGATAACTGGTAACTTAAGTGTGAGTACTAGAGTTCATGTTACTCGATAAATAAGAATGAATCCACTCGCTTGGCAGACCACTCATCTTGCAGGCCTGACTGCTTGATGCCACAGTATGAGCAAGGCATGTGGGTGCCTCTCATTTTATGTTTTTGATCTTATTTGGCAGTTTGTTATATATCAACTACTTGCTAAATCATGGTAGTTCGGGCCTTTCCCCTCTTCATACTATCAAGGTACATGAAATCGCTGAACCTAATTCAAGGATCATGTATGGAACTGTTTGCTGAATATAACTCAATTTTATTGTATGAAAGTTGAAATACATATTTGCTTTGAATTATCAGAATACTCCGTTTTTTAATATCTCAATGGAATAGGCCATTTTGTGGCTCGTTTTTATAGTCTGAACACATTTTCCACGTTCTGAGTTTTTGCACCTCAGAATATTATACCATAACTCATGACAGAATGTATGTGTACAAATCCATTGTTTTAGGGCATGATCCATTACGCACTACATAAATATTTGTAAGGCATAGCATGCTGTGCTAATTCTTTTTCCTAGTACCATGGTATGTTAATCCCATTTTAATTGTTGATAAACATACGTACCTAAAATTTTGTACTAGCTGCACACTCTACGATTTCATTATGTATTTTAAATTTTGTTGTTCTAGATTTTCATTTTGTATAGAAGTTTATATTATTAATCTTTTTTACATTAAGAGTTTCTTTACTGCTGTTTGAACATTTGAAGACTGCTATAATTACCTTTTCAGCTACTGCTACTAAGATTTCTTGTGCCCTTTCTGTAACTATTATACTGCTGTCATGCATGAGTACATGGGCACATAGACTACCATACAACGAGATTGGATTTTGTTTTATATGAAACAGAAATAAATATGGTGTCATTTAGCCTACCCAGTATTGTATTATCGATTTCCAAATTAACAATAATTAACCTAAAAAATTTTAGGAAACTAGTAAGTATTACCAAAGGTTTTTTTGCTGCCTTAATGGGAATCTCGGCATGTGTACTGTACTTGCTTCAGTTCTTATAGGGAATTAGTAATTTTTTAATTCAACAGATTAAAAAACAGTCAGTAGGCTTAGTTTAAAGTAATAGGGTTGACGTTTGTTATCATCTGGAAATCGCCTTAACTACTGTCAAACGATTAGCAACTGTTGCAAATCGGTGTGTTACAAGTACTGCCTAAAGCCATGTACCTGTGGTATTGGTACCAAAGGAACCTCAAGTAGGACATAAATGATATGTCATTATTCGCCCACTGCACTGCAAACGGTGCTTCACTGGTAGATCTAGGCCTCCTGTGAAGGGTAGGTGGGGACAGGGAGGACTGAGGGTTTTACGCCAATTTCCCTAAGCTACATGTTCACACAATGTCTTTCAGTGAAACTGAAACTGAGCCAATGAGGCTTCAATCCGGAACCGCGTGACTGCTATGGTCGAAGGTTCAAATTCTGCCTCAGGCATGCATGTGTGTGATGTCCTTAGGTTAGTTAGGTTTAAGTAGCTCTAAGTTCTAGGGAACTGATGACCTCAGATGTTAAGTCCCATAGTGCTCAGAGCCATTTGAACCATTTTTTTTTAGCCTATGGGACTCACTTTACCTGTTTTGGGCAACCTGATTTGTCCTGTATCGAGAGGAGGCAAATGCAAAAGGGTAGTGGGTCCGTTAAATGGCACTTCAAACATATAGCGAATAATTGTAACCTTTAGGGAAATGGCAGCAAGGGGCAGGAAAGAACACCAGGTCCACTCAATGTATAAGCCTGTGGGCCTCATCCAACATATTGAAAAGCTCTTCAGGCAACCATCGAGGGAACAGGGTACAACCAACTGCATGTTGTGGCGCACGGTGGCACAATCGATGCTTGTCGTCTGGTCTCTGAGGCCATAACTGATGATAGAATATATGTGAGCAAAGTATGTTGCTTTTAGGCATGATCCATTATGCACTGTGGTGAATGTTCTTTCCAGCGACTGGCAGAGGAGGTTGAGAAGATCAGCTTTATGCACATTGTTTCAGTAATGGTCACAGTTTACAGCACTCTTCACAGAACCGATCGTGGACCTCAGGTTCTGAGTCGAGCGGAAGGACTGAACCAGAGACTTCAAAGATCTGTGTAAAGGTAGACTGCGACTTCCAGGACTTGCACCATTAGTTTGAGAACCATAGGGTTTCCTGAATGGGTCAGGTGGGCACTACATATCAGAGGCTGTTACCTAGGTAGCTAATTGTGTGTGGCCTTCTTTAGATTAGGCAAGTCTCCATCCTGTCCATAAACGACAGCTGTAGGAAACCCAGAATCGTAAGTGTAAGATCCAAATGATGCCCCCGCACCCCCTCACATCCGAGAGCATTAAAATCCTAGTACTTAACTGGTGAAGCATTAGCAACAAAGTGCCAGAGTTTGAAGCACTCCTGAAAATCTGTGATGCTCACATAATACTAGCTACAGAAACCCGTTTGAAACCGGAATTCGATAGCAGTGCAATTTTTGGGTAAAACTTAAGCGTATATTCTAACCTTCTTGGTCAAAACTTTCTTCTCAAGATACGTTGGCGGGACGTGACGTGACAGTCTGTTGATTGTTGTTGTTGTGGTCTTCAGTCCTGAGACTGGTTTGATGCAGCTTTTCATGCTACTCTATCCTGTGCAAGCTTCTTCATCTCCCAGTACCTACTGCAACCTACATCCTTCTGAATCTGCTTAGTGTATTGATCTCTTCGTCTCCCTCTACGATTTTTAGCCTCCACGCTGCCCTCCAATGCTAAATTTGTGATCCCTTGATGCCTCAAAACATGTCCTACCAACCGATCCCTTCTTCTAGTCAAGTTGTGCCACAAACTTCTCTTCTCCCCAATCCTATTCAATACCTCCTCGTTAGTTACGTGATCTACCCACCTTATCTTCAGCATTCTTCTGTAGCACCACATTTCGAAAGCTTCTATTCTCTTCTTGTCCAAACTGGCTATCGTCCATGTTTCACTTCCATACATGGCTCCACTCCATACAAATACTTTCAGAAACGACTTCCTGACACTTAAATCTATACTCGATGTTAACAAATTTCTCTTCTTCAGAAACGATTTCCTTGCCATTGCCAGTCTACATTTTATATCCTCTCTACTTCCACCATCATCAGTTATTTTACTCCCCAAATAGCAAAACTCCTTTACTACTTTAAGTGTCTCATTTCCTAATCTAATTCCCTCAGCATCACCCGATTTAATTCGACTACATTCCATTATCCTCGTTTTGCTTTTGTTGATGTTCATCTTATATCCTCCTTTCAAGACACTGTCCATTCCGTTCAACTGCTCCTCCAAGTCCTTTGCTGCCTCTGACAGAATTACAATGTCATCGGCAAACCTCAAAGTTTTTACTTCTTCTCCATGAATTTTAATACCTACTGCGAATTTTTCTTTTGTTTCCTTTACTGCTTGCTCAATATACACATTTAATAACATCGGGGAGAGGCTACAACCCTGTCTCACTCCCTTCACAACAACTGCTTCCCTTTCATGCCCCTCGACTCTTATAACTGCCATCTGGTTTCTGTACAAATTGTAAATAGCCTTTCGCTCCCTGTATTTTACCCCTGCCACCTTCAGAATTTGAAAGAGAGTATTCCAGTTAACGCTGTCAAAAGCTTTCTCTAAGTCTACAAATGCTAGAAACGTAGGTTTGCCTTTTCTTAATCTTTCTTCTAAGATAAGTCGTAAGGTTAGTATTGCCTCACGTGTTCCAACATTTCTACGGAATCCAAACTGATCTTCCCCGAGGTCTGCTTCTACCAGTTTCGCCATTCGTCTGTAAAGAATTCGCGTTAGTATTTTGCAGCTGTGACTTATTAAACTGATAGTTCTGTAATTTTCACATCTGTCAACACCTGCTTTCTTTGGGATTGGAATTATTATATTCTTCTTGATGTCTGTGGGTATTTCGCCTGTCTCATACATCTTGCTCACCAGATGGTAGAGTTTTGTCATGACTGGCTCTCCCAAGGCCATCAGTATTTCTAATGGAATGTTGTCTACTCCCGGGGCCTTGTTTCGTCTCAGGTCGTTCAGTGCTCTGTCAAACTCTTCACGCAGTATCTTATCTGTTGATTGCCTGTGTTAATGCCGCCATCTGAAGTTAATTTTTGAATGTTTCGACGTGACATGACGGACAGTGTGAATTGGGCTGTATACACTCACGACACTCACTGCAGTGAAAGTTGTTGCCACGTGACAGATGGAATGACACTAGCACCCCAGCAGTTAGAAAACAAGCCGTAAAGTTAATGTTTGTTTTTAATCATTTTTCTACTTCATTAAATAAACAAATGTTATATTTTTGCGTTTCAAGCGTTAGTAAATTATGAAGAGACATGAACGACTACAAAATAAAATAGCTGAATCTTACGGATTCAGTGATGTAAGCTACAACTTATTCACAAAGAAATACTTTTAAATATGTGCAAATCTTAAACTTGCTCAACTGAAAGCAAGAGTATACAAGGACATATTTCATGCATTAGAAGCACGTATTTTTGTTGCTGGCTGTTCTTATTATGATATCTTACAGCTTTGTAAGGAGTCTAATAATTTGCGCATTCTTATATGTCACTTGACTTTCTAATACATGTACATTTTGTAAATCCCTGATTCGATTGTTGAGGGCGAGAACTTGTACAAGGAATTCCAGCAAAGAGGAGGTCAGGAGAGAGAGCAGATGAATTACTTCACAAAATCGATAGTGTGAGACATGAAAATGGGTTGAGGAGTTAAGAGATAGTAGTCCACTAGAATGCGTATGTGAGTCTGTATCGCTAATCACATCGCGTCATCCTCAAAAGGAGCACAAGACTGTAAGCATTCAATCAAAACAAAGGAAGAGCTCAAGACCGTCAAAGCAGTCAACAACACAGAAACCAACTACTTGAACCGTTAAGCAGGGAGGAAATTACAGCACCTCATCAACTAATGAAATTAGAGAAAGCAAATGTTTCGACGACATCCATACCGAATTCCTTGTATATTTCGATAAAAATACAAGAAAAGCTTGCCAGATTTTTCACTGATATCCTGCAGACAAGCATTGTTACCCACCAACTCAAGAGAACTAAGACCATCACCATCTTAAAACAGGATAACGAAATTATTCCCCATAGAACTAAAGGTCAGCTGCCTCCTTAGCATAATTTAGAAACTTTAGGGAAAGACCACTCTATAACAGGATCTGTCATGATATACTTAAACACATACCAGCTGTACAGACTTGTTTCACCTTTGTCAGAGTTTTCAGATAATGTTCTCAGGTTAACAAAATTCATAGAAGCTGTGTTTATCGACCTTACAGCAGCGTGTGACAGGGCATAATTCTAAAACTCATGAAAGTGATCTCCTCCAAAACTACTATAAACCTTACCAGTCTCATACTGTCTAATAAATGCCTCCAACTGATCATGGGTAATAGACTTAACACTCAAATGAAGGTAAACAATGACCTCCCACAGGGATCTGTCCTGCCTCCTGTGTTATTCACCCTATATATAGCTTATATGCCCGAAAACACACGAAGGAAGATTGGATATGCCGACGACTGGGCGTTGATAGCAAGCTGTAAGGATACAGAGACCACTGAGGACATGTTGGAGAAGGACTTGAAAGTAACTGGGAAAATTTTTGCTATTGGAGAGAGCCAAAAAGACAGAAGTTTCTACATTCCACCTCAACAACAAGTTAGCCAACAGAGAACTCAGTATTACTTTGTGTATAAACTACTGTCCAACAATCGTGTCACCCTGGATAGATCTCTGAGCTTCATGAATCATCTGTCAAACACAGCTGCAAACTCGGAACTCACAAGAACATCTTGCAGAAACTTGTTAGCTCTTCATGGGGATCTTCAGGCACCATGATATGGACTTGAGCTTTAGGTCTAGTCTATTCAGCAGCAGAGTATTATGCACTGATCTGGCTTAACAGTGCCACGCTGATTGGCCATGTGGTTTGAGGTGCCATGTCATGGATTGTGCAGACCCTCCCGCAGGAAGTTCGAGTCCTCTCTCGGGCATGGGTGTGTGTGTTGTTCTTAGTATAAGTTAGTTTAAGTAGTGTGTAAGTCTAGGGGCCGATGACTTAACCAGTTTGGTCCCTTAGGAATTCAGACACACATTTTAACTTTTGGGTCAGTGGTACATGCATAATTTGTGTCAACATCTGACTAAATCTATGCACCTAATAACAAGCAGAATAAAGTCAACCCCAACCCAATAGCTACCTCCACTAATCAATTTAGCTCCTCCCCATCTACAACCAGAGAGATCACTCGTTAGAGAACTCAAAAAGATCAAGAACAACACTCTTCTACAAATCTGCCAAGACATCGCAACAATTTTGGATGAAAATGGATTCAGCCTAAGTGATCGCTGGAAAGAGGAGTGGGCAAGACAGGCAGCTCTTGTCGTTCATAATATGCCTTGCCTCACCACTACACCACATCGAGAAACCTGCGCTATTCAAAATAGAATACAAACAAACAGTAGCAAACGTGCTGATTCGCTGTATAGGTGAGGAAAAGTAGCTTCTCCAGAATGCGATTGTGACCCTGCTAGGCAAACCTAATACATATTACTGGAGATCGCTGATTGACAGCTTTCACTGGGGATCAATCCGGATTCTTGCACGCTACTGAAAAAGCAGTGGAATGCCACATTTGTGATACGCCATGCACGTAAAGTGCAATAACAAGCTGTTCATTATTTTTTGTGAGTGCTGCACTACAGCAAGTAACTACTATACTACATCAAATAACTATTACATTACCATATTTTCACTGGACTCGCATTCGGAAGGACGACGGTTCAATCCCGCGTCCGGCCATCCTGATTTAGGTTTTCCGTGATTTCCCTAAATCACTCCAGGCAAATGCCGGGATGGTTCCTCTGAAAGGGCACGGCCGACTTCCTTCCCCATCCTTCCCTAATCCGATGAGACCGATGACCACGCTGTCTGGTCTCCTTCCCCAAACCAACCAACCAATTACCATATTTTTCTGTAGCACATATTCTACATCAGTATCCCTTTACATAGGCAGCATGGGACATTTTGAATCAGTTGGGACTTACCTACACAGGGAAATCCGCAACTATGCGATTTTCTACAACTGAAGGGTGGATAGATCATTTGTCCAATGTCTGAAGTTTTAATTTCATTTGTGTCTGAATAAGGACAGAAACTGTTTCAAAATGTTCCACACCATATGAGTAAAACAGTACTGATGTAGATTATGTGTCACTGGACAACACGAGTGAAGTATTTCATGTAGTTAAACAGCAGTAAAATAATCAGTGAACTGCTAGATATTGTACCTTACGTGGGTGGTGGTCCAGAAATTTTCCAAACCAATTTTTTTCTTGTATCTTGGAAAATAAAACTTTTTTCAAAATTACTTGTCAGTGTCAACTAGAAACCCCGAAAGACACTACATACATGTTTTACTACACTCCTGGAAATTGAAATAAGAACACCGTGAATTCATTGTCCCAGGAAGGGGAAACTTTATTGACACATTCCTGGGGTCAGATACATCACATGATCACACTGACAGAACCACAGGCACATAGACACAGGCAACAGAGCATGCACAATGTCGGCACTAGTACAGTGTATATCCACCTTTCGCAGCAATGCAGGCTGCTATTCTCCCATGGAGACGATCGTAGAGATGCTGGATGTAGTCCTGTGGAACGGCTTGCCATGCCATTTCCACCTGGCGCCTCAGTTGGACCAGCGTTCGTGCTGGACGTGCAGACCGCGTGAGACGACGCTTCATCCAGTCCCAAACATGCTCAATGGGGGACAGATCCGGAGATCTTGCTGGCCAGGGTAGTTGACTTACACCTTCTAGAGCACGTTGGGTGGCACGGGATACATGCGGACGTGCATTGTCCTGTTGGAACAGCAAGTTCCCTTGCCGGTCTAGGAATGGTGGAACGATGGGTTCGATGACGGTTTGGATGTACCGTGCACTATTCAGTGTCCCCTCGACGATCACCAGTGGTGTACGGCCAGTGTAGGAGATCGCTCCCCACACCATGATGCCGGGTGTTGGCCCTGTGTGCCTCGGTCGTATGCAGTCCTGATTGTGGCGCTCACCTGCACGGCGCCAAACACGCATACGACCATCACTGGCACCAAGGCAGAAGCGACTCTCATCGCTGAAGACGACACGTCTCCATTCGTCCCTCCATTCACGCCTGTCGCGACACCACTGGAGGCGGGCTGCACGATGTTGGGGCGTGAGCGGAAGACGGCCTAACGGTGTGCGGGACCGTAGCCCAGCTTCATGGAGACGGTTGCGAATGGTCCTCGCCGATACCCCAGGAGCAACAGTGTCCCTAATTTGCTGGGAAGTGGCGGTGCGGTCCCCTACGGCACTGCGTAGGATCCTACGGTCTTGGCGTGCATCTGTGCGTCGCTGCGGTCCGGTCCCAGGTCGACGGGCACGTGCACCTTCCGCCGACCACTGGCGACAACATCGATGTACTGTGGAGACCTCACGCCCCACGTGTTGAGCAATTCAGCGGTACGTCCACCCGGCCTCCCGCATGCCCACTATACGCCCTCGCTCAAAGTCCGTCAACTGCACATACGGTTCACGTCCACGCTGTCGCGGCATGCTACCAGTGTTAAAGACTGCGATGGAGCTCCGTATGCCACGGCAAACTGGCTGACACTGACGGCGGCGGTGCACAAATGCTGCGCAGCTAGCGCCATTCGACGGCCAACACCGCGGTTCCTGGTGTGTCGCTGTGCCGTGCGTGTGATCATTGCTTGTACAGCCCTCTCGCAGTGTCCGGAGCAAGTATGGTGGGTCTGACACACCGGTGTCAATGTGTTCTTTTTTCCATTTCCAGGAGTGTATAAGGAAAAAAATCATTCAGAAAGTATGCATTTATTTTACAGTTTGGTTCATATATAGACCACTTTGCAGTAAGGGGTTGATGTGACTGTGGTATTTATTGGCCTCATAAATTACCTTTTGTACAGCTATGTACTTATTATGTAGGATATGTCATTATCCTTTCAATCTAGAATATATATAATACATATAATAGTTTGCACAATTTATACAGAGTGTTATGTAATGCATAATCATTTACAATACACACATCAGAATCTACAAGAATACAATTTTGTGACAAAATGTTGTCCTATATTGCACACAATGAGTTTTAATTCTAGTTTTCTCTCTAACATTTAGTTTTAATTCTTCTTTCTCTTAATGTCATACATAAAATTTATCACTTATACTATGAACTATTGCTCACTGTCTGCTCATGTACTCAGCCTCACAACAGAACTCTTCTTCTATTAAAAACTTTTTTAGATTTGCAGAAAACTTGTTCATATGTTTGACATTCTGTAAGTCTCTTCGCAGTGCTTGTATGAACTTGATACCAGGGTAATTAGGTCCTTTTTCGAAAATATTAAATCTTTATGAAAGGTACCATAATTGTTCTCTGTTTCTTAGGTAATAAGGACGAAGAGTCCCATTAATGTCCAGTTTTGTGGTATCACTTAATGCAGTCACAGTGGTCTTGAATATATAAAGTGATGGAAATGTCAGTACATTAAGAGCTATGAAACAGTTTCTACGAGATTCGTTTTGCTTATTTTTCGATATAATTCCAATGGCTTTCTTCTGCAGTATGAATTCTTTTTGTTTCTGTGGTGGATGAGCTCCCCCATACTGTGATTCCATATTGCATGTATGGTTCAAAACGTCCATGACAAACAGTGAACAAGAGACGTTGATGTGCATACAGAGCCTATTGTTTAGTTAAAATGTCACTGAGCTTAGCTTATTGGAAACAGAATTTATCCATTACTTCCATTTTAGCCCACAGTCTATTGTTGCACCTAAAAACTTAACTCAAGTTACTTATTCCAGTTTTTTGTCAGCTACAAACACATCTACATGTTCTTTTTGTTTATAGTAGAAAACCATATACTTAGTTTTTGTCAGATAGTTGATTAACTCGTTTTCCATGAGCCACTTTGCTATATTATTGACTGAAATGAAAGTGTTTTACCGAAGTGCTTCAAAATTAATGGAAAGATTTAACACAGTCATATCACTGCTATTGGCACATGAATATAAATATTCTGTTTACTTTATTAGGACTGCATGATTAGTCATGTGAAACGCATTAGATAAGTCAAGAAAAACTCTTGAGACTACCATTCTGTTGATCCTGTTAGCGATTAAATTATTGTTTCCGCTGCTTCCCCTTTCTGATATCCATGGTGTGCAGGAGTTACTGCTTTTCCAGGTGAACAGTTAGCCTTTTGAGCAATTCTAACATTTTGGGGAAGCAGGGCACTGGTCTGTAATTGTTAGGATCATCTTCTGTTCCCATTTTGTATGAAGTTACTAATTTAATTAATTTAAGTTTATCGGGAAATTCTCCATCATGGAATGAGCAGTTGACAGCATCCATCAGTGGTGTAATTATTTCTGCTGTCACTTGCTTGATTAAGTTGTTGGAGGCTTCTTCATATCCAGCAGACTTTTTTGCCTTTACCTACTTTATAACAGTTGTCACTTCCTGTTTAGGTACTAGTTTCAGGAACAAGTGGTTTGGTTTATTGGTAACAGTCATCTGGATACTTTCTTGTTTATTACATCTATGTTTTAGGTTTTCTACTGTATCTATCTAGTTATTATTCAGCATGTTGCCAACTCCTGTTTTCTTTGTAATTATTTTGTTACTCAATTTCATACTTTCTATTTTATTTGTTTTTTTTTGTAACTTTTTGTTACCCTTCTCAGAGTTAATTTCAAGAAGCACCGTATTATTCATGTGTTGCCTGAGCTTCAAGAGTGTCTGCCCACTGTTTTTTTCTCAACATTACTTTAAATATGTTGATCTTCTGCTCGTTGAAAAGCCTGATACCTCTTTCTACATTTTTTATCTTCTTTTTGTGGGTATAGATTTCCATATCTTTCATATGCCTATTCAAAATGATCAGAAAGTACTGTTTGTAGAACCTTTGTTGTATACGCATTGCTATCCATGTTAGTGACAATATTATTAATAACTGACTATGTTTCCAAAGATATTTTTATAGACTTAAGTATTGCTGCCTTTACTTTGTAATTATTAGCAGCTCCTCAAATTTGTGCTTTTTCTCTCTCTCTTCCCATATCAATATTAAAATAGCCATACGTTGTATTGTCTTTGACTTTGATTTTTTCTAGTAGACTGGACATTCTTTGAGGAAAATATTTAGTTTGCCACTTGGTGATCCGTTCATACAGGATAAGCTTAACTCAATGTATACAATACATGTTATTTCAGAATCTTATTCTTTACTTTGTGGTAAATTTTTGTCTGTGTCATACATACTGCTATCATTATTCTTACCCGTTTAAAATATATTGCTACTCCTCCACCCTTATATTCTGATTTGTGGGAATAGTTTGCAATAACATAATCTTTTACAGTAAAAGTGTACATTTCATTCTCTTTTATTCCTGTTCACTTATACACATTATACCTATAGGATATGGTGTCTGTGCTTTCTGGCATGTCCAAAAGAATAGACACCATTCATGGCCTGCAGCAGTTTAGAACGAAATTAGAATTACATTAATACCTTAAGCTGCTAATGGGCGTTGAAAATTTGTGCTGCGACCGGGACTCGAACCCAGGATCTCCTGCTTACATGGCAGACGCTCTATCCATCTGAGCCACACTACGAATGTAGTGTGTGAACATACAAGTTGAGAATGTGGGTCTCACGGGAGGCATGTTCGAGATAGTCCCAGCAGTCACGCTATGCTCTGTGCCCTTGGTGGCTCAGATGGATAGAACGTCTGCCATGTAAGCAGGTGATCCTAGGTTCAAGTCCCAGTAGGGGCACACATTTTCACCTGTCCCCATTGATGTATATCAACGCCCATTAGCAGCTGAAGGTATTAATATAATTCTGATTTTATACACATTATGTCTGGGCATGTTTCATTTGCAAGCATTTCTACTTCTCATTTTTTATTACTCACGTATTGTAATTCTGAGCTTTATTTCTTTATCTTTAATGATAACTTTCTGAGTCTCTATTTGATTACTATGTTCATATTTCTTGCCACTAATATTTAACTTTGATTTTTCTTCTTCCTTGACTATAGAATAAAGAATCACCAGCCAGATGTTGAGATGCCATACTTTTTCTTACTGAAGTTCTTGTAGGCATTATTTCTCTTCGTTCTTCATTTTTCCTTTCTGCAGCTGCAGTTTTGTTGTTACCTTTTTTGTTTTTTTTTTTTACTAAAATCCTCCTATTTTATTGTCAGGGTGCGGCAGCCATAATGTACTGTTGGCAGGAAAAAACAATATAGTTTGTAAAAGGAGTGTAAGCTTTATTGACGAATTTTACCTTTTTGAGCCGTGTTCAGAAATCCTATGTGGGAGGAACACATGAACGCAGATTAGGGGTATGGTTCTATATAGCATAAAAAGGTGGTAGCAATATAAAAAAAAAATTATGTGAAAGTAGTAGAATGAACAGGTACTTAGGTATAGAAACTGTGAGTAACACATTACTCATAAGGAATCGAAATTTTGGTGTGAACCTAAAATGCAAAAGTAAAAGAATTTTCAAAGATGTTGCCATAGACTCAGAACAAAGAGCCAAATTGCAATTTGGTAGCGGAAATATGAATGAGGCGCCGATTCTTATCTTTGGCGAAGGCAAGTAGCCACACCTAGATAAGTTCACACTTTCAAGCTTGACCCAAATACTTGTATGGAAATTGTAGTGACCATGAATACATGACCACATGTGCGCACACTATTTGAGACTAGCAGGCAGGACACTGCTGATGCAGAAGACAGAAATTTCGCCAAGTGGCGTTTACGTTTTTGAAAGTACAGTGAATAAGAATAAAATAGAACAGTGGCAGTTGATGTCCATCCAAACGAAAAATATATTTAAAATAGCTGATAACAAAAAAACACGTTTAAAAACATTCAAAGACGAGATAAGGTATCTAATCAAGACGCCAACTGCTGGCACTAAAAGTGCATAAGAAAAATATGGACAGAAAAGCTTGTCTTCAAAACACACAAGTTACATAAAAAAATTCCATATGTAAAATGTAGGATATAGAAATAAATTGACATCCTTATGAGGAGACTTGTGCCAGTGTCAATTATACTCTTTGAAAAACTGTCATCATAAAATGTCTGATTCTTGCTAATCAGTTGGTCATTAAGACTAACGACTGTAGCTACATTAGAGGGTTTCTTAATGTCCAGTTCCCCTAGCAAAGTCAGCTTTTTGTTCTTGGCTGCATGATTCGGTGATATTTTAGTGCAGGTTCTGTGTGTGGGCTAGCTGTCAACTAGTCAGTTAACGAATAATTATTTGTAATTGCCTCATTTTTACGAGCATAATCTCCTAAAATATTGTTCTGAACATCCGGCCAGTCTGTCCTATGTCTGAAATAGGACATTGAGTGTATGTTAATTTATAAATGTAAGAACAAGAGAATTTGTCTTTATATGGCTGCTCATTATGTATAAATTGATACTGGATTTTGTCATGAGTGGTGTAAGGTGTTTTAACCTTATATTTCCTGACCAGCCTAGGGAGCTGATAGGAAATGCTACCCAGGAACGGTAGTAGAACAGACTGTGTTTTTGCATTTAAGTGTTAGCACCTCTTAAATTACCTCACTTGTCTACTTTTTGTTTGTACAACTTACCAACAATGTTTGGGTTATATCCATTACTACTAGCAACGAACTGTAAATTGGATGGTTCATGGTCAACAGCAGCTGAGGTTAAAGGAAGTTCATATAGGCGGTCTATCATGGCTCCGTGGGAACTCATTTTGTGCTGATATGGATGACATGATGGCCCATGGGTTATTGAGCCTCTGGTGATTGGCTTACGAAAGATGTCAGAAGTAATTTCATTATTGGCTTACGAAAGATGTCAGACGTAATGTCATTATTGGCGAGCTGAAGCTTTACATTCAGATAATTCAGCGATTTGTCTGTGTATCTTTCACTAAATACATATTATCCAAAGGGCCATCAAGTACAATGAGTACATCGTCGTCATAAGGGCGATAAAATAAAATTATTTTTGGAGAGACCAGAAGCTTGCTGAGAGTATTTACATTCTAGAACTGTTCACAAAGACAGAGCGAGGTGGCGCAGTGGTTAGCACACTGGAGTCGCATTCGGGAGGACGACGGTTCAATCCCACGTCTGGCCATCCTGATTTAGGTTTTCCGTGATTTCCCTAAATCGCTCCAGGCGATTGAAAGGGCATGGCCGACTTCCTTCCCCATCATTTCTTAACCCGAAGAGACCAATGACCTCGCTGTCTGCTCTCCTTCCCCAAACAACCCCAACCCAACCCAACTGTTCACAAAAACCTCTGCCAGACAGCCAGCGAGACAGTTGCCCACAGCCAACCTGTCAACTTGCTTGTACATGGCATTATTGAAAGAAGAGTAATTGTAGGATGTTACCAATTTAAGAAGTAAAGTTAGTTCTCTAATCTCATCAGTAGTTAATTGACCATTAGAACACAGGTTTGCTTGGATAACACCTATCATCTCGTCAACGGTAATGTTAGTCTACAAATTTTTTGTTTCGAGAGAAGTAGTTTTTGAATTAATTCTTTCTTATTCGAAATAGAAAATTTTTTATTGTATACAAATTCTTTACTTATTATTTGCAGCAAAAAACTACACTGTGGGTTCACCCAGATTTCCTATTCAATTCACAATCTGGCGAATTGAAAGCTCTCTTTATCGGTCTTAATTTATGTGCAAGTGGTGGTGCTCATGGGTTCATTACTTTTATTCTGTAGAAATTCTCAGGACTGATAATATTATCTCATTCAAGAAGAGATGTCCTAACATCCTTACTATAAGCATTAGTTAGATAATGATGAACTGAGTTATGTTGATCTCTTGAAAAAGCTTTTCTGTCTTAGCAACGTAATTTCTTTTATAGATGACACCAACAGTACTACCTTTGTCTGCCCTGACAATTAAATCTTTGTAACCTCTAAGTTTTTTCTTAATTGACTTCATCACATACAGATCTCCATTTGGCGTCTTATTTTGTACTACATTTTTTGGCTTTAAAAGCCAACTTACGTACATCTTCCCTAATGTCAAGTATGTTTTCATGTACTATTTTAAAGTCAGGTACAAGGCTAGTGAGCATTTTCTCTTGTAATCAGGATTGCAAATTATGTTCAAACCCTTTGTTTAAGAACTGTTCTTGCTGAGCATTAAAGCTAATTGATGTTAAATTGACCACTTATTCAACAAAGGGGTCACAAACTACCATTTTTATGAATATTCCCGCAAATGGGTTTCTAGTAGACTTACTACAGCTGTTGGATCTTAGAGTAATGCCTAAGTACAAATGGACGGCTGCTGTTTCAAATAGAGATATTCAACACTCTCATTAAATCATCTAATTCAGAATGACTGAACAAGCTCTGCTTTCAGTCTGTTGCAGAAAGCTATGTCTGTGGTGTAGATTACATACATGGATGTGATGTAATATGTCACTAACTAATCGAATAAAATTAATTATGAAAATGCAATTAAGTTTGCTTCAAAAGCGAATGTGTTCAAGATCTTGACATTTTTGGTTCATATGCAGCAACATTTGTGGAATTGGTTTCTTCTCTGCCAGGAAAAACAGTTTTACTGCTTTTGTCGTTTTTTTGTCACATCTGTGTGGTTCTCCCTCCAGCCACTGTTGCAGTGTCTAATTCTGTATGTTAAATTATGTAGGTATCGCATACTACACAAGTTTCCTACTTTACATATTCACTAAATTGACCGGAAATGTACCGAAGGAAGCATCATGTTGCTGAGTATGATGACGACCCCTTTCTGCAACAGGTCGGATGACTGTGGGTCGGATCTCCTGCTATTTACTAGAATATTTTTATTCTTAAAAAAAAGGTATTCATAGTAAATATCTCTTGGTTACAAGAGAATCGTAAATAAAATGTTTTGTAATGTACCGTTGAGTACCTCCCAGAGTCCTTACGAAATCGAAGAAAAACAAATGTAGTGTCTTCTTATTGTTGTTGGTACAATTTATTGCACTACAGACCGTCACGTATGTAAAAACTATTCTACAATCCACAATGAAAGATGACGATTCATTTTCGCTTTCACAAAATCCAGCCTAACTCAACAGTATCACGTACTGGCCGCTTGGCAGACTGCTATAGTACTGGCTACTGGGTAACAAAAACGAGACGGATTGACGCGAGTGTGTCTGTGGTACTGCCATTGATTGATGTCTTCCTTCTCTATTCTCCGTGTAATGCTATCTTCTTCGACGCGACTTGCAGTACGGTACAATGCCGGCACGCAATGTAATTTAACACTGCGAAATAAATATCTAATCAAATCACTTATAAACGCAGAAGCCTCCGTAGTCTTGGCACACATGCCTAGTCACGCTCACGCTTGAATACTTGCGCTATCATGCATAACTAAATTTCGAGCAATCAGCTGTTTGTACAGTGCAAATGCTTGCGCAAACTTATGCTACACACGCATGCTCCAGAGTTGTTGGGCAAGCACGCTTGTGCATCTGTTCTTGTCAAGCACGGAAACATGTTTGTTTTCAGTCAGGCTGAGATAGTGGCTGGGAGTAGATGGAAGGCATGTCAGTTCAGTTTGTGTACAGTTTGGGTCGTACAGTGTAGTTAATAACGTACCACTTGTGTTCAACACTCATATTCCGCTATAAGATTATAACCAAATGACCGAAAAAGTAAAAGAATAGTATGACCTAAAACTGTTTTCAAGAAAAGTGAGTAGAATTCTTTGGTTGTAAACTACTTGTTACAAGTATTTTAGCGATCACTCTGCCAGTGATTGGTGCTGCACTGTATGACAGCGTGTCATTTTCAGGACATGAATTTTCAGATAGTAACATTTGGTTGTAGTAGCCCAGACGCATGATGTGATGTAGTTCCGCTACTGTTGTCGTATGAAGTTATGCCGTTACTTTGGTTCTCATAGACAGTTATCGTCCAGATACAATTATCGTCCAGATTATTATGCTTTCTCCACTTTAACACGTTTTTCAGACACTGTTTGTAACAGAATTTCCACAACAGAATTCCCTGCGCCTTACACATTATTCTACGTGGTGCTTTTGAGAGGCTTTATCATGTATGCCCGCCCTTAACACTAATGCAAATGAAGCTATGTTATTGCAGTCGTTTTTTTTGGCAAAACGTAACAATTTCAATGATAGAAATACATAGGTCGGCCCGAAAATAATGGATAATACCTAGGGATCCCTGTATTAACTGCAGAGTCTATGATACTACTTCCCCTTAACGCAACCAAACCAAGACTTTGAGCCATGCTATGGATCATTCTGTCACTACAACTTATATTCCTCAAGCTAATATAGATGCAAAAGAGTTATAGTCATTGAAATGTTCTTTCTGTTTGCGAAAGCATGATGTGGCGTGCAATGTTAACATTACATAATGGTACGAAGCCGACATCTAGCATTGTAGGTTCAGTTCACCCTTTGTTATGTAAGAATAATTACTGAAAAAATCTCAAATGGTCTGAAAATCCTAAGTTGTCATTCACGTCATTTTACAGATGATTTATAGTATCTCTAAGAAATTGTGTAAGTTCCCACTTGTCAGCATGCTACTGCAATGAGATTCCAATATATATGAATACAGTTGTCAAAACTGTCAGCTGGACCATGTACCACAGAAAGGTGTGTTGAATTGTGTTGTATGTGGAAGCCAAGCAATTTGTTAAGTGCTACTTGTCCACTGACCATTTTAATGTTCATTAAGCTACACTTGGCACAAACTAATTCCAGCAATTAGTAAGAAGATGACTGTGGGTGAAGTAAATTCCTTGGTGGACTGTTAGTAGCATGTGATGCAAGTAATTCTGTCGATGTCTGTTAAAATAGTTGACAAACTTTTAAGAAGCAGTTAATGCATAAATAAAGGGAAAGGCACCCAGTATCATCTAGCCTTGAAAAAAACCACATCCTCTTCCAATTCTTAGAATACCTATCATTGTGTCCTGAGGCGAGGGATATCCTACCCACGTCCCCCAAAGTGGTGTTACGCTGGCCACCCAACCTACAGAATGTTGTTGCCCACACCTATTCCAACCCTACTACCAATCTTGCACCCCATAGGTCACTCCATTGGGGTCGGCCCAGATGCAAGCCCTGTCCCATACACCCATGTACCACATTCTACTGCAGTGCCGTCACTGGCATTTCCATAAAAGGCAAGGCCACATGTGAAAGCAGCCATTTTATATATCACAGTGAAAACAATCAATTTTTGACAAAATAATTTAATTGACTAGATAAAAAATCTACTCGCAAAGAGGCGGCAGAACACACACGTAAAAGAAGGTTATAATGAGGCAAGCTTTTGGAGCCAGTGACTCCTCCTTCAGGCAGAAAGATTGAAGGGGAAGGAAAATGTCTGGAGGTCTTGGAAAAGGGATAGATTTTGGGAAAGTCATCCAGAACCACAGGTTATAGGAGACCTACTGGACGGGTTAAGAAGGAATATCTTTCCTTCTCATCCCTTCTCGTAAGTCTTCCCCGACCCGTGGTTCTGGGTGACTTATTTAAAATCTACTCCTTTTCTGAGGCCTGCAGTCCTTTTCCTTCACCCTTCTTCCTTCCCCTTAAATCGTTCTGCCTGAAGGAGGAGCCACTGGCTTTGAAAGATTGCCCAATTATATCCTTTTTTTATGTGTGTGTTCTGCCGCCATTTTATGTATCAGCTATGCTGCAATTACTGTACAGCATTCTGTGTTGGCATAACAAGTAACCAACTGTTCACTTGCATGAATGTCTACCGCCAAACTGTTGCAAACCACAAACTTGACCATCCGGTTGCTGAACATTCTGCACATCACAAGAGAAATGACTTAAACAACTGCTTCACTATGTGAATGATTTGGATACTATCTTCCAGCAGTAGCTTCTCTGAACTATGCAGATGGAAAATGTCTCTCCAGCACGTCCTGCACTCTCACAGTCCCACTGGCCTAAACCTCACCTAACCCGTCTTGCCTTTTTCCTTCTCTATTATGTCCACACCACTCCTTCTCCATTCAGATCATCCACTGTGCTCTCCCACTATCCCCCCCCCCTCCCTCCTCCCAAATCATGTGAGCAATCTCCTTCTCTTCTTCTCCCTTTTGAAACCTCTCTTCCTTCACTTTCTCTTCCCTTTCCCTCCCTCATCCTCCTAATCTTTCTCTCCTTCCCCCCCCCCCTCCCCTCCCTCCCACCATCCTCTTTTCCCCTTCCACCTCAGTCCCTCTCCTTCTTCCTATACCTCTTTTCATTTTACTTTCTGTACTCTTTTATTCTTCCAAAGGCCTGCCTCTTTCCCCCAGCCGTCTCTATGCATCATTCCCAACCCTCTCCCACCTCTATCAGCTCAAGCATCTGGTTTCAATAATTGAGTGTCAATAATTAGTCTTGCCATGACCACAGAAATGTGTGTGTGGGTGGTTGTCTCTGTGGATATGTGTACTACTGTTAGAAAAAGAGCTAGTGCTGAAAACTAGTGTGGATGCTGTTTTCTGTGCTCCATGCATCGATCTGCTTTAGGTTAGTGGTGACTTTTCTCTTATTTTACTTATTGCTTCATCCAGGAATTCTATTATTGTTAAGAAGCAGTTAATTAATTAATTGTATGGCAAATATCATGAAACATGTATACTCATACAATGATAAAATTAATATAGATAATATGCACATGTACATATTATATGCTAAACTTAGTTTCAAATTAATATCCAAGCATTGGATGTACTCAATCATGCCATCTGTTGCTGCAAGGAAATTGGTGGAGGGTCCCATGTAGGCTTCATTTGGACATTTTATCACAATGTGTCAGGTTGCTTGCTTTGCGGCTCTGCAGTCACATTGTGGAAATGGTACCTTCCCCTGACTTTGGCACTTTTGTTGTGCTCAGTGCTTATTCAGTTTAATGTCATACATACATTGTGTGATTGGTTGAAATCGGGAGGCTTATCTGTGATCATGAAACTTTGACATTATAGTGGGCACTGGTCTTGCCAGTGTTGTTTTCAGGCATTGTGAACTTCAAAGTCTGAGTTTATCAGTTCTTTAGCAGTGACTAATAGTGGTCATCTTGTTGTCAGTCTTCTGCAAACCAGATCAGCTATGTCATTACGTACAGCTAGGTTAGGGTTGTTGTTAATTTATGATACTCTCTGTGGATGGCATTTATATACCGTATCTTTGCTGGTGGTATATGGCTTAAGAAGGGCAGCAGTGCAGTAGGTATGGAATTTACTCTGCTGCTGATAGTGAGCTTAGTGTCATTTAGTACCATGTCAGTCTTGTACATAAGTGAGGTGTTAATCCAGTATTCTGCCACCAAATGGACGAGCCCAACTGCTGATGTCTGAAGCATATTTGCGTTGGAGCCCAAGGGATGCTGCACAGTTTAGTCCTTGTCCTTATTCACCTGTGATCTGTCAGATGCTCCTTGTGAGAGTGAGTCCTATCCAGTGTGACTCCTAGATATTTAGGGTAGTTCTTATGGTTGGGATATTTTCCTTTGAAGTTGACATTAAGCTCTCTTTTGTTGAACAGTTACAGAAATGAATGCATGGTACTTCCATCTTAGTTGTGTTCAGCTACAGTCTCTATTTATGAAAGTAGACACTCAGCTGCCTTAAGTCAGACATCAAGCCGTCTTCGGTGACCTCGAATGATTCATGTCGTTCAGCTATAGCCCAGTCAACTGTATAGATGAACTTCCTGGACCTTGTGTTTGGCATGTCTTCACTATAATGACTGAAGAAAAGTGGGGCAGCCCATTGCGTATTTTGGTTGAGCTAATCATTAACTGGTAATTATTTTGAAAGCTTTTTCGGTGAATGTATTATCAATAAGACAAATAACACGGCTGCACAGGATTATCCAAATTTGTTCTACAACATCCTTTGTATTCTTTCCTTCTCATTCCGTGCAGTAAGTCTCCCTGACCAGCGCTTCTGGGTGACTATCCCGAAATCTACCCCTTTTCCTAGACCTCTCCAGTCCTTTATCTTCACCTCTCTTCCTTCCCCTTCAACCCTTCTGCCTGAAGTAGGAGCCACTGGCTCCAAAAGCTTGCCTAATTTCAACCTTCTTTTATGTGTGTGTTCTGCCACTGCTTGGTGAGTAGATTTAATATCTATTCATTTTAATTATTCTGTCAAAATTGATTGTTTTTGTTGTTATAAACAGCATCATAATCTCCATTGAAATTCTATGAAAGCAATTGATGATTTTTGATTTTCTTGACGGCTTGCCTCTGTATGAGAGAGTACCTGGTCTATGCAGTCTCTAGCAGGTGGAAATCTTATTTGTTCATCTGGGATTGGTTCCAATATTTTTGGGCTCAATCTGTTGTATGAGTCTCTCAAGCAGCATGTATGTGGTGCTGAGCAATGAAATTGCTCAATAGCTCTTTAGGTGGTCACTTGGTTTTTTCTGGCTTAATCAATGTGATGATATTTGTGATCTTTGAATCCTTCACCCTTTCACACACATTGCCGCCCCCCCCCCTCCCACCCCACCCCCCCACCATCACATTTGTATATATATAAATGTGAAAGCCATTTTGTGGTGTAGGTCCCTTATTGTAGAAGGAATTTCATATGTATTCTGTTGGGTCCGGTTGCCTTGCCTGCCTTTATAATCTTAAGTGCTTCTGTGACTCTGACAGTGGAATATTTAGAGGAATACCAGTCTAAAGGGGCACTGTTTGTCATTGATGCGCAAAGTTAATGTTGTATTGTTCTTGAATGAGCTCTTTCTCTTGACATTCTGGGTGTCACTGTATATGGGCTGCAATCCTATTTGCAGAAACACCTGTGGTGTTATGATTTATTTCATTGGCTTCAGATAGTTTTTGGAGTGCCCAGGTCTTCCTGGAAAGTGCTTTGAAATCAAGTATTTCAATGGTTTCCATCCATTTTTCTCACTGTGCATCATCTAGGCTATGCATCAAGTCATCTGCAGTTGCAGGGTCTGTGCTGTTGAGAAATTTCTGATACTGGCTTTTGCACTTTCTATCCCATCCCACTACATATTGTTTGCAGTCCTCCGAGTAGTTGCTTTTTCTGAGCTTTCTGTGGTGCTTGTGAATCTCTCATAACTAATGGCTGCTGGGGCAGGATTCCACCCTACACACATGGAAGATGCAGATGGAATTAGGATACCTGACTGGCATCTAATGTGGACACTCAGCATTTATGGAAATATGGTGATATGAGATTTTATTCTTAATTTTCTAGTCACTAAGTATTGGCTTCAATTGTCGATAGATATCATTTACAGCATTATAGTTTTGCTTCATTAATTCCTGTTTGAGTGCCTGTAACAGTCCTGTTTCATGGTTGACCATGCATTTTTACATTAAATATGACATAGTGATCATTACACTTATATCTGTACTCTGTAAACTGTGAGGTGCATTGTAGAGAGTACTTCCCATTGTACCAGTTATTAGACCTTCTTTCCATTTCATTCACACATGGGCTGCACTGTAGTTAGTCTAACGGTGTCCTCACAATCCCTATGGGAACAATATGTTGGAAGCAGTGCTTCTAGCTATTTTGTACGTAGCCTTTCTCAGAATAATTTGCCTCTATCTTCACATGTCCTCCATTTCAGTTCCTTTAGCATTTCTGGGATGCTGTCATATGGATCACATCTACATCTATGTGATTACTCTGCTACTCACAATAAAGTTCCTGGCAGAGGATTCAATGAACCACCTTCATGCTGTCTCTCTACCGTTCCACTCTCGAATGGCACACGGGAAAAATAAGCAGTTAAATTTTTCTATGTGAGACCTGATTTCTCTTATTTTATCGTGATCATCATTTCTCCCTATGTAGGTGGGTGGCAACAGAATGTTTTCACAATCGGAGGAGAAAACTGGTGATTGAAATTTCACGAGAAGATCCCATCGCAACGAAAAACGCCTTTGTTTTAATGGTTGCCACTCCAATTCACATATCATGTCTGTGACACTATCTCCCCTATTTTGCGATAATACAAAATAAGCTGCCCTTCTTTGTACGTTTTTGATGTCATCCGTCAGTTCCACCTGATGCAGATCCCACACTGCACAGCAATATTCCAGAATAGGGCGGACAAGCGCAGTGTAAGCAGTCTCTTTGGTAGACTTGTTGCACCTTCTAAGTGTTCTGCCAATGAATCACAGTCTTTAGTTTGCTCTACCCACAATATTATCTATGTGATCATTCAAATTTAGGTTATTTGTAATAGTAATCCCTAAGTATTTAGTTGAATTTACAGCCCTCAGATTTGTCTGACTTATCGTGTAATCAAAATTTAGCTGATTTCTTTTAGTACTCATGTGAATAACTTCACACTTTTCTTTATTCAGGGTCAATTGCTACTTTTCACACCATGCAGATATCTTATCTAAATCATTTTGCAAGTAATTTTGATCATCTGATGACTTTACAAGACTGTAAATGACAGCACCATCTGTAAACAATCTAAGACATTTACTCAGATTGTCTCCTATGTCATTAATATAGATCAGGAACAATAGAGGAACTATAACACTTCCTTGGGGAAAGCCGGATATTACTTCTGTTTTACTCGATGACTGTCCGTCTATTACTATGAACTGTGACATTTCTGACAGGAAATCACGAATCCAGCGGCACAACTGGGGCGATACTCTGTAGGCACACAGTTTGGTTAGAAGACGCTTGTGAGGAACGGTGTCGAAAGCCTTCTGGAAATCTAAAAATATGGAATCAATTTGACATCCCCTGTCGATAGCACTTATTACTTCATGAGTATAAAGAGCTAGTTGTGTTTCACAAGAATGATATTTTCTGAATCCGTGCTGACTATATGTCAATAAATCGTTTTCTTTGAGGTACTTCATAATGTTTGAATACAGTATATGTTCTAAAACCCTACTGCAAATCGAAATTAGTGATATAGGCCTGAAATTCAGCGGATTACTCCTACTTCCCTTTTTGGGTATTGGTGTGACTTGAGCAGGTTTCCAGTCTTTAGGTACAGATCTTTCTGTGAGCGAGTGGTTGTATATAATTGCTAAATATGGCGCTATTTTATCAGCATACTCTGAGAGGAACCTGAGTGGTATACAATCTGGAGCGGAGACCTTGCCTTTATTAAGTGATTTAAGCTGCTTTGTTACACTGAGGATATCTACATCTATGTTTCTCATCTTGACAGTTGTTCTTGATTGGAATTCAGTAATATTTACTTCGTCGTCTTTGGTGAATGAGTTGCGGAAAACAGTGTTTAATAACTCTGCTTTAGTGGCACTGTCATCAGTGACTTTACCATTGTTATTGCACAGTGAAGGTATTGATTGCATCTTGCCACTGGTGTGCTTTATATCAGATATATCTATGACTGTTCATGCTACCCTTCTCTGTATACAATAAACATCTCCTGTTAGTCTGTTTGCTACAGGTCCCACACACCTGAACATTATTCTGTGGTTGTCACATGAGTGTTTTATAAGCAACCTCCTTTGTAGACTGATTGCTTTTCGTAATAAGCTAAAGTCTGACACCTGGCTTAACCTATGATTGACCATATTTGACTGTTCCATTTCATATCCCTACACATTGCTACATCCATTGTGACTCATTGAGAATATAGGTCTAGGAAACTACATATTTTTCATTTTGTGAAGTGTGCCGTTTTCATTTCTCAACATTTAAATCTTTGCACCACTTTGAGATACTATCAAGATCTAAGTGAATATTTGTGCAGCACTTTGCAGACAGTAGTGTGTTACAGATAACCACATCATCTGTGAAAATTCAGGAATTACTGTTGATATTATCTGCAAAGTCATTAATATACAACATGAACAGCAAGGTTTCCAACACACTTCCCTGAGCCTATCTGAAGTTACTGCACATCTGTTGAAGACTCTCCATATGAGGCAACATTACACGTTCTTTCTATTAAGTAATCTTCACTCCAGTCACAAATTTCACTTTATACCCCATACAATTATACTTTTGACTATTAGCATAGGTGTAATAATAAGTCAAATGCTTTTCAGAAATCAAGAAATACGCATCTGCCTGACTGCCCTGATCCCTGTCTTTCAGGACGTCATGCGAGAAAAGTGAGAGTTGGGTTTCTCATGATCGGAATTCATAATGGTTGGCACGGAGGAGATCGTTTGGTACAAGATACCCCATTATGCTTACCCTCAGAAGATGTTCTAAGATTCTACAAGAATTGGATGGTAGTTTTGTGAATCGCTTCTGCTACCCTCCTTGTAGGCAGGTGTGACTGGTACTTTATTCCAACTACTTGGCATGATTTTTTTGTCAGTGGGATCTGCTACAGATTATGGTTAAAATAAGGGACTAACTCAGCTGTAAATTTGGTATAGAATCTGATAGGGATTCCATCGGACCCTGGAACTTTGTTCAGTTTTGGCGATTTCAGCTGTTTGTCAACAATACTTATTCAAAAATGTATCTCACTCATCTTTCCAATGGTATGAGAGTTAAATTGCGGGAGTATTCTTAGATTTTCCTTTGTAGAGGAACATTTGAAAATGTAGTTCAGCAGCATTTCTACTTTTGCTCTGAAATCCTCAGTTTCTGTTCTTGTCTCATCCATGAATTTCTGGACACACCACTAACTCTTTACATGTAAGACTAGAATTTCTTTTTGATTTTGTAAGAGATAATTCAGTAGGATTCTGCTACGGTAGCCTTTGAAGGCTTCATTCATTGCCCTCTTCACAACCAAAATTGTTTCATTCATCATCGCTCTGCTAATCACACACTTGGCTCCTTTGGGGAATGTGCTGGGAGTGAAGCTTCCAATTGATGTGTAACACATTGGCTGCTGGGAAAGCCCCACAAGAAATGAATGTGTAATGGGTTAAGGAGTCATCAGAGTAAATGGAGTTTGTGGTGAGCTGTGATAAAGACCATCTTCGCACAGACCAGTAAATAATATTAACAATAACAATCCACAACACCACATACGAATCAGCACTATATTCAAAATGGGTACTTATTGCTACAGTCCACAGTGCTGTTATGTGGGTAAGGTTGACAATGACTGTAAACATTCCAGACTGGCACAAAATCAGCCATGTTTCACCAATCAGTGAAGGGACAAGTTTTCAAAGAAGGCATTTAATAATGTTTTGCAGGACATCTTGTCATGCCACTAGTTCAAGCTTTAATTTCCGCAATTGGTCATTGGATGATTGAAGTCTTCTCGGATGATGACAGTACAATTGGGGAACTTATTTTCTCTGAAGTTTTCAGTGACATCTGGTGATTGATAGAAGGATCCGATTGTAAGTTTATGACCGCCATTGGTACTGAGTTGTTGCCCAAAAAATCTTGCATGCAGCTTCAACTTTTATCATGGTTGATAAATTTACTATTAGCCTCTTCTTTTAATAAAAAGTTAAATTTTTCCCTAAAAATCTCATCACTATCAATTTCAGGTTTTAACCAGCTTACTGTATCTATTGTAATGTGAACTCCACCGAGTTTTGGGAGTATTTCAAATTCTGGCATTTTATTGTGAATTCTTTGCGATTATAAAACCCTTGTTTGGACACACACACCATCAGCTACCTGTGTAGCAGATTCTGATTTATAGCGGACACCAAACCCATTTATGGGGACCCCACGGTTCCCAAACCTGTGGTGCAAGTCTAGGAAGTTGCAGCCTTGCTTGTCACAGAACCTTAAAAGTCTCTGGTTCAAGCCTTCCACTTGACTCGTAACCAGGGAGCAATGATCGGTTCTGGGGTCAATGTTGCAGATTGTGAGCTTCGTTGAAACTCTGTGAGCAAAGCTCTGCCACTCGCTGGAACGACCAAACTATGAACTCAGAGGTTAGATGACAGGCATCACTTGTCTCAAACTTGCGTGACAATCTGCAGTTGGTCACTCCCTGTTCCCTCAATGGCTGATGGAGTAGCCTCTTCAGCATGAAGAATGATGTCCACAGGCATACATAGTCAGTGATCCTTTCTGCGTTCTTAGTTGTAGATGGAATGCACATGATTGCATTTAAGTAAACTTTTATTACAGCATCACAACAGAAGTTAGGTTCCACATAAGACACAGTTTGAGTAACAGATAAAATGATCATCCTGGATTCAATATGAGTAACAGAATCAA
Source organism: Schistocerca serialis cubense (assembly GCF_023864345.2). Taxonomy (NCBI): domain Eukaryota; kingdom Metazoa; phylum Arthropoda; class Insecta; order Orthoptera; family Acrididae; genus Schistocerca; species Schistocerca serialis. The sequence goes on from NC_064638.1 coordinate 827,003,250, forward strand.
AGAGTGTAGTGAAATTGGTCAAATGATCACGCGAACACAAGTACAGAGTCAACATTTCACAGTGGAAATACCAGTACAGTGGCATGGAGCCCTGGGAAGGCGAGTGGTGGAGGAAGCAGGAGGCTCCAACAGAGACTGCTGGCTGCACGATGTGGAGTGTCTCTCCTGGTAGCTGCTGCAGCAGCATCACATTGTGGTGTAGACTCAGTGAAATGCTCTAATGGATGGGCTGCAGAACAGGGCTGGTGTGTGGCCTGGACCTGAGCAAAGAGATACCTGCTGGAGGTTGTGATGCAAGTTAAATACACGGCAAGTGGAGAAGTATCTGTGGGCTCTTGACAGACACGTGACGCACGGCTGCAAGCTAGTTCCCTCGATTGCAGCATTGCCTTTGCTACTGCCACTATATGCACTGCCTAGGAGTGGTGCTGGTGACCCTGAAGGTGTCTGCTAGTACAATCTGTCAATAGACTGTAATCAGTACAGTGTCCACAACATACAGGGTACTAGCGAGGCTCGTAAACAGTCACTGAAGGAAGGTCATCTGTGACCCTGAAACGTACTACCTGCTGATTGTAGACATTGTGCTGGTAACAAGAGTGGCCCACAAACGACCAGCTACTATACCTCCCCTCCCCTTCAGAAAAAGATGGAGGAGCCATCTTGACACTAGCCAAAACATCCTGCAATCCATCTCTCAGCTGGGAAAGGTGAAACCAACCAAAGAGAGAGATTGCTATGACAACAAGTGCCCACTGGGTAGGGGTGCTTCCTCCCTTGGGACGATGCAGAGGATATTTGCGGATGAGGGTATATCTCAGTGGCTGTGACCCTGTCACCCCAGAACCTGTGACCTGAGGTTGAGACGTACCATTCACAGTGGTGTTGGACAGCCCAGGCCTGGCAGTGAAAAAGGTGGCATGGAGCAATCCTGAAACAAAAAATATACAGGATGACTGTGGCACTGGAGGTGCAGACCGACATGACCAGCTGGTGGAGCGGTCCCAGAAGGAGCTATTGAAAAGTCGGAGATGACTAGCCAATGGCCCATGGGAGCAAGCGCAGTGACTGACTGGAGCCAGTTGGTGAGGTGCACATACACTGCCGGAAACAGATGACGGAAGCCACGGGAGCAGACAGTGAAGTGGTGGCAGTGGGAGACCAGACAATACCAGTGTAACCACACTGGGAACACGATAGTGCCAACAGACAGCATGGATCGGCGAAATGCTGGTGGCACTGGACCAATGTGGCCACTGGGAACATGACAATGTGACATCCACAAAGCCAGTGGGGCAGTGGTCACTGGAAAAGAAACACCAGGCAAAAGGAGGGAGCAGATGCCAGGGATCGGAGCTAGATGGGGAAGTACTGAGGTCACTGAGGACAAGGATAGCTGAAAGGTTCAAAAACATGAATAATACACAGAACAATGAGTGCAACTGAGTAGGCATGTTGTCCATAGGGTGTAAAATGCAGTGTGTGCAGGAGTACGTGAATAGGAAAGACCAGTAGAGAAAAAAATATAAGCAATGTAAAAATGAAGTGATGGGAACTGACACGGACACATGAGAGAGAAAAACCACTACCAATTACCCTGAAAAAATGGGAAGGTGATGAGCATAAGAGCACAAGAAGGACCTACACCACAGAAATGTAATGCAACACAGAGGTGTTTGCTAGAGCACTAGAATGGACTACACCACAGGAACGAAAAGAAGAAGAAATGATGAAGTACCAAGGGAGTCAAGAAAAACTACATGTTGTCACAAGTTACCCAGAAGAAGAGGTGCACCTCCAAGGGGGGGGGGGGGGGGTCATGGTCCTTTCACGAGTTCGTGTGTGGCGCACACAGGGCCCCAAGCTATTGCAGCCAATTCATTCTTCCCGGGCTGCATTTTCTTCACCCTGCTCTCCCTCCCTATCCTCACTCCTTCCCCGATGCCCCCTCCCTCCCCTCTCTCAGTGTTCTGATTTATAATGACCTGACTATCCACCTAGTTCCCTGCATTGCTTGCAATTTTGTTCCTTCTGCCTGTTCTTTCATTCTTTTTGGAATTTAGGTCCGCGTTTGGGGTTTCACCCCCGCTTCTAAATTTTCTGTTTTTTAGTATGAGCCATTTGGGAAAGAACTCCCTTCCTAGCATCCATGGTGTGGATTCTTCAGCACCCTTTCTTCTCTCCCTTCCCCATTGTAGCCTCCTTCCATCCTGCTGGTACAACAGCATGTGTAGCCACTCTGTGTGGTGGGGCTGTTATTTATCCATCTGGCCGAGCCTTCTGACAACACAGGGATCACACTACTGATACCTGAGCTGTTTCCTCTCCATGTATTCCAAGGAGTGGTTGCTTGTCTTCTTAGAGCATCGGAACACCTGGCAACGGTCACCATGCTAGTTGGTCCTTGCTGTGGCTGGGTGGCAACCATTGGGAGAGCTCCTGATCAGTGTGGGTGGTGTCAGTGTGGATGCTTGGCGCATTAAGCATACCAGGCTGCAAAAATCTGGCTGTTCTCAAACGACCGTCTCTTCGAATAGGGAAGGAACATTGAATGCTGCTTCATATGACCCGGCAACCTTCCCTTCCCTGCCTACACCATGGGAGGAGGGCCAGGCTCACTGTCTTGGGATGAACACTTTCCACGCCATCTCGTCTGTACTAGGATGGATGGGGACAAATTCACCGCCACAAAGCTATTGTTTTTTGTGGAGGATATTGAGGACAAGTTTGGTGGAGGCTCTTAGTAAGAAGCGGTCAGGCTTCCTGTAGATCAAAGCTTCTTCTGCTGCCCAGTCTGCAGCTCTTTGTGCCTGTGATCGTCTTGGCAATGTCCCAGTGTCTATTACTTCTCACCAATCTCTGAATATGGTCCAGGGACTGATTTTTCATAGGGGCCTTGTCCTGCCAACTGATGAGGAACGCCGGGCTGACCTGGAGCAGTGCAGCTTTCATTTTATTCGATGTTTGCAGAAAGGTTGCAAAGACAACTCACAGATACCGGCACCTTCATTCTGGCTTTTGAGAGGGATACCCTCCTAGAGAAGGTCAAGGTTATGTGCTTGGACACATACTCCATGAGGGAAGCCCCCCCTGTGTTCCACCACCTGTGTGTGTCAATTGTCATGACCAACACTCCCCTCACTCACTGGTTTGCCCGGCTTACAAGAGAGAATAGAAGATCCAAGAGTACAAGTCCCTGGATCACCTGTCTTATGCTCAGGCTCACCAAAAGTATGAGAGACTCCATCCAGTGTCACTGTCATCAACTTTTGCCTATGTTACATCCTTTCTCTCTCCTACCTCTTCCTTACCCCAACCCTGTCCCCTTTCCCTGGAAAGCCCACGACCTTCAACCAGGGAGCCCCTCCCCCTCCCTGGGCAAAGAAGGCACCTGCCAGTGATCATGCTACCCCCTGGGACCCCTCCCTGGCATCTCTCAGGCTGAAAGCCTCCAACCCCTCGGCCACCAGATGCACTATCTTTGTGCCCCAAGGTCATCCATTCTCTTTTGGTCCCATATCTTGCAGATGCCTGCCCTCCCTTGTGCCCTGCCCTCCTCCACCTCTGAAAGAGAAGAAGAAGAAACATAAGTCCAAAGACAAGCGACCCCCCCCCCCCCCAATCCAGTGGCCCCAGATGTGCCATCTCCCCCCCTTGCAACCTGAGTCTGACATCTTATTTATGGATGTCACCCCATCCTTGTCGGTGACGACCAGTGACATAGTGACATGATCTCCTTTCGGCTTCTTTATGTGTAACCTGGACACTCACCACAAGATCATCCAGTGGAAACGCAATGGATACTACTGTCACATACCAGAAATACAGTGTCTTGTCTCCTCCTATCCTGCACTCTGTCTTGCTCTTCAAGAAACGTACTTCCGTGATGACCACTCTCCAACATTTTGTGGTTATTGGGCATTCTGTTGGGGTAGCATCTGATGGGGTCTACACTTTTGTTCACTTCAGTGTCATTAGTGACTAGATACCCCTACATACCAACCTGGAAGCAATAGTAGTTAGATTGTAAACCACTCCAGCAATCACCATTTGCAATGTCTATCTCCCTCCAGATAGGCCAGTTCCTTATGTTGAACTGTCTATCATAATCCAGCAACTCCCGCCCCCGTTTCTCCTCCATTGGGACTTCAGTGCCCACTACCCACTGTGGGGGAGTGCCACTTCCATGGTTAGGGGTCTCCTAATTGACCAGCTTATTATGGACCTCGATTTGTGTCTCCTCAACGATGGTCCCACTACTCACTTCAGTAATGCTCATGGCACCTTTACTGCTATCGATCTCACGATCTCCTCCCCTGGTCTCATGGATTCCCTACACTCGCCATCGCATGATGACCTTTGTGACAGTGGCCACTTTCCGGTGATTCTATCATTTCTATGCTGGTGCCAGGCAGACTGGTCCCCACTTTGGGCATTTCGTGGGGTCAGTTGTACTTTATATATATCTGCTGTGCACTTTGACACCTCCCTCTCAGATTCCATTGATGCGGTCATGCAAGGCATCTCTGCCACTATTCTTCATGCTGCTGGATTTGCTATCCCCCTATCCACAGGCCCCTGTCATCGTCAACAGTATCATGATGGACCAAGGATGTAGCAGTCACTGTCCAGGACTGCCAACGGGTGCTACAGTGATTTAAAGAACATCCTTCACAGACCAGCCTCCTTGTTTTTAAGTGTCTCCTTGCTAAAGCTCTCTACCTTATTAAACAGAGTAAAAAAGAATGCTTGGAGTGCTATGTTTCTTCCTGGGAGATGTATGCCTCTTCATCGTAAGTTTGGTCCAAGATCCGTAGCCTTCTGGGCCACCAGCAGCAGTCAACAATCCAAGGTCTTAACCTCCGAGGTGCTCTGTGTGCTGATCCATTGGTCCTTGCAGAGCACCTCGTGGCACACTTTGCAATGGCATCAGCGTCCTTTTTGTATCTTGCTATCTTTCTCCACCAGAAATGCCAAGTTGAACAGACCCACCTCTGTTTCAACCCACACCATGCTGAGCCATATAATCAACTCTTCACTGCTCCAGTCTTGCATTCTGTCCACAACCAGGTGATCAAACACTTGGACGTTCCCCAGAGGCAACGTCTCCTCAGGGTCTTCAACCACATTCGGCATCGCAATGGCGAGACAGTATAGTTATTCCTATTCTTAAAAAAGCTACTGCCTGATTAGCCTGACGAATGTACTTAGTAAAGTGCTCGAAAGGATGGTTAGCTTCAGATTATGTTGGAACCTCAAATCTCTGAGCCTTTTGTCCCCTCATCATTGTGGCTTCCGGGCAGGATGATCTCCAACTGGCCATTTATTCAGATTGGAAACAGCCATCCAACAGGCTTTTACTAACTGCTGGCACCTTATCGCAGTCTTCGTTGACCTATATTAGGCTTATGACATGGCTTGGCGTCATCACATTTTAGTTACCCCCTATGACTTGGGCTTCCATGGTCCCCTTCTGATTTTTATCTGCGAGTCTTTATCTCACTGGCTCTTCCAGGTTCGATTGGCACTTCACACAGCACCACTCGGATTCAAGAGAACGGTATCACATAGAGTTCTGTGCTAAGTGTCACATTCTTCCTCATAGCCATCAATGGGTTTGTCACCTCTGTTGGGTCTGTGGTTACCCCAGTGTTGTATGTTGTACATCGATGATTTTTGCATCTGGTGCAGCTCCCACTCAGTACCATCTGTTGAATGCTGGCTCCAAGGTTCCATCCGACGTGCCTCTGCATGGATCATTTCCCATGGCATCCAGTTTTCTCCCTCCAAAACGTGGGGTATGCATTTTTGTCATTGACCCACCGTCCACCCCGATCCAGAACTTTATTTAGGCGACCAGCTCCTCGATGTTGTAGCACAGTCTCGTTTCTTAGGCCTTATTTTTAATAAAAAGCTGACAAGGCTGCCTCGTATTCGCAACCTAAAGACTACATGCATGCGGAAGCTTAATGCTCTTTGCATCCTGGCCCACACATCTTGGGGTGCAGACTGTACCACTCTCCTTAATCTTTACAGTGCTCTGGCCTTGTCCAGACCAGATTATGATAGGTTTCTGGCTCAGCAGCTCCTTCCACTCTGCAACTACTTGACCCTGTTCTCCATTGTGGGGTGCATCTGGCTATTGGTGCCTTTCGCATTAGTCCCGTTGACAGTCTTCTCACAGAAGCAGGCATTCCTCCTCTACAAATACGAATGAACCAGTTCCTGCTTTCTTATGCAATTGCCATTCGCCAATTCCCTGACCATCCCATGTACCCTGTCCTCTTTGCAAATGTGGGATGTCTCCCTCCTGACAACCGCCCGCGGGTGGGATTGCTGGTTGGCATGCATCTCACTTCCCTCCGTTGGGATCTCCATATCCCCTCACTGGAACGCATCCCGTATACTTTCTCCCACGCCCCCCATTGGATTGTGCCTAGACCATGGATTAGGATCGGCCAATGCAGGGTCCTAAGGTCTCTGTCACCTCTATAGTTCTCCAGTGTCTTGTACATGCAATCCTTGAAGAGTTCCAGGATGCTGCTATTTCCTACACTGATAATTCTAAGACAATCAGTAATTCTAAGACAATCAGTAAGGGGGGATATGGTTTCACATCTCCTGCTGCTTAGAATGGCTTTTATTGCCAGGATCATGTAGTGTGTTCACAGCAGAGCTACTAGCCATTCACAGAGCCTTCCATTTTGTTTCTCAGACCTCCCTCCACAGTGTTTTAATTTGTTCTGTCTCAATGAGCAGCCTGCAGGCTATTGACAGATGCTGCTCTCGTTACCCTTCAGTCTCTGCTATCCATGACTTTCTCTCTCTCCTTGGCTGTGCCACCTGCTCAGTGTCTTTCTCTGTATCCCAGGTCAGATGGACGAATCATATTAGATCTTGTTCTTCGTGTAGGGGAGACAGGATCCGCAGGAGAGGATAGGATTTTTGGTACACAAACTCTGAAGTCTTCCCAACACATCCGCTGGCAGCAGTGACCAATCGCTTCACAGTAACGAGGACAATTTTCAGCGAACAATGGCTAACTTGTCTTATCTTAGAAAACAGTGTTAACAATGGGACTGAATTGTGGCTGGAGCAGTGTTTTATTGAACAGTAACAGAAGTTTTAAAATAGTTTTGCTGAGTCTCCTTTAATTTCTGGAGCTATTAAGCTAAACGTGAAGCAGTTCTACACAAAATGAGATACCTGTTAAGGGAACTGAAAAAACTGGGATAAAATGTTGCTAGTTGTCTGATACTTACTCGAGGTTATAATCACTAAAAATCATGAAAATAGCATTAATGTACAATAAATACAGACCGTAAGCAGTTCTGTTCAAAGGGAAAACTACATGTGACACAATATGTTAGCTATAACATTTGCCACATTAACTGTGAATCACAAACACTGGTTTACCATGAAATTTGTTATGCACAACTCTTGTAACTTCCTGAAATACTCAAAAATATGATTATATTTATTTATGTAGTTATTATTCCAGAAAAAAGTTTACTGACGCAGTATTACTCTCTTGTAGATGTGGCAAAAAATTTGATTCATGATTGTGAGCTACTTTTATTACAGTGTTCCTCCCTAAGACAAAACAAAAGTCTTTAGTAGTTAAATTTGTGCAATTAAGGATGTTTTGGACTAAAATCTGTGTGAGAAAAGTAGTTATTCAGGATTCTTCTCTTGTTAACTGTCAGTCAGATTTTTTAAAAAAAGCCTCCTGTCGGAGAATGTGGGTCACTGATAAGCATCACCACACAATAAGTTAAAAGAAAGGGAGAGACTTTTTTTTTTAGTGCAGGCCTCTTCAATGTTTATTGCAAGCATTGTTTCTTTATTATTTAACTTTATTATTTTGCATAAATTTAAATGTGTTTAAGGAACAGATTGCTTGTCCAGCTTGATACACTAGTTTTTAATAATTGGTATTACTTTCAACATTTAGTTCTTTTTACATTTGGACTGTGAAGTCTTATTTTCTATGTTACTGAATTTTTCTGAACTTGTTTAAGTAGAAGTCTTAATTTGTCTTGCTTTTCTTATTTTCAGTGTACCCCCAGCAAATGTAATTTCAAATTCCACCATACAGCTAACAAAAAGTAAGGACTTTGAAATGGGTGATGTGGAAGAAGTCCAGGAACGTAGAGACGTCCTGATTGAAAGAAATCCCTCTGTTGAAGAATCAGAACATCAGAAAACAGCACCAATTCAGATACCAAGAGTTTCAGCTCGTGTAATCACAGGTGCAGCAAATCAGCAAAACCAGGGTGCAATTCATTGGTAATTCAGTAATTCTCAAATCAATATCATTGCTTTTTACTCTTTAAGTTATTTTTACTACAGAAGCACAGTCTTTTAAAAATTCAAGTTATAGTTGTGTCTGTCTGGCTTTAGAGAAATAATATATCAAGATATTGACATTTTAAATGAGGATTGAAATAAGTGGATTTTCTTCTGAAATCCAATATTAGGCCTATAAATGTCTCAATAATTGTATGAGCTATGTTTAGGAATCCATTATCCTTATTGAATATATTCAGGCTTTGTAAGAATTGCATGTACTTATATTTGAGGATGACATATCGTCATATTTCCAACAGCCTTATTAAATTAAAACAATTGTAAAAAAAATTGTGAATTTAAGATTTAAGCATGATTTATTAACAAACCATCGTCGTCCTTTCAGTTATTTAATTCTACATCTACATCTACATTTATACTCTGCAAGCCACCCAACGATGTGTGGCGGAGGGCACTTTACGTGCCACTGTCATTACCTCCCTTTCCTGTTCCAGACGCGTATGGTTTGTGGGAAGAACGACTGCCGGAAAGACTTCGTGCGCGCTCGAATCTCTCTGATTTTACATTCGTGATCTCCTCGGGAGGTATAAGTAGGGGGAAACAATATATTCGATACCTCATCCAGAAACGCATCCTCTCGAAACCTGGACAGCAAGCTACACCTCGATGCAGAGCACCTCTCTTGCAGAGTCTGCCACTTGAGTTTGCTAAACATCTCCGTAACATTATCACGCTTACCAGATAACCCTGTGACGAAGCGTGCCGCTCTTCTTTGGATCTTCTCTATCAACCCGACCTGGTACGGATCCCACACTGATGAGCAATACTCAAGTATAGGTCGAACAAGTGTCTTGTAAGCCATCTCCTTTGTTAATGGACTACATTTTCTAAGGACTCTCCCAATGAATCTCAACCTGGTACCTGCCTTACCGACAATTAATTTTATATGATCATTCCACTTCAAATCGTTCCGCACGCATACTCCCAGATATTTTACAGAAGTAATTGCTACCAGTGTTTGTTCCGCTATCATATAATCATACAATACAGGATCCTTCTCTCTATGTATTCGCAATACATTACTTTTGTCTATGTTAAGGGTCAGTTGCCACTCCCTGCACCAAGTGCCTATCCACTGCAGATCTTCCTGCATTTCGCTGCAATTTTCTAATGCTTCAACTTCTCTGTATACTGCAGCATCATCCGCGAAAAGCCGCATGGAACTTCCGACACTATCTTCTTGGTCCTGAGTTTGTCCCTCTTTTTTGTTAACTGCAAATTAATAGCAGTTGGTAGAGTTTGGTCTTCACCATTACATATGCACAACACTTCTTAAGTTATTTTAAAATGTATATAATAAGTCTGAAATATGTATAACAGACCAGTAAAAATAGCGGTAAAGTTTGGTCATAGTGGTAACTTAATTGTTAATTATTGATGGATTGTAGGAAAATACAGTTTTGTATTTCTCCTATATTTTAGTTCATTGCTCACTCAATTTCCCATTTTTTTCTAAATTTTAATTTTAATTTTATTGAGTGGGTAGATATTTTGCAGTAGCTTATTGATTTTTCTGTGGTCAGGATCCTTTCTTAGCTAGATTATCAGCTAGTGCATTGGTCCTCACCCCTGTGTGAGCTTTAAATAGATTCAAAGTCTATGTGCCAACTGTACATTTGGAATCTTCTGATTTTGCATTATATTTCTTCTTTGAATTTCTTAATGAATCCAGCACTATCTTGCTGTCAGTGTGTGTTACAGCAATTTCCTATGCTTTCCCGTTCCAGTTGTGAGAAGAAGGTTTGCTGGCAAGCCTCCCTATGAGCTCAGATCTCTCCAGTGTTACCCTCATAGTATTTTTGTGAGATACACATAGGAGGTGGCAATATATAGGTTGACTCTCCTATGAATGTATGCCCTTGCAAATTAAACAGTAAAGGACAATAAGTTGCACAAAACCTCTCTTTTTGTGTCTGCCATTAACGATGGATGAGCATCTCTGTGATGGTTTCACATTTACTAAGTGTATCTGCGACAGAATGTACTACTCTTCTTTGGATCTCCTCTATTTCGTATGTCAATCCTGTGTGGTGCAGATCCCAAACTGACAATCAATAAACAGTTATTGGTCAGACACAGGTTTTGTGAGCTATCTCCTGTGTGAGTGGACTAAATTTCCTGAGGATTCTTCTAATGAATCTGTCTGACATCTGCCTCTGTGTGATTAGTTTTATGCAGTCATTCCACTTTAAAATCACTCTATATGTGTACTCTCAGATATTTACTGGATATGGTTCCTTCCAGTGGTTGTTCTGCTATTGTGTAATCATTCAATATTGGATATTTCTGCCCATTTATGTGCAATACATTATGTTTGTTTATATTGAGAGTCGACTGCATTCCAGCACCATGTTTTGATCCTCTGTGGCTCTCCTGCATATAGTTACAGTTTTATAGCATTACGACTTCTCTGTATATGAAAGTATCACCCGCAAAATGCATTATGGGGCTTATGGAATTTTCCACTAATCGTTCATATATTGTGCAAAATGGAATGATCCTTTAATGCCCCCTTGGGGTACACCCAAAGTTACTTGTGTGTACAAAGATTTCTCTCCAGTAAGAATGATGTGCTGTTTTGTGTTTTCTAGGAGCGCTTTAGTCCAACCATGAAGCTTGTCTGATATTCCATTCACTCATATGTCTTCATTTGGCAGTTGTGTAGAATTGTGTCATATGCTTTGTCAGTCGAGGAATATGGCATCAACCTGGAATGTTGGTGTCTACTGCCTTCTGAGCCTCATGTACAAACAGAGTGAGCTGGGTTTTACACACTTGTTGTTTGTGGATCCCATGTTAGTTCCTGAAGAAGAGTGTTTCTTTCTCCAGAAATTCCATAACGTGCGAGCTAGAACTTGTTCTAAAATATTGCAACATACTGATGTCACTGATATGGGCTTATAATTTTATGCGTGTGTTTGACAGTGCTTCTTGAAAATGGAATGACCTGCACATTTTTCCAATCACTGGGAACCATTTACTCCTACTGCTAGATGAGGTGCAAGTTTTATCTAATATCTGCGTAGAATCATACACCATCATACCCTGCTAGCTCCATTCGTTGTCCTCTGTTGATTTCTGTCTCTCTCTCTCTCTCTCTCTCTCTCTCTCTCACACACACACACACACACACACACACACACACACACACACACACACACTTATATGAATACATCATTTTCACATTTGTACAACAATTTAGAGGGGATTCAGCAATATGACCTTCCTCAATGAAAAAAAATTAGGAAAAAAGAATTTAGTATTTCAGGATTGTTTCTGTAATATTGTATTTCACTGCCATTATCATCCCAAAGTGACTCTGATCCGTTTATTGATTTAACATAAGACCAAAATTTCTTAGGCTTTTTTGTCAGAGTGGTAGACAGAATTTCATTTGAAATCACTGAATACTTCACTCAGAGCTCACCTTATACATATTTTAGATTTCTTCAGTTTTTGTTTGTCTTTGAGGCTTTGGCAATGTTTGAATCTGCAGTGAAGCTCTCTCTGCTTTCAGAGTAGCTTTCTAACATAACTGTCAAACCATGGCACATTTACATCTACATACTTACAGACATACATACATACATGTATACATACATACATACATACATACTTACTGCTCAAGCCAACATATGGTCAACAGTGCTAGTTACCTTGTACCACTAATAGTCATTTCCTTTCCATACCTCCTTGCAAGCCTCAGTTTCTCCTATCGTGACTTAACAGGTCTTATGCAAAGTGTGTGTTGGCAAAGTAGTGCAATTCTGAAGTCAACAACAAATGAAAGTTCTCTAAATGTTCTCAATAGTGTTTCATGAAACGAACATTTTATTCCCTCCAGAAATTTCCATTCGAGTTAATGAAGCATTTTATTAATACTCAGGAGTATTGGTAAGAAACCTAACTGCACACCTCTAATTTGCTTCAGTGTCTTACTTTAATCTTACATGGTGGGGATCCCAAACACTTGGATCAGTGCTCAAGAATGGGTCGCATTAGTGTTCTACATGCACTCTCATGAACTACACTTGCCCAGAATACTCGCAGTAAATCAAAGTCTCCATTTGACTTCCCTGCTACCAATCTTAAGTGCTCATTCTATTTCATATCACTTTGCAACATTATGCCTAAAAACTTAATCAACATGTCATCACACCAAATAGAAATTCTGTCTAATTCATTTTGTATCCTCCTACAGTCATGCGGCAATGACACTTTCCTGGACACGAAATTGTCACCTGTAAACGATCACAGATTGCTCCTCACCATATTCTTCTGACTGATTATGTATGTAGAGAATAAGAACAGCCCTTCTATACTTTCCAGGGGCACTCCTGACAAGATTGTCTGTGATGAACACTCACTATCCAGGGCAATGTACTAGGTTCTGTTACTTAAGAAGTCTTCAAGCCAGTCACAGTCTGAGAATTTATGCTGTATGCTTGGATTTTTGTTAATGATCTGCAGTATGGCACTGTGTTATGTTTTCCAGAAATCTAAAAATATGAAATCTACTGTTGCTCTTCATCCATGTTTCACAGGATATTGTGCAAGAAAATGGCAAATTGAGTTTCGCACAAACAATGCTTTCTAAATCCGTACTGATTTGTGGGCAAGAGCTTTTCTGTCTCTAGGAGATTTATTGTGTTTGAATTTAGAATATGCTCAAGAGTTGCTGACATATGTTATCTACACTTTTTTCCGGTTGCTTGGTACTTTCTGCTGGGCGAGAGATTCGTGATCAAGACAGGCTAAGGAAGGGGCTAATGTTGAAGAGTACTCTCTGTTAAACTGAATTGGGGTTTGATCCAGACGTAGTGACTTATTTTTGTTTTACTCTTTCAGTTACTTCTTAATATCAGGACGACTATTTTTATGTCCTCTATAAGGAAATCTGTGTGACAATTACAAAGTGTTATGTCTATATGATCCTCCTACACGAATTATTTTTTAAATATGAAATTTGAAACTTAAAATTTTATCACCCCAGACTGGTATGTGAATGGCTAAATAGAGTTCTTCAACCCACTTAGTGAATTTCCATAGGACCAGAATTTTCTTGGGTTCTCAGCAAGCTCTATTACCAAGGTACGATGGTGAAAACTGTTGTATAGTGTATGCATTGATCTTTTTGTAGAAAAATGAATTTCTGCTAACTTTTACCTGTTGATATTTTTGTATTCTTTTTTGAACTGAGAGCATTTTCTGAATTTTGTTACTAAACCACGGTGGGTCTGTCTTGTCCTTGATCCACTTTCTCGGCACAGCCTTTTTCACAGTGCGATTTACAATCAGTTTAAGCTTTGAAACTTCCTGGCAGATTAAAACTGTGTGCCCGACTGAGACTCGAACTCGGGACCTTTGCCTTTCGCGGGCAAGTGCTCTACCATCTGAGCTACCGAAGCACGACTCACGCCCGGTGCTCACAGCTTTACTTCTGCCAGTATCTCGTCTCCTACCTTCCAAACTTTACAGAAGCTCTCGAGCTCAAATGGTAGAGCACTTGCCTGCGAAAGGCAAAGGTCCCGAGTTCGATTCTCGGTTGGGCACACAGTTTTAATCTGCCAGGAAATTTCATATCAGCGCACACTCCGCTGCAGCGTGAAAATCTCATTCCAGTTTATGCTTTGCTCATAACTCCTCTACATCCATCATATTGGAACAAAATGATGTCCATTCATTGTGTAAGTAGGATGCTAACTACTACATGTCTTCTTGATGGGTTTATTAATTTCAGTAACCACTGTCGCTGTGATGTCATGGTAACCATTCTCAGCCCCTATACTGACTCTGTTAATAAGATCAGGCCTGTTTGTAGCTGCAAGGTCTAAAATATTTCCATTGTGTAAGGTTTGTTGAACTAGCTGCTCAAGACAGTTTTTGAATAATGTGCTCAGAACTGCTTCACAAGTCTGTATCACTGGCTTTGAATCAATAGACATCCCATTCTATGCTTGGTAGGTTAACGTCACCTCCAAGTAATAATGGATGATCGGGGTACTTCCGTGCTAATGAGCATAGGCATTCTTTGAATGATTCTAGAAGTGTTATGGCAAAATCAGGTGCCAGTAGAAACAACCAGTGATTAACTTGAGTTCATCTAGTCCGGTTACTTGTGTCCAGATAATTTTGCAATCAGACTCAGTTTTGATTTTGATACACAAAATATTTTTGATGATTGCATATTCCTTTGGTGGCAAACCTGTCTTTTTGATATGTGTTCCATGTCCCATTAAATATTTTAGATCTTTCTACTTCAGTCATCTCTTGGTTCTGAGTATAATTTGAGCATGGTTGCTTTGCTGGAGGGCAGTAAATTCAGGGACTTTATTAAAAATGCTGCTGCAATTTGCTGTTAAAATCTTGACACTTGAAGTGTTTTTAGTTAATATTTGATATGATTTAATTTTCTGTGTATTGACATGTGAGCATCGATCAGAGGACCTCAGAACTGCCCCTTCCCCCAAATAATAAAAAAAGTAATTATAAAATTATGTGCACTCCACAAATACCCTGATATATGACTAATTGCTTCCTCTGCATAGTGTACCCTGGACCTATCAAGAGGAATCCTACAGTTGTGTTGTACACTACTGACCGATCAAGGGGAATCCTACAATTCTTCATTGCAACTCTGCAGCCAAGATCGTCGCAGAATTGCCAGAGCCTCTGGTTGAGACCCCATGCTTGGCTTCAAATCAAAGGACCCCAATCAATTTTGTGTACGATACTGCATATTGTAAGCTCTACATGCATCCTGCGAGCGAGACCAGCAGGCTTCACTATTTCTACCAGCTGCCCATAAAAACCGAAGATGGGCTCAGAATCCAGATGACAGGCATCATTCATGCTGACATGAACCATAACTTGAAGATGACTGCATCCTGCATCCTTAATAGACACATTCTGGACTTACTCTACATCTTGCATGAGGTCCCTAGCGCACACACACACACAGAATACAAAATGGACTTCTTTCCAGTTATGGAAAGTTATGCTCCATAGTGCTCCTAACATTACAGCTCCCAGTAATTAACGAACCCTTTCACCCATGTGTCTTCCAGTACCTTGGTGAAGGAGTGGCTGCTTGTCCACTTGTGAGGCAAATGGTCAAGTTCAGATGGCCAGTCCCCACACTTACCCTCCTTCAAGCGATGTTTGTGTGTTACAATGTGCCACTCACTCTGCAGTGAGTGTGATTGCCCCCTCTCTGTGGCTCACTTGGAGGCGCCTTAGCGGCAGAACTCATAGGTGAAACAAGCGACACCTGAGGTGTCACATGCAATGCGCCTATTTGTCTGCTGCTGCTACACCCTGAGGGAGCAGCCTCTAGGCAGCTGCCTGTGGCTAAAAGTATCTTCAGTTATTTGTGAACTGCAACCAGCTCCTCTTTAATCCACACACACAGCATGCACACTCCCTATCCATCATACTACTAAAATTAAAATGGAAACAATAGCTAAAAACAAGCCATGTTGTTTTCTTAGAAAAGGGTTTACTGTACCGAACTTGTTGAAAACACAATTACCTCCTAGTAGAAAACATTGAGTGTGTCACTAACACTAGCTCACTGTTCACTGGCAGAGAGGCAAATGCAAGTATGGGTACTTACATTATTATATTCAAAACTAGGTGACTGTGGCACTGCAGGTGGTGTTAAGCTACATTTCAAAAATTACAAGCTACAAAGAATGAAAATAATAATTAAAAAGATCCCTGTCATCTTTTAGACAAGGATTCCACTATGAAACTTGTTACAAGCACAAATGCAAGTTATTAGAAAACACTGAGCCTGTGATTGATGATAGTTCCTTGTACGCTGGCAGACAAGGTCTTTCCTGTCACTCACAACTTGCTCGGCACTTAATTGTCTTAAGGTGCATCCTACAATACTCTTGAATTTGGTCCAATTCCTATTTACTGCCTCATTCAGTGATACTATAACAACCTTTTGATCTCTTATTCCTTGTTCTGCATTAACTGTATCAAAAGGTTCTGGCCTGCTTGTAACCAGGAGGTTTAAGATGTTACCTTCATGAGTCAGTTATCTGATTAACTGCTTAGGGTATTTTTCAGATATGGTATTTAGAACAATTTCACACAACATCCTGTTCCTGTTACCCAACATAAACTCATTCTGGCATATATTAGGACAAATGCAGAAAATATAGGTTACATTAAATCCTAAGGGGAGTTGTAACTGAAATATCCTACTTCACAGCTCAAAGAGAAGTGTGAGAGACAAAAGGAAGTGACAACAAAAAAGACATGTCCTGAAGAATAGAGATCAATTTAATCCTGCAGCCATTGTGAATCAAGACACAAAGGAATTAATAACATGTAGCTGCTATTGGGCATTGATTTACAGCAATGGGGAAAGCTGAAAATTTGTGCTGGACTGGGATTCGAACTTGGTCCTCTTGCTCACTTGGCAGGTGCTCTGACCACTAAGCTATCCAGACACAGTGGTCATCGCAACTACATGGACTATCCTAGTACACCTCCTGTCAGACCCAGATTCTCTACCTACCCACACCTTATTTAAATAGTGCCCCTGCCCATTATCTACATTTAAATCAACATCCACACTCTGCAGGAGCAGATCGCGCTGTCCTACTGCGCTTATATCGGTCCATAGTCCGATGAAAGCTGGATTATGGGAGCCTCGTCTGCTCGGCCATCCCTCTTATGCCATCTCAACTCCATCCATCATCGGGGGTTACGTCTTGCGACCGGAGCATTCTATACTAGTCCCGTTGAGAGTCTTTATGCTGAAGCTGCCGAATTACCATTGACCTACCGGCGCGACATACTGCTTTGTTGGTATGCCTGCCAGCTGTTGTCAATGACCGACCACCCCTCTTATCAGTCCTTCTTCGCTGATTCTCTCGACCGTCAGTATGGGTTGTATGTGTCTGCCCTGCTGCCCCCTGGGGTCCGCTTTCGTCGCCTGCTTCGACAATTGGATTTTGCCCTCCCTACCACCTTCAGAGAGGGTGAGAGCCTGACACCACTTTGGCTCCAGGCTCCGGTTCACATTCATCTTGACCTCAGCTCGCTCCTGAAGGAGGGTACTCCGGATGCAGTGTATTGCTCACGGTTTGTCGAACTTCGTGCGCGACTTGCCAGTAACACATTTATTTACACTGATGGCTCCAAAACTGACGATGGTGTCGGCTTTGCCTTTGTCGTCGGGGATGTCACCTTTAAATACCGGCTCCTCGACCAGTGTTCCAGCTTTACGGCCGAGCTTTTTGCTCTCAATCAGGCCGTTCAGTATGTCCGCCGCCACCGCCATTCTCCGTATGTACTCTTCTCTGATTCACTCAGTGCTCTTCAGAGCGTTGGAGCTCCATATCTGGTCCATCCCTTGGTGCAACGGATCTGACAATCCCTCCGTTCTTTTGCTGATGATGGCTCTCCTGTTAGCTTTATGTGGGTTCCAGGCCATGTAGGAGTGCCTGGGAATGAGGCTGCTGATGCTGCGGCCAAGGCTGCAGTCCTCCTGACTCGGCCAGCCTCCTTTTGTGTCCCATCGTCTGACATTAGTGGGGTTGTTTGTAAGAGGCTTGTGTCATTATGGTGGGATACTTGGTCGTCACTTCAAGAAAATAAGCTCCTGGCCATAAAACCATTCCCAACAGCTTGGAAAACCTCCTCTCAACCACCTCGGTGAGAGGAGGTCCTTTTGGCCAGGTTGCGGATTGGGCATTGCCTGTTTAGCCACTGCTACCTGCTATCTGGTGACCCTGCCCGCAGTGCCCTTGTGGTCATGCATTGACAGTGCGCCATGTTTTATTGCCGTGACCCCGTTTTAATCAGTCTCGTGTTGTCCTGTCTCTGCCATCTACTTTACAGGAAATTTTAGCTGCCGATGCTCGAGCAGCTGCTTGTCTAAAGACATCTAACACTTTTATTTTATCTGCGTCTTTGTAAGAACTTTCTGGTGTTCCTCCCCCTTGAGTTTTACCAGATTATATGTGCACTTACATTTGTGACTGGGCGCTAATTACCTCAGTAGTCGAGTGCCCTAAACCCCCCCACCCCAAAAAAAAACACACTCTGCAAACCACTGTGAAATACGTGGCAGAGGGTTTGTCCCATTGTACCCCGTTATTAGGGTTTCTTCCTGTTCCATTCACGTATGAAGCACAGGAAGAATGATTGTCTGAATGACTCTTTGTGTGCTGTAATTATTCTAATCTTGTCCTCATGATCCTGTGTGGCATTTCACCGATTCCTGTAAGAGTTTGAGCATGGTGTGCATCTACACAGAAGGGATCATCGACCAGCATCACCTTTATTATATATGTGGTGTCTTTCGTTCGTGAGTAATAAGGGGCACTATGTCAGTAGTGTCGTGGATAAGTTGAGACTCTGGGTCTGATGTGAGGCATGATAGGGTAGTCTGTACAGTTGTTATGTCCTCTGTGTCCAGATGGCTTAGTGGTCAGAGTGTCTGCCAAGTGAGCAGGAGATGTGGGTTCGAATCCAGGTCCAGCACAAATTATCATCATTCCCCATTGGTGCAAATCAATGTTCACTAGAAGTTACATGGCATTAATTCCTTTGTGTCTCGATATTTGTAAGAGTCAGATTATGTAAACTCCTTCCCCCCCTCCCCCTGACCACTCCCCTCCCCCTGACCACTCCCCTCCCCCTGACCACTCCCCTCCCCCTGACCACTCCCCTCCCCCTGACCACTCCCCTCCCCCTGACCACTCCCCTCCCCCTGACCACTCGCCTCCCCCTGACCACTCGCCTCCCCCTGACCACTCGCCTCCCCCTGACCACTCGCCTCCCCCTGACCACTCGCCTCCCCCTGACCACTCGCCTCCCCCTGACCACTCGCCTCCCCCTGACCACTCGCCTCCCCCTGACCTCTCCCATATACTTAAAAATTGGTATATTAAAACACACACATATTCAAATGCAATGTTTTGTCTAACTGTCAGAAACAATTGATGAAGAACTTACGAGATTTAAGATTTTGAACAAACAATTACATCTATATAAACGAAAATTTTGTTGTTCATTTGCACAAAATAATAAATCTCCAGAAGCTCTGTTAGCAATGTGTGTGTAACTTACTAAAGCTTTTCAGCATAATGTTGCATGCCACAGTTTGTCATTTTTACGTTTGGTATATAAAAGTGTCTTCTGCGACAAATATGCATTTTTAAACCAACAGATGTTATAATTTTTCTTCCAGTTGATGATGGTCATCGCTGACACTTAGTTGAGGGATCATGAAAGATGGTTGTATGCATGGTAGAGACCTAGAGACGCTGGAAGGTTTCAGATTGATTATATAAAGATAAGACAGAGAATTCAGAACCAGATTTTAAAGTGTGAGACATTTCCAGGGGCAGATGTTTACACTGAGCATAATTTATTGGTTATGAACTGTAGATTAAAACTGTAAAAAAGATAGGAAATTAAGGAGATTGGACCTGGATAAGTTGAAAGAACCAAAGGTTTTTGAGAGTTTCAAAGGGAACATTAGGAAATGATTTCTTGAAACGGGGGAAACGTATATAGTAGAAGATGCATACGTAACTTTGAGAGATGAAATAGTGAAGGCTGCAGAGGATGACACAGATAAAAGACAAGACATATTAGAAATCCTTGGATGTCAAAAAAGGTACTGAATTTAATTGATGAAAGCAAAGGATATAAAAATGCAGCAAATTAAGCAGGCGAAAGGGAATATGAACATTTAAGAAACGAGATTGATAGGAAGTGCAAAATAGGTGAGTGAGAGTGACTAGATGACAAATGTAAGTGTATAGAAGTGTGCATAACAAGGGAAAGGTAGATACTGCCTACAGGAAAATTAAAGAGGGCTTTGGAGAAAAGAGGAGCAGTTGTATGAATAACAAGTGTTCAGATGAAAAACCAGTATTAAGCAACGAAGGGAAAACTCGGAAATAGGAGTGTGTATAGGGGTTGTACCAGGGAAATGAATTTGAAGTCAGTACAATAGACATGGAAGAGGAAACAGATGAAGACAAGATGGAAGATATGATACTCCAAGATGAGGTTTGCTGATGGCATTGTAATCCTTCAGAGACAGAAAAGGAATTGGTAGTGCAGTTGAATGGAATGGACAATGTCGTGAAAGGAGGACATAAGATGAAAGTTAACAAAAGCAAAGCGAATGTAATGGAAAGTAGTTGAATTCAGTCGGGTGATGCTGAGGGATTTAGATTAAGAAGTGAGACACTAAAATTGGTAGGTGAATTTTGCTGTTTAGGCAGTAAAATAACTTATGATGGCCAAAGTGGAGAGGATATAAACTGTGTACTTGTAATGTCAAGAAAAGTGTTTCAGAAGAAGAGTAATTTGTAAACATCAAATATAAATTTAAGTGACAAATTGCCTGTTGGCTTCTGTCTCAGGTTTGCGACTTTTGTTTGATGATTTATCTGACCTTTCACCAGTATGAGTGGCTGGCACTGTCAAAGCATCACACTCCATTGCTGGTATGGAGGTGAAGTTTTGACAGTGCCAGCCCCTCATTGTGGAAAAACATTAGGTAAATTGAAAGGGTAGGAGAGCTTAAGCAAAGTTTGGAAGGTAGGAGATGAGATACTGGCAGAAGTAAAGCTGTGAGGATGAGGCGTGAGTTGTGCTTGGGTAGCTCAGATGGTAGAGCACTTACCCGCGAAAGGCAAAGGTCCCCATTTCGAGTCTCGGTCTGGCACACTGTTTTAATATGTCAGGAAGTTTCATATCAGCGCACACTCCGCTGCAGAGTGAAAATCTCATTCTGAATAGGTAAATCGTTAATCAAACGTTGGGTGAAGGAACCGAGACAGAAGCCAACAGACAATTTGTAAACAAGTGGCCACAAAAGCCTTAACAATACATTTCACTCTTTAGAAATCTCTTCTGAAGCTATTTGTCTATA
Organism: Schistocerca serialis cubense; assembly: GCF_023864345.2. Classification (NCBI taxonomy): domain Eukaryota; kingdom Metazoa; phylum Arthropoda; class Insecta; order Orthoptera; family Acrididae; genus Schistocerca; species Schistocerca serialis. The sequence goes on from NC_064638.1 coordinate 827,024,536, forward strand.
GTGTAGCCTTGCACAGAAGTGAAATGTAGGTGATAAGCAGTTCAGAAGAATGCTTAAGGTTACATGGGTGTATTGATCAGTTGATAGGACACATTCTGAGATATCAAGCAATCATCACTTTAGTACTGGAGGGAAGTGTTGGGATAAAAACTGTGTAGAGGGAGACCAAGAGATGAATATAGTAAGCAGATTCAGGAGGATTTTAGTTGCAGCTATTTGAATATGAAGAGTCTTGCATGGGATAGAGTAGCATGGAGTGTTGCATCAAATCAGTCTTTGGATGAAGATCACAATAACAAGAGACTTGTTCAGAAATATGCCTTCAAGTAATAACTACCACGAGTGGTAGTGCATGCAGTGTAGCATAGGGGTTGGCATTGGTGGTTGACCTGCTGAGGTCGCCACTTCAAACTCGACCACCAGCAGCTATCTGTTATTTAGCATTTCCCATTTCTGGAAGGTTCTTGAAACATCTTGTGTTCATAACAGTTGTGTATTCTGGAATATGTGAAGTGTATAAATACCTGAATTCTGGAAAAATATTTGATAGTTGACGAAGTCTTAACATTAAATTTCTTGCCTGACAGTAATCTGGATCATGCATCAGGCTCTGTATTGAGTGAACCTTAATATAATTGATTACCAGTTTAAATTCTTGGATAAACAGAACCCAACTCATGAATCAGCTGTGTAGCAATGTATTTACATTAAAAATGCCAAAATATTATGGTCAGTATATATTACTATCCTTGAACTCCACACTAATGTTTGAAACTTCTGTAAACTCCAGACAGTAGATAGTAGTACTTTATCAGTAGCTGAATGGATTTAACTCATGTTTGCTTAGACTTCCCACTACTGAAGGCTATATAACTTGGTGCTGTCAGTTCTTTAGAACCCATTCTCCTTGGAACAATTTACAGCCAAACCATATTCCAATGCATCTGTGGTTAACTTAAAATCCTGATTCATTCTTGGATGACTTAAAATTTTAACCTCTTCTAGTGATCCCAAATCGACTTGGATTTTTTGCTTCAATAAATTTAATAATTGGTGATTGTTCATAGCCTGTAATTTTGTAAATTACATTAGTGCAGCATCTGTATTTGCCAGTGTCCGTAATGCATCTCCAAAGGACCATTGCATCGAATTTTACAGACACTGTCAAATGCAGACACTGTACTGATGTATTTCATGCCAAAGCCAAGGAAGTCTGAAAGAAAAGTAAACAAGTCTCTCCCTGTGCCTGAATCACATAATTATGTGACCACTATGGGAAGCAGAAGTTTGGATCTGTCTGTGAGACATGCTCGGATAGCCGAAGTGGATAAGGCAACTACTCATGTAAAAAGTGGGAATCCTGGGATTGAGTACCAACATGGCACAAATTTCCAGTAAACGGTATAGCTGTGGTCTTCACAACTTGTATAAATTTTCTGTAAAATCCAAGTACCGTAAAAATTACTATGTTTATTTTACATTCTTTGGTCCAGGACATACCTTTAAAGTTTGTATTCTTTCAGGAACTCAATCATAGAAATTTTTGGCAAAGTTAAATACCCAACAGTCTATTTCTACACACACTACTCTCATCATTAGAATTAAAGATTTTATTTCTGTTTCTCATTTAATTACTGGTGCTAATAATAATAAATATTATTATCATTATTATTACTCTGTTTTCTAACTTTGCAATATTTCATTTTGTTTTTTGGTTGGAAGCAAGATTTGTAACAGTTTCTGTTGCCATTATCAGATGATGAGTTGTCATCATGGTTATAATCCCCTTGTTCTTTATTTAACTTGTCCAGCGCCTCTATAAATGTCAATAATTTAGTTTCATTTGGCCCTCCAAGGTACCATATTTCGTTTCTTACATGGTAAGGTAATTTATGAACCAATAATTTTATTTACTCTTGAGCGGTTGCTTTAATTGTTAGATGTGAGATTATTATGCGAGTTAGAAATTTCTTGATAAATAAAAGAGTAAGATACTTTTATTGTATTTTCTAACTATCAAACAAAAAAAATTCAAACATTAAAATACATGAAAATATATCTTTATATATGTAAAAATCAAAACAAAGATAATTTTTTTTTCAGTGTCAAGCTTGTTAAGGCGATGTTTTTTGTTCTTCTAAAGAATGTGATAAATGGTTAACAGAAGCAACCACATGACCACAGATGCTACAGAAACTGAGGCGTTAGCTTGACGATTAAATGATTCATCTCAATAGGATCACCTAAGTACTTGGCCTTTGTTATATCCAATTTGTATACTTTTTATAACCACCCCAACTATTGTTGTAGTATCTAGGAACTAATAACTTGAGTGCTAACTCTTCAGGAGCACTCGACACCTACAAAGCAATACCAAAAATGAAAGGAGTGATAATGAACAGAAAAAGTATGGGACTATTGCTAGTAACCACTGAGGTATTAAAGATAACCTTTGCATTGAGGACAACTTTGATTTAATGAGCTTTTAAACACTGACAAATAAATAAATGATGAAATTAGTTCTGTTAGTAAAATAGTTGGTTCATAGTAGTGCCAGTTGCATTATCTACCAGTATGTTTCTGATTTCATTAATGTTTTGGTAAGATTTATGTTGTGTTCTCCAGCCAGTTTCCTGTCCTAAGTATAAGATATTTTTGCCACTACCTGATTCTCTTCTGTCCCCCCACAACCACCCTCCCCCTTTTCTTTTTTCATCTCCATGACCACCTCAGTCCTTTTCTTAAGACAATGTTTCCCTCCGTGTAACAGTTCTAGTTTCTTTCTTTCTGTCATTATCATTCATTATTCATCATGCATGCACTGATTTGTCTCCTCCAAACCCCAGCTGACTGTGAACCACTATCTTGTAATGTATAATTCAGAGAGCACAACGTACTATTTTAGTTTGCCCTGCTACCCTGCCAGTTCCTTACCTTTTGAGAAATAGTTGATTTGTTCAGAACTTGTAGGAAAATCATATACTCTATTCCACTAGTTATTTTTTTGCCACTTATGTCCAACCCGTCCTCCCCCCTCCTCCTCCTCCTCCTCCTCCTCCTCCTAGAAATGGCAATTGCACACTCAGAGGTGGTTTTTATTTATATGAACCTGTTTTCAATTTTCCAGTGTTTGTTTCATTTAACCATCAGTTTTTCATTGTTGGTACTGAATCATATTTTGTCCACTGATTTTCAGGGGCAGTCATGGTCTGTTGGCATATGGCTCAAACTACACTGTTGTTATTATTGACACAAAAAATGTCCAGCCAATACAGTGTCTCGATAAACATAAAGCAATGGTGAATAAGGTAAAAATTTAATTTAAAATGAAACTTATATTTAGTGTGTAATAAAGTTTAGACCTTTTTTTGTTTTGCAATAGAAAATGCTATTTAAACTTCTTTTTCATTCTTCCCTTATACAGGTCTTGTGGGAGAATGTGTCTCACAATAGACATCTTACCGAGCAAGTGACTCTTAATTTGATTTCTTCAGATACAACAGGGCATATTATTGTGTGGGATGTTGCTGCTGGAATTCCATCAGCTATATTACAGGATGGCAGCAAACCAATCCTAGGTTAGTATGTAAAGTACTGTTGTCGGCCGGTTGGCTGTACCTGGTTGTTTGTTTCTACATTTACACCCTCCAAGCCACCTTACACAGCACAGTGGGCTGTACATTGCATATCGCTGTCATTTTCAAACTTGTGAGAGATATTGGACCATAGATGCATCACGGTTTTGGTTTTGGGAGGAGAATTCTAGGAGAGCTGTAAGGTTCAGTTGTTCAATAAGCAATGTGTATTCTGTATTGCTTATTATTAGTCCCACATATGAATAGAATTTTTGTGACATGTTCTGCCAACAGAACTTAAAATTGATATGAGTATTTCTGTTCTGACTATTCATGATGGAGTCTGGTGGTAGTGTTCGGAAATCGTAGGTGGAATCATCAGTGAGAATGAATGTTTGAGTCAGGCCTGGAGACATGCTCAGATAAACTGATTCTTATGGCATCTGCTCACAGTAAGTAGGAAACCCAGGTGTGAGCATTGGTCTGGCACAAATTTTCAGTTGTCATTGGTATATTCATTACATTACAGGTTCAGCGTGTAAACAGTTTGCACCACTATCATTTTGTGTCACTGTATCTTCTTTGATTTCTTCCCCATCAATCCATTCTTTTAATTTCAGTGCATTTAATTCATTTAATGATTATTGCTAGTACACTGTTCTACACATTATCTGTGCTTGAATTAATTTGGTGAATTATTGATGTGTTTTGCAGTTTTCAAAAACATAATTGCAAACATTATCTCAGTAGACCTATTGCATCTCTCCTTTGATTATAAATCCAATTCTTAGTGTAGCATTCTACATAGAGGAAGGATTTGCTAACTTTGACTAAGGATATCAAGTTGATTCCCAATGCCTGCTCCATTCTGTAATAAAACATGGCCTAATTGAACTTTTTTTCCCCAACTAGTGAAGTATGTGATATCACTTAAATTCTGGTAAGATTTGGGCTTGAAACATTGGTTTACAAAAATTCAACAGCATATCCTGTTTAAAGAAAATGAAATTATTTGTTAATAATTTTAAAAGACTGTTTCAACTCAGATAAAACATATGTCACCATTTATATTTTTATATAATGGAAGGAAACATTCCACGTGGGAAAAATTATATATAAAAACAAAGATGAGGTGACTTACCGAATAAAAGTGCTGGCAGGTCGATAGACACACAAACAAACACAAACATACACACAAAATTCAAGCTTTCGCAACAAACTGTTGCCTCATCAGGAAAGAGGGAAGGAGAGGGGGAGACAAAAGGAAGTGGGTTTTAAGGGAGAGGGTAAGGAGTCATTCCAATCCCGGGAGCGGAAAGACTTACCTTAGGGGGAAAAAAGGACAGGTATACACTCGCACACACGCACATATCCATCCACACATACAGACACAAGCAGACATATTTAAAGACAAAGAGTTTGGACAGAGATGTCAGTCGAGGCAGAAGTGTAGAGGCAAAGAAGTTGTTGAAAGACAGGTGAGGTATGAGTGGCGGCAACTTGAAATTAGCGGAGATTGAGGCCTGGCGGATGACGAGAAGAGAGGATATACTGAAGGGCAAGTTCCCATCTCCGGAGTTCGGATAGGTTGGTGTTGGTGGGAAGTATCCAGATAACCCGGACGGTGTAACACTGTGCCAAGATGTGCTGGCTGTGCACCAAGGCATGTTTAGCCACAGGGTGATCCTCATTACCAACAAACACTGTCTGCCTGTGTCCATTCATGCGAATGGACAGTTTGTTGCTGGTCATTCCCACATAGAATGCATCACAGTGTAGGCAGGTCAGTTGGTAAATCACGTGGGTGCTTTCACACGTGGCTCTGCCTCTGATCGTGTACACCTTCCGGGTTACAGGACTGGAGTAGGTGGTGGTGGGAGGGTGCATGGGACAGGTTTTGCATCGGGGGCGGTTACAAGGATAGGAGCCAGAGGGTAGGGAAGGTGGTTTGGGGATTTCATAGGGATGAACTAACAGGTTACGAAGGTTAGGTGGACGGCGGAAAGACACTCTTGGCGGAGTGGGGAGGATTTCATGAAGGATGGATCTCATTTCAGGGCAGGATTTGAGGAAATCGTATCCCTGCTGGAGAGCCACATTCAGAGTCTGGTCCAGTCCCGGAAAGTATCCTGTCACAAGTGGGGCACTTTTGTGGTTTTTCTGTGGGGGATTCTGGGTTTGAGGGGACGAGGAAGTGGCTCTGGTTATTTGCTTCTGTACCAGGTCGGGAGGGTAGTTGCGGGATGCGAAAGCTGTTTTCAGGTTGTTGGTGTAATGATTCAGGGATTCCGGACTGGAGCAGATTCGTTTGCCACGAAGACCTAGGCTGTAGGGAAGGGACCGTTTGATGTGGAATGGGTGGCAGCTGTCGTAATGGAGGTACTGTTGCTTGTTGGTGGGTTTGATGTGGACGGACGTGTGAAGTTGGCCATTGGACAGGTGGAGGTCAACGTCAAGGAAAGTGGCATGGGATTTGGAGTAGGACCAGGTGAAACTGATGGAACCAAAGGAGTTGAGGTTGGAGAGGAAATTCTGGAGTTCTTCTTCACTGTGAGTCCAGATCATGAAGATGTCATCAATAAATCTGTACCAAACTTTGGGTTGGCAGACTTGGGTAACCAAGAAGGCTTCCTCTAAGCGACCCATGAATAGGTTGGCGTACGAGGGGGCCATCCTGGTGCCCATGGCTGTTCCCTTTAATTGTTGGTATGTCTGGCCCTCAAAAGTGAAGAAGTTGTGGGTCAGGATGAAGCTGGCTAAGGTGATGAGGAAAGAGGTTTTAGGTAGGGTGGCAGGTGATCGGCGTGAAAGGAAATGCTCCATCGCAGCGAGGCCCTGGACGTGCGTAATATTTGTGTATAAGGACGTGGCATCAATGGTTACAAGGATGGTTTCCGGGGGTAACAGATTGGGTAAGGATTCCAGGCGTTCAAGGAAATGGTTGGTGTCCTTGATGAAGGATGGGAGACTGCATGTAATGGGTTGAAGGTGTTGATCTACGTAGGCAGAGATACGTTCTGTGGGGGCTTGGTAACCAGCTACAATGGGGCGGCCGGGATGATTGGGTTTGTGGATTTTAGGAAGGAGGTAGAAGGTAGGTGTGCGGGGTGTCGGTGGGGTCAGGAGGTTGATGGAGTCAGGTGAAAGGTTTTGCAGGGGGCCTAAGGTTCTGAGGATTCCTTGTAGCTCCGCCTGGACATCAGGAATGGGGTTACCTTGGCAAACTTTGTATGTGGTGTTGTCTGAAAGCTGACGCAGTCCCTCAGCCACATACTCCCGACGATCAAGTACCACGGTCGTGGAACCCTTGTCCGCCGGAAGAATGACGATGGATCGGTCAGCCTTCAGATCACGGATAGCCTGGGCTTCAGCAGTGGTGATGTTGGGTGTAGGATTAAGGTTTTTTAAGAAGGATTGAGATGCCAGGCTGGAAGTCAGAAATTCCTGGAAGGTTTGGAGAGGGTGATTTTGAGGAAGAGGAGGTGGGTCCCGCTGTGACGGAGGACGGAACTGTTCCAGGCAGGGTTCAATTTGGATGGTGTCTTGAGGAGTCGGATCATTAGGAGTAGGATTAGGATCATTTTTCTTCGCGGCAAAGTGATACTTCCAGCAGAGAGTACGAGTGTAGGACATTAAATCTTTGACGAGGGCTGTTTGGTTGAATCTGGGAGTGGGGCTGAAGGTGAGGCCTTTGGATAGGACAGAGGTTCCGGATTGGGAGAGAGGTTTGGAGGAAAGGTTAACTACTGAATTAGGGTGTTGTGGTTCCAGATTGTGTTGATCGGAATTTTGAGGTAACCATCCTTGTAACCATTGATGCCACGTCCTTATACACAAATATTCCGCATGTCCAGGGCCTCGCTGCGATGGAGCATTTCCTTTCACGCCAATCACCTGCCACCCTACCTAAAACCTCTTTCCTCATCACCTTAGCCAGCTTCATCCTGACCCACAACTTCTTCACTTTTGAGGGCCAGACATACCAACAATTAAAGGGAACAGCCATGGGCACCAGGATGGCCCCCTCGTACGCCAACCTATTCATGGGTCGCTTAGAGGAAGCCTTCTTGGTTACCCAAGTCTGCCAACCCAAAGTTTGGTACAGATTTATTGATGACATCTTCATGATCTGGACTCACAGTGAAGAAGAACTCCAGAATTTCCTCTCCAACCTCAACTCCTTTGGTTCCATCAGTTTCACCTGGTCCTACTCCAAATCCCATGCCACTTTCCTTGACGTTGACCTCCACCTGTCCAATGGCCAACTTCACACGTCCGTCCACATCAAACCCACCAACAAGCAACAGTACCTCCATTACGACAGCTGCCACCCATTCCACATCAAACGGTCCCTTCCCTACAGCCTAGGTCTTCGTGGCAAACGAATCTGCTCCAGTCCGGAATCCCTGAATCATTACACCAACAACCTGAAAACAGCTTTCGCATCCCGCAACTACCCTCCCGACCTGGTACAGAAGCAAATAACCAGAGCCACTTCCTCGTCCCCTCAAACCCAGAATCCCCCACAGAAAAACCACAAAAGTGCCCCACTTGTGACAGGATACTTTCCGGGACTGGACCAGACTCTGAATGTGGCTCTCCAGCAGGGATACGATTTCCTCAAATCCTGCCCTGAAATGAGATCCATCCTTCATGAAATCCTCCCCACTCCGCCAAGAGTGTCTTTCCGCCGTCCACCTAACCTTCGTAACCTGTTAGTTCATCCCTATGAAATCCCCAAACCACCTTCCCTACCCTCTGGCTCCTATCCTTGTAACCGCCCCCGATGCAAAACCTGTCCCATGCACCCTCCCACCACCACCTACTCCAGTCCTGTAACCCGGAAGGTGTACACGATCAGAGGCAGAGCCACGTGTGAAAGCACCCACGTGATTTACCAACTGACCTGCCTACACTGTGATGCATTCTATGTGGGAATGACCAGCAACAAACTGTCCATTCGCATGAATGGACACAGGCAGACAGTGTTTGTTGGTAATGAGGATCACCCTGTGGCTAAACATGCCTTGGTGCACAGCCAGCACATCTTGGCACAGTGTTACACCGTCCGGGTTATCTGGATACTTCCCACCAACACCAACCTATCCGAACTCCGGAGATGGGAACTTGCCCTTCAGTATATCCTCTCTTCTCGTCATCCGCCAGGCCTCAATCTCCGCTAATTTCAAGTTGCCGCCACTCATACCTCACCTGTCTTTCAACAACTTCTTTGCCTCTACACTTCTGCCTCGACTGACATCTCTGTCCAAACTCTTTGTCTTTAAATATGTCTGCTTGTGTCTGTATGTGTGGATGGATATGTGCGTGTGTGCGAGTGTATACCTGTCCTTTTTTCCCCCTAAGGTAAGTCTTTCCGCTCCCAGGATTGGAATGACTCCTTACCCTCTCCCTTAAAACCCACTTCCTTTTGTCTCCCCCTCTCCTTCCCTCTTTCCTGATGAGGCAACAGTTTGTTGCGAAAGCTTGAATTTTGTGTGTATGTTTGTGTTTGTTTGTGTGTCTATCGACCTGCCAGCACTTTTATTCGGTAAGTCACCTCATCTTTGCATTTATATTTTTAGGTTTTTTGTATCAGTATGCAGATGATGTTGTAACATTACAGGAAGTTTCCAGTTTTAATGGCTGCAAATGTTTTAACCTTTATCATCAGTTGTTATTACTAAAAATCTTCAAATCAATACATGTCCTGAGTAAACTAAATTTGATGAACTATCTAAAGACAAAAATCTCACTGCCATGGTGTTGACTTATTGAAAGTTCTAGAAGTTTTGAGGATAACAGCTTGTTATATAATATTGTGTGTAAGCACTAGCTGCATCAGACTGTGTTTGATGCACCTGTAAAGCTCGTTGCAATGTGTGTAGTTGCAGATAGACAGTGAAAAGAGTTATATGTTTAATGTGTTGAGATTTTCGTGTGGAAATGTGGAACTATGTGTGAAATTTTATGTGGAATGATAAATAAATCAAATTTTGTGAAAGAATAACTATTAGCTCCATGCCATATCCTTTAACATCCTGGATCTCAAATATGATATTACACATCATTTCAGTGCCTCTAGACGCTGACACCATCTTAAACAGCTAACTGAACTTCTTACAGTTGTTTGATGTCATGCTTCTTGAACATGAATATACTGTTGTGTGCTAACACAGGATAGAGGGAAGACGGGGGTGCTTTAGGTCAGGCTACAATTTCCGAGCAGCAAGGAGCAGATGCAGAAAGACAAATTCCCAGTGAAGGCAGTGGTGACTTGGATCAGTGCCAAACACTCCCAGAGGGCACCTGCGAGAGATACAGATTTTGGGACTCCACAGGATTTTTGCAGCAGGAGACTCGAGGAATTCAGGGGTCTGATTAACATTAGTTATTAGTGATCAAACTATCTACTACACTGAAGGCTAATTCTAAACATTAGAAAAAGCAACTATCAAACTTGTTGCCTCTGGTAAGACATGCCTTTTCATGGTCATCTTCTACTATGATGCCTTACAACAGCATCTAGGTGGCAGATGGAGTTACCATTTAATTCTCTGAAGTGAAACTTCTCCACTGGGATAGCTGCCCAGAACATCTGCAATTTTCAGGGCTCTGGTATTAGTATTTAGCTCGGGTAACCTAAACACTACCGCTTTTGCCTGCTCTCTGCATTTTGTCTACAATTTCCTATCGTGGAGTGCGCATGATGGCTCCCAATGGCCTTAAGCATAGCAATGTACAAGTAATTTCGTCCTCAATGTATGACAATACATTGCTTGTTAGACATGTAATGTTTTTGTGCAATATCAGTTTGAACTATGAGCACAAATTTCTTTTTGTTAAAACAGGGGAAGGGTGTCATAATGTGCTACTGAAAGAAATTTGGGAGATCACAGTGTGGTTGGAGCATGACTTTTATTGTAGCTACTGCTATATATGTATATATTCTGCAAGCCACCTTATTGTATGTGGTGGAAGTTACTTGTGATACCACTATTTTTGCTCCTATTCGTGTTCCATTTCTCAAGAGCGATATATTGAGTTCAATGTGCAAGGTAATAAATCTGGTCCAATTTCAGTAAGCTTACATTTTGTTCACTAAATGACAGTGTGGAACTGTATTGAATGTCTTCCTGAAGTTGGGGAACATAGCATCAATTTGGGTACTGATGTCTTCAGTGCTCTGAATCACATGGATGAACAGAGCAAGCTGAGTTTTGCAAGAACTCTGCTTGTGGAATCCGTGTTGATCTTTATAGATGGGACTAACAGATTATCCAAAGTAAGACTAGTCCTAGTATGTGAACTACACAAATATTTGGTGATCTCTTTCTTTTAGTTAGTGTTGTCTAACATGAAAGTCATGAGTTCTGTCCCAGACACTACTAAGAATGTGAATGAAAAAATTCATATACTATGGCAGCCAAAGACTATCATTCTGTTAGTAATATTGATCTGTGGTCGAGGTTACCATTTTTCCCCTTTGCGTGAGAAATTACCCACGTAACTTCATGAACCAGCAATTATCAAGAGTCTAAGTATAATGGAGGCAATGGAATCTGCTGCATTGAAGACACAAAGGTATATTTTTGGGGCATGCAGCCTTTTAAATAATCTCAGATCAATTACACCCATGTACACGCCACAAAACTTTTGCTGGTCTCGTATAATTCATCACCTTCACCTTGACAAGTCTCTACTAACAGTAATCCCAACCACAAAACCTAAACAACAGAGTAGATTACATTTGCTAACATCCATTATATATGCATCTACAACCTCTGATCCTCCCACGACCTCTAAGATGCAGCAACAAAGGAGTGCCCCCCCCCCCCCCCCCCCAAAAAAATCATCATCATCCAGTATCAGCATGTACTGGACTAGCAGAACCGTATCCTTATCCAGGGCTTTGATTATAAATTGTTATGTTCGGAAATGAGGGGCATCCTGTTAAGTTGCTTCCTATGCCTTCCAAAGTAGTATTCTGTTATCCACTCAACCTACACATCATCCTTGTCCATCCCTATGCCACTCCCACTCCCAACCCCCTTGCCATGTGGGTCATATCCTTATTGAAGATCCAAATGCAAGACCTGCCCAATCCACCCAACCCTGCATTTCATACTCCAGTCCTGCCACAGGTTTATCCTCTCTTATCAGAGGCAGGGCCATCTGTGAAAGCAAATACCAGCTCTGCTTCAATCACTGCACAGTGTTTTATGTTCGCGTGATCACCAACCAGCTGTCCACCAGAATGATTGTCCACCATCAAACTGTGTCCAAGAACGAAGTTAACCACTCAGTGGCCCTCACTGGGCACAACATGCTAGAATTCAACACGTGATCTTGATCCTTTCCTCCAGCACCAGCTTTCTTATTCGTACAACACGTCTCTTGCTCTCGGAACCCTCTTGGCCTCAATCTCTGCTAACCTACTGTCCTCGTACCTTCTACCCAGCAGTTTCCCTTTCCTCTGTCCCGTCATCCCTTCTCATTCTTTGCCTCCACATCATCTTCATTGTTTGCCACACCTCACGTGCTCCGGTACACCTGTGTCAAATGCCTAGCCCATGCATGTGCCACAATTTCCTTCCGCATTCCTAGCTTACCCACCTACTGCCTACCTCTGAGCCACTGACAACCCATTCCCAGCCACTCATCCTGCTCACACCTCTCTCCTGCTCTACCCACTCCACCTGACACAAACCCTCAGTCCGATCCACCTGCCAAACTGCAATCCCGGCATTGTGAGCCAACCAGCACACTGTGTGTGTGTGTGTGTGTGTGTGTGTGTGTGTGTGTGTGTGTGTGTGTGTGTGGACTCTAGCTTTTCAAACGATTTTTTCCAATACCAAACAAAGTTTTATTTTGTGTGTGCCTCTCGACAGCTCACTGCTTCTGCTATTTGGTGATTGGTCTCCTTTACTCCTAAATTAATAGGTGAAATTCTAAGAAATGGGAAGGTTTACGTGGCCGGCAGTTGAAGTTTTAATTGTTTGCTCTGCCCACTTCTATACCTTCTGGGGACACCAATTTTTGTTCATTTTATGCCGTTGGTCAGAAGACATATGTTGTTCTGCCTCGAAGGAAGCTCGTACTCACTGTTTAAGGTTCTTACTTCCTTCCAGTTTATCACCCTTTCTCCTCCACCTTCACAATTTATTAGATTTAACCTTGAATTTAAAAATAGAAGATTCCATAGGCAGCTTCCATTGGTTCACCGACACTGTAATAATTCTTGAATGGGAGACATACCTTGTGTCCAGTATTGTTCCAGTTACGCAACACCACTGAGAGATTATAGCAGGTGGAATAGTGGAGCTGGCTGGGCTTGTGTGGCAGCCAACAGTGTCTGGTATCCTGATGTCTGCTCGTACTAAAGACAGTTGTAAATGGACTGGAAATGCAGCAGACCGTGGGATGAGACCGTATCGATCCTACTAATAAACAACAATTTTAGAGGCTACCTTCTCAAATCGTTTATTAGAAAGAATTTGTGGCTGACATGCTGACAGCAGGCATCCCTCAGAGTTCGGATATTACAGGAGAAAGTTAAAAGTTTGAATGACGAGAGCATCTTGTGAAAGTAAAGCGATTGCTATACTCATAGCTACTCCACTTGTATGAAACTCTTATTAGGAAGCCATCACATGTTGCTTTCCCCATACTAATGGAGGCATTTAAGTTTTTTCCATGTATTTTTTATTTTTATTTCTAGTTTCCTCTTGAAGCTGGTATAATTTTTATATTGTTTTTACCATCAGTTAGCTTGATAATACTGAAGGGGATGAAATTAGCTAATTACTAATTATGAAATAAAGTGTTTTTTTTAAAAACAAAACTAGAGCCTACACAGGAAAACAATATCCTCTGAGTCCTTATAGATATTAAGAGCAACATCAGTGAATGGCCTGTGTGGTGTTGGCACCTCTGTGAATAGAATACACTGAGGTGACAAAAGTTATGGGATACCTCCTAATATCATGTCGGACCTCCTTTTGCCTGGTGCAGTGCAGCAACTCAATGTGCATGGAAGACTCCTGCAGAAATATTGAGCTATGCTGCCTCTATAGCCATCTGTAATTGCGAAAGTGTTACCGATGCAGCGTTTTGTGTGTAAATTGACCTCACAATTATTTCATAAATTTCAATGGGATCCATGTCGTATGATCTGGGAGGCCAAACCATTCGCTTGAACTGTCCAGGATGTTCTTCAATTCTTCAAACCTGCAGTGAACAATTGTGGCTCATCTTTAAAAATTTGATTGTTGTTTGGGAACATGAAGTCTGTGAATGGCTTCAGATAGGCTCCATCTAGCCAAACATAACCATTTACAATCTATGATTGGTTCAGTTGGACCAGAGGACCCAGTCCATTCCATGTAAACACAGCCCAAACCATTATGGAGCCACCACCAGCTTGCACAGTGACTTGTTGACAACTGAGTCCATGGCTTCCTGGGGCCTGCAGCACACCCAAACCTAGTGTTAGCCCTTACTAACTGAAATCAGTTCTCATCTGACCAGATCATGGTTTTCCAGTCATCCAGAGTCCAGCCAATAAGGTAATGAGCCCAGGGGGAGCACTGCGGGCATTGTTGTGCTGTTAGTGAAGGCACGTCAGTCATCTGCTGCCATAGTCTATTAACACCAAATTTCACCACACCATCCTAATGAATATGTTCATTATATATTCCACATTGATTTCTGCAATTATTTGATGCAGTGTTGCTTGTCTCTTAACACTGACAATTCTATATAAACACCGCTGCTCTTGGTCGTTACGTGAAGGCCATCGACCACTGTCTTGTTTGTGGTGAGAAGTAATGCCTGAATTTTGCAATTCTCGGCATGCAGTTGACACTGTGGATCTCAGAATATTGAATTTCCTAATGATTTCTGAAATGGAATGTCCCATGCATCAAGCTCCAACTGCCATTCCACGTTCAGAGTTTGTTGATTCCCATCTTGGGGCCGTAAGCATGTTGGAAACCTTTTCACATGAATCACTTGAGGAAAAAATGGCAGCACTTCCAATGTACTGTCTTTTTATAACTAGAGTGTGTGATACTACTGCCATCTGCATACATGCATATTGCTATCCCATGACTTTCGTCACTTCATTGTATGTGCAACATAGTGAGTTACTATAAGTAATACTCTGAGTTAGTCTTTCCAAGACTGAAATGAAGCCAATACCAATTACCAACTGCCAGAAGGGAGAAAGGCTGGTCAGTACAGAGCAGATGATGCAACTTCCAATATGCTGGCAGCCACAATAGGAAACAATAGTTCTAGCTTTCAGTAAAGCATGTTCCTTCTTCATATAAGAAAGAGAATTAGTGGGGAAGCTTTAAATTTGGTGAGAAGGGGTAATTTATTCATACTGTAGGTTGAGATTGAGCCACCTGTTGCAAGAAGAAATGGAAGATAACATTTGAAGCTTAATCTTTGCATACATTCTTTCCCATAAACGTAGGGTCCCTACTCCCTCATCCCGTCTCCGGCCATCCTGATTTAGGTTTTCCGTGATTTCCCTAAATCGCTTCAGGCAAATGCCGGGATGGTTCCCTTGAAAGGGCACGGCCGATTTCCTTCCCCATCCTTCCCTCACCCGAGCTTGCGCTCCGTCTCTAATGACCTCGTTGTCGACGGGACGTTAAACACTAATCTCCTCCTCCTCCTCCTCCTACTCCCTCCTCCCCGTCTTTTCTAACCTCCAAAATAAACCATTCCCACTCTCCCTACAATTCCTCCCTGAAGAATATACAATGTGATGACCAGTACTAACCTTTAGGTGATGCAGCTTCTGGTACTACCAATAGCAACACTTACAGTAGGAAATAAAACTTGCAGCTTTCAGTGTAATATGTTCCTTCTTCAGAGGAAGTAAAAGGGGATTGGTAGAAGTTGGAAAATGGTGATGGTGATGGGGTGGGGCAGTGGCAGAGGGGGGCGGGGAGGAGGGGGGGGGGGGCGGGCAGGTCATTACGTCTCTACAATGAAAGGGCCCACCACTTTTGAGGTAATATAGCCCCAAAAATTACATCATCTTCAAACCATACAAAGTAAGACTTGTTTTCAACAGAAGCGTAGAATTGTGTTACAGATTTTGACACAAAGAAATAAAGGCAATTTCTCAGAATCCTGCGTATGTGAAATTACGTTCAGTGACTGTCCCAGTCACTATTTAAAGGTCAAACCAGCCATAACTTCTACACTAGATACAAAGAACTTAAGAGTGTTTTCTAATATGAGGAGGAGGCAAGCCCACAGTTCCTTGAGGTACGTCTTATCTAACTGAAGTCATTCATTCATGAATACTGTGTAACACTAACTTCAGTCTTGATAATGGCCTCAGTTAGGTGAAGAAGTGTCCACAGTTTGTTCAGATATGCTATATCCAACTGAGACCACTCCTCCACTCATTCATGATTAGATCCCATAGCTCTATAAAATTGTGGGGCTGTCTGCTGCGTTTCACTCATTGTTCCGAACAGTCACAGAAATTTTCTATGAGATTAAGATTAGGCAGTTTGCAGTTTGGCAGACCACACTATTTTTATACTGTTAGCCACTGACCAATTGCCTTGTTGGTTGATACCTTGAACACATGCAACTTTGTGTGCTGCTGTGAAGAATGGTTATTTTTGAGATATTCACTCTCCATGTCCATTGCATACAGTCCCTTCACAATGTTCACTTGGAAACCGACTGAACTCGATCTACATTCACAGACAGTAGCACTCCATGTTTGGTTTTGACTTCATTTGTCACTGACAAGGTGGTCAACTTCACTCACAGTGTAGTCATAGGCACATCTGACCATGACAGCTCCTTCTTGACACACTCTGATCCTTCCTTCCTGCCCAGTGTCCTGTACCCATCCAATATCAAGTCAGCACTGGGATGCTGCTTCTCTTGTGGTATTGAGAAACAACCATACCTAGAGATAGGCTAATATTATGACCAGGTCACCACTCCCAAAGGCATTTAAAAGCTACTGGCAGCTCCTCTCTCCCCCTGGCCCCTTCCATAAGGAGGAATCCATGCACCCATTCAATCTGCATCTAGTATACTTTCTCTGTCAAATGTGACATCATTTTACAAAGTGTTGTGCATCGTGTATCTTATACAAGACACAGCAACCAGCATGGTATTTACGTAGGTGGACATGGAAAACCACCTAAAAACCACATCCAGGCTGGCCAGTACACCAAATCTTGTCATTAAATTCAAGTGGCAGAGAGCCGATGTGATTCCCCAGGTCGTTTGGGTGATTTAATGCATTTTGCTAATTCAGGTAGTGTGACATTGTCATGTCTCCACATTAAGGCATCTTACTACACTGATTCTATACAACTGACGAATATACTAAACATTTCACTGCCATGACATACATCATACATCATGGCCAACAGTTACCAGTTCCAAAACAACCAGTGTGCACTTCTAAATGGGTGACTAATATTTTGTGCTGTGAGCTTGTTAAATGTATTGTATTTCAGAAAATTTGAATACCTTTCTAGGCATCTGCTTTTTATGGTTGTTCAGTTATTAAATTTTTCTTTTCTAATCAAGTGCTAATTTGTGTATTAAACAATGATACAATTTGTCTAGTAGCTTTAAAAATAATTACCAACAGTGAACTAATGTTTTCCAGTGTCATGAGCATCAGCTTTCATTAAGTCAGTTTTACTCTTAAATAATTTTATTGCACATGTTTTCAGATATGTCATGGGTATCAGCTTATGACCATGGGAACACCATGTTAGCTGCTCTTCATCCCCCTTATTCTCTTATTATATGGGACATAAGAAACAAGACAAAGCTGTGGAAGAAGACATATACAGAAAATCTCGTGAGCTTCTCATTTGATCCATTTAATGCAATGAAGGTGGCATGTGAGTTTGCTGTTAAAAACTAAACATCTGCTTTTGCTTAAAGTGTTGCATTTTAAATTACAATTTATTTCTACAATATTCAGTTATGTAATATGTGGATAAAATACAGTATTTGAAGTGTATTGAGAGCATGAAATACTAGACTATACTAACCAAGTATGAAATTGTCCTTCCTTAATTTGTGTTATGCTGTTATATGAATGTTGTGTTGTCTTATTCATAGTTGACAGTGTACAGGCACATGAAGGTTAGATAGGCATAAATTAGAAATAACCTTTTCAAAATACTTTGTACATTTCTACCTATACTATGTACATTATACAAGAACCAAGAGGGAATAAGAGGAAGATAAAAGAGCGAGATAAAAGACTTTCAGTTCGAAAGGGCAAGACAGGGATGAAGTTTCTCTCTTCCTCTGTTCCATCTGTATGTTGAAGCAATGAAAGAAATAAAAGAAAGCTTTAGAAGAAAGTTCAAAATTTAGGAGGAAATGATATCAGTGATGAGATTTGCTAAATACATTGCAGTACCTGATGAATGGGATGAACAGTGTACCGTCCACAGAATGTGTATGGAGAATAAATCAAAGAAAAATGGAAATATTGAGGAGCAGCAGATATGAGATTAGCAACAAGTAAAAGAAGTGATGGAATTATGTCAGCTGGGGAGTAAAACAAGGAGAACACAAGAGACAGACTAACATGGACAGAGAGATCATTCCTTGTAAAAAGAAGTCTAATGGTACTATACACAATCATTAGTAGGGGAAAGAAATTGAGAGTACGAATTGGAGCCTAAATTGTATGAAAGTGAATAATCAACTGCTGCAAAAGTGGAAAAGAACAAAATATTTGAAATGTGATATTACAGAAGAATGCTGGAAATTTAGTGAACTTGATAGGAGGTTCTTGTAGAACCGGTGAGGAAAGGAATGTATGTAAAACTATAAAGAAAGAGGAGGAGTGGGAGGAAGAGGAGGAGGACGGTGTAATGGGATACGTATTAATGCACCAGGAAATAACTTGAATAGTACTAGAGGAAGCAGCAAAGGGCAGATTTGATGTGGAACTAACTGCCAGTTGATGTATATATGCAGGCTTTCATCTTGGTATCTTCAGTTGACGTTTCCATATGAATATCCTGATATTTCACCTGCATGAGTAGCTTTGATTGTCAAAGATTCTGAATTATTATTACTTTCAGATAGCATTTTTGGACAATACTCTCAGAAAATATGTTATTTTTATGTAACTGAAGCTTAAAAATCCTTAAATTTCATGATTTGGTTACGTGATGGAACATGATCTGTTATTGGCTGAAGCTATAGTGACGTCACAGGCTAGGAGTAAGATTAAGCTGTATATCTCTCACAGGAGTGTTAGCCAAAGTTACTAGTGTTTTCCACACTTTTTATGCAAACAGTTTAGTTATTTAGGATAGAAAATGCATTTACAGCTTTTATGTAACAACGGGAAGGAATTTTGTGAAGACTTTTAGTGGTAAACTTCCTGAAGTTGATTCATTTATGGTCTCTTTGTTCTTCAAAAACAACCCATATTTTTACGTTCCAGAAATAGGAAACATGAAAACTGCATTGCATGGTGACTGGGCAGAAATGGTGTGACACAGCAGTAAGTTGCAGAATTGTCTTATAACTGAGGGAATCTGCAATGATTATTTGCTTGGACCATGCTGCGAAAATTTTTGAGGACATCTTGTGAAAGCAATAAAACACAGTGGAAACTTTATCATTCAGAAGATAATTATGACTGTTAATTGCTATTGTTATTGCCAAAACTACTCATGTTTTCAAATTTTCATCCCATGTAATGGCACTCATAGGAAGTTGCAGAGTATCGTTGTTTTCCCTCAACAGCTTTACACATTATAGTTTTTCTGTTCCTCCAGGTCATTAATTTAAACCACCTGAAAATTATGTATGAATGCATGGTTTCGCGGCAATATGAATTAATAAAATTTTCTTGGGCTTCCAGCCGCATCAGGTGGTTAAAATCCCATGAGCTTTCGACCGAGCTCTCCTCAGTCATTGTCAAGTGGTAAGAATGACTGCTGTGTCGCTGTGGCTGCTTTGTTATATAGCCACACTACTGGCTGTGACGTCACTGGTGCTCTCTTTCTCGCCATATATGGTAATGTTTTCATTCCGCGTCCGTCGCGCCTGTTTTAACCTTGCTTGTGGCCGGGTCCCAGGCTGCGCTGAGCTGCAAACCGCTGTCCTTGTTGGTGTTTTCAGAGGTTTTTATTTCAATAGCTTCTTTTATGACACTATCCCAAAATCCCTTCATCCTCATAACGGCAGATGTTTCGTCGAGTAGAATTTGGTGCCCACTTTCTAAGTGTGTTCTGCCACGGTTGATTTTTCTGGATAGCGTAGGTGTAAGCACCTTTCGTGTTCTGTCCGGCGTTGCTCCACAGTGTGTACTGTTTGGCTGACATAGTAACAACCACACTGGCATGGTATCTTGTACACTCCAGGCATTCTAAGCCCTAGATCGTCCATCATAGGCCTCGTGAACTGTCGAATTTTTGCTGCGGCCTGAACACCGATGAAATGTTACATCTCTATAAAATATGCAGTAGAGCTTTAAAACATCTGTTGTTCTAATGAATACTTAACTGCTGCTGAAAAACAATGATTTAAGAGTGTTTAAGAAGGATCACCTTTCATTGCATTGTAATGTGCTAGTCTTATTATATTTCCTCGTAACTTCCATGCAATGCTCAATTTTTCTCTTTGTCAGAATCATATAGTTTTATAACAGGTTCAGTTGAAACAGTTGGAAGGGCCAAATTATTGTGTTCAATAGCTTATTTGGGAAGAATAATGTGGTCAGAAATCGTTAAACGATTTCTTCAGAATAAGAGGTATTTTGTGTTTGAAATACAGTTTCTTAACACCATCATTGTCATTCATCTCAAATGTATCAGATGTAAAATGAAGCTAATAAATGGAAATAGATATTAAAAAGTGTAATATGATATAGAATTTAAAGCTCTTACATAACTATATTACTGAAAAAAATTTGATCCAAATTGCGGATCTATCTTGTAAACATTGTGTTACAAATCCAGCATGTGACAACATGCACATATGGTGTGTTTCCTTACATCAAAATAATACTTACAGAAAAAAACACAAGTAATGACCACTATCTCATTTGGATGTGTACGAGTGAGTTGCAACCACATTTTAATCATCTTCTCATTCTTTGGAACATTCAAAAACAATTTTTCAGGAGTTTTTATAAATGTATTTGTACAATGCGGTATTACATACCATTTGTAACCTGTTTTCTGAAACATAAATTCCAAAACAAGAAATCATTTTGAATGGACTTCACAACAGTAGGAGTAGCTTGCTAGCTCAGGCATCACATGACTCAAATGGATTGTTTTAATGGGCTTTCAAATTATTTTAATTTCATTTTCAAATTTTTTTTAAACACTGAAATTCATGAGGAAAAAAACTTGTTATGAGCATAAAATGCCATGATTAACACTTTAAGATGATTCCCAGAAATCACTCAAATATCCTGTTATTGTTAAAGTCCTGAACATACCAACTGCTTTGAAATTAGATTCTGTGATTGCTATATCTAAATACTTATTCCTTTGTACTTGCCAAAATATTAGGATTTCCTCTGTTGTCGTGTTTGTGTTTTTATACATTTTTTTAACAAAAGGTAGGCAAAAAAAAAAAAAAAAAAAAAAGAACTGACACAGCTGGCAGCAACAATGCATTTCTCATTGGGGGGGGGGATTATTCATAACAGGCTGAAGGCCATAAAGTTGTTGTTATGAGTGTAATGTTCCTGATTAAACTGCCTGTTTAGGTTAGTGTATATAACGTATGTCAGTTTTTTTCATGTGACATAGCTACTTAATTATCATAGTTCAAATTGTTTCATTTATTTCGTATACTCAGAAGTACTGATTAATACAGATGGTTTGAGATATGAAGGCAATATGATTAATCTATTTGTGTCACTTTACAAAAATTTCAGTTGCCTGCTCTGATTGTATATTATTTGTTGATGACTTCACACTTGACAAAATTCCATCGTCAAATGGCCGAAAGTTCTACATTTCAAGTCCTCGATCAGCACAGTCCACAAATACAAGCAAGAGTAGCTCATCAAATGTATCATCATCTGGGGTTGAAGAGAAACAACGTACCCGAGACAGACTGAGGAAACTTATGAAGGAGCTTGTTGTTGGTGAAAACAAGCCACGGTTAGTCAGTATCCATTTTTAAAAATACTTCCTTTGTAACTAATTTTTCCTTTTGTAATTTTTCATCACTGTTGTGTTCCTCTAATAATTTAAATTAGTTATTTTTTCCCTCGTAAGCACTGCGCAGTCTGAGGTGCCTTGTCATGGTCCGCATGATTACTCCCCCATTGGAAGAACAAGTCCTTAGTATAAGTTAGTTTAAGTTAGATTCAGTAGTGCGTAAGCTTAGGAACCGATGACCTCAGCAGTTTGGTCCCATAAGACCTTACCACTAATTTCCAATTTTTTCCCTCTTAAGTTCAGATAAGTAAAAGTTACTTTCCATAAACCAAAAAGGTTGGGTTGGGCTGGTAGTGGGAGGAGGCAGTATGTAATATTGAACTAAAAGAGAGACTCAACTTTATATAAGGGAGGCATATGAAGTATCCAGAAATGTCAGCCTATTAGAATCTCATCTTTGGAGAAAATTAAACATAGAATAGTTCCACAATTTTATTTATTGTAGATTGTGCCTCAGTCATGAAATTGGTGTTGTATAAGTTCAATCTCTGCATCTAAATAAAAGGCTAATAGTTAATGATGTGTATGTAACAGATTAGAGTTTAATAATTAAGAATAAAACCAGATAGTAGAAAACAAAGCACACCATGTGGTAGGTATACTACAGTGAAAGTTAATTCTATAATGAACTATAGTGTTAAACAAGAAATAAGTAATTTGAAGCAAAATGTGATTAAACAGGTAGGGGAAAGAACATTTCATTCAGAGAGTGTGAAGAGAATGTATGCAATTTGTGGCAGTGTAGAGTAGTCATAAATTCCAGTGAGTCTTTGTAGAAAATGATCAAAGTAAAGATAGGTGGGAAAGATAGTTGGGGAGGCCACTGAAGAGGCTTACATTTTAGCAAATGTTTGACATACAAGTTTCCTGTTGGAGAGATATTTTACATATGTTTATTTCTCAAATGCTGACATGGAGAGATACTGGAAAGTGATGGAATGACCTCCCCATCATTAGTTTAAAGAAAGTTTATGACATTTCAAATTTCTTACTAAGCTGGGACTTTAACTTGGATTTAAGGGAAGTTATCTACCAGTTGGACTGAACTAAGGGAAATTCTTGGATGGCTCGAAGCTTTATTTCATTAAAACCTGTGCTGTGAAAATGAGACAGTGGGAAACATCTACAAGAGGTTGAAAAAGGTGTATGGAGATGCTGCTGTCGATCACAGTACAGTTAGTCGGTGGGCAATCAGGTTACGTGATGAAAGCGGGCACGGCGATATTGAGGATTGTCCTCACAGCGGCAGGCCTCGTACTGCACACGCTCCGGACAATGTGCAGAGAGTTCATGAATTGGTGACTGCTGACAGACACATCATAATGAACGAATTTTCACGCTATGTTGGGATAGGGGAAGGAAGTGTTTGCAGAATTCTGAAAGTGTTGGTGTTAAAAAAGGGTTGTGCCAGGTGGGTTCCCAGGATGTTGACAGTGGCTCACAAAGAAAGAAGAAAAACGGTATGCAGCAAACTTTTGGAACCGTACGAGAATTGTGGAGATGAATTTCGTGGAAGAATTGTGACAGGGGATGAAACATGGCTCCATAATTTTTCACCAGAGACGAAGAGGCAATCAATGGAGCGGCATCATGTAAATTCACCCTAGAAAAAAAATTTAAAACCACACCTTCTGCTGGAAAAGTTATGGCTACAGTGTTTTTTGATTCCAAAGGACTCTTGCTTGTGGACATCACGCCAAGTGGAACCACCATAAATTCTGATGCGTATGTGACGACACTGAAGAAACTTCAAGCTCGACTGAGTTGTGTTCAACCACATCGGCAAAAGCATGATGTTTTGCTGTTGCACGACAATGTATGGCCACATGTCATTCAATAAACCATGGAAGCGATCAGAAAACTCGGATGGACAATACTGAAACACCCGCCTTACAGTCCTGACCTGGCTCCACGTGACTATCATCTCTTTGGCAAACTGAAAGACTCTCTTCGTGAAACAAGGTTTGAAGATGATGACTCTCTTGTGCACGCTGCCAAACAGTGGCTCCAACAGGTTGGTCCAGAATTTTACCATGCGGGTATACAGGCGCTGGTTCCAAGTGGCATAAGGCAGTTGAGAGGGACGAAAATTATGTGGAGAAATGAAAATATTGTTCCTAAAGGATGTATCTACACACTGTAAAACTGTAAAATATATGGAATAAAAGATGGATTAAAAAAAAAAATAATGTGCATTTCTTTGGAGTGACCCTCGTAGATAGTCTGTTGCTGACTGTTGAGACTCTTATATTAGTTAAACAAGTGTATAAGACTGGTCATTACTTGTGGAGGCACTTGAATATAAATCACCCAGGCTCATGATCACTGTTTCTGTACTTGTTTTTGCTATGATTTTTTTGAGAGCTGAAATGGATGGTAATGCATTTTGTGGGAACAAATTTTGCTATGAGGCTGTGGAGCAGCAGAAATGGTTTAGGTTATTTTAGAGCTGTATGAAAGACTATGATGGTAAGACACTCCAAAATAAATGCACCTGTGAAGTACAATCCATTTAATTCAGGGATGTATATTTTCTGTAAATAGCTGTGGGACACTGTAAGATAATTCCTCTTGCAAAGTGGTATCAGATTTGTTCTAGTGTACCAGCAGTGATAACTTGGATATTCTTCACAGAATAAAATAATGGGCTGCTTATTGAGAAAGTGATTGTTATTGTTAGAGAAATTATGTATGTGTAATTTTTTGTGTTTGTTACTGGATCATTTTGCATCATGATATTTGATATGTATCTCCTGTGCAATACAGAAATATTTATGTGCAAGAACACTTCAGCATTGATTTTACAAATACATCTGAAATGTGTATAATTTAGGTGTGGAAGTAAGTTGAAACGAAAACTAATTTTAGAGCCCCATTGCATCGCTAAGTAGTGTATGTACCTGCAGTAGGCAAGATTTTGTTTCTGTGTAATTTAGTATGGTCACATCATAACCAAAATCAAATCCAAGCAGGCTCATCAGTGAAGTACAACACATAGCACTGAAAGCTCGTTTATTACAAACACCAATATATATCCAGAACAGAACAGAACTGAGCTCCTGGGTGTAGAGTGCTGAGAGTTATACAAACATAAGAAATTTCGAGAATTTTTCTGGAAAAGATAAATACTAAATTACAAATAATTACTAGTGGTCAGGATTGTATTTGCAAGCTGCAGCACGCCTGCCCTCAACACTATCTGCTACACAACACTGCATGTTTCACAGCTTGTAGCATTATTGTTACTCTTTGAAAAGCAGTGACCTGCTGTTTCAGGAGTTCTCTTTAGAGCAGACTAGAACACTCTGGATTTATTTCTTGTCAGTTGTCAATGGTCCTCTGTGTGGCAGCACAGGAAGATTCTTGTGTTCTGGTCATGTTGTCACATCATCTTCATTATGATGAGCATTGACAAGGCCCCTTCCCCGCTGGAGGTTCACAATCGTCAAGTGAGACTGCAGTTTCCTTGAAAGAGAAGCATCCATTGCTTATCTGCACCTCAGGAGTGTAGTTGGGTTTCATATAGAGGACATGGATGATGTCTCTGTGTTTTCGTCTTCTTGATGAAAAGTCCTAATTCTTGACTTTTTAGTTGACATATGGCATGAGACAAAGGATACAGCGCAGCCCAAAGTAGCACTTTAGTAATTTTTCTTATAGTCTCACTTTCCACACAGACGTAAAAATCCAAACCAAGTCTCCCAAGCTGTATTCTACTCGCTGGTGCTCGGTTTTAGAGCCCTCTTGGTGAATCTCGTTGGTGTCCAGGGTCTGCATGTGAGCCAGCTGTCTTGCTTCTTTAGTCCTGGTGATGAGGTGTTTCATATAGTCACTCTGAGTATCGTCCAGTTGAAATGGGAGCAGTACATTCATTGTTGTTTTGTCCTCACGACTGTGGAGCAGAAAGAATGGGTTTGAAGCCTATAATGTCTTGTTCGCTTTGTTGTATGCTAATGTCATAATAGGCAGTATTGTATCCCAGTACCTGTCTGTTTGACCTCAACTTTCATTGATACCGTATCTACCAACATTTTATTGAAGTGTTTTGTGAGACCATTACGTGTGGGTCATAGGTTGTCATGAGATTATCTTTGATACTTGTTTGAGTGGAAAACTTTTGCACGATCAGAGATCATCACTCAGGGTGCTCAGTGCATCAAAATGGTGTCTTCTACAAGGAACCTTGCAATTTCAGGAGCTTCAGCAGTTGGTACAGCTTTGTTGACAGCGTAGCGGATCAAGTAGTCAGTGCAGATTGTTATACATTGATTCCCAATTGTTGACTTTAGGAAACTCCACAGATAGGCAATTCCAGTGTGGTGGAATTAGTACCAGATTCCCTAGATGTAAGTGTGACATGTCCTTCTGTCGCTGGCATTCCTTACAGTGGCTCACATAGTGTCCCATGGATCAGTAGAGATCACTTCAGCGATACCTGCATCTGATTCTGTCTGTAGTTCTCGTGAATCCCACGTGACAAGGTGTTGGACAGTTATGAGAAAACTTCAGGATAGCTTGGCTGTAGATGAACTGGGATTGCAAACCATCATGTTCTGTTTATTAATTGGAATTTTCCTGTGGCCAGTTCTTCATTCTTTGGTTTTCGGCAATGCTGGATCTTTTCTTTGCTCAGAATCAATATCATTTAATGTAGTGATGACTCAGTTTTTGTTCATGCTGCTGCATTCTGCCACAGTATTGCTTGAAAAGCAGTTGGCATCCTTTTGTGTATACGACACGGGACAACCGGGAGATCCGGGAAAAACCCGGGAATTTTTTCATCCGGGAGAAAACCGGGAAAAACCCGGGATTTTTTTTAGAATTCCGGGAATTTTTCAGTGTTTTAGTTTTCAGTTCAATTTTTGTAATTTTGAATGGTAAGAACCGATACTCTAACAAAGGATGTTACTGTATCCCGGTACTGCAGAATAATACTTCAACAATAAAACATAAAAGAGAGAAAAAAAACGGAAATAACTTAAATTGCAAAGGAAATGCGCATATATAACGACACACACAGTGCTCATGCAAGCATCCACCAACAGCAAAATGTGTCAAAGGCTCTAGGAAGACTATGCAATGCTTCATAACAACGAATTGCCTCCAATGAGTGTGAAGTCACAACTGTTTACATTTAGATTCGTTTTAGCAGTTACAAGCGGGCTCGTGCGCATGCGCAGTTGAGTCGCGTTTGAGTAGTAGATTCTCCCGCTTCTGGCTACAGGAATGTGGCTGTTGGCTGTGCAATCAGTCACAGCAAGCAGCTAGATGCTACCTGGAAAAGGGGGCACCAAATTCGTATTCTTGAGGAAAAAAAACCTTGTTTCACAAAGCGTCTCGCATCCAGCGCATGTTTGTTTATCGATTATTCGTATGGTTTTGAAATGCTTCCCTCTTGGTTTTTGAACACGTTTGAAGTTGATTTCTGAATGAATCATTTTTGACTGTGTGCATAGTATACGTTATGTCTGTCAGGAGAATCGTCGTCGCATCTAGAAATAAACTTTCCGTAGACAAAGGGGAACGGGGCTATACGAGCTCAGCTCGAACGGATGAATGCCAATCGCTGTCTGATTATGTTCTTGATTGGGTTTGCGAATGATCAGCGTTGTTCTAGTTACTAGCGAAATCCATAGATTCAGACTACCAGAGTGGAAATAAATGACTAACAGGTGGGAAAGATAACGTATTATCTTCTCGGTGTATCCAAGAAAATGAAATTTTGACAGAAAATTTTTGGCCAGATCGCTGCACTAGTAAGGACCAGTTGTACAGTCCCCGGCTAGCAGCCGCTTCAGTTCTATTCTGGAAGTAACGCGGAAAACGTGTGACGAACACGTAATAATGCCTAACCAGAAAACAATCACGGGCTAACTAAACCTGTGATTCTGGCAGGGTTAGTGAAGTTTATCAGCAAACAAATTTTGACAATGGCAGGAATAGCTACAGAATTGGTGATGACAAGATTGTTATAACGAGGAAGGGGAAGAACCGGAGGCATCACACGAATTATGGAAGAATAAGACGATTCCAAATTTATATAAAAATTTCGTAATACTACTTTTCGATCTCATGCTTGAGAAACTGGTGCATATGAATGAAATGTGAAACTATTGCCTAACATAAAGCTTTTTGCTTGTAGTAGGCCTAACAGGCATTTGATATTGGTACTTCGTGAATTATGTTCTGTCGTGTTATAAAAATGGCCATTTGTGCCAAAAAAGTCTCGTTTATTTGGTGTGTGTTACAAAATTGCTGGAATATTAGAAAGGCCTATTTTGTTTTATCTAGCAGACAGTGACAAAATAGACATAATCAGATTGAGAAACCACACCAGTCTTGGGTATTATTTGTGTTAACAGCTTTTTCAGTATTAGATAATGACATTTCGATTTTTCATGTAGCAAAATGTTTGACGAACTTTGATGAGGTAATAGATTCTTTTGCAGAAAGGAAAGCT
Source organism: Schistocerca serialis cubense (assembly GCF_023864345.2). Lineage (NCBI taxonomy): Eukaryota > Metazoa > Arthropoda > Insecta > Orthoptera > Acrididae > Schistocerca > Schistocerca serialis. Next base: position 827,052,789 of record NC_064638.1, read on the forward strand.
TGTCATGTAAAGCTGTAGCAAGATTAGAAGGAAAAAAAATGCTAGGAGCTAAGGGTTGAAGATATGTGTACTTTCTTTACAGTGACGTGCGGTAGAAGAATGCTTTATGAAGACGCGTGGCACTACACTTTGGCACAATTAAGACCAAATAATATGCCTTAAATTTCCTCTAACACACATGTTTTATGTTTCAGACTTTTCAGAAAGATGTGCGCTACAACATGAACGTACTGTTGAAAATTCGATTTTTTTTTTTAGTATTAATCCGGTTCGCAAATATCTTAGATCCGGGGCTGATGCGCAGAACAGTCTGAGTTATAGTGGGTAGTCTTCATGTGACCTGTGTTTACATTTAGTGATTTTGCTATTTCCCCTTCATTTACTCCCACGTCAAATGAAAACAAAACGGATATATGTGGCCGGGAGATATGAAGCGAATTAAATACATTCATATAATTACGGAAGGCTAAACTATGTAATTAGTTTCAGATTTTATTTTATTTCCACCTTTCTGCCAGCCAAGCATTAATCGCCTTGCAGAACAATGAAGTTATTTTTGTCTGTTTGCTAAAGAAATTTGACTTTTATTACCATTTTCCGCAGAGGCAGTTAATGTATTTGAAACAAAATGTTTAACTCCACAGTACTGGGTAGTTTCAACTGTTCACTGCATTCCAAGTGTCCGTTTTCATCTCCTAGCACGTATGCCATTATGCCATAATAAAGAACCAAACATGATATAAAACAGTACTGGTGCTCCAAGAAAATTTACATCCCGAATCCACACTGAAAAGCTTAATATCAGGTCGAGGAATCTGGACATACGAATGTGCACTTTAAGTTTGCACTTTAAATGCTCACATTTTTGTATGGTTAACGAAATTCCGATGCTCTTGGAGTATTCTCTGATGTCTTATTTCTTTTAGGACATAACGTATGATCTTTCAATGTTTTACACGCACGTACATACGGGCTTCCTATGTCAGGATAGCTGCATAAGCGCGGTGTCGCCTGTTATCTGCGCTCTCTGGCAATTGCTGGAACGAACCTATTTCTAACAGGTCGCGGGAAAATATTGCGAATAGTGGTTTGAAAATATCCTTTTGCGTAAGTTGAACTATGTGCGAATATGTACCATGAATTTCTAAAATCACAGAGCGTTTGACTCTCATTTAAAAATCAACTCTTTGATGATGAGCCGTTGAGAAGAATTTCGAACCCTGAAGAACAGACATTTATGTCATTACTAAAAATTTTACTGGCACATTTGTGTGTTATGTCTTAGTGTAACACGGGCAAAAATGATCAACATTGTATGCGAAAGCTTAGCTTCAATTGCAGCTTATTAACCTCAGGGACCAATATTATATGTGAAAGCTTTTCTTTTCTTGTAGTAACACGTCTCCTATGCTGTCATCTGCTGGCGAGATCACGTAACGTGAGCTATGACTGGCTTACAAAAGCGCATCGCAGTCTCGATTTCAATGACTCTGAAAGTAACATGTGTTTGGTGGAATTCCAACGTATACTTTCATAATACAAAAATACACAACGTACATGTTGCTGCACATCAAAGACATTTTCAAAACGTGTCTTTTTCTCTGAGTTTCGTTTTCTAAAGTGCCGCGAAATTCTACGCCCGTGTGTGAAATCATAACCATTCGAAGGATTGATAAGGAAAAGTATACTGTCACTTAACACGGAAAAAGTGTGTTTTCACCTGGGAGAAAGTGTATTTTTAACCGGGAAATCCGGGAAAAATCCGGGATTTTTTTTTCCTTGTCCGCGTATACACCCTGGATAATATTCCTGAAGCCTCAGTGCACATCTCAACAGTTCACCTGATGGATCCTTCAGGTTAGTCAGCCATCATAGAGAATGGTGATTCATCACAATGTTGCCAAATAAATATGACCAGAGCTTGTTGATGGAACAAATGCTTGGCATTCTTTCTCAGTTGGTGAATAATACCTCTCAGACTTGGAAGTATAATCTGCAAGCATAACAATCAGCTTTTCAGCTGTATCCTGAATTTGTACCAGAAAACATGTATTTCATAACTGCTAGTGTTGGTGTGAAGTTCCATTGTGGTGTTCTCATCATACAGTGCTATACTCCGATAAAATTACTTTGTGATTGACATTTCAGCAAGTCGAATGGTAGGGGTCAGCTGCCATCCAGTAGTGGTTCCTTCTCAAGCACCACGTGCTTGCTGTGTTGCCTGTTATTTAGATATGTGCAGCACATTGTAAAGTGTGGCTGGCTGCACCCCGACAACACTGACCCCACCACAGAAATATGTCAGACACAGAGTATTTGTATTCAGAATATAGGACTGGATAATATTTTAGTGCCTCCTTAAGGACAAGAAAAGATCTTTTTTGCATTTTATTCGAGGAACATTTAGTGTCTCCCTTCAGTAGTTCTTGCAAGGGTTGTGCCTTGATACAGAACCTATTTATGAATCACGACTGTATGAACACATTTCCAAGAAAACTTTTCACACCATAAATGTGCCAAGGAGTCAGAAAATATGTGATTGTTTGTATTTTCTCTGGATTATGATGGACTCTTATCACTGTTTACTAAGTGCCCAAGATTTTATATTCTAGGTTGACGAAGAGGCATTTTTTCAGATATTGCTCGAGGCCTGCAGTCTGAACACACTTCAGCATAGTTGTTGCGTGGCTTAGATGTTCTTCAGAAGTCTTCAAAAAAACATCATTATTCAGATGACAAAGACATGTCATCCATTTAAGCGTGTTGTCTGTCATGTGTTTGAAGTTGGCTAGAGTGTTACACAGTCCAACTGTCACAACTTCGAGCTTATAGAGGCCACAAGGAGTTATGCAGGCAATCTTTTCTGAGTCAGCCTGGTTGACCTCAACTTGCCAGTGGCCTGTCTTCACACCAATTGTTGAGAAATACCTTACTCCTTTCAAGCAGTGTAGGGTGTCATGAGTGTGTAGGCCGTTTTGTGTTTTTTGTTCAGTCATCGGTAGTGAACAGGGAAACATCGTGTACCATCCTTCTTCACAAAACTGCAGGAGGGGAGCAAGGACTCTCTGAAGGTTCAGTGATATCATCTTGTAGCATGTTCTCCATTTCCTACTAGGTAATGTGTCATTCAACTGGTGACAACTTACACGAGTGCTTATGGATGATCCCCAATGTTGGTAGAGTGTTTTACCATGTGCCACTTGGTTTGTGTTGTCTCCATTCTGGATACTACTGGCACTCTGATAGTAGCTTCCTCCTTTGCATTGTCATTGTGAGTAGTGGAGCACAATTCTTCATCAGTGACACTAAGTTACCTGTAGTGGACTGGTTCTGCTGTCCTAAGCACACATCTTTACATGTGAGTTGTGGGTGCTCTTGTCAGTTAGTGATCCAAAGTTCTCTTTAACCATCTACATTGCTTATGATCATCACTGACATGTAAATTTTTTTTTGTGAGCATGAGTAGCTTTTTGCAGTCACAGTTCAACAGAGCACCTTGCCTGATGACTGGAATTTGTCTTGTTGATAACAGTGGGATAACAATGTCTTCGATGACAGACAACTGTCCACAGCAATGTTTGTGTTGTGTGCTTGTTGAAATAGCTTCATTGATCTGGAGCGCTGATCTTCTGCAGTATCTTCTGCAGTCTATGCCTGTTTGGATGCTTGCAAGAAGTCCCATCTGAGAATAACATAATGACTATATTCTGGAAAATAAAATTGACAAATCTGAAGGGCTGTGAAACTTCCCGGCAGATTAAAACCGTGTGCCGGACCGAGACTCAAACTCGGGATCTTTGCCTTTCGTGGGCAAGTGCTCTACCAACTGAGCTACCCAAGCATGACTCACACCCCTGTAAAGTTTGGAAGGTAGGAGACGAGGCACTGGCAGAAGTAAAGCTGTGAGGACGGGGCGTGAGTTATGCTTGGGTAGCTCAGCTGCTAGAGCACTTGCCTGCGAAAGGCAAAGGTCCCGAGTTCAAGTCTCGGTCCGGCACACAGTTTTAATCTGCCAGGAAGTTTCATATCAGCGCACACTCCGCTGCAGAGTGAAAATCTCATTCTGGAAACAACCCCAAGGCTATGGCAAATCCATGTCTCCGCAATATCCTTTCTTTCAGGAGTGCTAGTTCTGCAAGGTTCGGAGGAGAGCTTCTGTGAAGTTTGGAAGGTAGGAGACCAGGTACTGGCAGAAGTAAAGCTGTGAGGACGGGGCGTGAGTCATTTGAAGTTTCATATCAGTGCACACTCCGTTGCAGAGTGAAAATCTCGTTCTGAAGGGCTGTGTTTTGTAATTGATACCATTCTTGTTGGCTGGACATATTTCCCATCTGCAACTCAGTGACAACCAAGTTTTGCAGTATGGTATTATGATACCTGTAAATTTCTCTCGCGAATGAAAGAAGTGAATCTGCAACAATTGTTAAAAGTTGTACAAGAGCCTAAAGACACTTTTATTGTTTTGAGTGAATATCATTCAGTGTAAAATTAATATAAGTGCAACAATGATTGTTATAACAAGAAATATTACTTGACAAGGTCAGAAAAATATGAGTTTCCAGACTACCACATTTCATAAGTCACATGTTAATAAACTACTTTAGTATGAATTTATTGTAGTAAGCATAGCTCAATCTTGTTCACGGTCCAATATGTCATGAACACCCCTTAAACACTCTTCATACTCTTCAACTGCTGCTTCAGCATTCTTCTCAGTAAGCTTTTTCACCAAAGATGATATGCTGTTCAACAGTTTGCAGTTTGCTTTATGGTAATTTGTATGGTGGCATGTCTCTCACACTGGTATATAGATGATATACATTTCCTCTTCTGCCTTGTTTCTGTGCTCTGTAAAATCCTGATACCCTTCTTGCTGGTACACCCTGCATGCTTCTGGTCTTAAAAGAATGACTGGTGTACAGGTAGCTTAAGGGTAGAATGAAATTTTCGGTCTACAGCGGAGTGTGTGCTGATATGAAACTTCCTGGCAGATTAAAACTGTGTGCCGGACCAAGACTCGAACTTGGGACCTTTGCCTTTCGTGGGCAAGTGCTCTACCGACTGAGCTACCCAAGCACGACTCATGCCCCGTCCTCGCAGCTTTACTTCTGCCAGTACCTCGTCTCCTACCTTCCCGAGTTCGAGTCTCGGTCCGGCACACAGTTTTAATCTGCCAGGAAGTTTCAGTTTAAGGGTAGCTTAAAAATTTCAAATCGTATAACCCCCTTTAACATATGTGATCGGCATGTAACTGAAGCAGTGCACAAACTGCTGAAGAGTGAAAAATTCATTCTGGGAGCACTGCAACTGATAATTATACTTGTCACATTAGTCACAAGTGTCAGAACTAGGATGGTGAAAACTCAGATTAAATCATGTGTTGAAGGTTTATCAGTATGGTAATCCTTTCACAGATTCTTCATTTCTTTTTTGAGACAATTCTCTGTAAAGTTTGTAGATGATGGCAATGCTGAAGCTACCTGGAGGTAGTTTCTGTTTGAATTTTGAAGCTTGCTGTAATGTGAAATATGTGTGGAAAATGACCTGATATAATATGCTGTTCAACAGTTTGCAGTTTGCTTTATGGTAATTTGTATGGAGGCATGTGTCTCACACTGGTCTATAGATGATATCCCACTGAAGGATTTATGGTTAATGCTTGACTGAAATGGGTATCGAAGATATCTATTGTCTTTCACAAGAACTCTTTGCAGGTTCTAATGCCATTAAGTTTTATTGTTGTGCTGTGTTTCCTTACTGTGCATATTGTATTCCCTCCTCTGTGTTATCACTTCTTGAGTTCAACAAGCCTGCCAGAAAAATTATCTGAAATATCTAAGGACTAAGTGTTCAAAAATCTGCAAATATTTCCTGCTCTTGTTTTTCAGAATCTTCGTCATTACACTTATATCTACATTTTTGGTTGAAGGCTTCATTTGCCTTGCAGATTTTTTTTTTTTTGGTCATATCCATGCAGGATTTTCTAGCATTTCACATTCAGCTTTGCTACTTCATATTTATGTCTTCTGGAGTCCTACATACATGTTCTTCCTCGGCTTCTTTAGTTTCTGTAAAGAACTGAAACATCGGTGGTTGAAATATCAACATCATCAGGTGCAGTACATTATGAATTCCGTCAACAGGAGGGACAGGTTTTAAACAGGCAGTTTACTATTACTGGGGTCAGTGTTAATATGTGTTTAGCTGTAGTTGAAGCACACATAAGGGAATGGTAGTAAATGTTTGTATATTTCCTTCTCATCTGTTATGTCTGTATTTTCCTAACAAAAAAGTCCTTGAAATATGTGACTGAGTGCATGTGAATTAGATGTTTCATGCCTGATGTAAGTTTATGCAGGTGCTGCATAATAAGTTGTATCAATAGTGTTATTAAGAAAAGTTAAATGTTGTGACAGTAACTACCTCTTTGTCTAACTGACCTGAGGTTGTGGTTGTAACTTCTTGTAGTAGTTCAAATGTACATATACCTAGTCTGCAGATACTGCTGGTGTCTGAAACGTTAGGTGTTAAAAGCATTTCACTTAATATTTTACAACTAACCTTTATCCATACTGACAATGAAATGAAAATTTGTTAAGAATACTTCTACACAAAGTTAGCAGTGTGCTTAGTCACTTTGCATTTCAGTACAAACCACGGATGCCAAATAGAACATGTGTAGTGTGAACGGAGAGCAACAGAGAACAGAGTTGCAACTGTAGTACTTTCATATGAACAGAGGTAACACATACAGCGCATCTGTGAACTTCTTACTTGTGCTGCTTGTATCACTTCGGTATCGGGCCCTTCAATTTTTAAATAATGTGTCTCCATTTCCATCTTACTCATTTTTCAGTTAAATGTTGTCTTAATGGTTTTCCCATGTCACATATCTATTGACAGCCATCTGAGAGGTGGGAGTTGTCATCAAGGAAGGTGGATTGTTGAGCTAAGAGGAACCAGGTGAAGTGAATGGGAGACAAGATGTGTAGTGGTTCTGGAGGAATGCAGATAGTGTCTCCTCACCTGTGGTCCAGATCATAAAGTTCCACTTGTAGATGATGCCATTAAAGAAGAAGTGGTTATATGTGAGGATGTAGTTGGTCATAGTGAGTAGAAAGTAGCCACCTTCCTCAATATCAACCTCCACCTCACTGATGGCTTCATCAGTATCTCCATCCACACCAAACCTACCAACTGCTAACAATACCTCCATTACAACAGCTGCCACTCATTCCACACCAAAAACTCCCTTCTAAACAGTCCGTTCACCTGCAGTTGTTGCATCTGCAGTGATAAGCATTCATTCTCTAAATATGCTGCGAATCTTGCTGAAGCCTTCACAGACCAAAGTTACCCACCCCATTTTCTTCAAAAACAGATCTTTTGCACCTTTTCCCTGTCACGACTGTCCTCCACACACCCACTGATTGCCTGCTTCCATCCCTTTGTTACTCAGTGTCACCCTGGACTGGAGCAATTGAACAAAGTTCTCTGCCAAGGTTTCGACTACCTTTTGTTGTGTCCAGAAATGAGAAGTATCCTTCCCATTATGCTCCCTACCCCTCCCACAGTTGTATGCCACCACCTACCCAAAGAAGCAACATTATTGTCCATCCTTGTTCCACTATTGCTCCCACCCCTTTGCCCCAAGGCTCATACCTCTGTAGTAGATCTAGATGCAAGTCGTGTTCCCTTCACCCTCCTTTTACCATCTACTCCAATCCTGTCACAGACATTTCCTACCTCGGCAAAAGCAGGATGACATTTGAAAGCAACTGTATGGTTTGGCAACTATTGTGTGGCTTTGTACATATGTGTGACCACTAACAGGCTGTGTCTTCATGAATGGCAACCTCCAAAATGTGGCCAAGAGACAGCTGGACCTCCCAGTTCGTGAGCATCCCTTGAAACATGGTATGCCTGATTTCAATGACAGATTCACAGCACATGCCATTTGCCTTCTTTCCAACAACACCAACTTTCCTCAGTTACTATGTTGGGATTCTCATTGTGGCATACCCTTCATTTCCATAACACTCCTAGCTGAGCCTTCACTATTCTTTATCCTCCACTTGCCTCCGTCCTTTTCCGCGTTCGCTCTCCAATCTCACACATGCCTCTATCCCCCCACCAACACACCCATGCAATCCTTTCCTCTTCTCTACTTCTCTCCTTCCCCATCTGCCACCACCAGTGCAAGCTCCCAGTACTAGCAGGCCAACAGCCTGTTCACAGCATGACACTGCACACTCCCATGAGCAGCACACCACCACCTCCCCGACACCTGCCCTGGTATTCCTTTTCCTTTCCCTCCCTGCCCCATGCCTCTAGTTTTGGACTGCAGTTCCCAGAGAAGACAGTGACCATGTTTATGTATGGTCTGTTCTGCTAGCTTGTACTGGGACCATATTTTTCACATTTCCTCTCTCATTTTTGTCTTTGCCTCTCCCCCACCTTTTACACACACACACACACACACACACACACACACTTTTTTCACATCTTCCTCTAGACCTACATCTGCCTAGCCAGTGAACAATGGTCACGATAACCAAAACCATATAACAGTTGAGAGCAGGAAGCTGTTTGTGGGTTTTTGTCATCTGTTTTGCATGTGACACTTACACAACTGAATGCCACACATTTTCAAGGTGGGACAGCAAACACAGTATTGCCACAAGACATGCTACCTGTGTTTGTCTAACGTCTGTGAATTGGTGTGCTGGTTTGGAGTAATGTGGTGTGCCACTGAGTAAGGAGCATGCTGTGATAATGCAGTATGACATTATGATGGGATCGAAGAAGACTGTGTTCAGGAGAGATGTGCTTAACCTGTATGGTGAGGCTGGGAGCATTTGTAACTATCAAACTCTGCACCCTGTGTGGACATGATGTCTACTTAGTCCGGAAGTGCTCACAAAAAGTTTACAGCATTGTACATGTTTTTGCACATGCAGCACAAACCATACAGTTTATAGTGATCATCAATATGTGTAGATTAAGCTAGATACATGTTTGATTGCATGTGTAACTAACCAGTGAGAGGCAGTTTAATTGGATCCTTAATTTAAGTTAGATTAATTGATAAACCAAGGCATTTAAATGATGAACATGGTAGCATGTGGTGGCAAAAGTTCACACACAACAATAATTGGATTATAAGAACTAGAAATTTGTCAGTTATAGTTCATTATCCAGTATTTTGCTTTGTTTTGCCCTTAATTTAAATATTGTTAGAGATACTTGACTTCTGATTGCAGCAGTGAAAATTCTGATTGCAGCAGAAGACAATTTCCTGCAAGAAATTATTATTCAAGGCACAGAAAGCAAATACTGAAACTGACACTGCAGTTAAAATATGTATTTATTCAAATTTAATTTGGGGGCAAGCTACTTAATGTAGAGTCAATGTAATATGCTGTTTTATCCAGATTTTTTGTGTGCTTCTGATGATGCATTTAGTTTTAAGATTGTAAGTGAGGCTGGTGATCACTTGTTAAGCGGCATAATTTCTTGGGATTAGCATGATATGTGGACCAAACTTGTAAAAAGGAGGCAGCCCTCTTCCTCATTTGCACTTGTTTGGATGGGATTGGAGTGGCAGGATCTGTTCTGATCTGGGCAGTGATGGTGCCATATGCTTTCAGGAATAGTAGTAGTAGTAGTAGTAGTAACTTTATTCATCTGTAGATCTCATTTTACAAGGATACAGGACACGTCAAAATATTTACAAGTTTAGACCAATTTAAAATAAGCTAATTTGTATACAATGTTTAATGTAATTTGTATACACATATATTTACAGACTTCTAGTTAGAGACAATAATTAGATTTACTCATGGTATACAGTACTTTTTTTACAAATAACTTATTAAATAATGTAATGTCACATTGTTCACCCATATATCACTATCAGTCACTGCACACTCTATAAACACATTGTTTCATAAAACTTCACTCACTACACACACACACACACACACACACACACACACACACACACACTGGTGATCTCTGGGCCATTTTATGTATCGCAACTTCCCATTTGCTATCCTGAAAAACTGAGTTAGCATCCCTCCATGATGAGTGAGATGTTGGGCGCTCAGAAAGAGGAAGAGGTGTTAGTATTGTGATATGCCTAGCTTGGGGGTAAGTATTTCTAGAAAGGAAAAAAGAAGGAAAAAAACTTAAAGTGAAGGTGTTATGTGGAATGTTGGATGGTTTATAATCATTATTATTATTATTTATTTATTTGTATAACATTTTTTATCAAACCCCTACTCTCTTTTATCTAAGTAACCCTTCAGTGTATAAAATGTATTGCATAACAGGTACTTTTTAGCTGCCTTTTTAAATAAGTGTATTTTTGCAATTTCTTTAATCTGTTTTGGTAATTTATTGTACAATTTTTTTCCTTGGTAGAAAATGCTGTTTTGAGTTTTATGTTTTATTTTTTCTTGGTAAATATGAGTTGAGTCTATCTCTTGTTGCTTGGTCATGGACAGAGCTGTTTGTGCAGTAATTACCAATGTTATTTTTGATGTGTACAACTGACTGGTAAATGTATTCACATGAAGCAGTTAAAATCACCAGTGTCTTGAACAGATCTTTACAATGAGCTCCACTAGTATTTTTGGCTGTTATTCTTATGGCTCTTTTCAGGAGTTTGAAAATTGTGTTCATATTTTGTGCATTTGTTCCCAAAAAAAGAATGCCATAGCTAAGAACTGAGTGTACACGTGAATAACATATAACTAAAAGACACTGCATGTTACACACTGATCATAGGATTCTAAGGGCATAACATGCTGATGACATTCTGTTTGCAAGTATCTTTGTGTCTTCACACCACTTCAACTGTGAATCAATATTCATTCCTAGAAATTCTGCATTTGTTACACAGTCTATAGAGGTGTCATCTACATTGAATTTAACATTGTCATTTATCCATCTGTTTTTGTGAGATGTTGATACAGACATGCATACTTTTTGAAATGCCTTTTCAAAGTCAATATAAACAATGTGGAGAATTCAGAGAATTTCATATTCACATTGGTTTCCTTATATACTGCATCTCAGCTTTGTCTTTTTAGTTCTTTTAAAAAGTCTTTTATTTTGATTTCTGTTTAGGGTTGTTTGTAAGCTTGTAGTTTAGGGAATGGTTCGATGCCTGACTTTACTGTTGTTATTTGACAGAGATGGTCTGATAGTCAGAGATCTTTTACAGCAACATCACATTTTTCCCTGTCCATATTTGTGGCCACATGGTCAATTAATGATGCAGTCATTGTAGTTACCCTTGTTGCACTATTGACCAATAGAGACATGCCAAAACTTTGAAGGTTGTTTATGAAGGTGCTGCTGGATTCATTTATGGTTTTAGTGTTGATGTTAATGTCCCCTCACAGAATTATGTTGATCTTTGTACTTGAGACTTTATCTAGAACTTCTGTTAATGTATTGAAAGAAGTGTCCATGCTACCACTGGGAGATCTATACACACACAAAATGATTAATTTATTGGTGATATCAAGCCCTGTTAATTCAACAGCTGATATTCAAAGTGCTTGTCTTCACTTACTGTACTGAGGTCATGTCTTGATTTGAACTGTGTTCCTTTTCTGATATAAATGCATGATCCTCCATCCCTTGAAGCAGTTCTGCAGTAAGAGTTTGCCCTTTCATACAATGATAATACCACATGTTGGATTTATGTGTGTCTACACCAGTGCTCAGTAATACAAACTACTGTGCAGTTCAAAGATCGGAGCTCAACTTCTAATAGTTGTATTTCTTTCTCTCTCTCTCTCTCTCTTTTTTTTTTTTTTGACTGCATGTTTTGATAGAGGATTGTTAAGTCTGTGAAATGCCCCATGTTACTCTTTTCAATGGTTTGTTTTTCTTCATGACATCTGGTATGTGTGATATTTGAAGTGTTAAAATCAATCTTGTGAGTGATTGTTTCAGTATTTTTTAAACTGCTGGAGATACTCCTTAGGCAGGGGAACCTGCTGTCTAGATTCATCCTAAAAAAAGACCTACTTTTATGACCTACGACAACAGATATTTGACTGTGTGGCCTGAGATCCACCTCCTGTAATTTCATGAATCAGCTGTACCAATCTTCCCCTCCCAGTCCTGTTTAGGTGTAGGCCATGCCTAGTGAAACCCCATCTGATGATAGTCCCGACAGGCACCAGAGAAACATGAGCAAATTTGGCTATCCTCAGAGCCATCCCTAACCCCACATTGATTTGCCTCACAGTTCCATCAAGGTGTGCTCGATCATGACGCTGGAACAGCTCAACAAAGCGTACGTTGGTGCCATGAGTGAGGGAAGCTATCTTGTCCAGGTCACCACCTATGTCCAAACTGTATCCTGCCCCACCCACTATCACTACGTGGTCCTCTTTTGTAAAGTCCTTACGTAAAGATCTTAGGTCCTCTATCACATGACTTAGCCCTGCATTTGGCTTGAAGATACTGGTGGCCTGGTACGCTACCCCTAAACTTTCCTGTAACTGAGGACCTACACCTCGCCCATTGCTACTACCTAGCAGCAGCACTTTCTTCTTCCTAAGACTTTGTACATTCCCAGGCTTCTTGGCCTCAGTTGAAGTGTGCTGCACATTTTCTGCTCCTCATTCAACCTGAGGCTCTTCTCCACTTGATTTTCCTTTCATGTTCCCCAATCAAAATGTTCCTATTGCAGACTTTGCAGTTACAGGAGAGAACCTCTTCTGTTCTCCCCATCCATCCCCCCCCCCCCTTCTGCTGATCCCCCCACCCCCACCCCACCCAGTGAAAATATTTCCTACAAGATTGGCAACAAATCCCTCTACTCACTACCCTATAACAGTTACCACATTTCTGACTCGTGGTCAGTTTTGAAAGAATAATTAAGTTTAAAGAATGTTTTAAATTTGTCAAGGACACGAGATTGGCTGTGTGGAAACCAAAAACGACACAAAGGTCTTGTGTGGTGGTTGTTGTTTTTTGTACTGATTTAGAGGTACAATGACACAAGAATGAATTTGTAATTACTTTGCTTATAGAGAAGTTGCGTTATGTAGCGTGTTTGGTCAGGTTTTTAAATGTTATTAACTTGAAAAATTTAGGCCTAGATCGCGTCTATCTAACTAGTAAACAATACAAAATGTGTTAGTAAAATACAATTTGGAAATGTTTAATTACACTTTTATTATGACAATAGACACTGATGAAACTAGTAGCTGTCTTTTTTAAATGAATTTTGCACTATCAAGAAAACTTAAAGAGAATTTTTTGTGTTTATGTCACTCAAAATTTCAGGTTATGTAGCGATTATCGGGACTTCAGCTAAAGAACAAGTTTTTTCAAGAACAAGCTCTGCTGGGATGCTAATAATCAGTTGTGTGACAAGAACGGACACTACAGCAAGTACACAAAACAAAGGAAATTTACATTTGACACTATTTCCTCTTAAATAAGTTCTTTTAGCGGCCGAAGAAAATACCTGTGATCTCACTTGGCGGCCATCTTTTCTCATAAAAGTTTTTTCATGATGACAGGCACAACACTTAGAAATATTTCACATTGTAGCTCAGGGAGACTTAGGAAAATGTGCAGTGGTCTGCTCTGATGTATTTTACCAGTCGTTCAATGGAATTTGCATGGACACCCTTGCATGGACTTGTTGAGCACCACCCCAGATAAATTTAGCATCAGCTTTTAACAACCCCCTGGAGTGGCCTGGCTTTCATAAAAAAGTTTTTGATAAAAAGACGGTAATAAGAACATAATCCGAGGAAGCTTCTCACATCTCTAATACTTTTACGAATAGGAAATTCTGTTATAGATCTCACCATTTCTGGGTCTGGCTGCACACCTTCGTTTGACACAAGGTGTCCAAGTATTTTGATTTATTTTGCTCCAAAGAGACAATTTCTTGGAGTTTCATCCACCTTGTTGGAGACACTTAAGAACTGCCATCAGTCTTTTTATATGTTCATCAATGTCTCATAGAACACTATAAAGTCATCTAAATAACAAAGACACATCGTCCACTTCAGGTGCCTTAGAAGATTATCCATCATCTGTTCAAAAGTTGCTGGTGCATTTCATAAACCAAACGGCATTACCTGAAACTCATACAGGCCCTCAAGGGTGATGAATGCAGTTTTCTCACGATCAGCCTCATCTACTTCAATTTGCCAGAATCCCAAGTACATGTCCATGGTTGAGAAAAACTTAACCCCCTTCAGACAATCTAGTATATTGTCATTTCGTGGAAGAGGGTAAACGTCCTTTTTAGTTATCTTATTTAGCCTCCTGTAATCAACACCAAGGATGAATGATGTCATTCTTCATGATTTTCTCTACCTCGTTGCATATTATTTGACGTTACATTGCTGACATACGGTATGCTCTCTGGCTTATTGGTTAATGGTCTCCAGTGCTAATCTGGTGCTTCACTATCGATTTGTCTAATTTGCTCTTCACCTGTGGATTGTAGCATTCAGAGAACTCTTGAAGAATGGCAAGTACCTTCTTCTGTTGTTCCTTAGTGAGATCTGGTGATAGTCGAGCTAGTAGATCTTGTCTGGTAGTGGTAGGGCTAATTTCGCCCACAGATTTGGCATGGGAGGTTTCTATGACACTCAGCAGTTCTTCAATTAATGTCTCAGTGTTTTCTACGCACATGAGTCTTGTAAGGATCTGCGGTTCTCGGTGACAGTTAACTGTCCACAATTCACCGAATCAGTTCTTAAATGAGATGACAGAGGCTGGGATGACCAAGTTATTCTTCAGTGGTGTGCTTCTCTTACATTCCACTACGAGATCCATGGGTTGATACATGGCATGGCACATGACAGTTACCTTTCTAGTGCTGACTGCAGGAATGATCACTTCATCCAGCACATATAGTCTCCACACACTTAGATGCGCATCTTCCTGCCCACAGTATCTCATCTCGTCTAGCATAATCTTCGAGCGTCCACAATCTACAATTGCCTGAGAAGCTTTCAAAAAGTCCCATCCAAGGATGGTGTCATGATTACACTCTTCTAAGATGATGAATTCTAAGGGCTGTGTATGGACACTTATACCCACACGAATGAAACATCTTCGTGTAGGTTTTACGTACTTCCCATTAGTCTCCTTCAGCACAGATGTTTTATTATTGACGAATATGGTTTTTTGCAACTGGCTATGGTACTTCTCCAAAATGACTGAATATGATGCTCCAGAGTCCACAAGAGCTTGGGCTGGTCGGTCATCCATGAGGATATCGACGTTGTTTCGTATCATTTTTGTAGTGATCGACGGTGGAGGATTTTTCTCTTCGGCAGCCTCATCTCCAAGGAAGGTCGCACCCTTTAGTTTACCAGGTTGTGGTGGCTAGGTGATCAGTTGGAGCTTCCGAACGGCGATGGAGAGGTTGATCGGTGTGTTGGGGAGCATCGTCTCCAGCGGCTAGCTTGTGGCGATGGTGACCTATGTTGTCCTGCACCCACATCTTCTTGTTCATCTTCATCGTCCCAAAGTTGGCATTGGCTAAGATTGGTCTGCTGTATTCTGGCATGTGCGTCATCAACATCAAATATCCGACACCTTTCTCGACAATAGCGCACCACGTGTCCCGGTCGCCCACAGTGGAAACATATTGGTTGGTTGTCCAGGGTCCTCCAGACATCAGTCTTCCTTGGTACCCAAACAGATTCCTCATCCAGTATTGTAGAAATGTAACTCCACCTGGGTCTGAATTTTTCACCATTTTAAAGGGAAATGAAGGGCAAGAGATTGGGTTCAATGTCTGTTCCACTTCCTCCCTTATGACCTCTTGGAGCATGTCGGTTTTTTGCTCGCCCTGCAATCCAAGTGCCTTCTGAACTTCCTCTCTCACTATCTGATGAAGAACGTTTGTGAAATCAGTTGCTTCCTCCATCACAGACATTGATACGACATTTGGAAGCCATTCATACTTCTTGGATGTAATTCTTTTTTGATGCGTTGTCTCGATATACTTGCATCATTTTATGAAGTCATCTGCTTTCGAAACCTCCTTCAGGAGTAGGGCTTGATACATGTCCTCAACAACACCATTCATGAGATGTGCAATCTTATCTTCCTCCTTCATTCATTATTTTACACAGCTCCAAGACGTCTGAATGTAGGACACTGTACCCTGCACTTTAATTTATCTTAAGTCTTGCACTTCTGTCATTGTGTGTCTGCCTGGAATACTTCCTAGCTTGTAAACTTCACCTCATTGTTCTCACACCATTGCCTGGCAATGCCGTCCAAGTAGAAAAATACGTTAGCCAAACACACGGTGTCATCCCATTTGTTAAATTAGGCTATACGCTCATATACCTTCAGCCACTTGTTAGGATCTTGGACATCGTCTCCAGAGAACCCGGAAGGATGTCTCATGTGGTGGCACACAGTTGCTGTCATTGCAACGTCCTCTTCTTCTTCTGTCTCTGATAGATTGCGATCTGTTGAATATGGCTCGAACTCTGGTTTCTCGCCACGTAAATGGCGGCTCTGTCGTGGCCTGATGGGAGCAACTGTGTCGTTGATAGTGTGCGTCATCACATGTTCCAATACCCAGTGCCTCCACCAGAATAATTTCACATAGAAGAAGGTGAATTAGATGAATGATGAACACTAACTTCACTTAACGAAAGTTTATTCAGCACTTGCACATACAAGAGCATGGAGCAAACTGCCACCAGCCAGAACACATACAGTGTATATATGGCTACAGAACATTCCAGTACAATGATTCTTGCTATTTGTGGATACTTCTAGAATGTACTTGAACTGAATATAGAAATTAAAATTTTACAGTCAAGGTGAGTTTTGAACTCGCGCAACAGGTTAGTATCATAACCACTACACCACGGTGCTACTCAGTCTCTTCTGTGATTATATTAGGGGCTTGAAATGTTTAAATCCACTTAATTTCGCTAATGAGATTAATGGCCTGTCTGCATTCAGCGTGTGACAAAACAAAATTTATTATTTTTATTATTGGACTTTAGAAATTGTAGTATGTGAACATTTGTATTACTGTGCCTATGTGCTTATATTGCTTATATTCTACCTAATGTTGTTTAATCTGATTTATACATCAGGAACTATTTATTACTTTATTTAAGAAAAGTGCACTGTTACTGTTGACAGAATCCCCTAAGACAATGCAGATAAAGAGCCAAACAACTTTTATTTCAAAATATTCAACCATAGAAGTTTCAGTGGTAGTAATTTTGAGAATTTATCCTGCTGCTCGTGATCCCAAAACAATGTTATTCACTACAGTTTACCTGTTACTAAGGATTTACATACCTAATCTAATCAGGTTCATTAATTAGGCCATATCTAAGAAAATGTCTATTTCTAAAACTATTACCTGTTACTTATTGCTGTCTTGTCTTATGGCATACTATTCAGTGAGCTATTCAATGACATCTCAGTGGGTCTTGTATCTTTTTAAGCATGTCTATTATTAATTAAGTACTCAACTATCATATTTATAAAACTTTACCTGGATATAACTTATAAAGTGCTCTACATTCAGTGAAAGTATTAATACTCAAAATTCTGATGGAAATTGAGATATTATGTCCAGGTTTAGTGTAAGACTATTGGATGAAAGTGTATCTTTTATTTTAATAACATACACACACACACACACACACACACACACACACACAAACCCTGCTAACAACTGTTACTACTTTCTTTGCTATTCCAACAATACATTAAAATTGTATAGCATACATATTACACTTGTTTTGCTTGATTCCCTCAAATAAAATATGTGACAAGTAAAAATTCATATTTATCTTCATGCAGGCCCGATGATTATATGACAGTAAGTGAATGCTTGCAGCTGCAGTACCATCAGTCATTACGACACCATTTGCTACTATTATATGCACGAGAAATCCTTATGCTAGACCTGCACATTAATCAGACAGTGGGCATTATCCCCCTGGAGAAAACAGCTTCTCCTCTGGTGCAGGTAAGTTTTCATGGAAAAGAGAGAGAGAGAGAGAGAGAAAGAGAAAGAGAGAGAGAGAGAGAGAGAGAGAGAGAGAGAGAACTTTCACTTGTGTGCGTACGTGTAGCTTAAGAATGCAGATGAATTTTTAGCTTTTTAAATTTTTGAAATAGACCTTCAGTGTTTGAATATGGATTACTGGAAAGAGAAATGGTATGAATGAGATGACAGGTATTAAACATGTGACCTGGAGATGAAAGGGAACAGGTAACAGCCGAGTGACAGCAGGGAATCCATTTCAATAGCGTTGCTAAAGATGAACTGTAGAACTGTATAAAAGTAATGGTAATGTGCTATGGGAGGTCTTTTACATCACCCTCTCCCATCTCCACTGCTTCTAAACCCTGGAAATGGCAACTGGCTATGCAAGATGTACTTGACCTTATTTATGTAACTTTTTGCCTTTTGTTCTTCCATTCTCTTCCACATCATCCTTTCTTCCTAAAGTCCATGAAAGGATAAAAATCTTCTATTCTGTCTCTTGTACACGAGTTGTGTGTGGAGACATAACAGCAGACTGAAAGCCAAAATATTAAATTCTGCGTTTAAAAGTGTATTAACATATGTGAACCACTCAAAGTGAACAAGGCACCAGGCTCCAGCAAATCAACGAATTCCTGTTAAATATTACATTGAATATATTATAGAATTAGCATCTTTTCGAACTCATATTTATCAAAAAACTCGTGTGTGGCAAATAGCCATGTTTGAGTGGAAAAAGAGTGCAAGTGACACTTGTTGATAAAAATTGACCAGGCACTAGTAGAACGACCGCACTGAGGATTCTTACAAGCTTAATTATGTATATAGACAGTTGATCCATTCCAGTAATTGAGAATCTCGACCATTTTTGGCTGTTACTGACATTTTTGGTGGCAAGATGTTGGTTCCAGGGATTCCAAAATTTTCGAGAAAGTTTTAATTTCAACAATATAAATGTGACATAAAGTCATGCAGTTGGCAGGTGACCATTATTATAATAATCAGTAGTTCTGAATTCAGGCTGATTGGGTCACAATGGTAAAAGTCTTAACATCAGGAAAGGAATGACTTTATTGTCCATGTGACGCGTTTTGGAATTTAGTCATAATCACATTTCCAGGAGTGGTTACTGTGTGCAGATATGGCATTTCAAGTTGCATGTGAAATGAATATTTGCAGACTAGTCTGCACCCAAACTGCATTCTGACAGTTAACAGTGCCATATTTTCATCTGGTGGCAGGAAGTGGAATATCTTTTTTCAGCATATTCTGTGAGAGTACAGATTAATGAACGTACTTATGGTCTTTCAGCATCCTGCAATGTATACAGCCTGTGTTGCAGCACTTGGAATACTGTCAGTTTAATTATAGCGACCCGATATAAAACAGCTTCAAAGTCTGATTACTTTACAAATGATTAGTTAATGCATTTAATGTTATCTGCATTTAAGTGGATAGGTGAGAAAAAGTGAAGGAAAGTTTTGAAATTATGCTTATAGTTTGTTGGAAATCCGAATAGCTCTTATTAGGAAACACTGGATGAATATAAACTATGTAATTTGCACTCTATTTTAAGGAAAAGCTGGTCTTTCACACTTTTAAATGTTTATGATGTTATACAGTGATATAATGTTAAGGTACGTTTACACTGGGATACATGTATTGCGACATGTATGAGCGACATGTCAATTTGACATGTCGCGATACATCACCTCATACAAAAATTCACGGAACTTGTATGCCGACCCATGAGCTCATACATGTCGCGTATACATTTTGTATATCGCTTTTTGGCCATATACGCGACATGTATGAGCGACATTTGAAGAACTCGCGCATGCGCAGTACTATCATTTCCTGTCGTCTTGTCGCCTGCCACTTATTTTGACGATTAGCACATGCGTAGTACCAGGCTCTTTGGCGGCTGTTTGAGTTTTGGAGGTGCCGACTATCGTTTCGACGTTAATGTATCTGCATAGAACATCAAAAAGTGTCATACGCAACATTATTCTTCGTGTTTGCGAGGCTATTGTGCAAGTTTTATTCCAAGAAGTGAAGGTAAAAGTTTTATATATATCAGAGTATGTAATACATTCTATAATTTTTTCATGCATCTGGCACGTATATCAATTTTTTGCTATTATTCCGGCGGCCTCGCGTGATAATGTTGACAACGGATGCCGACAATCGTGTGTGAGACGTTGGCATTAGCAATCGCGCGACAATGCAAATGTTTTGTAATGAAATCTTCGTTTCAAGAGGAATCCCCAGTGGCCAAAAAATGGAGTATTACTGCCAACTGATCCTCTGGTGGAATCGCTTCCCGAAAGTTTGTGTTGGTTTTGGACACAAGAGGAGCCACAAGTGATATCAAACCGCGGAAATCCTCCATACACATCCTAACATAATTTCTAAAATATGCGCCATCCTTTAGCGTTAATTCGCGAGAAACTCTCTCTGCCACCATCTACGCTTCCTCCATCTTTTCTTCCTATCATCTTCCAAAAGAGCAAGTGTACCAGCACATAAAAATGTGAAATCTTCCAAATCGTCGTCGAAAGCTATCGCACAGTGATACATATCAACCAGTGTAAACGCACGCTCATACATGTATGAGGTTGATACTTGTCAACTCATACAAGTCGCGATACATGTCGCAAAGTCACATATACATGTATTTCATACATGTGCCGATACAAATGACAGTGTAAACGCACCTTTACAGGTACATTCAGTGATAATATATATATATTCTGGAAACTGTATTGCGAATAGATTTAGCAGTAAAGAAGCAATAAATTAGAACGTCATGCCTGATGCTAATTTTGTCTTCATGACCAGCAAAAGTGTGCTAAGTGATAATTTTTTCCTTTCATCATTTTGTGGCGGTTTCAGTGAGAAAAAGTTTTGTTGAGGATTGAAATTATGTGTAATCCTTGCTGGAAGTAACTAAGTGCTCTCATTCTCAAATAAACGAAGAATGAAGTCCTTGTATTTGCTTTTATTGTTATTATTATTATTATTATTATTACTACTACTATTACACTGGAGATTGAAGCTTGACTAATAATAATAGATCATTACTCCTGAATCCTTTCCTTAAGCGTTTCTCTTCCTTCAGCATCTATGCACATTGTCATTTTTTTCTTATCTTCTGCCACCTTTTTTCTGGATGAAGAATTTAGACAATCAGATAGATATTCTCCTACATTTTTAGATTGTGTGTGTGTGTTTGCCTGCCTACTTCAGTTCTTGATTTGCTTACTGATATGTAAATACTATTCTTCTGTTACTAATATATATATATATATTACTACTGTCCTTGAGAAAGAGGAAGTTATAAATACACACAACACTGTGATTTTAAGAACTTCTACTTTCAAACTCAGGTGTCTTTAACATTTTTTGTTTATTTTGTGTAATACATTATCTTTGATGTATTATAAATAATGTAGGTGACCATGATATACAAATCTCTTCTTTGCTACTTATTCCAGAGATCTCACCCATTAATATTCTCATGTCAGGAGCATACATAAAACACAGTTTACACAATTATTGACAGATCAGTGCAATTTATATAATTTTTGACCAAAACTTGGCCACTTTCAGAGCATTTTCCGTTGCTTGGTTAAGGTCTTCTTTCGTGCAGTTGGATGGACATGATCAACACTGAAGCTTATGTTGAACAGCATGTTCTTCCCTGCAGTCACATTGGGTTTTGTTTTCTTCAATGTATCCCCATTTTGCCAGGTTAGTCCAGGATCTGACCTCAGCCTATTATAGGATTTCCAGATTGGCCAATTCTCATCACGACCAGGAGGGGAAAGATTCTGAAACTCTTTTCCAGTCAGGAAGTTGGGATGTCTCAGCCCTCTGTAGTTGCAGCCTGGCTTCTTCATCAGTGATTGTTAGTTTCTCCGATGTTCTGAGGAAACTTTTCCTTGACCTAAGTTGTTGTGGGTAGGCTTGTTGCCCGTGCTTGAGATGCTTTTTTTTGTGTTCCAGTTTCGTTCTTTTCCTGGTTGCTGCTATTTCTCTTCGAACAGGTAGTAGTGCAATTCCTGCAAGGTGGTAGAGCCATTCGACTGGCAGCCTGTTGTAACTCTGCATGTGTTATTCAGGGCAATATCTACCTGTTTGGCATGTGTTGACTTATGCTAAACAGGACAGGCATACTCTGCTGCGGAGTAGCATAATGACATTGCAGAAGTTCAGTTGGTTTCAGTTTGGCTGCCCCACTGTGATCTGGCCTGTTTTCTCAGTAGGTTGTTCCTGGTGGAGACTTTTGATTTGAAATTCATGCAGTGTTTTTTGAACGTTAGAGATCTGCCAAGTGTTATTTCTAGATATTTTGGAGTGTCACAGTGTTCCAATTTGAACGCTGACCATTCTATCACTAACTTGTGGATGGTTTCCCTATTTCTCAGATGGAAAGCACACACTTGTGTCTTTGATGGGTTTGGTTTAGGTTGGTTTATTATGTAATATTTTGATAGATCTTAAAGAGCAATATTTAGGGTAATTTCCATTGAACTGAAGTTGTGCTTTGGTTTGCAGAGTGAGGTCATCAGTGTGCAAGAAGCTATGGGACTATGGGTTGGTCATTAGTGTATATTTAACAGAGCTGAAGCCAACACACTTCTCTTAGGAGGGTCACTTTTCTGTAGCCTCCATCATCTGCACTGTCCTTGGAGGTCAATGAAGAACCACTGGTTCTGCAGAAGATTGGTGATGAGCCTGGTGAGGCTGAAATCCTTGGTTAGGTTGTAGACCTTGTCTAATAATATTTGGTGGTTGACAGTGTCATATGCTGCTAAAAAGTCCGCAAATACCTCTTCTGTCACCGTACGGGCTTCAAATCCATCTTATATGAGCTGTGTAAGACTGAGTAATTGTCCTGTGCAGCTTTTTCAAGGGTGGAATCCAGCATGCTGAGGTATAAGCAAGGGATCAATAACATGTGAGAGACAGTTTAAAATCATTCTCTCTAGCAGTTATTAAAGGCAACACAGTAGTGCGATTGGTTTAAAATTCTTTGGACTATTTCCTTCTTTACCCGGTTTCAGTATAGCAATTATCAGCTCTTCAACCATATCTTTGGAATTTGACATCTGTCAACACATTTATTGAAGAGTTGGAGAATCCATTCCTTTGTTGCTAGTCCAGAGTGCTTGATTTGCTCAGTTAGTAGTTTGTGTTCCGTTTGCTTAGTGGGTGATGTTTTGGTATGTAGTGGTCTTAGTCGGATCATTGCCGAGGCATCACAGAAGTCTCCAGGGCTTATGATTGTCTTTTTTCAGATCCAGGTTTTCTGTTGTTTTAATCCATTTTTCACTTTTTGATTCTCTTATAGAAGAAATGGATTTTTTTGTTTCTATAGTTGTTACACTGAAAGTGTGTCTCTAAATAAGGTGCTATATTCTGTAAATAAGGCTGCCTGATGTGATGTGAGACCAGGGATGTAAGATCTTCGACAGCCATGAGGGACAGATATTTTGGAACATCTCTTTACGGCCATGGTCAACATGTCATACTGCTCTGGTGTTGGTTCTATAAAAGACACTTTTTCAGACATCTGCCATGCCCACACAAGACTGTGAGTGTCACACCATGTACTGTGATCTTTTATGACTTTACAGAGAAGTGGTGATATTGCTTGTATCATTCAACTCAGTGTCATGTATTTGTTTGCGTGGTCAGTGGTCTCTAGTAGCAGCACTACAGCAAAATTGTGTCAGTGCCTCTTTGGAGCATTATTCTGATTCTGGCTTCTGTAGCTGAATTGCGATAGACGTCTTGTGCAAAAACTTGTGAAGATGTCTGGTGTGTTTTTGTACTGTCAATTAATTTCAGCTTATCAGCACATTGATTGAATTTTGTATTTTCCTAAATTTTCACCTCACAACAAGTGTGTAGAGCACTTTTAAAATTTTTCTGGTGAATTGCTGAACTTGTGGAGCCCAGATTGTATTTTTTTTTTTTTTTTTTCATGGTCTTTGCTTCCTCTTTGCCTTGCGTCCCCCTCATATGAGATAGATACCTCTTTTTTTCTACATTTATACTCCGCAAGCCACCCAACGGTGTGTGGCAGAGGGCACTTTACGTGCCACTGTCATTACCTCCCTTTCCTGTTCCAGTCGTGTATGGTTTGCGGGAAGAACGACTGTGTGAAAGCCTCCGCGCGTGCTCTAATCTCTCTAATTTTACATTCGTGATCTCCTCGGGAGGTATAAGTAGGGGGAAGCAATATATTCGATACCTCATCCAGAAACGCACCCTCTCGAAACCTGGCGAGCAAGCTACACCGCGATGCAGAGCGCCTCTCTTGCAGAGTCTGCCACTTGAGTTTGTTAAACATCTCTGTAACGCTATCACAATTACCAAATAACCCTGTGATGAAACGCGCCACTCTTCTTTGGATCTTCTCAATCTCTTCCGTCAACCCGATCTGGTACGGATCCCACACTGATGAGCAATACTCAAGTATAGGTCGAACGAGTGTTTTGTAAGCCACCTCCTTTGTTGATGGACTACATTTTCTAAGGACTCTCCCAATGAATCTCAACCTGGTACCTGCCTTACCAACAATTAATTTTATATGATCATTCCACTTCAAATCGTCCCGCACGCATACTCCCAGATATTTTACAGAAGTAACTGCTACCAGTGTTTGTTCCGCTATCATATAATCATACAATAAAGGATCCTTCTTTCTAAGTGTATTCGCAATACATTACATTTGTCTATGCTAAGAGTCAGTTGCCACTCCCTGCCTATCCGCTGCAGATCTTCCTGCATTTCGCTACAATTTTCTAATGCTGCAACTTCTCTGTATACTACAGCATCATCCGCGAAAAGCCGCATGGAACTTCCGACACTATCTACCAGGTCATTTATAAATATTGTGAAAAGCAACGGTCCCATAACACTCCCTGTGGCACGCCAGAGGTTACTTTAACGTCTGTAGACGTCTCTCCATTGATAACAACATGCTGTGTACTGTTTGCTAAAAACTCTTCAATCCAGCCACACAGCTGGTCTGATATTCCGTAGGCTCTTACTTTGTTTATCAGGCGACAGTGCGGAACTGTATCGAACGCCTTCCGGAAGTCAAGAAAAATAGCATCTACCTGGGAGCCTGTATCTAATATTTTCTGGGTCTCATGAACAAATAAAGCGAGCTGGGTCTCACACGATCACTGTTTCCGGAATCCATGTTGATTCTTACATAGTAGATTCTGGGTTTCCAAAAACGACGTGATACTCGAGCAAAAAACATGTTCTAAAATTCTAAAACAGATCGACGTCAGATATATAGGTCTATAGTTTTGCGCATCTGCTCGACGACCCTTCTTGAAGACTGGGACTACCTGTGCTCTTTTCCAATCATTTGGAACCTTCCGTTCCTCTAGAGACTTGCGGTACACGGCTGTTAGAAGGGGGGCAAGTTGTTTCGCGTACTCTGTGTAGAATCGAATTGGTATCCCGTCAGGTCCAGTGGACTTTCCTCTGTTGAGTGATTCCAGTTGCTTTTCTAGTCCTTGGACACTTATTTTGATGTCAGCCATTTTTTCGTTTGTGCGAGGATTTAGAGAAGGAACTGCAGTGCTGTCTTCCCCTGTGAAACAGCTTTGGAAAAAGGTGTTTAGTATTTCAGCTTAACACGTGTCATGCTCTGTTTCAATGCCGTCGTCATCCTGGAGTGTCTGGATATGCTGTTTCGAGCCACTTACTGATTTAACATAAGACCAGAACATCCTAGGATTTTCTGTCAAGTCGGTACATAGAATTTTACTTTCGAATTCACTGAACGCTTCTCGCATAGCCCTCCTTACGCTAACTTTGACATCGTTTAACTTCTGTTTGTCTGAGAGGTTTTGGCTGTGTTTAAACTTGGAGTTGAGCTCTCTTTGCTTTCGCAGTAGTTTCCTAACTTTGTTGTTGTACCATGGTGGGTTTTTTCTGTCCCTCACAGTTTTACTCAGCACGTACCTGTCTAAAACGCATTTTACGATTGCCTTGACCTTTTTCCATAAACACTCAACATTGTCAGTGTCGGAACAGAAATTTTCGTTTTGATCTGTTAGGTAGTCTGAAATCTGCCTTCTATTACTCTTGCTAAACAGATAAACCTTCCTCCCTTTTTTTATATTCCTATTAACTTCCATATTCAGGGATGCTGCAACGGCCTTATGATCACTGATTCCCTGTTCTCTGCATACAGAGTCGAAAAGTTCGGGTCTGTTTGTTATCAGTAGGTCCAAGATGTTATCTCCACGAGTCGGTTCTCTGTTTAATTGCTCGAGGTAATTTTCGGATAGTGCACTCAGTATAATGTCACTCGATGCTCTGTCCCTACCACCCGTCCTAAACATCTGAGTGTCCCAATCTATATCTGGTAAATTGAAATCTCCACCTAAGACTATAACATGCTGAGAAAATTTATGTGAAATGTATTCCAAATTTTCTCTCAGTTGTTCTGCCACTAATGCTGCTGAGTCGGGAGGTCGGTAAAAGGAGCCAATTATTAACCTAGCTCGGTTGTTGAGTGTAACCTCCACCCATAATAATTCACAGGAACTATCCACTTCTACTTCACTACAGGATAAACTACTACTAACAGCGACGAACACTCCACCACCGGTTGCATGCAATCTGTCCTTTCTAAACACCATCTGTACCTTTGTAAAAATTTCGGCAGAATTTATCTCTGGCTTCAGCCAGCTTTCTGTACCTATAACGATTTCAGCTTCGGTGCTTTCTATCACCGCTTGGAGTTCCGGTACTTTACCAACGCAGCTTCGACAGTTTACAATTACAATACCGATTGCTGCTTGGTCCCTGCATGTCCTGACTTTGCCCCGCACCCGTTGAGGCTGTTGCCCTTTCTGTACTTGCCCAAGGCCATATAACCTAAAAAAACTGCCCAGCCCACGCCACACAACCCCTGCTACCCGTGTAGCCGCTTGTTGCATGTAGTGGACTCCTGACCGATCCAGCGGAACCCGAAACCCCACCACCCTATGGCGCAAGTCGAGGAATCTGCAGCCCACACGGTCGCAGAACCGTCTCAGCCTCTGATTCAGAGCCTCCACTCGGCTCTGTACCAAAGGTCCGCAGTCAGTCCTGTCGGCGATGCTGCAGATGGTGAGCTCTGCTTTCATCCCGCTAGCGAGACTGGCAGTCTTCACCAAATCAGATAGCCGCCGGAAACCAGAGAGGATTTCCTCCGATCCATAGCGACACATATCATTGGTGCCGACATGAGCGACCACCTGCAGATGGGTGCACCCTGTACCCTTCATGGCATCCGGAAGGACCCTTTCCACATCTGGAATGACTCTCCCCGGTATGCACACGGGGTGCACATTGGTTTTCTTCCCCTCTCTTGCTGCCATATCCCTAAGGGGCCCCATTACGCGCCCGATGTTGGAGCTCCCAACTACCAGTAAGCCCACCCTCTGCGACCGCCCGGATCTTCCAGACTGAGGGGCAACCTCTGGGACAGGACAAGCAGCCATGTCAGGCCGAAGATCAGTGTCAGCCTGAGACAGAGCCTGAACCGGTTCGTCAGAAAAACTGGAGAGGCCTTCCGTTCAGCCCTCCGGAATGTCTTTCGCCCCCTGCCACACCTTGAGACGACCTCCCACTCTACCACAGGTGAGGGATCAGCCTCAATGCGGGCAGTATCCCGGGCAACCACAGTCGTAGTCCGATCAGGGGATGCGTGGTACGGGCTGGCCGTCCCCGACAAACCCCCATCCGGACCCCCACAGTGATGCCCATTGGCAACAGCCTCAAGCTGTGTGACCGAAGCCAACACTGCCTGAAGCTGGGAGCCAAGAGATGCCAACTCAGCCTGCATCCGAACACAGCAGTTCTACATCTACATGTCTCAAAGCTGCCCTCCCCCCCAACCCCCCAACTATTTACTCTTTCGTTCCTTGAAGAATGAACTTGGTTTTAAAAGCTAGAATGCTGATATTATTCAGTTTTATGTGTTTGTATCAATTGTTGAGAGATTAGCACTCAGTAAACAGAAGAATTTCTTATTTTTTGTGTGTTACACATTTTCTCTGCACTTGGATTCCCTTGGATGCATATCCTAATGTCATGTGCAATACATTCAGTGTGCTGTCTGGAAACTTTTGGTCACATAGTGTGTAATGTTTGAAGACTTCATTTATTTTCTTGGCCAATTATAATCCACATGTTGTTAAAATGATTAAATGTGAATTTAGTTTCATCACACATTGCATACTGCATTTTATAAGATGCAGCCCACATTCATGTCAATTAAAAGTATCTTGTTTTGCATTTAAGTGTATGGGTACACATACATAATTTCTGCAAATCCTAACAACATTGATGAATAACTATTAGGAAACCGTGCTTCACCCTTGAAATGAAGGGTACTCTATTTCCTTAATATTTATTTTATTTCTGTAAGTGTTGACTGAAAATGTGGCCACTTTAAAGAAATTAAAGTGTTAGCTTAGACATTATTGATTACTTAGGAGCTTACAATCAGTGCATACCACATTTTTTCCCCCAATTGCCATGGACAGTCAAAGTAATTTACTTGCTTGTGGCACAGTGTTCACACCATTTGTTTTGGCATTTCTCTTGTAAGAAATAATTTTATAATCTCATATTGAATTGCCAAGGGAAAGAAATATCAGTGTTGATGTTCATTTTATAAGCGGTATGAGAGGCTTGTTGGTAGAGTGTATCATTCTGATATTGGACTATTTATGTCGTATACATGCGGGTCTAATTATGAATGAGTTTGCCTTTCAGTATAAGAAGTGCAGTGACAAAATGTTAAAATAATATTATGAGAAGGAAAGTTGCTGCTCTCCATATTGCGGAGATGCTTAGTTGCAGATAGGTACAACAAAACACAACAGCAGTCTCGGGCAACTGAAACCACACTGCCAGGGCTGTGTGGTTTCAGTTGCCTGAGACTGCAGTTTTGTGTGTGTGTGTGTGTGTGTGTGTGTGTGTGTGTGTGTGTGTGTGTGTATATGTGAGAGCCTTTATGTTGTGCCTATCTGCGACTCGGCATCGCCGCTATATGATGATTAGCAACTTCCCTTCTCATAATATTGTTACATTCCATCCTGTATTTTCCATTGTTTAAAAATGTTAAAGTAGTTTCAGAAAGTGTGTGATATTGTATTCCAACATTATGCTGCATGTTGTGGTCAATATTTTTCATCACATTTAGACTGGCCGTGCCATACATGTTTTCAACAGTGTAAAATCTAAGCCCATCTTTAAAATTAGACTTCCTGCTTATCATTGTGCCACTAGCGCTGCTTTGTGTTGTGTAACACATTGCAATCTTGAAATTTTTTCAGTGTGAATTACCAGCTGAAAGAGCATCATGTGCTGGTAAGTGTAATTATTGTATAAATTGGCATCTGTATAGAGGGCAAATGAGGGGTGGGGGGCAGATTTGATTCTTCTCTTTTTTTCTCCAGTCCTCTGAATGAGGTTCATACCAAAGTTTTTTATTTAATCTCACTTTGTCCAGAAACTGAATCGGTAACTCAATCTTTTTCTTCCTGCAGCATTCACTCACTTTGCTATTTGTTAGTCATTTAATACTTCACACATATGTTATTTTCTCTGGTTCTCTACATATTTTGTTTTCATGTCTCATATATTTTCTTCAGTGACAGAATAATTGGATTAAAGAAACTGGGCTAGCCATTTTTAAAAGCATCTGTTCATTACCTGATGTTTCCTTGTTTTCTTCTGTGTACAATGTGTTTCCCCAAAGACACTAGATATTTTTTTTAATGAGACATTTTAGTGAAAGCCTCTAACAATATTCTGTGTACGTCTATCATGCTTTTTTGTCTCATGCTGTTTTATATTTATTTTATTTATTGTTTTACATTTGCTATTATTAGAAGAATGAATTGAATTTTATGGCATTGTGATAAGATGATGCAAATGATACTTGTTGGCTCCCAGGTTATATCAGCTCGTCAGAGAGATATACTATATTGTCTGCATGAATCTGGAAGCGTCAGCGTGAAATTTAGACGCCGTCAAGTCTCGTGTGCTGCATCTCCACTGGATGCTGCTCCTGGTAGCATTAGCAGCATTGGTGAGTGCGGTGAATGTTACAAACAATGATACCTTTTGTTTTCGTGAATGAATTTGGTGACAGATGAAGACATAAAGGCTGGGCAAACCTAACATATGTTGACCGTTACACTGTCAGACTGTAACACAGATTACTGAACTTCCAGAGGCTTTTTTTGAAATGTACTCCATCTACCCAATGCCTCCAATCTCACTTACTCCAATAGTGTGTGAGTTTCCTCATACTCTCATTGTATGATTCTTCCTCCATCCATGTTCTGTTGTCTGTTGAACTATGAGGAAAAGGGAAGTTTTGCTGCAAACATTTTAGTTAAAATTATATACTCAACTAAAACTCAAGTGCAATGTAAGGAAAATGCTCTAGCATTTGAGACACCTGAGCATGGGTCATACATCAGCTTGTCTTTGGCTCTTTTTCCATTTCTCTTGTGTCTTGATATTTGCAATATTGTAGCTCATTACTGTCAACTACATTCACTATATGATCCCTTTTTTGCCAATTCTTGTTTAACTCTCATATTGAGAGTTAAACAATATGTACTGTTGTTGGAATATCCATAATATGTTTATGTTTAGTTGGAGAACTGCGCCATTGTAGACGCAGTTATCAAAATAGTGCAAAAAACTTCTCTATGTATTTATATTATTAAACTAAGTATATTTCATTGCCATAGTTACTAACCTATAATCAGTTGACATGCAGCCATCTTTTGATACAAATCACATTAAATAGACTGTAAGATGATTATTTCCACATAATTATTGTATGTGAATGTGGACTTTCCTGGCATATACTGCTGATGAAATCTTCTTGTGCTTTGATCCAGGCGGCTACCTTAAAATTCAATGATGTTTCAACGAGTGTGACACTCATCAAAATGTTGCGAAATTTCAACACAGCCACCCGGATGGAAACCCTAGAGGATTCTATAATCACTATTATACATCGTACAAATAGCCTATGGTACAAATAGCGTAACAGACTGCTGTCAGATATCTGTTAGGACATTAGGAATCACCACGTGTTCAAAACTAAAGTAAAAGAGTACCTTCTTGATCACTCGCATAATGTATCAGAATATTTGCATTCAGGGACATAAATTATGCTGAGCACTTATTTTCATATTAAACAGCTTTAACTTTACTAGTGTATGTGTAGGGAGAAAGAAAGCACAAACAAATATTTATCAGCAAGGGCTGTATGTGACAGCCATTGCCAACAGAACACAGTAGCCTGTTTTTGTTTCAAACAAAATGGTTTTTAATGTGCAACATTATGGGCTAATTCAGTAGAGTGGCCCCAGTTTAATCTAGTGTGATATTTGGTTTAACAGTATGCAGCAAAAGGGATTACAAAATGCACCTGTACTCCAGCTGCTAGAGGACATAAGCTGAACTGAATATTGCACTAGATTAATTATAGACCACTGTAACGAGGAAGAAACCATCTTTTTCTATTGATACTGGGCATCATATTAAATCTGAAATGTTTGCCAAAACAACAGAGAAAATTTGTGTTGCAACTTTTAGGAGAGCCTGGAATTTTGTGTGTCCATTCAGTAGAGTGACCCTAAAGTAAGCTAGTTCCATATACAGTTTAACAGTAAGTATTAACAGTCAGCACAATGAGGAGCATAACCAGCATTCCAGCAGCAGCTGAGTAGTGCCATTGTGTGTTGGTAGCTTATAAGCAGTGTGACGAGGACTCCCACACTAGAAAGGGCAATCTGGACAAGGGAGACATAGTGAACGAATGTTTAACAAACTTCAGAGTTCTATTGTTATTGAGCTATCAAAAGCAAGCCACATAGCCACATTACTAGTACAGCATGCTACAGTTATCATATTCAAGACTTTTGTCAGACCGACTTGTGTGGCAGCTGGTGCTGAGGGGGATGTATGTAATACTGCTGGAGCACTGTTTATTCTTTGTGTTTTACTGGCCCTGTTAATAAAAAGCTTTAAACTGAATATCACACTGGACTAATTTGGGATTGAGCCATTGAATGTGTAGGTAAATTTCCTTCAAAAATAATTTTGATTGTAATGCAAAATAAACTGATGTTTTCCATTAATGCTGATCAGTGTGTGAAACATGTGATGATCAGTTTTTGTTTAGGCTGACACCATCAAACACTGTAAAAAGAAGTGGCAAATACCTGTTGAAACAGTAGAGTAATGCACACGACAGCTTTTAAGACTTGATGTGTATGTATGTGTAAGTAATTCTCACAATTATCAATGTGAGTGGATTAGAACTAGTTGTAATTGATTCTTAGTAAAAGTAATGGGAGCAGTGTGTTGTGATGGGTAATTTGACTTGTTCTCCATCCCTGAAGACCTTCCTTCAAATGTTCAAATGTGTGTGAATTCCTAAAGGACCAAACTGCTTAGGTCATTGGTCCCTAGTCTTACAGACTACTTAAACTAACTTTTGCTAAGGACAACACACACACACACACACACACACACACACACACACACACACACGAGGGAGGACTCGAACCTCCGGCAGGAGGGGCCGCGCAGTCCGTGACATGACGCCTCAAACCGCACGGCCACTCCTCATGGCAGACCTTCCTTCATAATAGAACACAAGGTGTTACTAAATGAATGAAAAACTGAACTTTACTGTTGATCACTCAAGAAAAAGACTCCCTCTCTCTAGGTTATTTATTAAACTACAGATGTTGAAAATTCTCTGAGGACATTTATCTGAAAACCAGTGCTTTAAGTATGTTTGCAAGGAATAGTATTCTTCTGTTAGAATACAAGCACATCAGAATATGAAAAATGTTTACACTGCTACCTGTGCTGTGTAAAATATCTGTGCTTGAAGGAGTTAAGCATGAAGTTCAGATTTCTACATGCCTGACTATGGCGTAGTTTCCCACTTTGCTGAGTATTGCACTCACACAGTATTTCATTGTGCTTGTTTCCATTACATATTTAAGATGATACTGTATCACTATAATTATTGCTGTTAAATTCATCAAGCAACATGCCAGTGTTATTATATTGAAAAATGTTATTTATTTCAGATACTGGAGCTTTGGCGTCTGATCCATTCTTAGAAATGTTTTATGAACAGCGTTGTCAAAGTGAAGTCATAAGGCATTCGAAAGGATCAAAAATTCTTGGTATGGCGATAAGCCCAGTTTGTGAAAGAAGAGTTGGTAAGTTGATAGCAGATTGGAGTATATTTTTTTGCCACTCTAAATATTTGTTTTCCCTTTCTGTCACATAATAAATATATTTTGGTTTTTCTAAGCACTGTTCATCAGCACTGGCAAAGTGGTGTTATTGGAAATGCAAGTAGCTGCAGGAGAAATTGCATTTCCATTGAATACCAGCCCAGGAGAACAAATGAAAAGATCCAAACTCTCTCCTCGTCAGGAGACACTAGAGGAACTTGTTGGACCTCTTTTAAATGTATGTTTCTATCCATTTACTACTGAATTATGAGACTACTTTGAAGTGCATATTATGAAACAATATTGTTTGAACAATATGTGTTAGAATAAAATGGGGAAAAATCAATTCCAGCAAATTTTCTTTGACAGTAACAAGAACCTGTTACTAAATACAGCTGTGCAAATTTTCTTATTTATGGTAGCACAGATTTTGTAGTGTATTGAGCTATGGATACAGTGTATAGTTTCTTCTTTCTTCTTTATGTCATGGTAAATTATTGTAATACCAACTGATTCCAAAATGTTGTCAATAATAGCCAGAAGCTTATTACAGTGACGAGAAATAACATTACAGTTTGTAATGTAGCACTGGAATTTAATGATCTTCAGGGTTTGTTAGAACAACATGGTGAGTAATTTTATACCAGGAACTTGTGTTTTTTAGTTGTTTATTACAAAGCTAGATCAGTAGTGACTCTGGAACTGTGGCAGATGGAACCAATTATATATTCATTAAGTTAAGTAGTCTAAATGTTGGCTTTCAGAAATACAATCTACTGTATAGTGATGGGTCATGGACTATCTTACATGCTTGTTTATCACTTTCGGCATTAAACTTCAGCAATTGCTGAAACAAACATAGCAAATGCAGCCATGCAAATGTGTTAATCTAGATTCTTCACGTGACTCCCAGAAATAGTAATCCAGTAGTATCACACCCGCTGACCAAGTTGGCCAGAATACAAGATTATAACATCCAGCCTTATTGTTACACAAATAATATACCAAGGTGATCCTGACAATGAAGGAATAAGAGGGGAATTAAAATTTATTCTCAGTGATAATTTTCATGTGTGATTTGTGCCTAAATGACACCCTGTTGTGTGTATATCTACAGTCACAGTAGCAAGACGAATTTAATCAATTATAATAAATGACTGAAGATGTTATGTCCCTGTCTTCGTATCTCTAAGTAAATTCCTAATCACTGACAAAAAATTTGTCAATAGAATTTGTTTGCAACCTGCACAGGAATGAGTTACTGTTCAAAGATATTTCGAATGTTTTATAATGTAAACATTTATTTCTTCAGTTTCAAGATATGTAAAGTAGGAAAGAAATTATTAAACTTAAAATACTATATCATAATACAGTGTGACATTTCTGTTTGCCACTTTGCATTACACTGCAAACAGGAGCTACCTAAAAGTTTTCCATGGTGTCCTGATGTTCAGTAGTTTGTAACACTTGTTTCAAGGTAGAATCAGAATGTTTGTGAATTTGTTCACGAATCCTGCTGTCTGGCACATTGCAAGTAATTGCATCACCAATCATTGTGTCACTATAGTACTGTCCACAGCTACATTGAAAACAACACTGTCATGTCAAACCCTGAAGTTCAGTGACTCACTGATAGTATGTCTGTTCTGGCTTTTTCCGCAATCGAAAGAAGTTGTAACAAACTGCTGAGTGAGGCAGTAAACTCCAGTGTCATCCATTGACAAGAAATAAGGAAGTTTCACAGTACCTTGCACTTGATATGTAGTGTGATGAGCATTGACCTGAGCTTAGTACTCGTTCTACTCCTCTTGCTGGTCATTGAAAGTTCGGAACAATGGAATGCATGGAAGTGGTGCCATGGACGTGGCTGGCTGTTGTGGGGTTGATGCAGCAGCAGCTTGTACATTAATGAGCTGCTGGACTGCCATCATCAACTGTGACATTTGATTTTTCTGAAACTGAATAAAGTGCATTAGATCAAAGCCAGCAACAGCTGGTGGTGTAGGCACTGGTGTCGTAGGAGGTGGGTTAGAGGCCATTTTAATGAGAGGAGCACTGCAACAAAGTAAATATACACAGTTAATGAAAGTGTTGTGGCTATTCTGCAAAAAAAGAACCCATTTAGCAGTAACACACCTCTGAAAGGAAGTAGAGAAATATAAGTGATGAGTTGTGATGGAGTGGTGTAGAATGAAGGTGTCATTGCTTCTGGAATCCTTGTCACCAGATGTTGTTTTGACTACTGTGCTGTCAGTGATGACACATAAAAGGAATTTTTGTAAGCTACCATTGTCCTTTGCATAATCTATGAGCAGTTTGTAGCAAATTACTGTTTGTGATTTAGTTACTGTAGCAGATTTTCTAACTTATTATGTTACATCTAGGTTTCCCTTAAAGAGGGGTAGCCCAACATATTATCTGCATTTATCATAAATTAATTCTGTTTTCAACTTTGCTTAGAACTATAATTAACCTCAAAACGTTTTAGGAAACTAGTAGTTTTTACCCCAGGTTTTTGTGTTGAATTAATAAAAAAAAATCTCGTTTTATGTATTTGCTTCAATTCTTATAGGGAATTAGCAACTTTTTAGCTCAACAGGTTAAAAGATAATCAGTGGGCTTAATTTAAAGTTATTTGTTCGCTGCCTTATAAATACATTGCACCACCCAAAATGCAGTCCCACTGTGAATGCTGTTCTTGAACATAGGAGGAATTGGTTGACATTTGTAAGCAGCTGAAAATCGCCCTGACTACAGTCAGATTACTGGCAGCTGCTGTGAATTGGTGTGTTTGAAGAGCTCCTGAGAGTAGTGTACCTGTGATACCTGTACCAGAGGTACTTCACGTATATCCTCTCTTGTGGATCCTGTCTCCTCTGCAGAAAGTACAATGTCTGCTATTACTCATCCACTTGGCCATGAGTGGTGTGTCAATGGTAGATCTAGGTGTCCTCTTCAGGATGGACTGGGACCAGGGGGGACTCAGGGTGTTGTACAGGTCCCCCTAACCAACAAGTTTGAAGTGCTGTCTTTAACTGAAACTGTGCCAGTGGAATTCACTTCACCTCTTTTTGGAGGAACTTGTTTTGTCCAGTGTCAGGAGGAGATAAACGGAAAAGGTTAGGGGCCTATTAAAAAATGGTTCAAATGGCTCTGAGCTCTATGGGACTTAACATCTGAGGTCATCAGTCCCCTAGAACTTAGAACTACTTAAATGTAACTAACCTAAGGACATCACACACATCCATGCCCGAGGCAGGATTCGAACCTGCGACCGCAGCGGTCGCGCGGTTCCAGACTGAAGTGCCTAGAACCGCTCAGCCACACCGGCCGGCAGGGGCCTAATAATCATCAATAGTTCAGACATACGGGTAATGATGGTACCCTTTTGGGAAATGGCAGCAAAGGATGGGAAAGGTCACCAGGTGCACTCAGTAAGTATGCTTGGGGGCCTCATTCACATGTTGGAGAGGCTATTAGAGAAGCCATTGAGAGAACAGGGTGCAAGCAGCTACATAGAGTGGTGCACATTGGAACAAACAATGCCTGTCATCTCGGGTTTGAGGTCACTCTTGGGTCATTCCAGGGACTGGCAGAGAAGGCTGAGAAGATCGGCTTTGCGCATGGAGTTTCAACGAAGCTCACAATTTGCAGCATCGTCCACAGTTCTCCGTTGAGTAGAAGGACTGAACCAGAGACTTCGAAAGTTCTGTTGCATGCTAGGCTACGACTTCCTGGACTTGTACCCTGAGGTTGAGAACTGTAGGGGCCCCCTTAAAGGGCCAGGTGTGCATTACACATCAGAGGCTGCTACTTAGGTAGCCGACTGTGTGTGGGGTGCACACAAGGTTTTTTTTTTTTTTAGAGAACCTCCTTCCAAAGATAACAATAGCTGTAGGAAACCCAGAAGTATCGGTGCAAGACCAAAAGAAATGCCACCCATAGGTGAGAGTATTAATATCCTGATGCTAAACTGCCAACAGATTTGCAACAAAATGCGAGTTTGGAGCGCTCCTGAAAAGCAGTGAAGCTCACGTAATACTAGGCACAGAAAGCTGGTTGAAACGTGAAATAGATAACAGTGAGATTTTTTAGGAAAATTTAAGTGTATATTGAAAGAGTAGGCAAATTGGAAATGGAGGTGGTGTATTTGTCACAGTAGACAAGAAACTCAAATCCACTGAGGTAGAAATTGAAGCTGCATGTGAGATTGTTTGGGCAAGATTCTTCAGTATTGATGATGGGCATAAAATGATAATTGGATCCTTCTATCACCCATCACACTCATCTCATGATGTAACAGAAAACTTTAGAGAAAAAAATCATTAGTGGAGACTTTAATCATCCAACAATTAACTGGAAAAAATTACAGTTTTGTTAAACTTTACAAAATGCTTTCTCTGAAAACTGCCTAGAGCAGACCTATTTGAGGATGTCCACGTCGAAACTGGTGTTGGTGACCATGATGTGGTTGTGTAACAAAGATTTCCAAAGTACAAAGGACAAATAAAAAAAGCAGAAAGGTGTATATGTTCAGTAAACTAGATAAAGAATCAGTAGTGTCATATCTCAATCAGGAACTTGAAATTTTCAGCACAGGTCAGGAGCATGTAGAAGAACTCTGGCTCAAATTTAAAAGAATAGTTGACCACACACTGGATGTACCCAGCAGAACAGTTCATAATGGGAGGAAACCTCTGTGATATACAGTCACTGTAAAGAAACTTCTAAAGAACCAGAGATTGCTGCATAATTGATGTAAAAGAAAAGTGTAGGGCTATAGATGCAGATAATGAATGAAACACATTTGGCTGTCAAGAGAACAAAGTGTGATGCCTTCAATGACTACCATAGCAGAATATTATGAAATGAAAGAGAGTAAAGTGTGATGCCTTCAATGACTACCATAGCAGAAACTTATCAAATGATATTTCTCAAAACTCAAAGAAATTCTGGTCATATGTAAAGGTTGTTAATTGCACCAAAGTAAGTGTCCAGTTCCTGGTGATTGAGGGCAGTGAAGCAAAAGCTGAAATGCTCAACTCCATTTTCAAATGTTCCTTTAAAAAGGAAAATCCAGGAGAACTGTCTTAATTTACTTCTTGTACCACTGAAAAAACAATTGAAATAAGAAACAGCTGAAAGCATTAAAGTTGAACGAAGCTCCATGGACCGATGGAGTCCTTGTCAGATTCTATACTGAATTTGTGGCTGAGTTAGCTCCTCTTCTAACTGTAATCTATTGTAAGTCCCACAAACAAAAACTGTGCCCATTTCTTGGAAAAAGGCATGGGTCACACCCGTCTGCAAGAACGGTAGTAGAAGTGATCCACAAAACTGCCGTCTAATATCCTTGACAGATTTGTTGTAGAATTGTAGAACATATTCTGAGTTCAAACATAATGAGATATCTTGAACAGAATGATCTCCTCAAAGCCAACCAGCATGTATTTCAAAAACGTCGATCATATGGAACCCAACTTGCACTTTTCTCACATTACATACTGAAAGCTTTGGATCAAGGCAGTCAGTTAGACACTGTATTTCTCGATTTCTGAAAAGCATTTTACTCAGTACCACACCTATGCTTATTGTCAAAAGTATGATCATATGGGGTATCAAGTGAAATTTGTGTCTGGGTTG
Source organism: Schistocerca serialis cubense (assembly GCF_023864345.2). Lineage (NCBI taxonomy): Eukaryota > Metazoa > Arthropoda > Insecta > Orthoptera > Acrididae > Schistocerca > Schistocerca serialis. Next base: position 827,091,786 of record NC_064638.1, read on the forward strand.
AGGACTTTTTGATAGGGAGGATGCAACATGTAGGGAAGAATGCAACATGTTATCTTGGATGGAGAGTCATTGTCAGATGTAGAAGTAACTTCGGTTGTGCACCAGGGAATGTGTTGGGACTCTTGCTGTTCATGTTGTACATTAATAACCTTGCATACAGTGTTAACAGTAAAATCAGTCTATTTGCAGATGGTTCAGTTATCTGTAATTAAGTAATATCTGAAAGAAGCTGCATACATATTCAATCATATCTTGATAAGATTTCAAAGTGTTGCGAAGACTGGCAACTTGTTTTAAATGTTCAGATATGAAAAATTTTGCACTTCACAAAACAAAAAAATGTAGTATCCTATGACTATAAAATCAATGAGTCACTGATGGAATTACCCAGCTCATACAAATACATGGTTATAACACTTTGTAGGGATATGGAATGGAATGATCACATAGGTTCAGTCATGGGTAAAGCAGATGTTGGTAGAATACTGGGGAAGAGCAATTAATCAACAAAGGAGATTTCTTACAAATCACTCATGTGACCAATTCATGTGTTGAACATATTCAGAGGAGGACAGCAAGAATGGTTACAGGTTTGTTTAGTTCGTAGGAGAGTGTCACAAAGATATTGAAGGAGCTGAATTGGAAGACTCTTAAAGATAGACGTAAACTATCCTGAGAAAGTCTATTAGCAAAGTTTTTCAAGAACCGGCTTTAAATATTACTCTAGGAATGTACTACAACCTCCTATATGTCACTCACATAGGGATCGTGAATATAAAATTAGAATAATTACTGCACGCACGGATACAGTCAATCATTCTTCCTGCACTCCATACTTGAATGGAATAGGAAGAAACCCTAATAACTGGTACAGTGGGGCATACCCTCTGCTGTGCACCTCACAGTGGTTTGCAGAGTATAGCTATGGATGTAAAAGGTGGGAAGTTGCGATGGCCGGTGGTAGGACTACCAAATCATCTGAACAAAACACTTTCTAATTAATAGAAAACTTTATTTCTGTAAATAAAATAAACATAACTTAATTTGATTTCTATGCTTCTTGTGCCTCCTACATACAAGTATTTTACTCTTTATTACTACTCACAGAACGCAGGCTAAGTAACATCTTCATGTTACTCAGTACTGATGCTCTCCAAGTCTGCGACCAAACTAGGGCCGACCAACGGTGCGCGGCTGGTTAAATCAGCGTTGACAGAGGGAGCTGAACTCTGTTTTCCTAGAGAAGTAGCACTGCTTGCTCTTTCCATTGGTGTGAGGTTCAGAGGCTTCTTGAAAGTCCTTTTTGACTTGCCCTTTATAGTTTTCTTAATACAAATATTTTTGCTTGAGTTTGTTTTTTTGAATAATTTCAACTTCTTTAAAGGATTCAGAAAGATGTTGATGCCAGTTTTGTCCTCAGTTCCCCATTTGAGCTGTACTAATGATGGAGAAAGGAAATCACTTACCTTCTTTTTGAAGTGAGAATACTTTCAGAGAAAATCGGTACAGAACATCATGTAAATGTATATACGCATTGCACATTTAGTAACAAATAGCTTCATTTAAAATTGTGCATGATATTTCGGAACTTGTAGATTGAACTTCAAGTACTCTGGTTTCCACAACATCTACTTAAATCCTTTCATGTGACTTCTTGTGTTGGCTGTTAACCAAAATGATATTATACATGATATTTACAAAAAGGTATGATAAAAATAAATTAGTCTTAGCTGAAAATAACTCTGGATACAATTATAGGTCCAAAATTGACAAAATGCACTGCTGTTCCAACTCATAGCGCTTAATGTAAGTAAGTGATGTGAATTAATTTAAGGTAAATGTCCATAGGCGTTCAAGTTGAATGAATTCACGTTTAAAGACCTAGCCTAAGTAGATACCATCAGGACCAGAAAGCTAAGAATTTCTGTTGAAACTTCAGTGAATTATATCAGAAGCTGAAAGAACAAATGAATGATGCCAGTGAAAGTCAAGAAAGGTATTTCACTTCCTTGCACAAAGTATCACATACCTACTGCCAAAAGATTCACAAACTGGAGACCTACCAGGTTACCATCTCATTACCAATTTAACAAGATTTATAATAATAGTTATTGTTATCACATTGTGGTTGTTGTTGCCGTTGCTGCCATTGCTGCATTTCTGAAGGTACTGCGATAAAAACAGTATCTTGTTGAACAGTTGGGAACATGCAAGAAATATACCAAATATTGGGAAGAACTACTATACAGTGTGTGTAGCTAGATTTGTAAGATGTGTTGAAATTCATTTGTAGCCTATGTAGAATATTGTACTATACAGTTTGTGAAAAAACCACAACCTCTGCTGATGGGTGTAAAGACATTTCATTGTTGAAATACATGATAACTTTTTGGGATATTAAAAAGCATATTGAATACAGATGCATTCAGCTTTTGAGAAATCAAATGGATTCAGATTATGAGAAATAACCTCATCAAAATTCACATTGCATATGATACTATCTCCGTTTTATTATTATTATATTTTTGAAAAACTTGCAGAAGACCTAATGCCCTTTCACTTTGCTGTCTTGGGCAACATTAATGTGAATGCACCAAATGGGGGTAATGGGAATTCAACCCGTTCACAGGTGAAACCCTTAGTTATGTTAAAGTAAGGCTGCAGTAGATACCATGCAAGCTTTAAGGTGGGAAGTCTGCTGACAAGATGTTGATTTGTGAGATTTACCGATGTGTTGGACATAGTCAAACAAAATATGAGTGTCACATAGAACAAAGAATTTGATCAGCACTATTAATACTCATATTTTTTCTGACTATTAGATTGTTGATTTGCTGTGATCAGTAAAAGAAATTCCCAGCACAAGCGAGAAGAGACACCAAGATGACAGTAAAATGAACTATGTTTTCAATATGCAACACACAAGAGAACAACAGCTTCCAATGGTTTTCCTTAACAGAATACGAGGGGATGGTTGTACAGCTTTAACTATTGCCTAGAAAAGTAAAGTTATGTAATTTTTTGTTTGTTTGGAGGTAAATGTCTGTAGCCACTGTACTGAAGCATGCCATAAGAGGACCCAAGCCAAAACAATGCATCCCATTGATAAAGTCAAGTATCGTGTCCTAATTCATTTCCGACATTTGAAGAGTAACACAGGAAAAATTCGTTCTGAGTTAGTAGAAATGTATGATAACAGTGCACCCTCACATGACACAGGCTTGTTTCATCTCACTGAAAGAGCCTTCTCTCAATGAGTTGAAACAAGTCTGAATGATGAGGAATCAAGTGGCAGACCAATCCTTTGTGAAGGCCCCCATGCTCAAAGACCAGTGAATCACAACTGAGGTAATAGCAGAAAAATCAATGATGGATCATTTTTTAACATCTTACATGACATTTTGAACATGTCATAGGCTGCCACCCACTGGTTTCCTGATAACACTCATTTAAAAAGCCTACTGAACTGAGGTAGTAGTGGAACTGCTGCAGCTGTATTAGGCAAATCCATGTGACTTCTACTATTGTCTAATCACTACGGGTGAGTGCTGGGTGTATCACTGCGACATTAAGACAAAAGAGCAAAGAAAGCAGTGGAAATGTGGATGCAGCTTTGCCAAAAAAGGCAAAGACTGAAACATCATCTCGCAAGGCGATGCCACATGTTTTTTGAGACTACCATTGTGCATTGCTAGCAGATTATACTCGTGGGTGGCAAACCATCACTGGAGTGTACTACTGAAATCTCTTGATGACATTATAGGAGGCTGTCAAGGTGAAGCATTATGGGAAGCTGTTAAAGAGATTGGTTTTGCTCCTTGAGAGTGCACCAACTCAGTCTGCATGTGACAGAGTCACTCATTTTGCTTCATGGGGCTATGAAATTTTGCTTTGTGTCTCCTAGGTGTTTATTGTTATTATTCTACCCTTAAGCCATTAGATACAAGATCTTATGTTGTCTTCTGAGAAGTAATGTGCATCTTCTTGTGGATGGGCAGCATCCAATTTAATTCTTACTTGTGTCCGGCAGAAGACAAACTACAGACACACTTGTTCTTCAGAAAAGCCTCAAAATATAAAGTACACAGTGCATTAGTATTCATCAACAGCCATATGACGTCCACTGCTGGCAAAATACCTCCACCAGATTTCTTCACCATGAATTATGATCTTCAACAGAGCACAACTTAATCATACCTAACACTTGGTTCAAGAATCATAAAAGAAGGTTGTATACATGGAAGCAGCCTGGAGATACAGACAGGTTTCAGATAGATTATATAATGGTAAGACAGAGATTTAGGAATCAGGTTTTAAATTGTAGGACATTTCCAGGGGCAGATGTGGACTCTGACCACAATCTATTGGTTATGAACTGTAGATTAAAACAAAAGAAACTGCAAAAAGGTGGGAATTTAAGGAGATGGGACCTGGACAAACTGACCAAACCAGAGGTTGTACAGAGTTTCAGGGAGAGCATAAGGAAACAATTGACAGGAATGGGGGAAAGAAATACAGTAGAAGAAGCATGGGTAGCTTTGACGAATGAAATAGTGAAGGCAGCAGAGGATGAAGTAGGCAAAAAGATGGGGGCTAGTAGAACTCCTTGGGTGACAGAAGAGATATTGAATTTAATTGATAAAAAGAGAAAATATAAAAATACAGTAAATGAAGCAGGCAAAAAGGAATACCAACGTCTCAAAAATAAGATCGACAGGAAGTGCAAAATGGCTAAGCAGGCATGGTTAGAGGGAAAATGCAAGGATGTAGAGGCGTATCTCACTAGGGGTAAGATAGATACAGCCTACAGGAAAATTAAAGAGACCTTTGGAGAAAAGAGAACCAGTTGTATGAATATCAAGAGCTCAGATGGAAACCCAGTTCTAAGCAAAGAAGGGAAAGCAGAAAGGTGGAAGGAGTATGCAGAGGGTCTGTACAAGGATGATGTACTTGAGGACAATATTATGGAAATTGAAGAGAATGTAGATGAAGATGAAATGGGAGATAATATAGCATGAAGAGTGTGACAGAGCACTGAAAGACCTAAGTCAAAACAAGGCCCCGGGAGTAGACGACATTCCATTAGAACTACTGACAGCCTTGGGAGAACCAGTCCTGACAAAACTCTACCATCTGGTGAGCAAAATGTATAAGACAGGCGAAATACCCTCAGACTTCAAGAAGAATTTAATAATTCCAATCCCAAAGAAAGCAGGCGTTGACAGATGTGCAAATTACCGAACTATCAGTTTAATAAGTCACGGCTGCAAAATACTAATGCAAATTCTTTACAGACAAATGGAAAAACTGGTAGAAGCCGACCTCAGGGAAGATCAGTTTGGATTCCGTTGAAATATGGGAACACGTGAGGCAATATTGACCCTACGACTTATCTTAGAACCTAGATTAAGAAAAATCAAAACTACGTTTCTAGCATTTCTAGACTTGGAGAACGCTTTTGACAATGTTGACTGGAATACTCTCTTTCAAATTCTGGAGGTGGCAGGGGTAAAATACAGGGAGCGAAAGGCTATTTACAATTTGTACAGAAACCAGATGGAAGTTATAAGAGCCGAGGGACATGAAAGGGAAGCAGTGGTTGGGAAGGGAGCAAGAAAGGGTTGTAGCCTCTCCCCGATGCTATTCAATCTGTATATTGAGCAAGCAGTAAAGGAAACAAAAGAAAAATTTGGAGTGGGTATTAAAATCCATGGAGAAAAAATCAAAACTTTGAGCTTCACCAATGACATTGTAATTCTGTCAGAGACAGCAAAGGACTTGGAAGAGCAGTTGAACGGAATGGACAGTGTCTTGAAGGGAGGATATAAGATGAACATCAACAAAAGCAAAACGAGGATAATGGGATGTAGTCAATGCTGAGGGAATTAGATTAGGAAATGAGACACTTAAAGTAGTAAAGGAGTTTTGCTATTTGGGGAGCAATAACTCTGATGATGGTTGAAGTAGAGAGGATATAAAATGCAGACTGGCAATGGCAAGGAAAATGTTTCTGAAGAAGAGAAATTTGTTAACATCGAGTATAGATTTAAGTGTCTGGAAGTCGTTTTTGATAGTATTTGTATGGAGTGTAGCCATGTATGGAAGTGAAACATGGACGATAAATAGTTTGGACAAGAAGAGAATAGAAGCTTTTGAAATGTGGTGCTACAGAAGAATGCTGAAGATCAGATGGGTAGATCACATAACTAATGAGGAGGTACTGAATAGGACTGGGGAGAAGAGGAGTAGAGGAGTTTGTTGCACAACTTGACTAGAAGAAGGGATCGTTTGGTAGGACATGTTCTGAGGCATCAAGGGATCACCAATTTAGTATTGGAGGGCAGTGTGGAGTGTAAAAATCATAGAGGGAGACCAAGAGATGAATACACTAAACAGATTCAGAAGGATGTAGGCTGCAGTAGGTACTGGGAGATGAAGAAGCTTGCACAGCATAGAGTAGCATGGAGAGCTGCATCAAACCAGTCTCAGGACTGAAGACAACTACAACAACAGTGCACATCTGTGATGCTCTGCTTATTTTCTAATATTGGGCATTCTCCTCCTATTAGGAGGTTGTTATATATATATATATATATAATGGAAGGAAACATTCCACGTGGGAAAAATTATATATAAAAACAAAGATGAGGTGACTTACCGAACAAAAGCGCTGGCAGGTCGATAGACACACAAACAAACACAAACATACAGACAAAATTCAAGCTTTCGCAACAAACTGTTGCCTCATCAGGAAAGAGGGAAGGAGAGGGGAAGACGAAAGGAAGTGGGTTTTAAGGGAGAGGGTAAGGAGTCATTCCAATCCCGGGAGCGGAAAGACTTACTTTAGGGGGAAGAAAGGACAGGTATACACTCGCACACACGCACATATCCACCCACACATCCCTCTTTCCTGATGAGGCAACAGTTTGTTGCAAAAGCTTGAATTTTGTGTGTATGTTTGTGTTTGTTTGTGTGTCTATCGACCTGCCAGCGCTTTTGTTCGGTAAGTCACCTCATCTTTGTTTTTTTATATATATATATAATATGGTTATAATAGAGGGAAACATTCCACGTAGTAAATATATATCTAAAAACAAAGATGATTTGACTTACCAAATTAAAGTGCTGGCAGGTCGACAGACACACAAACAACCACAAACATACACACAAAATTCAAGCTTTTGCAACAAACTGTTGCCTCATCAGGAAAGAGGGAAGGAGAGGGAAAGACGAAAGGAAGTGGGTTTTAAGGGAGAGGGTAAGGAGTCATTCCAATCCCGGGAGCAGAAAGACTTACCTTAGGGGGAAAAAAGGACGGGTACACACTCGCGCACACACACACATATCCATCCACACATATACAGACACAAGCAGTCTGGTCTCCAAATATGTCTGCTTGTGTCTGTATATGTGTGGATGGATATGTGTGTGTGAGTGTATACCCGTCCTTTTTTCCCCCTAAGGTAAGTCTTTCCACTCCCGGGATTGGAATGACTCCTTACCCTCTCCCTTAAAACCCACATCCTTTCGTCTTTCCTGATGAGGCAACAGTTTGTTGCGAAAGCTTGAATTTTGTGTGTATGTTTGTGTTTGTTTGTGTGTCTGTCGACCTGCCAGCACTTTCATTTGGTAAGTCACATCATCTTTGTTTTTAGATATATTTTTCCTACGTGGAATGTTTCCCTCTATTTTATATATATATATATATATATATATATATATATAAAATGTAACTTACCAAACGAAAGCGTTGGTATGTTGATAGAGACACTAACAAACACATACACACACACAAAATTCAAGCTTTCGCAACCCACGGTTGCTTCATCAGGAAAGAGGGAAGGAGAGGGAAAGACGAAAGGATGGGGGTTTTAAGGGGGAGCTTAAGGAGTCATTCCAATCCCGGGAGCAGAAAGACTTGCCTTGGGGGGAAAAAGGGACAGGTATACACTCGCATGCACACACATATCCATCCGCACATATACAGACACAAGCTCAAGCAGACATATGTAAAGGCAAAGAATTTGGGCAGAGATGTCAGTCGGGGCGGAAGTACAGAGGCAAAGACGTTGTTGAATGACAGGTGAGGTATGAGCGGTGGCAACTTGAAATTAGCGGAGGTTGAGGCCTGGTGGGTAACGGGAAGAGAGGATATATTGAAGGGCAAGTTCCCATCTCCGGAGTTCTGATAGGTTGGTGTTAGTGGGAAGTATCCAGATAACCCAGACGGTGTAACACTGTGCCAAGATATGCTGGCCATGCACCAAGGCGTGTTTAGCCACAGGGTGATCCTCATTACCAGCAAACACTGTCTGCCTGTGTCCGTTCATGCGAATGGACAGTTTGTTTTTGGTCATTCCCACCTAGAAAGCTTCACAGTGTAGGCAGGTCAGTTGGTAAATCACATGGATGCTTTCACACGTGGCTCTGCCTTTAATCGTGTACACCTTCCGGGTTACAGGACTGGAGTAGGTGGTGGTGGGATGGTGCATGGGCCAGGTTTTACACCGGGGGCAGTTACAATGGTAGGAGCCAGAGGGTAGGGAAGGTGGTTTGGGGATTTCATAGGGATGAACCTAACCTTCGTAACCTCTTGGTTCATTTGTAGAATTTTCTTTACAGTGTTCCCTCTGTATACCATTCAGTCTTTTTTATAGTTCATTTTCAGATCTACTTTTGAAAGTCCTGAATAAATTTCTTCCATTTGTTTATCTGTATTTGAAACAAATATTAAAATAAAATTAGTGAAAAACATTCTAGATCATGATGATTATTATTTAAAGTGACCGGTTTTGATCTGGCCGTAGGCCATCTTCAGAATAGCACTGTGAAGGATAGAAATCATGCTAGTTTCATAAAGAAGTCAGTGATTTAGAAAAAACATAATTTATACTTACTAAAATCAAAGTTTTGTCAGCCATCAGCTTAAGTTGATGATGTCCACAACAGTTGGTAGACTGTAGTTGCTGAAACTGCTGCTGTTGGCTAGGCAGCATTGAGTTATGTAGATCTGGTCAGGGTGTGTTTGTACTGTATGACGTCAACATCAGCCAGTGAGGAACGATTTACATCAATTATGAAGGTACAGTTTATTTAAAAGTGAATAATTATAAAAAAAGTACTGCCTATAGGGTAGAACAGATTGTTAAAAATTGTAAGTAACTGTAATAAGATTATTTAAAAATGATACCTCTTGTTTCTTGTAGTACCATGTGGCGAAAATAATTCATGCAACCAGTATAATATATCCATAGCATCAGCTATTTGGTCAGTAGACTGTGTATATATGATAAACAAATGGATTTATGTAATGTAATTATCATCTATGATAATTACACAGTAATTACACTGTGCACTGAATAATACCAAATTTAGAAGAACGTTGGCACTCTCTTCTGGCCGCAGCTTGTTGTCTATGTATGGCATTGCCATGGAGACATCATAGTAAGATGACCAGCAGGTGTCAAAGATAAGTTCAGGCCAGAAGGGTGCACCAATGTTCTTCTAAATTTCATATTATCCAGAATACAAAGTAATTACTGTTTAATTATCATAAAGGATAATTATTTTACATAAATCCATTTGTTTATTCTATACACACTTTCTATTCATTAAATAACTGATGCTACGAATATATTACACTGGTTAAATAAGTTATTTCCACCAGATGGTACTACAGGGAATAAAAGATATAATTTTTAAATAATCTTTTTGCTGTTGCTCACTATATTTAACCATCTGTTCTGTCCTATAGTCACTACTTTTTATAATTATTCATTGTTAGATAAACTGCATTTTCAAATGATATGTAATTTATATAGAGCGTTCCTCATTGGCTGACACTGACATCATACAGCACAAACACGCCCTCACCAGATCCGTATAATGCAATGCTGCCTTGCTAACAGCAGCAGTTTGTGACTGAGGTCTGCTGACTGTTCTGGACATTGTCAACTTTAGTTGATGGGTAACAACTCATTGATTTTAATAAGTATAAATTATTTTATTTTAAGTCACTGACTTCTTTATGTAAGTAGCTTGATTTCTATTCTTCACAGTGCTATTCTGAAGACTAGACTGAAACTGGTCATTTTAAATAAAATAACCATTGCGATGTAGGTTGTTTTATACATTCTTCACTTTACTGATGTAAATCAACCAGTTCCCTGTGTCTCGAGAGGTATTAGTACAGGTTTGGCTGCAACCAAGTCAAAAGCTTTCTCAAAATCTGTATTTTATGATTTTTTTCGTGACATGCAAATGGACTGTTGCGTTATTTCCACTGCTAAAGCCAACTTGTTTCTTTGCCTTATTGTCATTAATTTTTTTTCTTTCTATGCATTGGTAATAATTTTAGTGACTATCTTGTAGATTAGAAAGAGAAGGCCCCTCTTCCCTGTCTCGCCATAACTGTCCACCCCACATGTTCTTCAAGTCCAGACAGTTCCATTAATGTGTTTAACAGTGTTCTGTTCACTAATCAGCTTTATTCATGGTATAAACAACAAAAAACATTGTTACCAATGTTAGTTAACAAAGCTGTTACCAAATTGACGATGGGTTTTAACACCAAAGTGTTTTTGCGAAGAGTGGTCCTATTGAAACTTGTTATTCTCCTATCCTTGTGTGACCTGAAAAATCATTTAACTCATCGCATTACAGGAGGACTCACAGTTTGATGTTGAATCCATATCTACAAGCCTTAAGGATCCTATTGAAACTTGTTATTCTCCTGTCTTTGTCTGGCCTGAAAAATCATTTAACTCATCCCATTACAGCAGGACTCATAGTTTGATGTCAAATCCATATCTACAAGCCTTAAGACAGATAAAAATATATAAATTCTCTGAAAAAATCCTAGTACCAACTAGAGATCAAATCCAGCACCTTTGGATTTGTAGTTTGGCTTACCCATGTAGTTATCAAGTTTGGAAACACAGTGTTTGTATTATTTTTAATGACGTTATCTGTTGTTACCTTATAATAAAACTTAACTAAACTTGTAGATTCAAAAGAAAACAAAATTTAATGTGAAATTTCATTCACTGAGAAATGAAACATCAGTGTACTTCTTTTCTGCAAGTGCCTATTTCATTATTTAATAAATTTAACAGGCTTAAAATATGATAGTTCATATGTCAGTGAAATAATAGTAATGAAACTTTTATAGTCATTTAATTAAAGTTTACTACACTCCATTCTAATTCAATTTCATAGGACTCTGTAGCAGCAGCTCCACCATTGCGAATTGTTGCTGTTGGTCTGTTGCCTTCACTTGCCTCTCCTGTGACATCTCTCCGCATGTGTCCTCCACTGACTACAAGAAACTGGCAGAAATATCAGCCTTTACTCGCTGTGGGTACTGCTGGAGGACTGGTACAAGTGCTGAACGCTGCAACAGGGACTGTGGACAAAGAACTTGCTTTACATACTTGTCCTGTCAGGTGAGCATTTATTGTTACTAATTGTTCTTTGAGTTATTGTTTCCTCATTTAGACAGATTAAATTCAAGTGCTGTGAATGTGGTGCAGATAGAAAATGTAAACTGTACAACAAAATTAAAGGATCACATTTTTGGAGCCTACTAATTGTCTCCCATTGTAATGCATAAATTTGAAATTTACCTCAAAGGTGCGTACAACCTTCCTCTGTAATGGTGCAATAGTTTGGCACCCTGTGATGTCACCCTCAGGATTGGGGACACTTCAAACAGCAAGGTGTGACACATGGAAGGAAAGAGGGGGAAGGAGAGAGAGAGAGAGAGAGAGAGAGAGAGAGAGAGAGAGAGAGAGAGAGAGATAGGAGGGAGGAGGGATGGGCACAGCTCAGAAATTCATATGAGCTGTAATGTGGGTAATGACATCCTGTTGGCACCAAATTTCACCACAATTATGCCCAACACCACTGTGGACATGTCACATAATGAGGTGGTTGTCACAGCCCCTCTTATCTAGATTTCTCCCCTTCTTTTGACATCTCTGTGATGGAAGTCAGAACTGCGATACACAGTGTTAAAATCACATGGTTTTGGGTAGACAAGGAAAACATTTCAGATGCACTGCCGCCCAGAATCGACACAAAAAGGCCTCAGGAGGTGCCATAAAGTGTGTCAGTGATACCTTTTCTTTTCCTGGTTTGTTGACTCCAACACATTTCACAATTGAAAATGACAGTTTGCAGTCCAGTGAACAACAAGATGTTCTTGACAACTTTCAACATTGCTAACAACCTCAGATTTTTAAACCTTTCTGTAAGGACACTGTGGGCCCGCATCCCTATTGAGCGTGATTGCACCCCTTTTGAGTGTAGCGCGACTGCAGTTTTTGCTCTCATTTGTAGGTTGGAACCACTAAGAACAATTCAGAACTGTTCAACAAAATTTGAACGTAACCTGAGGTAGGAAAGGGTACTTACGCTTTTTCAGCCTTCCTGTTTTCTGCCCTCCAGTGATGTGATCAGACAGAAGTGCAACGTTAACATGTGCATGAATAAAACGGCAAAGGGTCCCTCTAAGCCTCCCAATTTTGCAACTTTGTTGAGAATGTTACAAATGTACCTCTCAGAAACTTCAACGCCAAATTATCCTGGCAACTATTCTAGCACCTGAAGGTAAACAAACCCAACCAACAAGTGCTGAAGGTGTTGCCTAATTCTCAGGTGCTAGAGCAGCCACCACACTGATTTGGTGTTGAAATTTCTGCAGGTACATATGTAACGGGTGAAATCTGGGTAAGAGGGACTGTGACAACCTTCACATCATGTGGCATGTCCATAGTGGCTTAGGGCAGAATTTTGGTGAAATTTGGTGCCAATGTTATGTTATTAACCCACCTTAAGCTCTCATGACTTTTTGAGCAATGGCCTTCTTTTTGCCTGAGTTGACACCTCACTGTTTAAAGCATTGCTGATTTGAAGAGTGACATCACAGGGCACCTCACTTTTGCACCATTGCAATGAAAAGTTGTAGGCACCTCTGAGCCAAATTTCAAACTGATGCATTTCAATGGGAGACAGTTATTGGGTTTTGAAAAAGTGATCCTTTAATTCTGCTGCACAGTGTAGTATAATGATGTCAGAGGGTGATTTATTGAGAACACTTCTAGTGACAAATTCACTATTAAGAAGAAATAAAATATAAGTTTTGAGACTAATATGCTGTAGTGCATGAAATATTTGATTTTAGAGTACAGTTAGAATATACTGAACATAAAGCAACAAGACTGTGGAATGCAACTCTATCTTACAATTTTAAATATTTGTATCTCATTAATGCTAAAAGTTTGATTTTTGAATTGTAGCAATGCTAGCTTGATAACTGCTCTAGAGGAAGAGCAGACTGTACACAATTATTTAGTGGTTTGTACTCTCTAATTGGTTACTGTGTACATTTACAGTGAGGGAACATCCAACCCGATGCTTTTGACTTTGTTGTGACTAAGAACGTAACAGTGCTCTGTCAATACATTACATATTATGAATTTTAAAATTTTCATGGCAAATTGAAGGTTCAAACATGTTTTGGGCTGGCAGTTGGTTGTCATTTAATTCATAACATGATATTTTGACTGGGCACCTGCCAGTCATCTTCTGGTGAGCCATCGAAGACTAACGAAGATGTACTACAGTCCGCATTATATAGCATGCAGTGAGTATTCTGCGCGTGCATCAAAATTCAAATCGACAGATGGATCACCCTTCCTGGTGGCAGCATCCTTGCTGGTGGAACCACGGAACTCAGCTGTCCACTGTTTTACTATTCGCCATAGCCATTGCCGCACTCTGTTGTCTTTGATTAGAACAAATTGTGGAGATGAAGGGTTCCGTGCACTATCCAACTGAAGCTGCTACCATGGTTCATCAGATTTTCCACCAGGTGTATTTCCATAGATTGTTTAATAATGGAGTACCAAAAAGATGTTGCTGCACTCAGAATCAATCTATCGTACTCCATTGAATGCCCAGTGGAAATACAGGGGTTGGCAATAGTGGATTTGGTTGGTTGTGAAAGTGAAATGTTCTTGCTTAGTGCACCATTCTTTCACAGTGCATATGGTGTGTTCTATGTAAGCTATACCACAGTGACCAGGTATTTTGAAAATTCCAGCCTTTCGCAATAACAAGTTGTCCTTCACAGATCCTAAAAGGTCTGCAGTCTTAGATGGTGGATGGAAATCACTTTCATTTGAAAGAATTATTGCTATTTCAAACAAAATGTTGCCCACAAAAAGAAGAAAAGTGAAAGATTTTGGTGGCATATTTTCCTCTTTATCCACTTCTGAGTCTTAATTTTAACTGAGAGTGCCCCATTAATCTGCTGAGTGGAACATCCATTTCTTCTAAACACTGTCTTTAACTAAACATGCTCTTTAGGCAAACTATCTAGATCTGAGACAGTGTGATCTCTGCGTCTGAGTGTTTTAAGCATGATCATAGTTTGTGACAGGTGATGACAACTTTGTTTTTGCAAATAGAAATCAATGTGAGTGGGTTTACAATAAAATGAATGCCCCAAAGAGCCATTATTCTTTCATGTAACCAAAACAGCCAAGAAAGGCAGACAACCATCTTTCTCTATTTCCACGGAGAAGCAAATGTTGTGAATGCGGATGAGGTTGTGAAGAAACTCTATCAGTTTATCTTTTCCGCAAGGCCACTATGAAAGTATCGTCCACATACCTCCAAAATAAAGTTGGTTTAAGGGCAGCTGATTCAAGCGCTCTCTACCCAGAATCCTCCATAAAATGGTTGACTACAGTGAGAGACAGTGGGCTGCCACTGGCAATGCCGTCAGTCTGTTCAAAATAATCTTGGTTGAACATAAAATAGGTTGAGGCCAGAACATGCCATATCAAAGCAATGATGCTGCCTGAAACTTTTTGCCAATTAGTGTCAAAGAATCTGCGCGAGGGGGCCTTGTAACAAGTGATACCATATAAATGCTAATCAAATTGTGAGAACTGCTTAGATGGTAAGCCCCCAGTATATTGATAAAGCCAGATGAGCTGTGGATGTGATGTTGGCATTTTCCCACCAACAGTCTCAGCAAGGAAGTGAGATGTTTTGCTAAATCATATGTAGGTGCTCCTATATTGCTCACTACTGGTCATACTGGAACACTTTTCGTGTAAATTTTTGGAAGGCCATACAGTCATGGTGGTACACAACCATGTGCTCTTAACCTCTTGATGATCCCTCAAGGTAAGGAAAAGGCATGCAATAGTGCAGAAGTTTTCCATTGCAGACTCCCCGTAGGTTCGTAATCAAGTGTCCTATAGGTAGTGTCGCTTAGCAGACCATACAACTTTTCATACACATTATGAGGTAACAAAATGGTTGCATTACCTTTGTCAGCCTTCAGTACCACAACATCAGTGTCCTCTCATTGATTTTGTAGTGCAACCCTTTCTGCAGTCGTTACTACATTCAGGAGCAGCTTTTAGGAGAGCACAGCAAATTTCCCTTCATATTTCTTGTGCAGCATCCAAGGGAGGTGTTGTACAACTTCTTCATCACCACTCACAAAACTAATTACAAGTGGTGCTCTAGGTGTGGGAGCAAAAGGAGTCCCTTGCGTAATACAGTCAGCATTGCATTGTACAAATTTTTCTCCGTGAAACTGACAATGGAATGTCATGCAGTTACCTCTTGTGGTGACTGCTGTGGCAACACATGATCAAATTTTGCCAATTGAACTTGGCTGAAGTCACTCAATTAACCCAGCCCCATGATACAGAAGAGAGGAGTGCTGCAACTATCAACTTGAATTCTGACACATGCCTGGAATATGGGATGGAACAGAGAATGCCTTCATCAGTTTTTGGTGGCTCTCCTGAAGGTGACTGGTGACCTATAAAATATCATACAATGAGTTAAACAATGATTGGCTGCAAGCCTGAAATTTGTTTGAAGATTCAATTCTCAGGGAAAATTTTAAAATTCACGTCAGAGACCTTTTTGGGGAGGAGACGACCTCGCATATTCGAAGTTTCATCAAGCGATGTGGTAAGAGAGCAAAACTGTTAAGTTCTGTAAGCTTTTTATTCAGATGTTGGAATCGTGGCATAATACTAAAATTTGCCAGAGTGATGTATTTTATAAAGACTGCCACTCCACAGAAGATAACTGAGAAAGCTAGTCATGCTATAGTTAGAGAGAGGATTTGCTATACAAAACAAAGACTGGATGTGATTTCAGAATTGTGGCAGTTGTATATGAAGGTTGCAACACATCTGTCTCTCCTGTATTATGGGATTGAATTGGTGGAGTGACTTTGGCCAAGCTCAGTTGGATCCAAAAGGATGCAAGTTTCCAGCAGATGTCAAAATTTGATCATCTGTTGCCACAGCAGTCATTGCCCCAACTGGTAACTGCACGATGTTACATTGTCAGTTTCATGGTGAAAAATTTGGGCGATGCGATGCTGACTGTATTAAGCAAGGTGCTCAATTTTGCTGCTACACCTAGAGCACCACCTGTAATTAGTTTTGTGAGTGATGTTAAAGAAGTTGTACCTCACCATCCTTTAGATGCTGCAGAAGAAATAAGAAAGGAAACTTGCTACGCTCTTTTGAAAGTTCCTCCTCAGTGTAGTAACTTAACGACTGCAGAAAGAACTGCACTACGAAATCTAAGAGAAGATACTGACTCATTATGACCCTAGAGGACAAGTGCAATGAAAACACATGCACTACTGAATTCCTCCTCCTTGCCTCAAGAGATCAATAAGAGGTCAAGACCAAATGGTTGTGTACCACCATTACTGTATGGCCTCCCAAAAATTCATAAGGAAAGTGTTCCATTATGTCCAATAGTGAGCAACATTGGAATGCTTGCATATGATACATATGATATGTATGATTTAGCCAAACATCTCTCTTCTTTGCTGACCCCATTGCTGGGAAAGTGCTTATATCACAACCGTAACTCAGCTGAGTGTATCTATACACTGGGGGACTCTTCGTCTAAGTAGTTCTGGGCATTTGGTCAGCTCTGATGTGGGATCACTTTTTACAAAGGTGCCTCTTGCAGATTGTGTGACACTAATTGGCAAAAAGCAGACATCATTGCTTTGTTTCAGAATGTTCTAGCCTCAACCTATTTTATGTTCAACCAAGAATATTTTGAACAGACTGACGGCACCTTCAGGGGCAACCCATTGTCTCTCATGGTGTTCAACAATTTTATGGAGGATTTTCAGTAGAGAGCACTTGGATCAGCTGCCCTTAAACCAACTTATTTTGGAGGTATGTGGGCGATACTTTCATAGTGACGTCATGGAAAAGATAAACTGATAGAGTTTCTTCACAACTTCATCTGTATTCACGACAACATTCAGTTCTCCCTGGAAATAGAGAAAGATAATTGTCTGCCTTTCTTGGATGTTTTGGGTAGATGAAAGAATAATGGGTCTCTGGAGCATTCATTTTATTGTAAACCCACTCACACTGATTTCTATTTGCAAGGACAAATCTCTCATCACCCGTTGCAAACTGTGAGCATGGTTAAAACACTTGTACACAGAGCTCACACTGTCTCAGATCTAGATAGTTTGCCTAAAGAGCTTGCCCAGTTAAAGGCAGCGTTTAGAAGAAAGATTAAGAGGGCACTGTCAGTTAAAATTGAAAATCAGGAAGTGGATAAAGAGGAGAACATACCAATAAAGTCTTTAGATTTTCTTCCTTTTGTGGGCAACATTTCGTTTAAAATATCAAGAAACCACTGTAAATTTCAAGTAAAAGTGATTTTATGTCCACTGTCAAAGATTGCAGACCTTTTAGGATCTGTGAAGGAAAATTTGTTATTGTGGAAGGCAGGGATTTTCAAAATACCTGCACATTGTGGTATGGCTTACGTAGGACACACCATATGCACTGTGAAAGAATTGTGCACTGAGCAAGAACATTTCACTTTCACATCCAAGCAAATCCGCTATTTGTTGAACACTGTATTTCCAATGGACATTCAATGGAGTATGACAGAAATTTGATTATGAGCACCGCAACATCTTTTTGAGACTCCATTATTGAACAATCCATGGAAATACACCTGGTGGAAAACCTGATGAACTGTGATAGTGGTTACCAGGAGGATAGTGTGTTGAACCTATCATCTCCACAATTTATTCTAATCGAAAATGACAGAGTGCACCAATGGCCTCAGCATCTGGAACACAGAAGACAGTTGAGTACCATGGTTTCACCAGCGACAGTGCTGCCACCGGGAAGTGTTATCCGTCTGTTAACTTGAATTTTGACGCCTGCTTGGAATACTCGTAGCGTGCTGTATAATGTGGAATGGAGTACGTGTTTGTCAGTCTCTGATGGCTTATCTGAAGGTGACTTGGCAGGTGCCCAGATGCTATATTGCGCAATGTGTTAAACGACAATTGGCTGCAAGCCTGAAATTTGTTTGAAGAAATTGTATAGTGTGGAATGAAAGTTCATTGTAGTATGTGTGTAAAATACCCTTTATTTCCATGACAATTCCTCACAAAAAAGGACAAAAATAAATCATGGGTACTGTAATACGAATGACAGTTTTGGTTATGGAGATAACCAAGTCCATAACAGTGGGTGAAACAGTGTAGTGTAACTGAGTTGTTCTAACATTGGACAAGTTCCTTGAAAAGAGAGGAGCTGAACCCATTCTCATAGCCAGGTTAGCATGTGTCTTTGTTGGATTCAGAATGTACAATATCCCTCAAGTGAGGAAGTTGACAAATCCACCACAGAATCCATCTCAAATTCTTACAGTCTGTTGACTGTCTCAGTAGGCAACAGCATGGGAGTTATGAATGACAGTCTCATTGACTTCTGTCACCCTCATGAAGTCAAGAGTGAACTGACAAAGTAGTCCTGTCCCAAACATTGGATTGTGATCTTTTTATTGATATTTTTGATAGAATGCAATTATACACAAGTCAGTCAAGATTTTACCACTATGAATAGCTGTGATATGTATCTATCCCTAGTTAAAGCACTGTAAAGCTATAATTCATCAATCAGTACATGAGGGGCACACACAAGGATGGTGGACTTGCCACCAAAAGACAGGAGGGGGCCATTGCAGCTGATGCGAGGTGGACCGAAATCTGTAAAAGTAGGGAAAGGACAAGGAGGAGGATTGTGTACTATCACATTGAATTCTGGGAGAACACAGATCGTTGCCTCTCCAGCTCCCACTCTGCTTGCATTCTTCAGCACCACATGTGACACTGCACTGTATTGGTTGCTGCAGATGCTGCTACCCAAAGTGTGGTCTATCAATAACCTTAATTTGACCTAACCACTTCTAGCCTGAAATACAGGCTGATACAGGCATGTAATTCATGGGAAAGTGTACAGAGTACAGCCAATAATACCGAACATGTAAGAAAATTTTAAATTATCAATAATTTGCCAATAAATAACTCCTGTTAAGCCTCCAAGTGGGTGATGACCTGCATAGGAGTGACTGGACATACAGTGTGTCTACAAAGTCCTACTATCATTTCAGACAATCATAACTTGGGAATTTTTAGAGGTAGACAATTATGTTTTGTTGTAAAACATTTAATAAGAATTTTCTAATTTTTTATCTATTATGCCAGAATTTGAATATATGCTGCAATCATTCGTAGAACATAAAAGTGATATTAACGTTCTGGCCAAGTGTGGGTCAGCATTAGAGCGTCAACATTTTTTATTGCTTCATTGATTTGTGCATGAAAGGTAGCATTGTCATTAACTGGTGCTGTGTACATGTGATTCTTGACAGAACCCAATGAAAAGATGTCTAATGGCATAAAATCGGAAGAGTGATGGGACCATCACAACCCTTCCACCTCTTGTAAATTGTGTCACTCGGCACATCCTGCACACTCAAACTCAAATTTGGCAGTGCACCATGGTGCTGGAAGATGAACAATGGCTGCAACTCTGTGATTTGTGGTAGCAGGAACTGTTCAAGCATGTCCAGGTAACATTTCCCATTGTGGTTTTCACTTTGAAGAAAAATGGGCTTGTTACCCTATCGTGCATTAGGCCTTAACAGACATTAAGCTCTGGGCTATCATGGATGTGTTCACTTGTAGTTTGGATATTTGCAGCACCAGATTGTAATGTCATGGTGATTCGTATCTCCAGAAATACAGAACATTGCTTCATATGAAAATGGGCATTTAATCAAGTAGTCGTTGTCAGCATCTGTGGTTGCCAGCATGGGATACGTGAATGTGTACAATAGACATTTATTTGACTTCAGTACTAGGACCATATGCACTTTCTACGCAGAAACCCAGAACCGCTTACGTAACGTTGTATGGATAGTTGATAGTGCTTCCTGTAATTTTTGGGATGTACAATGAATTGACTTCTTGGAACTACATTAAAATGCAGCCTGCACTTTGTTAACACATGCTTGGGACACAGAGTGATGTCCACTTTCAAGAATGTCTTTGAACTGTCTGTCTCTCTAAAGCTTTTTAACCACTGCATTATGCTTATTTTTGCCTGTGGTACTCTCCCATACTAGTGTTGTTAATTCTGCAGTTCCAGTGTCACAGATTAGAATTCTGCATACCAGATGATGCGTTGTGCCATCTCCTAGTGTGTCGCCATTTTGATGCACTCCAAGACAAATCTACAACAAAGGAAAAAAATGAAGAAAAAAAATCTTTGAAAGCTGTTAAATGTTTTATGACAAACCATGGTTGTCTTTCTCTAATAGTTTTGTAGTGATAATTTTTTAAAATTGATAGCAAGGCATTATCGACACATTGTATTTTGTACTTTCTGGTAGTGATTTGTCCTTTAGTTTTTGATGAAGCCCACAGAGTCAAGAAATAGCTCTTACCGTCCTACATATATTTTTAAAGTAAAAAAGGCACTGTTAAAAATGACACTTCAAACACTGCCACAATCTAAAATGTCCGTATCACTAATGTATTAATTGCATTGTTAGGTATTCAAATAAGGAGTGTATTACCTACATAGGAAATAAGTTTCTGCAATAGACCTTACCCCAGCTCTGGTTCTATAATCCAGTGAATATTGATACTACATTTACAAATACATCCAAACTCTGCAAACCACTGTGAGAGACGGTATTTTGCTATTATACCTTGTATTAAGGCTTCTTCTTATTCCATTAACGTGTGGAGTGTAGGAAGAGTGACGGTTTAAATGCCTCTGTGCATGCTATAATTAATCTGATCTTCTAGTCGCAGTCTTCTACAGGAGCGAATTTTAGGGGGTTGTGTTATATTCCTAGGTTTGTCATTTAAAGCTGGTTCTTGACGCTTTGTTAGTAGACATCCTTGGGATAGTTTGTGTCTATCTTTCAGTGTCTTCCAGTTAAGTTCTTTCAGCAGCTCAATGACATTGTCTCATAAGTCAAACAAACCTGTGACTACTCATGATGCTCTTTTCCGTATACATTCATATCCCATGTTAGTCCTATTTGGTATGGGTCCCACACACTTGAGCTGTAGTGTAGGATGGGTGCACTAGTATTTTGTAAGGAATGTGCTTTGTAGACTGATTGCATTTCCCTAGTATTCTACCATTGAATGAAGTCTTCTGCCTGCTTTACCTACATGAGCCTACGTGATTTTTACATTTCTGAAAATTTAAAGCAAATTGCCACTCTTTGCAGCTCTTCAAAATCCTGTCAGCAGCTTTGTTAGACATTACATCAGTATAGATAACTGTATCAGCTGCAAAAAGTGTGAGGTTACTGTTGATATTGTCTGCAATGTCATTAATATAGAACATGAACATTAATGGTCCCAATACGCTTCCCTGTGGCACACCCCAAGTTACTTCTGCTTCTGTTGATGACTCTCCTTCCTACCAAAAAATCCACAGTTCAATCACAAATTTTGCTGGATACCACATACACGTATGATCATACATTTTATAATGAGTGTAGGTGTGATACTGTGTCAAATGTTTTTCAGAAATCTAGATATACTGCATTTACCCGACAGCCTTGATCCGTAGCTTTCAGGATGTCATGTGGAAAAAGTGAGAATTGAGATTCACATAATTGATGTTTTCCGAATCCATGCTGGTTGGCATGGAAGAAGTCATTCTGTTAGAGATAACTCTTTATCTTTGAGCTTAAGAATGTGTTCTAAGTCTCTACAAAAAATAGATGTCAAAGAAGTTGGGTAGTAGTTTTGTGAATCATTTCTGCTACCATTCTTATAGACTGTGTGACCTATCCATTCTTTTTAACTTATGGGAATGGTTTATTGTTCGAGGATGTATGGTAAATTGTGGTTAAAAGATGGGTTAACTCGGACACAGATTTGATGCAGAATCTGACAGGGATTCTATTGGGTGCTGAAGCTTTGTTCAGTTTTAGCAATTTCAGTTGTTGCTCAACACAACTGACACTAATAACTATATCACTCATTTTTGTGTGGTGTGAGAATTAAATTGGTTCAATATGCTTTGATTTTCATTTGTAAAGGAAAATTTAAAACTAGAGTTCATTGTTTCTACTTTCACTTTGCTACCCTCAATTTCAGTTCCTGTCTCGTCCATGCATGTGTGGGCACTAAAGTGGGTACCACTAACAGCCTTTATGCATGGACAGAAACTACAGCAAGTGGCAGCAATCTTTTGGTACCTGTGGACTGCATTGTAATGTTCTTATCATCATTTTTGCTCCACATGTTTCTGATTCAATAAATTAGAGGTGTTGAATAATGATCAAATTAAAACGCAACTTTCTTAGCCTTTATAGCTCTGTAGAAGAGAGAATTCACATGTATGTGTTAGAGTTATTACAATTTATAGAAAAAATCAAACTGGACTTGGAAGTTTGGAATGAAAGTTTGTCTGTATTGTTTGGTAGATTAAATTTTAATTACATGTTCCTTGAAGTATTATTCTGATCTGCCATTACCTAAGCATAGTGGAGTCAAGAAAAAGTTATGTTCTTGAATCTGAGTGAATATGCAAAAGAAAATGAACAGATTTTGAAATTTGTTTCCCTACAAAAGGTGATGAATGCAGATCTCTGTGCTAAAAACGATTTGTGATCTTTTGTTGAACATGATATGGTATTGGGACATGAAGCACAAAAATGATTACAGAGTTTCCTGTGTGAAAATATTGATTTAAAAATGCACCTTAATGTATTCAACAGAGAACTGAGCACTGGAAAAGTAAATGAAATCACAAAGAAAGTTGAGCAATACCAGAAAATGAGATCTGTAAAGAAATATTAATTAATTGTGAAACAGTTTCAAACCATTTAAATAAGGCTATGTAGTCTTAGCGTGATTCCACATGATCAGACTGTAGCTCAAAATTCTGTGTACAAAAAATAGCTGAAGCAGAACAGAGTTGCACAATTATCAAACTGTTCACTACAGATAACAAAATTTGGCCATTTATGACAATTACACAAGTAAAAGATGGTCACTGAAGTAATGTGTTGCTATGTGAATAGAGACAGACCCATTCATAATCTCTCTTCTTGTATTCCTTCAATAGAGACTCATTTCCTCCACAAATTAAATTAAGTGACCTATTCGTATTATGCACATTCTTCATTAAATATCTATTGTGCTTACATATTCTGTTTTCTTTTTGTAAGAAGTGTTTGGCCAAAACTTTGTTATTTTGAAAACCTGAAACAAATATTTCATCTTTAACTATATGTACTAAGGTAATCACTGCTCATTTTAGTACTTCAAATACAGTAGTAATAGCGATACAGTTGCTAAGCAGTTGGTGAAAAGATACAGCTGTCCAAAGAACTGATGTTTGTATAGATTCCTTATCGATAGGCAAAGACCCTGTCTATAGGCCTGTGGTTATAGGTGCAGTTAAAGTAACATCCATCACTAACAACACACGTTTCGATGGAAATACATTTATTAAACACTGTATAACTAGACACAATATGGCAGAAAATGTTACAGCACCTGAGAAAGCTGGCATCAGATTGATTCAAGGAAAGTTGTTCATAGATAAAACACACTTTTCACTTATCGATAGTCACCACAGCTTTTAGTCATGTCACTGTGCAGACCATGACAGAACTTATGTCTGTGTGCGGCACTATATGTGACAAAGAAAACACCACTCAATTGTCAACTTTGAAATGCACTGACTGCTCTGGAACTACTGGCTCCCATTTCTAACTGGCTGTTCTGAACAGTGTCATCTTGTATGAAAAAAAACTTAAAGTATCAGTTTTGTCAGGTATTCTATGATGACCTAGAGTGCTGCACAAAGTGACTTAACAAGCTACATGCAGCTCACTGATTTCTGACTGAAGAACCAAAGTATTTAGACCAAATGACAATATCTTAAACTGATGGAACTGTCCTTTAAACAGAAATATGGTGCATTTTTGTGGTTCCGGATGGAGTGGTGCTTGCCAGCACATAGTTTTCAGCTCCATGCCACTAATGTGTTTAAAGTTACTAGTAATTCTCCCATGGGCCAATCCTGTTTCAGTACCCTGCGTCAGAGCAACCTTGCATCCACAGTTGGCTCCCAAGGTAACAGAACCAAAAAGTAGAAATACAATTCAAATACGTTGACATGAAAGTATGGTACCACATCATCTTGTAAGAGTGTACTGATGTATCTTCTTTTCTTGTTTCTTGATCCCGGCTTCTTGAGATCGCTTGTGAAGAGTCACGATAAAAGTTTAGTAGTGGCATGGGACAAGCTGTTGTGGGTGAATTCGTTTCTGACTAATAATCTGTCCAGTTGATGTGAAATAATGATGTACGATAGAAGTGTTCAGATAAACCTTATTACACTTCCACAAGATTTTAAGAATTCCACCTGGCACAGTTTATCCTAGAATTGGAAGTTGATTGCTCTGTTTTAATTATGAAATGCCCGTTCAGTTGTATTGGCGTTTATTGCTGGTTGTGATGTGAACTGCTGCTTGGCAGTGTTGGTGAGTATTGAAAATCTACTTGCAATTAATGTTCATTTGTCAATAAGAATAGTGTTCATCAGTGAAATGCAATATCAATGTAGTTACACAACAATTGGTAATTTAACTTTTGGAACCACTGGTTTATTGGCATTTCTGGAAAAGAACACTCTTATACTCTCATTCAATCAGCAAATTCCATGTAAGAGGTTGTATGTGTAATGGGACTTATTATGTCACAAATCGTTCTAATGAATGAATTGATTTGCATTACAGTGTTGCTAAGCAATGTGATCAACAAGGTGATGTTTGTCCTAATTAAAACAGAACCTTGATATTTTGAATAAATTTTCAGTTCATTTTTATCAAAAATCAGTATTTGTCTCGAAAAGTAATTTCAAACTTCGTGTATTAAGTCCAAGCACGTTTGCAATTATTATACACAATTTAATGGAGAGCTTAACCATGCGCTAGCGTGTAACGTGTTTCAAATCGAGCACACAGGCTTCAATTTTCCCTGATGGGCTAAATGACTTTTTGTAATAATGTGATGTGTCTATCTCACGTAAAGTCTAAATGAAACTGGATTTGTCTCTATTTGGCTCAAAATCACAAAATGAAATTCACCTCACAGGTCAGCGAACTGTACATGCGCACTTTTAGCACTCTAAGTGGTAACTCGTTTAAGAGTAAATGCCGCACATAAATTCACACTTTTTACAAACATACAAAAATCAAAACACCTTTATATTAAACAGATAAATTATGGCATGCAATTACTAATTAAACATTTCCTATTCTAAATAAACTTCAAGAACTTTTATTTCGTAATCAATAAAATTTTATCCCTTGAATGAAACTATTAGTCTGTTAAAACGGATTCAGATTACTGTCACTCCATGTCTGGACGATGACATCACGAATTATTACTTGCTTGGAGTGAACGAAATACCAGAACTGAAAAATACTATCAGGTGAGTAATTTATGGACTTTTATGACAAATTTGGTATCCCTTGCATCGCTACTGATGAACCAACATTTCAGCCACTGTCGCCTTGGCTGAAACATTGGATCGTCAGTAGTAATGTTTCACAATATGGCTTGGTACCATAACCAGTAAACTTTCATATCAGCTAACGCTGGCCATGGACACCTACAAAATTATACAGTTCAAATAATTCAGTCAGTTAAAATCATTGAGGCACAGACGTGAAGAAGAACTATAAAAAATTAGATTCTTGGAAAGTGATATTTTCTACACGTGAGCAATGGGGGGATAATATTAGAAGCAAACCACCATAGATGTTGAGGGTAGCCTTTCATACACAGCTAACTGAAGTCTTGGGAATGGCTACAGCCTTGTTGCAGCCTTGAATCGACTGCATTGGACTGCATGGAGACCATGTAAGAAAATGTAGAGAATACTTTCACCACAGTGCCTTAATTAGGGGGCCAGAGAAACAGAGATGCAGGCAGTTCAAGGGGCCCAAAACTGCTGGAGAGCCCACAGAGAAATCACTTGCTGCTGTTGCAATCGTGGCAAGAAATGGCAAAATGTTTGCCCCCTCCCTCTTTGTATTCCTGGCCAGTATTTGTGTTGATGAGCAAGGCTCTTCATTTCATGCCACAATGACTGTGGTGCGGTAGTGATGCATGCAGGGTCAAAGCACTAGGGAAATCATGACTTCAAGCTGGAAGTCATTATGCCAAGGAACATTGCAGAGTGAGTAATGAATGTGGAGGGCTGAGTTAACTTTTTTAGGTAAGTGATCTGGCTGCCCTTGATGAAAAAAATGTGCCACAGAGGTGCCAGATCTCCAATCATATTTGCATGTTGGCCTTTTCCGGTGTTTGATAATGGCATCTTCTAAGAGAAAGGACTCATTACTGTAAATGACATGTCAATAGGTAAAACTTCAACCCTTTAAGCCATACAGGTAACCGAAGTGTATATATTATTGCTAGTATTTCCCTTTCAGTATGCAAATAATGATGTTGCATTGCCATCTGTGTCTTTGTCATGCAAGCTGCTGACTATGTTGGAAAATATAGATTGCTACTTACTGTACAGAACACAAATTAAGTTGCAGACAGGTGCAATTAAAAAGACTTACATAAAGCTTTTGGCCACAGTATTCATCAGCAAAAGAGAAACACACACCATTCATAAACAAAAGCAACTATACCTCATGCACACATGACCACCAACTCCTGCAGGTCAGCCCGGGATACATCTATCACTTGGGATGCAAACAGCTTAGCTGGCGGGGCAGGGAAGGGAAGGGGAGGGGAGGGGAGGGGAAGGGCAATGGCAAGGGGAAGGGGAAGGGATAGTAGTGTACAGATGGGGGCTGAGATGAACACTGTCTAGGGACTAGAATGCCAGCAGGCGTAGTGTCTGGAGGTTGTGGGCCAGGTAGGTGTGGAAAAAAGGAGCGAAAAAGGAGAGGAAGGGAAAGATGTGTGGGTGTGTTGGCAGTGGGTGGCAAACAGAGCTTGGAGACTAGAATGGGAAAGAGATGATAGGGCAGAGGGGGTAGAAACTGTTGGGTGGAGGGTATGGATACAGTTTGTTACCTTAAGTTGAGGCTGGGTTAATTACGGGAGTGGAGAAAGTGTTGTAAGGATAACTACCATCTGCACAGTTCCGAAAAGCTGGTGGTGGAGGGGAGGATCCAGACCTGAGCCATCTGGGTCCTCCCCTCCACCATCAGCTTTTCTGAAATGCTCATCCTCCATGCTCAATATTGGGAGATTCCTGCAGCAGGCCAGACGTAATTGTGTATCCGCACTGAAGAAGGTGAATTCGTTGCCCACCGACGCGAATCAATCACATGAATGCATAGTGTCTGTTCTTCTGACATACCCGAAAGAACAGACAAAACACATTCATATAATTTCCATGTAAGCTTCCCGACCATCTTTGTTACGCTTGGTGAGCCGTGTGGGGCTTGTGTTGATGCCGTTCATAGCTTTGCATCTTGTAATTGCGATAGTGGCGTCTCATTGTCTTAGTGTGTTCACTGGCGCCGCTATGTTTGCTCACCTTGTCTGTCCGTGAGTTGCAACAGCAGCGCTTATCGATAGCGCGTACTGTGGTACCATCTTTGGAATGGCCTCTAGTATTTCTGGGTCACCATGTGTCGAGCAAGAGAGTTGGGACAGCCAGTACTCGCCCAACCACTGGAGACACACATGCACTGTCCGATGGAATGATGTGGTCGCAAGAGTGTACGATCACGTCAAGGACCGGATTCAGCGAGTTTTAGTTGAATGGACCGTCATGTTCTAGTAGTGCAACTTTCACCTGTTTGTACTCCCGTCGAAGTGACCTCATGGCAATAAGTTGTCAGTCGTCGATTTATACTGGGATCTTTCCCGTGACGTGTCTTTAAATTGTGGATATCTCCAACTTAACATGTCTTCTTTACGCTATGTAGCAATCTCTCTTTTTCCTACATCGTTGATATTCCTACCTGGAGTTCCATTGTTTCATGTAAGCTGTCGGATGCTTATAAGCTATTAGATGCTCTGAACCATCATTCCTGCGATGATAGTATCACTGAAGTGAATTAACTCATATTGTGAATGATGAGAAAGTTGTGCTGTGCTTAAGATATCTTTTCTGCTTTAAAACATTATGGATTTACATGAATAATGGAAACCACAATAGTTTATGGAACATTGCAGCAAAATAGCTCGAGTGAGTTTGTCTCTAGATAAAGCAATCGACCTCTGCAAACACACATTAGTATTAGCATTAAAGACATAATGAAATATGTGCTGGAAGGAAAAGTTTATTGGGCATCAGCCATGAATTATTGTACTCATTTACATTTTTTGTGCTTATTATTTATCAAAAAATATAATTATCAATGAAAATAGTAAATTTTTGAAAATATAATGTATATTTGTAGATAAAAAGTCTACTCACGAGGCGGTGGCAGGAGAATGCACAAATAAAGATATTGAAATTTGCAAGCTTTTGGAGCCAGTGCCTCCTTCTTCTGGCACAAGGTTTGAAGGGGAAGGAAGAGGAATGAAGAAAAAGGATTGGTGAGCTGTAGGAAATGGGGAGAGTTCGGAAAGCTCACCCGGAACCACAGGTCAGAGGAGACTTACCAGACAGGATGAGAAGGAAAGACTGATTGTTGGGGACTACACCAGCCAGGATTTGAAAACCTGAGAGCTTAAAGGTGGAAGATAGGATAATATGCAAAACAGAGATTATTGATGAAACATCATGTATGAGTTAATAAGAATGCAAAGCTAAGTGCAATGTATGTGATAGAAATGGGAGGGGCAGCAAAAAATAGGTACGTGAAAAAATGAAAGTTGTAAGAACTAAAAGGTAGTGAAGAAAGGAATAGTTACTGTGAACAAATGCTAAGACCAAAGAAATTAATGTAAATTACCAGGGGGGTTGGCAAGAATCAAGGTCCTGTTGTAACGCCAGTTCCCACATGTGGAGTTCTGAGAAACTGATGTTCAAATGGTTCAAATGGCTCCGAGCATTATGGGACTTAACAGCTATGGTCATCAGTCCCCTAGAACTTAGAACTACTTAAACCTAACTAACCTAAGGACATCACACAACACCCAGTCATCACGAGGCAGAGAAAATCCCTGACCCCGCCGGGAATTGAACCCGGGTGTGGGAAGCGAGAACGCTACCGCACGACCAACTGATGTCTGGGGGAAAATCCAGATGGCACATGTGGTGAAATGGGCACCAAGATCATGGCTGTCATGTTGTAAAGCATATTCTGCAATTGCATATTTTGTGTTGCCAGTATACATCCTCTGCTGGTTTCAAATCACACACTGAACTTATATCTTCCTTAGTTGATCAACACATGCACCCTACAGTCCAAAGACTTCCCTCCAATATGAAAAACACCAACAATTTCCTAGTTCGACTGAAATCTGTGCATGTCCCACCCCCACCACACACCTTGCGTGTCACAGTTGATGCCACCTCCCTCTATACCAACATCCACCATGTACTTGGTCTGTCTGCTAGTGAAAATTTTCTCAAACAGCACCCACCTGATTCCAAACCTATGTTCCCCTTTTGCTCACTTTTATAAACTTTATACTAACCACCAACTACTACTTTACCTTTGAGGGTCAGACATAAAAACAGGTCAAGGGCAAAGCCAAGGGATCCAGGATGGTTTCTTTCTATGCAACCCTTTCCATGGGTCACTTGGAGGTGGCTTTACTGTGATCCATAAGCCTTCATACCCTGGTTTGATTTAGATATATTGATGACATCTTTGCCATATGGACTCATGGTGAAGCTGACCTGTTTAAGTTCTTGGAATCTCTAAATACATTCTCCCAGTTAAATTTCGTATGGTCCTATCCCATATACCACACCACTTTCCTTGACATTGACCTCATCCTCACTGAGGTTCAGCTACACTCTTCTCTTTTCATTAAGCCTACTAACAAATAACTGTACTTACATTTTGATTGTTTCCATCCTTTCCATGTCAAATATTCCCTCCCATACAGCTTTCATATTCAAGATAAACGCAATGTTTTGTTGGTGATCTCTGTCTTTGGTATTATCCTATCTTCCACAGTCTTTATACTCTCAGATTTTCAAATCTCATTGGGTGCAGTCCTCAAGTACCAGTCTTTTCGTCTCATCCTGTCTGGTAAGTCTCCCATGACTCAGGGTTCTGGGTGACTTCCCAAGCACTCCCCACATCCTACACCTCATCAGTCCTATTCCTTCACCCTTCATTCTTCCCCTTCAACCTTCCTGCCAGAAGAAGGGCACACTGTCTCCGAATGCTTGCAGATTTCAATATATTTATATGTGTGTTCACCTGCTGCTGCTTGGTGAGTAGATTTTTTTATCTATGCTATTACAGAAAATGATTAATGGAAAATCTCATATAAAGATGTGAAACAAATACTAACAAAGAGATAGAGGGGCTGGCCAGTACTTACCTCAGCTCAGTACAGCCGATAGATACACAAAACAGAACAGAAAATTTACATTCCTAGCTTTTGGAACTTTGTTCCTTCATCAGGGAGGAAAGAGGGAAAAAAAGGGAAGAAGGTAAAGTGGATTCAGTTACTCACAACCCAGGTTATGAAGCAACAGGGAAAGGTAAACAGGGAGGGTAGCAAGAATGGAGGCATGGTTGTCAGAGGGAAGCCAAAGATATTCTACTGTTAAGTACTGTGCCAGCTTCAAACCAAAGAGGATGCATACAGAAGTAAAGGGGTATATAGTATAAAGATAAACACAACTATGTAGGATGAAAAGATGTGTGAATGGCTGAAGAGGAGAGGGGGAAAAAGGAGAAGACTGAAGAGTAAATGGAAGTGAGGTTGGTTAACGTAGGTTCAGTCCAAGGGGATGGCGGGATGAAAGGATGTGTTGGACTGCAAGTTCCCATCTCCGCAGTTCCGAGGGACTGGTGTTGGGTGGGAGAAGCCAAATGGTATGTACATTGTAGCAGGTTCCTAAGTCCCTAGAATTATGCTGGACGGCATGCTCCGCTAATGGGTATTGGACATCTCCTAGGCAGACAGTTTGTCTGTGCCAGTTCATGCACTCAGCCAGTTTAGTTGTTGTCATACCGATGTAAAAGGCTGTGCAGTGCAGGCATATCAGCTGATAAATGACATGTGTTGTTTCACATGTGGCCCTACCTTGAATTGTGTGTGTTTTACCAGTAACGGGGCTGGAGTAGGTGGTTGTGGGGGGATGCATGAGGCAGGTTTTGCAGCGGGGTCGGCTACAGGGGTAGGAACCGCTGGGTAGAGAAGGTGGTCTGGGAATATTGTAGGGTTTGAATAGGATGTTACGGAGGTTAGGGGGGCGGCGAAAGGCAACCCTGGGTGGTGTGGGGAGAATATTGTCAAGGGATGATCTCATTTCAGGGCTTGACTTAAGAAAGTCGTATCCCTGGCGGAGTAATTTGTTGATGTATTCGAGGCCAGGATAATATTGGGTGACAGGGGGATGCTTCTGTGTGGCCTGGGGGTAGGAACATTGTTGTTGGACGGGGAGGAATGTATTGCTCGGGAGATCTGTTTGTGGACAAGGTCTGCAGGATAGTTACGGGAGAGGAAAGCACTGGTCAGGTTATTGGTGTAATTGTTGAGGGATTTGGCACTGGAGCAGATACGTTTGCCACGAATACCTAGGCTGTAGGGAAGGGAGTGTTTGATGTGGAATGGATGGCAGCTATCAAAGTAAAGGGACTGTTGTTTGTTTGTGGGTTTGATGTGGACAGAGGTGTGGATGTGAGCTTCAACAAGATGAAGGTCAACATCTAGGAAGGTGGCTTGGGTTTTGGAGAAGGACCAGGTGAAATTCAGATTCGAAAAGAATTTGAGGTTATGGAGGAAATTAAGGAGTGTTTCTTCACCGTGTGTCCAGACCACAAAGAAGTCATCTATAAACCTATACCAGGCCAGGGGAAGCAGCTGTTGGGTCTCCAGGAAAGCCTCCACCATGCGGCCCATGAAGAGGTTGGCATAGGACATAGGACGGAGCCATCCTGGTTCCCATGGCCATTCCCATGCTTTGTTTGTAGGTCTAGCCTTCAAAAGCGAAGTAATTATGGGTGAGGATGAAGTTGATAAGTGTGATAAGGAACGAGGTTTTTGGAAGATCTTCAGGTGGGCGCTGGGAGAGGTAGTGTTCAAGGGCAGAGAGGCCGTGGGTATGTGGGATGTTTGTGTAAAGGGATGTAGCATCTATGGTAACAAGAATGGTTTCATGTGGGAGGGGAGTGGGAATGGATTTGAGGCATTCTAGGAAGTGGTTTGTGTCTTTGATGTAGGACGGGAGTCTGCAGGTGATAGGTTGGAGGTGATGGTCTACCAGAGCTGAGATACGTTCTGTTGGGGCTTTGAAGCCTGCCACAATTGGACGGCCAGGATGTTTCTCTTTGTGGATTTTGGTTAATAGGTAGAAGGTAGGGGTACGTGGCTCAGGTGGAGTGAGT
Source organism: Schistocerca serialis cubense (assembly GCF_023864345.2). Lineage (NCBI taxonomy): Eukaryota > Metazoa > Arthropoda > Insecta > Orthoptera > Acrididae > Schistocerca > Schistocerca serialis. The sequence continues at coordinate 827,124,657 of NC_064638.1, forward strand.
AGGTGTATGGAAGCCATTGTGAGGCCTTGTGAGGGACCTTGGATTTTTAGGATTTTCTGCAGCTCCGTCTGGCTGGAGGGAATGGGATCCTGGGTAACAGCTTTGTAGGTTGAGGTGTCGGAGAGTTGACGCAGTCCTTCTGCCACGTACTCCACACGGTCAAGTACCACAGTTGTGGAGCCTTTATCCACTGGGAGGATGACAATAGAACACTACCTCTCCCAACGCCCACCTGAAGATCTTCCAAAAACCTCATTCCATATGACACTTATGAACTTCATTCTCACCCATAATTACTTCACTTTTGAAGGCCAGACCTACAAACAAAGCAGGGCAATGGCCATGGGAACCAGGATGGCTCCGTCCTATGCCAACCTCTTCATGGGCCGCATGGTGGAGGCTTTCCTGGAGACCCAACAGCTGCTTCCCCTGGCCTGGTATAGGTTTATAGATGACTTCTTTGTGGTCTGGACACACGGTGAAGAAACACTCCTTAATTTCCTCCATAACCTCAACTCCTTTTCGAATCTGAATTTCACCTGGTCCTTCTCCAAAACCCAAGCCACCTTCCTAGATGTTGACCTTCATCTTGTTGAAGCTCACATCCACGCCTCTGTCCACATCAAACCCACAAACAAACAACAGTACCTTCACTTTGATAGCTGCCATCCATTCCACATAAAACACTCCCTTCCCAACAGCCTAGGTATTCGTGGCAAACGTATCTGCTCCAGTGGCAAATCCCTCAACAATTACACCAATAACCTGACCAGTGCTTTCCTCTCCCGCAACTATCCTGCAGACCTTGTCCATCTCCCGCAACTATCCTGCAGACTTTGTCCACAAACAGATCTCCCGAGCAATACATTCCTCCCCGTCCAACAACAATGTTCCTACCCCCAGACCACACAGAAGCATCCTCCTTGTCACCCAATATTATCCTGGCCTCGAATACATCAACAAATTACTCCGCCAGGGATATGACTTTCTCAAGTCAAGCCCTGAAATGAGATCATCCCTTGACAATATTCTCCCCACACCACCCAGAGTTGCCTTTCGCCGCCCCCCTAACCTCCGTAACATCCTATTCAAACCCTACAATATTCCCAGACCACCTTCTCTACTCAGCGGTTCCTACCCCTGTAGCCGACCCTGCTGCAAAACCTGCCCCATGCATCCCCCCCACAACCACCTACTCCAGCCCCGCTACTGGTAAAACATACACAATTCAAGGTAGGGCCACATGTGAAACAACACATGTCATTTATCAGCTGACATGCCTGCACTGCACAGCCTTTTACATCGATATGACAACTACTGAACTGGCTGAGCGCATGAACTGGCACAGACAAACTGTCTGCCTAGGAAATGTCCAATACCCAGTAGCGGAGCATGCCGTCCAGCATAATTCTAGGGACTTAGGAACCTGCTACAATGTACATGTCATATGGCTTCTCCCACCCAACACCAGTCCCTCGGAACTGCGAAGATGGGAACTTGCAATACAACACATCCTTTCATCCCGCCATCCCCCTGGACTGGACCTACGTTAACCAACCTCACTCCCTTACTCTTCAGTCTTCTCCTTTTTCCCTCTCCTCCTTAGCCATTCACACATCTTTTCATCCTACAGAGCTGTGTTTATCTTTACACTATATACCTCTTTACTTCTGTATGCATCCTCTTTGGTTTGAAGCTGGCACAGTACTTAACAGTAGAATATCTTTGGCTTCCCTCTGACAACCATGCCTCCATTCTTGCTACCCTCCCTGTTTACCTTTCCCTGTTGCTTCATAACCTGGGTTGTGAGTAACTGAATCCACTTTCCCTTCTTCCCTTTTTTCCCCTCTCTCCTCCCTGATGAAGGAACAAAGTTCCGAAAGCTAGGAATGTAAATTTTCTGTTCTGTTTTGTGTATCTATCGGCTGTACTGAGCTGAGGTAAGTACTGGCCTGCCCATCTATCTCTTTGTTAGTATCAATTACAGAAAATATTATTTGTCGCACTAAATGGAACAACAGAACATTGTTTCTTCTCAGAGAGTTTAATAAAAAATCTGTATAAGAAGTATACTTTCAAATAGAGGTAATAAATGTTTTCTTGATCAATGATCCAAGTACAGGGCTATTACAAATGATTGAAGCGATTTCATAAATTCACTGTAGCTCCATTCATTGACATATGGTCACGACACACTACAGATACGTAGAAAAACTCATAAAGTTTTGTTCGGCTGAAGCCGCACTTCAGGTTTCTGCTGCCAAAGCGCTCGAGAGGGCAGTGAGACAAAATGGCGACAGGAGCCGAGAAAGCGTATGTCGTGCTTGAAATGCACTCACATCAGTCAGTCATAACAGTGCAATGACACTTCAGGACGAAGTTGAACAAAGATCCACCAAATGCTAACTCCATTCGGCATTGGTATGCGCAGTTTAAAGCTTCTGGATGCTTCTGTAAGGGGAAATCAACGGGTCGGCCTGCAGTGAGTGAAGAAACAGTTGAACGCGTGCGGGCAAGTTTCACGCGTAGCCCGCGGAAGTCGACGAATAAAGCAAGCAGGGAGCTAAACGTATCACAGCCGACGGTTTGGAAAATCTTACGGAAAAGGCTAAAGCAGAAGCCTTACCATTTACAGTTGCTAAAAGCCCTGACACCCGATGACAAAGTCAAACGCTTTGAATTTTCGGCGCAGTTGCAACAGCTCATGGAAGAGGATGCGTTCAGTGCGAAACTTGTTTTCAGTGATGAAGCAACATTTTTTCTTAATGGTGAAGTGAACAGACACAATGTGCGAATCTGGGCGGTAGAGAATCCTCACGCATTCATGCAGCAAATTCGCAATTCACCAAAAGTTAACGTGTTTTGTGCAATCTCACGGTTTAAAGTTTACGGCCCCTTTTTCTTCTGCGAAAAAAAAACGTTACAGGACACGTGTATCTGGACATGCTGGAAAATTGGCTCATGCCACAACTCGAGACCGACAGCGCCGACTTCATCTTTCAACAGGATGGTGCTCCATCGCACTTCCCTCATGATGTTCGGCATTTCTTAAGAAGGAGATTGGAAAACCGATGGATCGGTCGTGGTGGAGATCATGATCAGCAATTCATGTCATGGCCTGCACGCTCTCCTGACTTAACCCCATGCGATTTCTTTCTGTGGGGTTATGTGAAAGATTCAGTGTTTAAACCTCCTCTACCAAGAAACGTGCCAGAACTGCGAGCTCGCATCAACGATGCTTTCGAACTCATTGATGGGTACATGCTGCGCCGAGTGTGGGAGGAACTTGATTATCGGCTTGATGTCTGCCGAATCACTAAAGGGGCACATATTGAACATTTGTGAATGCCTAAAAAAAACTTTTTGAGTTTTTGTATGTGTGTGCAAAGCATTGTGAAAATATCTCAAATAATAAAGTTATTGTAGAGCTGTGAAATCGCTTCAATCATTTGTAATAACCCTGTATGTTTTGAATATCTGTCATTATGTAATTTACACATGTATGTACATTGTTCCTTTATGTCTTCAGCTTAAACCTGCAAAACCTGATTTTTTACTGTAGCTCACATTCCATTATTAGTGTATGTATGTATTTATTTATTTATTTTTCAGGGGTATAGAATGGACAAACTTAACAAGTTTTTTGACATACGCATACACCACTCCAAGTGGGTCATCCAATACTGTACGCAATGAGCTTTTCCTTACAGACACACTGACAGGAAACTCCATTTCACTTCGGAATGATAAAGGAAGTACAGAAACACCAATAGACATTGTTAAAGTATCTCCACTAAAGTAAGTTTGCATTAATACAATACTACTATTTTATCATTTGTCATTTTATGTTTACACTATGTTTTATGTCTGTGCAGGCAGTACTTCATCGTGATTCTGAAAGATGGTCCATTTGAACTGTGGGACTTAAGAAATCTATGCATGCTTCGCACAATGCCAAAGAAATTTCCAACTGTAACTGCTTTGGTGAGTATGGTTGGTTTTGTCATGCAGTATTACACCAGGACTTCTGCTGAGCAATTCCTTATTCTGCGTAGCTATTTCTTTTTAAGTTTATATTTTCTGCAAATTACATTTTGATGCTTGTCTAATTAGTGGTGGTGTGGTGTTGTCCATCATAGATTTCCTGTTGATGCAAGTAGATTGACATTTTAAATAAAGGCACATAAAAGTTGACACACTTATTTCCTATAGTGAGCTACAATCACTGAGTGTCTGTTACTAAATAAATGTATGACTTTTTTTTCAGGAGTGGTCACCTGTTCACAACCTGAAGTCATTAAAAAAGAAATTAGCACATATAGAAGAAAAAGAGCAAACTGAACCTACAAATTTAGCAAGTGGTCCAGGTAATAAATCACAGCATATATTTTGTTGTACCTGATAGTCATTTATGTGAATCACCACTTCAGAAAAGAAATATTTCCAAAAAGAACAGATCACAACCTGGTTATAACATTTTATAGATCGTGGCGAAACTTCTGACAAACAACTGGTAGCAAGAGAACATTTTGTCTTCAGTGATTCTGACAGCCAGCTGTACCATTTTTCTGTGGAAGGCAATGGTGTCAGAGATGGAATTAAAATACCTCCCGAGGTACTTGTACATGCTCTAAGCATTGATTATTTTAAGTTGATTAACTGCTGCTAATTTGTCACTGCAACAAGAGAACTGTTACTGTAATGGCTGCTGTATTTTATCTTAGTATATATGCTGTTTTTCAGAATTATGTAGAGTAAGCAGCAGAGAAATTACCTGCTTAATTGTTCACTGGTAGGGAAGTCAAGTGCTGGTTAGTTGAAATACATGGGATGCTTATTCTGATCTGTATGATATTACTTGTGGCAATTTTCAACTATTGTAAAGAAAATGCCTGACTGTTGTCCTTCCCTTCTGCTCCCTTATTAATGGCATATGTTGTTGAAATGTTCTGTACACTCTGTTAAGAAAAAGCTTCACCGCAAAGAAATAATATGAATGGCATGGAAATTGGTAGATGTGATGTACATATACGGACAACAAGTGATTACAGTTTCAGCAAAAATAGATGATTTATTCAGGAGAAAGAGCTTCACAGATTTAGAAAGTTAGAAACGTATTGGCCCACCTCTGGTCCTTATGCAAGCAGTTATTTGGGTTGGCATAGAGTGATGAGTTGTTGGATGTCCTGCTGAGAGATGTCATGCCAAATTCTGTCCAGTTGGAGTTAGATCATCAAAATCCTGAGCTGGTTGTATGGCTCTGCCCATAATGCTCCAAACATTCTCAATTGGGGAGAGATCCGGCAACTTGCTGGCTAAGGTAGGGTTTGGCAAGCATGAAGACAAGCACTAGAAATTCTACACATTTTGGGATGGGCATTATTGCTGAACTATAAGCCCTGGTTGATTTTCCATGAAGGGCAACAAATCAAGGCATAGAATATTGTTGATGTACCAGTGTGCTGTAATAGTTCCATGGATGACAACTAGCCACGCGGAGTGGCCGTGCAACTAGACGCGCCATATCATGGATTGCGTGGCCCCTCCTGCTGGATGTTCGAGTCCCTCAGGCATGGGTGTGTGTGTTGTTCTTAGCATAAGTTAGTTTAAGTAGAGTGTAAATCTAGGGATCAATGACCTCAGCAGTTTGGTCCCTTAGGAATTCACACACTTTTTTTAATGCAACTAAAGGGGTCCTACTATGAAGTGAAATGACACCACAGACCCTCCGTCCTGGTCTCCGTGCCATATGGTGAGCGACAGTCAGGTTGGTATTCTACTGTTGTCTGGGTCATATCCAGACATTTCATCGCTAGTTGCTGGGACTCAGTTCAAAGACAGGACTCATCACTGAATCCAATTGTACTCCAGTCAATGAGATTCCAGGCCAAAGACTTGCCTGGAGATGATTCAGGCAGCAGTCGGATACCAACCTGAATGTTGCCAACCATATCACCTGACATCCAGGAATGATGATCTGGGGTGCCATTTCTTTTTATAGCAGGACCTCTTTGGTTGTCTTCTGTGGCATCCTTACAGCGTAGCAGTATGTAAATGATATGCTACGCCCTGTTTTTTTGCTCTTCCTGCCAAGCCATCCTAAGCTTACATTTCAACATGGCAATGGTCGTGAGGGTTTCTACGGCTTGTCTTCATGCTTACCAAACTCCATTTTGGCCATCAAGGTTGCTAGATCTGTCCCAAACTGAGAATGTTTGGAGCATTAAAGGGAGGGTCCTCCAATGAGCATGAGATTTTGAAGCTCTAATGCGCCAGCTGGACAAAGCTTGGCGCGATATGCCACTGGAGGACATCCATCAACTTTGTCTATCAGAGTGCGCACGTGAACACAAACACTCAAGCAAACGCAACTCACACATACACAAGACCACAGTCTGTGGCAGCTGAAGCCACACTATGAGCAGCAGCAGCAGCAGTGCATGATAGGAGAGGCAACTGTGTGGGGGTAAGGAGGAGGCTGGGGCAGGGAGGGGTAGGGATGGCAGAGTATGAGTGGTGGACAGTGAGTGCTGCTGGGGAGCATGCAGGGACAAAGTGGAGAGAGGTTAGGGCAACTAGGTGCTGTCAGGAGCTTAGACAGAGAGCGGGGCAGAGATGGTGGTGGGGGGGGGGGGGGTAGTGGAAAAGGAGAGAAGTAAAAAGTGCGTAGGTGGAATAGAGGGCTGTGTAGTGCCGAAATGGGAACAGGGAGGGGACAGGTGGGTGAGGACAATGACTAATGAAGGTGAAGACCAGAAAGGTTATGGGAACATAGGGTATATTGCAGGGAGGGTTCCCACCTCCGCAATTCAGAAATGCTGGTGTTGGTGGGAAGGATCCATATGGCACAGGCTGTGAAGCAATGATTGAAATGAACTATGTCATGTTGGTTGGCATGCTCAGCAGCAGGGTGCTCCAGTTATTTCTTGGCCACAGTTTGTTGGTGGTCATTCATGTGGACAGACAGCTTGTTGCTTGTCATGCCTACATAGAATGCAGCATGGTGGTTGCAGCTTAGTTTGTAGATCAGATGGCTCGTTTCACATGTGGTCCTGCCTTTGATGGATAGGTGATGTTTGTGACTGAACTGGAGTAGATGGTGGTGGGAGGATGTATGGGACAGGTCTTGCATCTAGGTCTATTACAGGGATATGAGCCATGAGGTTGTGTAGGGACAGACGAGTACATTGTGTAGGTTCGGCGGATGGTGGAATATCATTGTGGGGGGGGGGGGGGAAGGAAAGTGGGCAGGACATTTCTCATTTCAGGACACGACAAGAGGTAGTTCAGGGTGTATACGACCCGGGACAACCGGGAGATCCGAGAAAAACCCGGAAAATTTTTCATCCGGGGAAAAACCCGGGAATTTTTTACAATTCCGGGAATGTTTCATTGTTTTAGCTTTCAGTTAAATTTTTTTGGTTTTGAGTGGTAAGAACCAATACTCTAACAAAGGATATTACTGTACCCCGCTACTGCAGAATAACACTGCAGCAACGACACATGAATGAGAGAGGAAAAAATAATGTAGAAAAGACGTAAGTTGCAAAGGAAATGCGCCGTATACAACAACAAAACACAGTGCTCATACAAGCAACTGCCAACAGCAAAATGTGTGAAAGGCTTTTGGAAGACTATGCAATGCTTCATAACAACAAATTGCCTCCGGTGAGAGTGACGTGACAACTGTTTAAATGAGATTCCTTTGAGCAGTTGCGGGCGGGCTCTTGTGCATGCATAGTTGAGTCGTACATGAGTAGTACTTTCTCCCGCTTCTGGTTACAGAAGTGTGGCTGGGCGCCACTACCTAATATTGCCCCGGTTCGGAAATATACAGGTAGTAAATCCGGGCCTGATGCGCAGAGCAGTCGGAGGTGAGGTGGGGAGATAGGTCATCTCCACGTGACCTGTGTTTATGTTCAGTATTTTTGTTGTTTCCTCTTCGTTTATTGCTCTCACGTTAAATGATAAAACGGATTTTTGTGACCGGGAGATATCAAATGAATTAAAATACGTTCGCATAATTACTGAAGGCTAAAATATGTTATTAGTTTCAGATATTATTTCCACATTCCTGACAGTCAAGCATTAATCTCCTTGCAGAACAATAAAGTTATCTTTGTTGGTTTGCTAATGAGATTTGGCTTTCATTAATCTTTCCTGCTGAGGCAGTCAGTTTATTTGAAATGAACTGTTGAATTTCACACTGTTGGCTGGTTTCAACTGTTCACTGATTTCAAGTGCACGTATGACATTATGCCATAATAAAGAACCAAACATGAGATAATACAATACTGGTACTCCAAAAAAATTTACATCCGTATCTAGACACATGAATGTGCACTTTAAGATGAATTACGCATTTTACAAAATTTCGATGCTCTTGAAGTATACTTTGATGTCTTGTTTCTTTTATGACATAATGTAAGATCTTTTAATGTTTTACATGTACAAACATATGGCCTTCCTGAGTCATCGCGCGGTAATGCCTGTTATCTGGCGCTCTCTTGCAACTGCTGAAACAAACTTATTTCTAACGGGTAGCGGGAAAATATTGCGAATGATGGTTTGAAAAGCGTTACATTCATTAAAAGCAAATTTCCTTTTACGCAAGATGAACTATGTGCAAGAATGTACTATGAATTTCTTAAATAACAAAGCGTTTGACCCTCATTTAAAAATCAACTCTTTGAGGGCAGCCATTTAGAAGAATTTCGAGCCCAGAAGATCAGACATTTACGTCGTTATTAAAAATTTTACTGGCACATTTGTGTAATGTATCTTAAAGTGTATCACGCGCAGAAAAGATCAACATTATATGTGGAAGCTTAGCTTCTCTTCCAGCTTATTAATCTTCGAGACCAATATTATATGTGAATGCTATGTATATCAATTTAAACCATTAACTTTTCTTATTTGTGTTTTCGCGCTACTGAAGAGTGATCTTGCTATTGGCTGACTACATCACGTGTCCTATGCTGTCATCAGCTGGCGACATCACGTGTCATGAGTTATGAGTGGCTTACAGAAGCCCATCGAAATCTCGATTTCAATGCTTCAGAAAGTAACATGCGGTATTTGGTGGAATTCGAATTTATACCTTCGTAATACGAAAATATGCAGCGTACATATTGCTGCACATCAAAGGTGTTTTTCCCCCCGCCTGAGTTTCGTTTTCTAAAGTGGCGGGAAATTCTACGTCGGTATATAAAACTATAAACATTCAAAGGATTGATGAGTTTTATAGTACCAAAGAATAGTATACGGTGACTTAACACGGAAAAAGTGTATTTTCGCCCTGGAGAAAATGTATTTTAAACCGGGAAATCCGGGAATTTTTTTTCCGTGTCCACGTAGACACCCTGTAGTTGAAACCCTGCCAGGGAATGTAATTCAGTTGCTCCAGTCCTGGATGGTACTAAGTTAAAAGGGAAAACTCCTCTGTGGGCGGACTGTGAGACGTTAAAAGGTGGTGGGTGACTTGTAAGATAAGGCGTGGGAGATTTGTTTTTGTACAAGGTTGGGAGGATAATTACGGTCTGTAAAGGCATCAGTGAGACCCTCAGTATATTTCGAGAGAGATCCCTTGTCACTGTAGATGCAACGACCACATGTGGCTAGGCTATATGGAGGGACTTCTTGGTATGGAGTGGGTGGCAGCTGTCGAAGTGGAGGTATTGCTGGTGGTTAGTAGGTTCGATGTGGGCAGAGGTAGCAATGTAGTCATCTTTGAGGTGGAGGTAAACATCTAGAAAGGTGGCTCGTTGGGTTGAGTAGGAGCAGATGAAGCGAACGGGTGAGCAGCTGTTGAGGAATATGGATAGGGTGTCCTCACCCTTGATCCAAATCGCAAAAATGTCATCAGTGAGTCTAAACCAGGTGAGGGGTTTAGGATTCTGGGTGTTTAGGAAGGATTTCTCTAGTTGGCCCATGAGTAGGTTGGCATAGGATGTGTAATAGGCCTAGATGCAAGACCTGCCCCATACATCCTCCCACCACCACCACCACCACCACCACCACCTACTCCAGTCCGGTCACAAACAGCTCCTATCCCATCAAAGACAGAGCTACATTTGAAACCAGTCACGTGATCTACAAGCTAAGCTGCAACCACCACGGTGCATTGTATGTGGGCATGACAACCAACAAGCTCTCTGTCTGCATGAATGGTCACCAACAAACTGTGCCCGAGAAACAATTGGACCACCCTGTTGCTGAGCACACTGCCTAACACAGCCTTTATTTCAATGACTGCTTCACAGCCTGTGCCATGTGGATCCTTCCCACCAACACCAGCTTTTCTGAATTGTGCAGGTGGGAACCCTCCCTGCAATGTATCCTGTGATCCCATAACTCTCCTGGCCTCAACCTTCACTAGTCATTGTCCTCACCCATCAGCCCCTTCCCTGTTCCCATTCCAGCACTACACAGCCTTCTATTCAACCCACGCAGTTTCTACTTCTCTCCTTTTCTGCTATCCCCTCCCCACCTCTCCATCTAAACTTGTGACTGCACCAAGCTGCCATACCCTCTCTCCACCTGGTTCCTGCACGTTCCCCGGCAGCACTCATCATCCTCCACCCCTACCCTGCTGTACCTACCCCTCCTCACCCCAGACTCTTCCTTACCCCCACTCAGTTGCCTCTCCCATCATGATCTGTTGCTGCTCATAGTGTGGCTTCAGGTGCCACAGACTATGGTCATGGTGTGTGTGTGTGTGTGTGTGTGTGTGTGTGTGTGTGTGTGTGTGTGTGTGTGTGTGTTGTGTTTGTGTGTGTCATCCATTTTTGACAAAGACCTTGTTGGTTGAAAGCTTATTTTGTGACAGTCTTTTTGTTGTGCCTGTCTGCAACTCAGCATCTTCGCTATATCATGAGTAGCAACTATCCTTTTGATAATATTGTTACTTTCCATCCTGGATCTTCCATTGTTTGATAATTGGGGTTTGCATCTTGAACCATAAAGATTTTACGTGCTTATCATCCAATATTTAACACACTAACTCATTTGTAAAGTAATCAGATATGTGAAGCTGTTTGACATGTGGCAGTTCATTTCTGTAAAGAATTGAAGGTGGATGGGTACTGATCAATTCTAATGGATCACACAAATGTTTTTACAGTAGTTCAGTGGCCTTTAGTGAAGAGCCACTGCAGCATATTTTCCTCAGTAACACTGAAAAGCTGTGCAGTCAAGACATCTCCTACTCTTCCTTATTACACAAGAGGGATGAAGGGAAAAGGACTGGAGAGGTTTGGGAAAAGGGATACACATTAGAAGTCACCCAGAACTGCAGGTCAGGAGAGACTTGCCGGATGGGATGAGAAGGAAAGACTGATTGTTGGGGACAATTTTTGTGTGTGTGTGTGTGTGTGTGTGTGTGTGTGTGTGTGTGTGTGTCTGGATGGGATGAGAAGGAAAGACTGATTGTTGGGGACGATTTGTGTGTGTGTGTGAGTGTGTGTGTGTGTGTGTGTGTGTGTGTGTGTGTGTGTGTGGTTTTCTCCTGCCACCACTTACTAAGTAGATTTTCTTTTTCATACAATCACATTATATCATCAAAAATTGATTATTGCTATTGTATTAGTGCATTTGGAGCTATATTTGGGGAGACAAGAGTTTAAATCCTCAACTGGTCATCCAGATGTAAATTTTCCACGATTTTCCTAAGTTACTTAAGGCAACTGCCAGAATGGTTCCTTTGAAAGGGCATGGTTGATTTCCTTCACCTATCCGAGCTTGTGCTCCATCTCTCAGACTTTGTCATTACAGGAAGTTAAACTCTAATCTTCCTTCCATACAGATACTGAGAATGTGTTACAACAATATTAATAGAAAGGTATTGACAACAGGAAAACAGTTCCGGCAGGTTAAAGAGGCATGCCACTGCTAGTATACATACAGTTATGTAAGTTAATACGTTGTCTTGAGATAGGTTTGAGAGGTTTTGAATGGTAAGTAATTTGCAGAGCAACTGTGTCATATCTACTGCTGTTTTGTTACACGTGCTTAATGTCCAAGAAATAATCCCCTCCTTAATATGGACATCAAAACACCAATGTCATCTTAACAAGTGTTTCATAATTTGAAGCAAACTATCTTCAAAACATGTCAATGCTTTGGAATATCATGATGAGTGTCCCCTGCCGGTTCCAAAACTTCATTGTGTTTTTATTTTGTGTGTATGTGTTGTGTCCTTGTGGCCTAACAAACTAGAGTTTTTGTATAATGGCCATTGCATGTCTGACTGGCATGTTCTGAGGGAGAGAGTGTGACCATTCTGCTTTGAGATCAGAACAAAAGGGTGATCAGTTATTTTGCATCTGACTACAAAATTTGCAGATTTGTAATGAAAATGTCATTTCTGTTTGATATTTCATTTCCGTAAAGCATGTGGATATTTCAGGAAACAAGTGTCTTGGGGAAAAGAAGTTGTGTTTTATTGTGCCATGAGCATTGATCAGTAAGGAAGCATTCTTGTTAACTAGAGGTTGCTGTTTAGCAGCACAATTTGTGTTTTAATATAGTTTGTACAAAGAAACTCCTGTAGGTCTGCTAATTTGTGTGCAGTTGGGATCTCCAGAGTTTAGATTTACTGCTACATAAACTAGTCTACCAGGTTTGGAGATGCTATTTTGTTGCTTGCATGTACGTAGCATTTTTCTGTGTTGAAGACATTGCTGCAATACAGATTCTAACTCAGCAGTATTTTGTCAATTTTTTCAAGATGTAAACCCCTGCCAAGTATGGGCCTTTGTGGATAAACCTATCTGAGATGTCAGTGTTCAATGTTTCTTGCTAATCAAAAGACCCCTTTCTTTTCTGAAGCTGTTTTGAGACTGATGCAGTTAGTTGGTATATTCCAGCTAAAATTTCTGTCTCTCTCTCTCTCTCTCTCTTTTTTTTTTACAAATCAGAGGTTCTCTAATGGGGAGTAACTTAAGGAACTAGACTTGTAAGATGGGGTGTGACTGGAATCTTTCTCTATTCCAGTGTGGACACAATTATTTGTGAGATCCACGTTGTAGAAGAGATTCCATAAACCAAGTTACTTTCGGATGTGTAGTAGGCTTGTTGCTTCTGATGGAAAATGTGTGGGCGTTGGGATAACAAATATTTCAGTGTTAGTTGGTATATTCCAGTATTAAAACTTTGCTTGATTGCCAGCTGAAGTTCTGTTGTGGTAATGTGTGTGCATGGAAAGCGGTCGTGCGCCACGAGATCAAATAGATGTGTTTACGTATGGTTCAAAGCTAACTCCATCTGTTTTTGTCTTTGTATGTCTTGGATGCAATTTACAGAAACTAAAGGCAGGTTTCTTGTCTTGTTGTGTTGTATGCTCTTTGCATTTCTAAAGTAATTGATTAATTATTAAATTTTTAAGAAAATGTTAGTCTTCTTTCTATTTTCATATTGAGCATCTAAATCTTGGCCTTTAATTATTCCTTGAGTGAGTTGCTAGAACAATGATATCTGCACCACTACAACGTTACATGTCTTTTTGTTACATTTTGTTCTGATGCATAGGAATTTACATTAACAGTAAAAATTGTTCTTAGTGTTAAATGTGAATTAAAGAGAGTTCATGCATTAATTGTTTAAAATAAATGCAGGCAGGTGTTGGGGCAGTAACTTGCATTGCATTCAAGAATGAACAAATAGTACAAGGGGACATGGAAGGTATGCTAAACATTTGGGATCTGAAAGCACGAACATCCAAAAATATTCATACAGGACGTGGTGGAATTAAGAAGATGCGATTTGCACCAGGAAAAGGGAATTTGAAGCTACTTATTCTATATGCTGATGGAGTGGACATTGTTGACTTAAAAAAGGTAATGAGGAATTATATTCAACATATATGGGATAAATATAAAAATCCAGAAAATAGATGAATTATGAGTAAAACATATTTTTTGTGATTTCAGTTTTATTTCATACTTTGTTCGATTAGATTTATTACAGAAATACACTGATACAAACACTACACAAGCAAGGAAAATATAGTGTATCATCATTAACAGTGGCAACTGGTTATACGATAATAGAAACAGAAACATTCTAATAAACATGGCTTTGCAAATGAGCCATTTGCAAAGGTAACTGTGAATGTTTGCGTACAATCACCTCTGAACACAGTGTGATATTTTGCCATACTTAGAACACTTGTTTCTAAAATTTAAACTATTTAAGTAAGTTCCCATCTAACTGGGCTCAAATTTTGACTGTGACCCATGGTTGGGAAGTATGGTACCTGGATGATGGGGTGCCAATACATTTTGCTAATGATGTAAGATGACATCTAACACTCAAAATTGGTCAAGTCGATCAGGGCGTGTAAGTTGGCCTCCAAGATCACCTGGCCTTAATACTCTAGGTTTTTCTGTTAGGTGTCATCTTGGAAGGAAGCATCCAGGACTCCTGCTAATATGTTTGAAGAACCGGAGCAGTGAACTGTACTGTGTACTGGTTTTTCAAGTTTTATGAGATGATCCAGGGGTGTTTGAAATAATTCATAATTCACAATAGTACAGACAAGTAGATTATTGCCTCCAAATGCACTGACAGGATGGAAACACATCATTAAACTGGTATGAGTGTACAGTACATTGTAACACATAACTTACTGAAATAGTATGGTATTTATTGTTAAAGTAGGGCACAGGCAAAATATGAGCCCAATAATCCAGGGACTTAAATGAAAAGTTTATATTTGAAATGCATTTGTATGAACTGGGGACTATGTTTCATACTGACATCAGTGGCAGCGTATAACCCGGCATTCACTGTTATCTTTCAGACAGCTCGTTTGTGGACCCACGTTTAATAGAAAGTGTTTGCTTTTATTATTGTGTAATTTTTCACTACTGATTATGATACTCCCTGTATAAATCATAATTTGTGAACTAACAACAAAATCATGAAAAGGATAGATTGCTACCCACCATATAGAGGAGACATTGAGTCACAGATAGGCACGACAAGAAGCTGCTGCATTTCTTAGCTTTTGTCCAAAAGGCCTTCATTTGAAATATAAAACACACACATTCACACAAGCACAAACTCAAACACACATGACCACTGTCTCCTGCTGCTGTGGTTAGACCCATAGTGGCCAGAGACAGTGATCGTGTGTGTGTGTGTGTGTGTGTGTGTGTGTGTGTGTGTGTGTGTGTGTTTTCCATTTTGGAAGAAGACTTTTGGCCTAAAGCTCAAATGTATAGCAGGTTTTCTTCGTGCCTGTCTGCGACTCATTGTCTCCTCTATAAGATGACTAGCAATCTGTCCTTTTCATGATATTATTATTGTTTCATCCTGGACTCACCATTGTATAATTTGTGAACTGTAAGTTATTGTGTCTGTTAAATGAGATTATTGTTTGATTTGTTTTGTACAAATGAGGTGACAAATAATTTGTAGTGAAGGCTCTCTTCACCCACAGATCACCAATATACTACTTCCAGCAGGTCATTGTTACCAACCGTGCCACCCTGTCTTCTTAAAGGTGCATTTACACCTGTGTAAATTTCTGTGTGCAGTGGGTGCATGTGGTCATTGCACAAAGAGGCAAGGTGGTGCATGCACTGAGACAAAGGCATGCACAGCTCTGGTTTGTGCACATGGGCCACCTTGTGCAGGCAGAAGAGTCTCCCCATCCCAGACTGAAAGACAAGTGCACCTGTCATGCACCTGTCTGCAGTTCTCTCCATTTGCTGCTCTACTTTGAACTAGGGTAATTGCCCCTAGTAGCAAGAATTGCGAGTGTTGGAGCTAACCTCATCACCGTTGGTATGGCATCTTTGTGTTTTATATTTTCCTTAGTAATCAGTGGTGCGATGTAGTAGAGAGACAAGAGAAAGGAAATGGGGCCCCATATTTTGGGTAGCAGTAGGTCCAGGTTTTATTTTGGAAAAGGTGTGATGAAAAACAAGCTACAATTCTCAGGACTATCTAGGTCTAAAACACAAGCTTAAAATAACTGATGATGTAGACACTGTAAATGATGAGACCCTTATCCTGCTGTACTCAGCACATCAAATTTTCACAAAAGGTCATCACCTTATTTACATTTGAGAATATACTTCTGAAATAATTAGAAACCTTAGTAGCACAGCCACCTCCATTCTGTAGCATAAATATGCATCCATAAAGTACTTTTTTATTTGCAAATGGAATCGGTAACCTGACATTTACTATATGACATTTCTTCATTAGCAACCAGCCACTTCTTTTATGTTTGCAGATCCATATACTGCAAAAACCTCTCCCCCCCTATGATCCACAAATTTCAACTGTCAATGCATCTTGCTTATCTATAGAACTGAATTTATCAAAGCAACAGACTATTCTGACATTTCACACGCTTCGTAATTCTCCGTTTCGCAAGCTCTTCAAGTTAAGCAAAAATATGCATTCATAATGAACAAGTTTACAAGTTACTTGTTTCCTCACTATGAAGTTTTCTCATATTTACGATCATCATTATCATTACATGTTTTTCAAGATAAATAAAATATGTATAATTAGCCTTATAAGTAATGTTAGGTGATCCTCATCCTGCCTGTAGGGGGCATGTTTATGCTGCAGCCTCACTGGTGCACATCACCAGTATGCCTGGCTGACTCTGACAAAAGAAACCTGCTGCTCACCAGCCATTCTTACAGATGTGTTTAACCTACAACTGAAGCTTGATCACTGGTGTAGTCTGAATGCTGCTGTCTATGTGTGAATGGAATAACTCATGCACACTTGATAAGAAAGAAGCATGCACTGCATACTTGCCTCTACTTGCTTGTGGGGCAAGCACAGGCATGTGATGTCTAGGCGCAAAGTGTACAGATGTGACTGCAGCTTAAAGAAGAGTTGTAGTGGTAATGGGTATAGGGTATTCCTTACAGGTCAACTGAAACTGAAGTTGTCGTGTGAATGCAGCATGTCATTCTCAATGGAGAGAAGTCTTCCGAAGTAAGAGTGATTTCAGGTGTGCCGCAGGGGAGTGTCATAGGACCGAAGCAGTTAATTCCTTAAATTGTGTGGGAGTAGGCATTAGAAGAGATTTAAAATGGAATGATCATATAAAGTTGATCCTCAGTAAAACAGATGCCAGACTGAGATTCATTGGAAGAATCCTAAGGAAATGCAATCCGAAAACAAAGAAAGTAGTTTACAGTACATTTGTTTGCTCACAGCTTGAATATTGCTCACCAGTGTGGGATCCGTACCAGATAGGGCTGATAGAAGAGATAGAGAAGATCCAATGGAGAACAGCGCGCTTCATTACGGGATCATTTAGTAATCGCGAAAGAATTACGGAGACGATAGATAAACTCCAGTGGAAGACTGTAGGAGAGACACTCAGTAGCTCGGTACGGGCTTTTGTTGAAGTTTCGAGAGCATACCTTCACTGAGGAGTCAAGCAGTATATTGCTCCCTTCTAAATATATCTCGCGAAGAGACCATGAGGATAAAATCAGAGAGATTAGAGCCCACATAGAGGCATACCGACAATCTTTCTTTCCACGAACAATACGAGACTGGAATAGAAGGGAGAACTGATAGAGGTACTCGAAGGCCCCTCCGCCACACACCGTCAGGTGGCTTGCAGAGTATGGATGTAGATGTAGATGCTTTTAACAGTGTGAGTAATGAAAAGCTATGTCTTAGTAGTGCTCATCAAATATTTAACAGTGAAAAAGTATCAGTCATCATTCATTGATAAGGACAGTGCACAGTGCACTGCCTTATTTGCCCTTATTGCCTTTTCCAATATTGCAGTTCTTATTTCAATATAAAAATGGGTGCTAAGAGGAATCACACCTTGTGTTACAGTAAACACACACACACACACACACACACACACACAAAAAATCACTTTTCTGCAGCACAACAAAGGACCAGCATGTTGTGATGATGTGTTATGCAGAATTGCCATGTGTGTGAAAGTAATGTGTGGTATCAAGAGTGTAATATGCAGTCAGACATAGACAGGCTGTGTTTCATTCTCTAGTGAATTCTTATGCACTGGCTTTTATTGGAATTATATTAAAAGTATTTGAAAGAAGATGTGAGACTCCACAAAACTTGAAAACTCACAACTGACAAAAATCAGCAGGTGCAACATTCTTCCATTGTCTTTTAGTTTTTAAAAAGATTGTGGCACTTAAATGATAGCATTTACATCCCTCACCCCCACCAACCCTGCCAAAATAAAAATTTCACCTCTCTGTGTTGAAGATGTCACTGAGTGTGACTAGGAAACTTATTGTAATACCTTCTGTGCCAGAGTGTCTCAGTGTCTCCATTGAAAGCCCAATAAACCAGTAAGTAGCAGACTTCAGAGCGGACTGAGAGTGCACAGATTCTTATATTGTGCAATAGTTGTCCAATGTATTGCACCATGCAGCATTTATGTAGCGTTTACTAAGCAGTTAAGCCAGATGGGTCAACAGAATGTGTGCAGAGAAGAACACACATGAAAATCAGTTCATAAAAGTGTTCATGAATGTGTTTATCCAACACATTTTTACTTATACTGAAACTTAATTTTTCACTGTTTTTCCAGGTTCTGCTTTTGTTATTATTATTATTATTATTATTATTATTATTATTATTATCATTATTCCTCCTATCAGAAACACACACACACTGATGGAAGAAAATCATGACGCAAAAAAATAATTATAGTAGTGAAATTTTTGGTCTACATTTGTGTACGTAACATATTTAAGTGGTTAACATTCTGAGATCACAGAGTAACTGATTTGTAATAGTTCAGTATGTCACTGTTGTGCCCACATCTGCTCAAATTGCTGCTGCAGATGCAGTATAATGCACCACAGCCATATGTTGAACACTATGGTCTTCCCTCTCGGTATTACCATGTGGCCATCTGGAGCCCTTTCTTCTTGTGACTGTACATCCTTGTGACCAATACTGCCAGTGATCATCTACAGTGGCTACATTCCTCCTAAGTCTTTGTGCAGTATCACAGAAGGAACATACAGCTTCTTATAGGCCTATCACATGACACTGTTCGAACTTAGTGAGGTTTAGGTGGCGTATTTGTGCCGTAATGGCATTCCTGACTAACATCAACTCACTAAGTCCAATCTCAAAGATAACTAATGTTCACGACTGTTACAGGGTTATTACAAATGATTGAAGCGATTTCACAGCTCTACAATAACTTTATTATTTGAGATATTTTCACAATGCTTTGCACACACATACAAAAACTCAAAAAGTTTTTTTTGGGCATTCACAAATGTTCAATATGTGCCCCTTTAGTGATTCGGCAGACATCAAGCCGATAATCAAGTTCCTCCCACACTCGGCGCAGCATGTACCCATCAATGAGTTCGAAAGCATCGTTGATGCGAGCTCGCAGTTCTGGCACGTTTCTTGGTAGAGGAGGTTTAAACACTGAATCTTTCACATAACCCCACAGAAAGAAATCGCATGGGGTTAAGTCAGGAGAGCGTGCAGGCCATGACGTGAATTGCTGATCATGATCTCCACCACGACCGATCCATCGGTTTTCCAATCTCCTGTTTAAGAAATGCCGAACATCATGAGGGAAGTGCGGTGGAGCACCATCCTGTTGAAAGATGAAGTCGACGCTGTCGGTCTCCAGTTGTGGCATGAGCCAATTTTCCAGCATGTCCAGATACACGTGTCCTGTAACGTTTTTTTCGCGGAAGAAAAAGGGGCCGTAAACTTTAAACTGTGAGATTGCACAAAACACGTTAACTTTTGGTGAATTGCGAATTTGCTGCATGAATGCGTGAGGATTCTCTACCGCCCAGATTCGCACATTGTGTCTGTTCACTTCACCATTAAGAAAAAATGTTGCTTCATCACTGAAAACAAGTTTCGCACTGAACGCATCCTCTTCCATGAGCTGTTGCAACTGCGCCGAAAATTCAAAGCGTTTGACTTTGTCATCGGGTGTCAGGGCTTTTAGCAATTGTAAATGGTAAGGCTTCTACTTTAGCCTTTTCCGTAAGATTTTCCAAACCGTCAGCTGTGATACGTTTAGCTCCCTGCTTGCTTTATTCGTCGACTTCCGCGGGCTACGTGTGGAACTTGCCCGCACGCGTTCAACCGTTTCTTCACTCACTGCAGGCTGACCCATTGATTTCTCTTTACAGAGGCATCCGGAAGCTTTAAACTGCGCATACCATCGCCGAATGGAGTTAGCAGTTGGTGGATCTTTGTTGAACTTTGTCCTGAAGTGTCGTTGCACTGTTATGACTGACTGATGTGAGTGCATTTCAAGCACGACATACGCTTTCTCGGCTCCTGTTGCCATTTTGTCTCACTGCGCTCTCGAGCGCTCTGGCGGCAGAAACCTGAAGTGCGGCTTCAGCCGAACAAAACTTTATGAGTTTTTCTACGTATCTGTAGTGTGTCGTGACCATATGTCAATGAATGGAGCTACAGTGAATTTATGAAATCGCTTCAATCATTTGTAATAGCCCTGTACAACCGGCAAACCCGATTTGCATCCTTGTGGTGGCACTACTAGCACCAATCTTATGTGACTGCCACAAAATCTGAATAGACATCATCTTTCAGATGTAGAAACACACCTACCAACTTCCATTTGTCTTATGGCTCTTTCTTGGTACTGCAGTTTTTTTCTGTAAGTGTATTATGCACAGTTATGACTATATTATAGGGGACTGTCAAATGTAAATAAAATAGATGGGAAAAACGAAATAAACTGTTTATTATTTCAAAAGTAATTGCCATAACTATGAATACATTTATCACACCGTGAGACAAGACAGTCAATACTTTAATGCGAAAACTTTTGCGGTTGCCTACAGAACCAGAATTGTTGCTGGGCATGCACCTCTTCATCTGAAGAAAATTGACAGTCATGAATGTCTTTCTTCAGGACTCCAAAAATATGAAAATCTCATGAAGGGAAATTGGGACTGTATAGACAATGTTAAAGGGTTTCCCAGCAAAACTTCTGCAGCATACTCGAAAGAATTTTAGCAACATATGGGCCCAACCGCATGTTGCCGAGGTAGTTTTGAGTACACTGTAGAAGTCTCAGTGGAAAGTCATTATGCATCCTCCATACAATCTTGTGATCTCCCCACATATGATTTCCATATTTTTGGACCCCTGAAAAAAGACGTTCATAGCCATCGATTTGCTTTAAATGAAACATGTCCTTTAGTAAAACTAGGAAACAAAGCTATTAATCACAAAGCTGAGAATTTCCCTCCAGACATTATTGAACTGAGAGAGAACATGAAAGACTGTTACACACTCTTTAGAGATACTAAGTTACAGTACTATTTAACAAAATACAAACTGCTCAGAAGAAAATACAGAGATTCAATGACTACCCTTAAAGTTCAGTAATATGCCTATAAAATAAGCAACTCAACCTGTGTTAGAACAACAGCCCAGAAAATAATGTATAAAAAATGTGGAAACAGCATTCTCTTGAACACTCCAGCATAACATGACAGTATAACAAATGACCCAAAAGAAGTGTGTGAGAAATTCATACAGATGTTTAATAAAATTGGCAGAAATGAAACACCGAATTTTAATGTTACAAAGACTAGCCAATCTTTTTTCATTCATAGCATGACTGAGAGGGACCTCCTAGCAACCGTTTCAAAACTTCAAGCTAAAATGTCTTCTGGCTGGGATGACATTTCATCTAAGCTGTTACAGGAATGCAGAGGAGAATTAGTTAAGCCTCTGACACATTTAATAAATATCAGGCTCACGCTCTGTCATGGAGAATTCCCTGATCTTTTGAAAATTGCTGAAATTCTACTGGTGTATAAGAAGGGAATAAAAACTGACATGAAAAATTATAGGGCAATATCATTATTTTCAGAGCTTGGAAAATTATTAGAGAAAGTAATATTACCTCAATTTGAGGCATATTTCATCAAACATAATCTATTTAACAATTACAACATGGTTTTAGAAAAAGAAGATCTATTGTAACAGCAGTAGCAATTTTTACATATGAAACATTGAAGAAGCTAAATGAAGAAGACTAGATAACAGGCACCTTCTTGGATAGAGTAAAGCTTTTGATACTGTGAATCATACAATTCTATTTCATATATAGGGTGAGAGGGATAGCCTTACAACTATTTACCTCCTATTTGAAAGGCAGGAAACAGTGTGTCAAGCTAACTTATAAAAGGAATGAACAGTTAGCAACAACCAAATCAACCCACAAGATACTTCAGTGTGGTATGCCCCAAGGAAGTATGTTGGGACCTTTTCTGTGTCTTGTGTATGTAAATGATTTAACTGAACCCCAAAACTGCAAGGTTGCAAGCTATGCTGATGACACATCTTTTGTCAACTGGAGCTGTGATATGCTGACTGCTAAAAAAGTAGTGAAATTAGTTATGATTTTCTGTCCAGTTATCTTACTGCAAATAGGCTACTCATAAATAGAGAGAAGACGGTGACAATGCAGTTTATGCGTAATTATTGTCGTAACATAAGTAGAAATCTATCTACACCTCCATTGGCCCTTAGCTACACAAACACAAATTTTGGGTGTAATTGTTGACAAACACCTGTCATGGGAAGAACATATAGGCCATATTTGTAAGAAAATCAGTACAAATGTATATCTTCTGAAAAGTGTCACAGCTGTTTTGGACCACGATAGCTTGAGAAAAATTTACTTTGGAGGGATACATCCACATCTTGAATAAGGTATTGAGATATGGGGTGGGGCACCACCTGTCCATGCAGACAGGCTCTTCATACTACAAAAAAAGGTAGTAAGAATGGTAGCCAAGTTAAACAGGAGTGAGCCTTGTAGAGAAATCTTAAGAAAATATGAAATACTAACCATCTACTCTACATAAATCCTGCAGGCAATAATGTTTGTGAACCAAAATCCAGAATATAATGTAACAAACAGTAATGTACATAGGCACAATACACATGAAGGGAAAATTTTCACAGAATTGCTGGGGGGAGGAGGGGGGGGGGGGGGGGGGGAAGGCTGCAGACTGTAGTGCACATACAGTAGGAACCACCTTTTATAATTTTATAACAGACTTCCATCTAACCTCAAGACAGCTACTTTAAACAATTTAAAGAATAAACTTAAGCATTTATTAACAGAGAAAAGTTGTTATTCAGTAGAAAATTTCAAGCATATATAGCATAAGTTTGTTTTTGCAACAAAGAAATTATTGTTTCTGACCTTGACTATTTATATCAATGTGTGCACTTGTATACGTTAACTAAAACTTTGTATATGTAAACTAGAACCTATGGCAATGTCTGAAAACTGATTGTTATATAGACAACAAAGAAACTTATGAAATGTTATTAGACTTCCAGTTTTGATTATGTTGAATTGCGATATTGTGTTCTACAATGTGTGTGTGTGTGTGTGTGTGTGTGTGTGTGTGTGTGTGTGGGGGGGGGGGGGGAGAGAGAGAGAGAGAGAGAGAGAGAGAGAGAGAGAGAGAGAGAGAGAGAGAGAGAGAGAAGGGGGGGGGGGGAGTATTAACCATCTCCATTACCCTCCCCCCCACATATCTCATCTACATCTACATACATACTCCGCAATCCACCATACGGTGCGTAGCGGAAGATACCTCGTACCACAGCTAGCATCTTCTCCCCCTGTTCCACTCCCAAACAGAACGAGGGAAAAATGACTGCCTATATGCCTCTGTACAATCCCTAATCTCTCTTATCTTATCTTTGTGGTCTTTCCGTGAAATATAAGTTGGCGGCAGTAAAATTGTGCTGCATTCAGCCTCAAATGCTGGTTCTCTAAATTTCCTCAGTAGCGATTGATGAAAGGAATGCCTCCTTTCCTCCAGAGACTCCCACCCGAGTTCGTGAAGCATTTCCGTAACACTTGCGTGATGATCAAACCTACCAGTAACAAATCTAGCAGCCCGCCTCTGAATTGGTTCTATGTCCTCCCTCAATCTGTCCTGATAGGGATCCCAAACGCTCTAGCAGTACTCAAGAATAGGTTGTATTAGTGTTTTATAAGCAGTCTACTTTACAGATGAACCACATCTTCCCAAAATTCTACCAATGAACCGAAGATGACTATCCGCCTTCCTCACAACTGCCATTGCATGCTTGTCCCACTTCATATCGCTCTGCAATGTTACGCCTAAATATTTAATCGACATGACTTTGTCAAGCGCTACACTACTAATGGAGTATTCAAACATTACGCGATTCTTTTTCCTATTCATCTGCATTAATTGCATTAATTTACATTTATCTATATTTAGAGTTAGCTGCCACTCTTTACACCAATCACAAATCCTGTCCAAGACATCTTGTATCCTCCTACAGTCATTCAACAATGACACCTTCCCGTACACCATAGCATCATCAGCAAAGAGCTGCACATTGCTACCCACCCTATCCACAAGATCATTTATGTAGATAGAAAACAACAGCGGCCCTACCACACTTCCCTGTGGCACTCCAGATAGTACCCTCAGCTCCAATGAACACTCACCATCGAGGACAACGTACTGGGTTCTATTACTTAAGAAGTCTTCAAGCCACTCACATATTTGGGAACCAATCCCATATGCTCATACCTTAGTTGGGAGTCTGCAGTGGGGCACCGAGTCAAACGCTTTCCGGAAGTCAAGGAATATGGCATCCATCTGATACCCTTCATCCATGGTTTGCAAGATATCATGTGAAAAAAGGGCAAGTTGCGTTCTGCAGGAGCGATGCTTTCTAAAGCCGTGCTGATGCATGGGCAGCAACTTCTCTGTCTCAAGGAAATTCATTATATTCGAACTGAGAATATGTTTGAGAATCCTGCAACAAACCGATGTTAAGGATATTGGTCTGTAATTTTGAGGATCTGTCCTTCTACCCTTCTTATATACAGGCATCACCTGCGCTTTTTTCCAGTTGCTCGGGACTTTATGTTGGCGAAGAGATTCGCAATAAATGCAAGCTAAGTAAGGAGCCAATGCAGTAGAGCACTCTCTGTAAAACCGAATTGGAATCCCATCAGGACCTTGCGATTTATTTATTTTCAACCCATTCAGCTGCTTCACAACCTCAGGGATGTCTATCATTATGTTGTCCATACGGGAATCTGCATGAGACTCAAACGGCGGTACGTTTGTGTGATCCTCCTGTGTGAAAGATTTCTCAAATGCTAAATTTAAAATTTCAGCTTTCGTTTTGCTGTCTTCCGTTGCCAGGCCAGACTGATCAGTGAGTGACTGGATGGAAGCCTTCGACCCGCTTACCAATTTTACGTAAGACCAGAATTTCCTTGGGTTTTCAGCAAGATCTTTTGCTAAGGTATGATGGTGGTAGTGGTTGTATGCTTCGCGCATCGCTCTTTTTACTGCAGCACGAATCTCTACTAACTTTTGCCTGTCCTCATTCTCCCAATCTTTCTTGTACCGCGAGTGCAACTGTAACTGTCTTTTCTCCCTGAGCATTCTCCGAATTGCGCTGTGAAACCACGGTGGGTGTTTTCCATCTGTAACCCACTTTTTCGGCACATACTTCTCCAATGCGTGATTTACAATGTGTTTAAAATTTGCCCATAATTCTTCCATGTCCATCGTACCGGAAGTACGACTTTTTAACTTTTGTAACCATAGTCGTAACGACAACATCATGATCACTAATCCCTGTCTCAACACTGACACCGTCGATGAGGTCTGGTCTGTTCGTGGCTGCCAGATCTAAAATATTTCCATCATGCATTGGCTGTCGATTTAGCTGCTCAAGACAGTTTTCGAATAATGTTTTCAAAAGTAATTGACATGACGGCTTGTCTGTACCACCTGCAATGAATCCATAGACATCCCAGTCTATACTAGGTAGGTTGAAGTCGCCTCCGACTAATATAGCATGATCCGGGTACTTCTGTGATACAGAGTGTCGACTCCCTTTGAATGATTCTAAAACTGTCACGGTGGAACCTGGTGGCCGGTAGTAACACCCAACAATTAACTTTATTTCTCCTAGCCCTGTTAAACGTGTCCCAGACAACTTCACAATCACACTCTACTTCGACCTCAGGAGACGCAATATTTTTGTCACCTGCAATGAAGACACCACCTCCTACGGTGTCTAATCTGTCTTTCCAATACACGTTCCAACCCTCACTAAATATTACAGACCTTCCTATCTCAGGGTTCAGCCAGGTCTTAGTCCCGAGAATAATTTGCGCGCCACACGAACAATTATACCTGTTTGCTGCAACTGTTCACAAACATGGAAGATAATGTAATACACTGGTTCAAGCAATTAGATACAGATCATAAAGCTGTCTTATGTGTACAGTCAGATCGGTGTAAATATGTAGATTTCTGTGACCATCGGGCATTTCAATATTTTACATGGTTAGTAGATGACGTGGCAGTAGATGCAGAAGGATTTTAATGAGACAGGTATAGAAAAGGAAAAAACTCAAATATACAACATTAAGTTCCAAGAGGAAAGCATAAAGCAACATAAATAATAAGAAACATGAGAGATATATGACACAACAGGAAAGTGTTGGTAGGAAGGATCCAGGTGGTGCAGGTTGTGAAGCAGTCAGCATTGAGTTTTGCGTGTTTTGTAATATGTGTATCATCCCTTTCAATATAATTTTTGCATTGTTGTAGATGTCTCGCCTTTCTTTCCCCAGTACACCTACAGCAATTGGCATTCGTATTAACCAAACAGTGTGCTCCAATATTCTGTCTTTTCGAAAATTGTCCTGTTTAAAAGTGTGATGATATTAGGTCTTTTTATATAAATTAAAGTTATTGTTAGTTAGCTTTATGCTCCATGAATCATTTGCATAACAAATTGCAATGATTTGGAATGAGGAATTTTATATTTACACAACAAATTATCTTTAAATATAGCTACTTGCTGATCACCCACCACTTTTTACACATTACAGTAATAGAAATTCATAAATTAATAGTTTAGTAGATTGTGATTTATTTATTTATTTATTTATTTTTAGCACTATGAGCGTATTTCACAATTAAAATGCCCAAAAGACATGGTAAAAATTGTTGACATTGACTGGGCAGCATCTGACAAGCCTGTATTAGCTACACAAGATGGATGTTTGCGTGTAATGGACATGACATTGACATCTAGTTCATCGCCTCTTATTGATTATGAATTTGAAGGTATGTAATGTATTTATGTATGTATTCTTCTAGAGTATAAGTAAAACAGGAAACTAATGTGTCACTAACCTCCAAAACTTATAACAGAACAAAGATTAAGCAAAAACAGAAATGTGCTTAGACTCATAGACTTCATTCCATTAGAAGGGGCACGCAATGAGAGTGGAAATCTAACAGTAAAACAGAGAGAGCTGAGAAGGAGCATGAGCAGATGTTATGGGATTGTGATGCAGACCTTACCAGTAAGCTTTGAGATAGTACCTAATGGTTACTGCTAGTGTAGCTGCTCTTCTAAACAGCATTCCAAATGAGCAAACCAGTTGCGCCTTTGCCTGTGGCTACTCGTACTTAAGGTACTTGGGCAATGCACGGCTCTGTTTAATAAGAATAGCTTGATGTAGTCATAAGGTTGAGCCATGTACATCTGCTTACATGCTCCCCAGCTAATTACCTGTAAATAATAACCTGTAGCTGTGATCTTGCAGTAAAATAGTCTATGCATTGGTTAGAACTGTGAGTTAATAAAATACACTGAAATACAAAATAAAAATTAATGAATAATTTAATGGCAAGGGTTCTGTTCTAATGTCTATAATTGGTGTAGATGACATAGAATTATGTTGAATAATGTTTATTCAAGGAAGGATATCTCTTATTATATACAGTTGAAATAGAGACAGAAGATACCATTATCAAATGCAGTAAAGTTACATTGAGAGCATTGTGAGAATGGTAGCAAAATACCAAACTAAATGGTTATCAAATGTACTTGAAAACTAAGTCCATTTCATAATCACAATACACAAAATATTCACCAGCTCAAAACAGTTCGAAGTTTAACATCATAATTTACAAATTATCACAAAGAATAACAACTCATAATCTGTCTATCCTCAGTATTGTAATACGAGTGGAAAAGGTTACCGTCCTACTCTGAAGAATATCCAGACCACTTGAATTATAAAGTCCCTTCAGAAGTTAATGTATGGTAGCGGCTGTTCACCGCCGAGAATCAAACACCTCCACAATCGAACTGCTTGTTACCACAGGTAGGTCGACTTCTTTCAAGCACAAATGTAATGAAGTGTCTAGAAACACTTCCCTGAGATCTTGATTTGAAAAATTCCCAGTCTCCAGTTAACTTTCTTAGTGTTCTGCTATGATCTGCTTTTCCATTGGCTGAAGCCTGTCCCCACCAAAAATACATTGTTTTTAAGTTCTACAAACATTATTTGATCATCTTGATCGCTTCTGGACTAAACTAATATAGTACAACAGTATTTGAATAAAGAAATGTTACAAAAATGTGGTCACACTCAGACCATTCCCAATAAATATAAAGAGAGGTTTAACCATAAATAAAAAAGCCTGTATTTTTTCACAAGTGCACTCACTATAATAGATTGTTGTTAAATATTATTAAGAATTATTTAGGCATGCTTGTCAGAAGCATCTTTTGGCACACTTTTACTAGTGTGGTATCAGCTATCATGTGGGACTGGCCACTTCTTAAAGTACAGTGATTTTGTTTTATCAGTTTTAATTAATATTTAAATAGCCACTGGACAAATAGTGAACTTTTCATTAAATAAATACACAAGTATGCCAAAATATGAGGTATTCATGCAGTATTAATTTGCTGCGTATTTGGGAAGGATGAAATATCCTGACAAACATTTGGATAATGAAAAGATATATAAAATGTAATAAATCAAGAAATAAAATAGATATGAGTATGTAGTTTTCAGAGATGATAGCTATAGTGTGGTGCTATCATCTGAGATATTGTGCGTTGAAAAAACATGAATGTAAAAGTTGTTAATTTAGAGATTCATTGTGAAAATGTTTATTCACTGTGAAATATGAACTTCTGTAGTTATTGAAAATATTGTTGTGTCGTTGGATACACCTCATTTTTCTGAGATTGCAGATGGGTTAAGATTTTCATTAATACTTGACTGTGAGTCAAGTGCTCTAAGAAACCATCTTTCAGTTTGACTGACACTAGCCCATTGGTTGAAGCATAGCCAGCCCTCTTAAACAATCAATGCAGTGTCCAAATTCCCCATCCCAGGATTTTCCTTACGTGGTGGCCACATGGTGCCCTGAGCGCCAGGCCCCCACAAGCAAATTCACCTTACCTCCTACCAGCTCAAGGCAGCCAATTAGCACCTACATGTGCTTAATGTTGCAACTTATTCCCTCCTTTAGTGCCAGCGATTTTGTCACAAACGATGTTTAACTCTAATACACATTTGGTGTCAGTTAGGTGTTATTTTTAATTTTTTATTATAAAAAAAAGATTGTCCAATGTATTTTTCGTACAGCTAACATGTAAACCAGCTTAACTGAGTTTGCTGTGAACATAAGAATAATCCCATCTTTTACAGCTGAATGTTTATCTTGTTTTTAACTGAATGTGTGTCACCTCTTTGAACCAGGTATCATCAGTTGTTGGTAATAGAAACAAAATTATTTAATTATACACATTTTATTAGGAGATCTATAGTTTTTCCTCACAGCAAATTTCAGTTGTGTATCTCTTTATCACGTACTTTCATTTTTTTGTTTGTTTCATGTGGCCATCGTGTCTTCTGTAATCAACAGATGCACACAGTACAAGTTTTCAATTTTGTAGTATATCAAATTTATACTGTGCACTACTCATAACCTTTCATGTTACACACTGCATACAACCTAGCTCACTTGCTATGGGCTTGACTGAAGTGGTATGGAAGCTATACAGAGCGGTAGTGGAGTGGGGTATTGGAGTGGGGAAGGAGAAGCAAAAGTGATGGTATCAACAAACTGGTCTCTCATTGAAAAAAATCTGTTCGTCACCAGAGTGACTATGTTGAGAAATAAATTTGTAGACATGAAGAAGAAAGATGTAAAATATTAATAGCATTTGATTATTTAAAAAGGTTTAAGAGTTTTCATGTAAAAAATTCAGATACATTACTTTTCAGCACACAATCATACATTAAGAT
Organism: Schistocerca serialis cubense; assembly: GCF_023864345.2. NCBI lineage: Eukaryota > Metazoa > Arthropoda > Insecta > Orthoptera > Acrididae > Schistocerca > Schistocerca serialis. The sequence goes on from NC_064638.1 coordinate 827,154,811, forward strand.
GGGGTACTATACTCAGAAAACTTCTAAGACATAATTTTTCCTGTTGCACGTTTCACATGACCTTGCCCTCTTGATGTAGGGTTGTTCATATGAGATGTAATTACAAAAAAGTTATTTAAAAATTAAGAAGTAATAAATAAGAAGAAACTCAAAACCCAGCCTCCCCTCCACACACACACACACACACACACACACACACACACACACACACACACACTCTCTATTCAGATTTAAAATGTGATTAAAACATGTTGTTCCTTACTTTTCAACATAGTTAAGTTATACACTGCCATGTTATACAGTACAATTTGGAAGCTTCTAGTGACAGAGGGCTGCAAATATGTAGACTTGAAGAATAAAGATGCAGATTGTTAATAACATTTGTTTTATTTAAAAAGCTGTAAGAATTTTCACATAAAAAATTCAGAGGCATTACTTTTCAGCACGCTCTTCTAAAAAACTGTATTTTAGAAATGAACATTTCGGCCGTGGTTACAGTGGTCTTCATGAGGATCTATTGTTTTACTGTTTAATTTGACCAGTATACTCAGAAGAAAGCCACTGTAACCATGGGTGAAATGATGGTTTCTCCAGTAGTTTCTTTTCTTTTTTTACGTTGTGACATGGTATCAGACTCAAAAACTTTCATGTCAACTGGCTCTGGCCACAGAAACCTATGTGATTATTTTAGCAACAATTGTGTATGATGAAATGTATAAATAATATATAATATCAGTTGGGAACCTGTATGAAATGCTTCCAGGGCCTATAAAGATCAAAATATGGACACATGAAAATTATAGAAAAGTGAAAGTAAGTGATAAATCATGACCATAAAATGGTAAACAGACAATTTCAGTGTACAGATCTCTTAACAACATATGTATTACTAAATAATTTCCTTTGTGTGAGAGACCACTCATGATAACTAGTATGAATAGGCAAAATCTTTTAGGTTAAAAACAAAATAAACATTGAGTTGCAAAAGATGGAATTGTTCTTATCTCTCGAATGAACTGTGCAAGTTGTCTGGGCTCTGGGTCATACTTGGATCATTCAAACAACTGGTAGAGGCAGTTTGGAAGGCCAGACATGCTCACAGATGTTCAACAAAGTTTGTAATATGTAACGTTGTCCCCAGAACTGATTGTGGTCCCGTGAGTTTTGAGGTGAGTGAAAGGCTTTAATCAGAGTGTTCAAAGGCTGTGTGACAAACTAGACTATAAATTGTGAAACTTGTGCCATGGAGTTGAGTACTATAGGGTCCCCCTAAATGGTTCAGATGTGCACTGCACATTGAAGATTGTGTATTGAAAGGATAGGCTAATGGTAAATGGAGATGGTGTATTTGTTGCAGCAGACTAGAGTTAGAAATCCACAGGGATAGAAATTGAAGCTGCATGTGAGATTGTTTGGTAAAGACTCAGTGTCAATGGTGAACATGAACTTAGTCAGACCCTTGTATCAACCACCACACTCGCCTCAAGATGTAGCAGTAAACCTTAGAGAAGACCTCACTTCACTATTACATAAGTTCTCCAATAATACTGTCATCATTGGAGACGACTTAAATCATTGAACAATCAATTGGGAAAATTACAGTTTTATAAGTGTTTGGCATGAAAAGACATCTTACTAAACATTACTAAATTCTTTCTCTGAGAACTACCTAGAACAAACATTTTGGAATCCCACTCATGAAGGAACTATAAAGAATCTAATGGTAACAAATCAAACTGATCTCTTTTAAGGATGTCGATATAGAAAGAGGTAGCAGTGATTGTGAGGCTGATGTAGTAACAATGATTACCAAATTACAAAGGGCAACTGGAAGGAGGATTTGTGTGTTCAGAAAGCGAGGTAAAGAGTCACTAGTGTCATATCTTAATAAGTAACTCGAAACATTTAGTTGTGGTGAGGAGCATGAAGAACAACTGAGCCTCAGGTTTAAAAGACTAATTGACCAACAACTTTTTAACAAACTTCTGTTCATTGGGGGCCTGCAGTGCAAAATATGTCTTTTAATGACATAATCAATATGAATATGAATAATAGCCAGCTACACTGCTATGTAAAATGTCTGTTTTATATCATTCACGATGAACCGATTTCTGGATATTGCCATCGTTAGGTGCTCTGTAAATACATAAGTAAGTGATGGTCATAATATAATGGTCTTGTAACAGTGATCTGAAACGCTATAATACATCATTGGGTGTTTTTACCTTACATGTAACAATGTTCGTCATGTCCTGTTTTTTTATAATAAAAATAATTGAATTTCACACATCACTTATTTATAATGGTATCTATGTATACATGTAATATCACTGATCTGTTGTCATCCAAGCTGTCAGAAAAGTAACATACATGGAAACCAAGTAAAATTCGATACATCTCCAGTACACACCTAGGAGAAAGTAATAATTTTAAAAAACACAAGATATGACAGCAATGATGTTGCATGTAAGATAAAAACACCCAATGATGTATTGTAGCTTTTCGTATCATAGCTACAAGACCATTATATTAAGACCATCTCTGACTTATGTGTTTACAGAGTACCTGACGATTGCAATATGCTGAAATAGGCTCATCGTAAATAATATAAAACATAAACAATTTATGTAACAGTGTAGCTGGCTATTATTCATGTTAACTTGATAAGTATGTTCCTGGTAGAACAGCTCATATTGGGAATCATCCTCCATGATATCCAGTCACTTTAAAGGGCCCTACACATGAGCAGTGGATCACACTGATGGGTCACATACAATATCACTGCAGTTGGTCACCCAGCTCGACCCCGCCACACACGAGTGATTTGTCAAGCAGTTTCAACCAGAACTATGAACCCCACTGTATTAAGAAGTTCTGCTATGGAAGGTAAACTTGTAAGTTCAGTGACTGTTGCAGTTGATCTCGCTTTTCCCACAGATACTTGCAAAATGCAAATTAAAAGAAATGGGAATTTCAATTTATTAAACTTGTTTTGAAATGCTTTTCTTGGGAAATGTTGCTTACTTTGTAGTACAGACTTTATTAAATTTTTCACTGACACCAAATGGATTGTGTACATCTTTCCAGTGTTCTAATACTGTTCTTTAGCACTTGTCAGTCTTTGGTTGCTTTTTCATTCATTGGTTTTACGTTTTAGCTGCTAGTATTTACTGTTTGTTTTGCAGTGGAGATGTTTGTATAGAAATATTGTAAATAGCAGCACTCCTGATTACCATAACCCTTGTTATAAACTGTATGAGGGAGAATCCAGACACTTGCATACAGAATAGGCTCACAGATATGTGACTGGCTCAAAGACTTCTTAAATAATAGAACCCAGTATATTGTTCTCAATGGTGGTTGTTCATTGGAGACAGGGATAACATCAGGAGTGCCCAGGGAAGAGTGATAGGACTGTTGCTATTTTCTATGTTGATAAAAGATCTGACAGACAGGGCAGGGAGCAATCTTCGGTTGTTCGCTGATGATGCTGTGGTGTACAGGAATGTGTTGCAAATAAGTGACTGTACGTTGATACAAAACAACCAAGACAAAATTTTTAGTTCATGTGGTGAATGACAGCTGGCTCTTCATGTAGAAAAATGTAATTTAATGTGGATGAGTAGGAAAAACAAACCCTTGATGTTCAGATACAGCATTAGTAGTGTCCTGCTTGACATAGTCACACCATTTAAATATCTGGGGATAATGTTGAAAAGCGATATGAAATGGAACAAGCATGTGAGGATTGTGGTAGGAAGGCAAATTGTTGGCTTCTATTTATTGGGACAATTTTGCGAAAGTGTAGTTCATCTGTAAAGGAGACTATATATAGGACACTACTGAGCCTATTCTTGAGTACTGCTTGAATGTTTGTGATCTGCACCAGGTTGGATTAGAAGAAGATATCAAAGCAATTCAGATGTGAGCTGCTAGATTTGTTACTGCGCAAGTGTTATGGATATGCCTCAGGAGCTCAAGTGGGAATCCCCGGAGGAAACAAGGCAATCATTTTGAAGAACACTACTGAAAAAGTTTGAAAAACCAGCATTTGAAGGTGACAGCAGAACTATCCCACTGCCACCACACTCATTTCGCGTAGGGACCACGAAGGTGAGATACAAGAAATTAGGGCTTATACAGAGGCATATAGACAATTGCTTTTCCCTCGCTCTATCTGTGAATGGAACACGAAAGGAAATGACTGGTTGTGGTACAAGGTACGCTCTACCACACACCGTACAGTGGCTTGTGAAATATGTAAGCAGATGTCAATACAGAAGACCCAAATATAGATGCATGAAAATAATAGAAAAATGAAAGTAAGTGATAAATCTCAACTATGCAATTGCAAACAGACAGTTCAAATTTACACACCTCCTAAAACACACACACACACACACACACACACACACACACACACACACACACACACACACACAAAAGATATATATGAGGGAGTGTTAGATTACATGAAGTTACAAGCTACTAAAGATACTTGAGTGTGTAATATAGATTTGCACTGAACTTTTGTGTTAAAATATCCACTTGTTATTATGGTATGTCATTATGTTTAGAAGTTAAAAACATCAATAATATTGTTTCATAAATAATTCAAAATCATCATGTGGTGCCCATTGTATCATGATTGTTGCTATGAACTTCCCCTAAATTCTACTTCTACAACACAAGCTTCAAAATGCTAATCACTGCAAAATCTGAGTGTTCATCTTCTGTTCTTGAAGTGCTCCATGGTCCCTGAATAACTAAAATTCTAAAGTTAAGTTCTTTCTCAACATGGGCAAAGCAAAACAATACCAAACTACACAACCATGCTTAATAACTAGACAAACAAGTTGCAACCGAGAAGCCATATTGCCATACATCACTGCTAACCAGACAGGCAACCATGTTACATGCACAAATCGTATGTGTGATCCATCAAATTGCCTGGGATTTCCATATGATCAGTGACCAATCTCTGCAATTTTCCCCACACACATGTACTCTACGAAGTGATTGATCGTCCAGGCAATGGATCACTGCGATTCACTACTTGTGTGTGGGACAAACCGTAGGGCCATAGACACAGCTATGCTGAATGAAACATGTTTGACTGTCAAGAGGGAAATGTCTAACGCTTTCAATGACTGCCGCAGTAGAATCTTATAGAAAGATGCCACAAAACCCAAAGCAATGCTGGTTGTACGTGTAAAGGATAATGCCTGTACCAAAGTTAATTGTCTAGAGACGCATGGACAAGACAGGAATAGTGAAGCAGGAGGGTAGCAAAGCAAAAGCAGAAATTCTTAACTCCATTTTCAGATGTTACTTAGCAAAGTAGTATCCAATATATTTATCACACCACACAAACGTGAATAATACAGATATTAGTGTAAGTAGGGTTGAGAAACAGCTGAAATTGAGAAGTTTGAACCAAGCTCCATAGCCCAGTGAATCCCTGTCACATTCTGTACCATATTAGCAGGTGAGTTAGCTCTTCTTTTAACCATAATCTATCTTAGATCCCTTGAACAAATAACCATGCTTAGTAATTGGAGGAAATCAAAGGTCACACAGTCTATAAGAAGGATAGCAGGAATGCACCACAAAGCTATTGGCCAATATCTTTGACATGCATTTGTTGTAGAATCTTAGAACATATTATAAGCTCAAACATAATGAGTTACCTCAAGTAGAATGCAAGCCAGCATGAATTACAAAATTTCAATCCTAACTTGCAGTTTCCTACATGACATCCTGAAAGGAACGGATCAAGGCAGTAAGGTAGATATGGCACCTCTAGATTTTCGGAAAGCATTTGACACAGCACCACCCACACCTACACTTGTTATCAAAAGTACGATTGTATGGAACATCAAGCAAAATTTGTGACTGGACTGAAGATCTGTTAGGATACAGTATCTTATCTTGGATGTCTCATGCCTTGGAGAAGTAGAGTATATAAGGGGAATATATGAATGAATGTTATTTTTGCACTTGACTTTGACTAAAATAAAATATTTCTTTCTGAGCACAAGAACATTGATTTGTTTAGCAGAGTGTTCTGTGAACATAAAGTGAGGGAGATAAGTTGGGATAAATAAATAATGGAAGAAAAGATTTTCTGTTCCTTGTGTTTTAATCTGAGCACTGCATTCATTGCTTGATCATCATGCATTTAATAACAGTCCAAATATGTTTGTTTTCTTTTTTGTCATAGTAATATGATGTTGAGCTACATTTCCTTAAAATGGCCACTAAGTACATGACACAGATATTTACTGGGGCTTAGATTAATGACTTGATGAATCATAACTGATCATTGGCAATGCCACGTATCTGTGGAGAGGAAGACAATTGAAAGTCCAGAGAGTAAAGAATGAATATCACTGTCTTGCTATAAATATGCAGAGGACAACATATTTAAATTATATAGTAAGGAAATGAATTTTCTGTACAGGAGCACAAAAAGTGAAACAGTTACTATGGGGAAAAAGAACAACAATTAAAAGTATTAAGTGTCATGTAATATTTTGTGTACTGTAATATCTTGTATAGACACCTTTTATTAATCTGACACGTTCCACATCATTACGAAGCGTCGTATTCATGATCTATGGAACAAGTACTAATCTAATCTAACAAGGGGAGGCCGCCAATTGTGAAATTCAGATTCGATTCATACTGCGCATAATTAAAGCTCATGGCCAGAGGTGTAATGTGGCAAAGCACCAAGATGCACTTCTCAGCCGTTGTCGAGAAAATCGACAGTTAAAAGAAACCGTTGCGGTGAAATACTCTCTACGATTAATAATTTTCTACAGCGTGGTGGTGCAGCGGTAAGCGCTCGGGTTCGTAATCCGAAGGTCGCCAAATTGAATCTCCCTCCATGGAACTTTTTTTTTTAGTATTTGTTTTTTGTAATTCACACACACACACACACACACATATATATATATATATATATAAAAAATTCCCGGCAATCAGTTGCAACAATTATGCATTTAATAAGTTGTTGAAAGTCATTTGTCGTGGAAAACTGGCGACTTCGAACATTATTATGTTTTCCGCAAACAAAGTTGTATTTCACAAATGTTATTAATTGTCTTCATAATGTTAACCACGTATAGTTAACGGAAGGCGTAGAAACGAATACGTATAGCGTAAGTCAAACGTTCGAATTAGAATAGAGACCCCACGAACACAAACTTGCTGTGGCAGGTATGAAATATAAACTCCGTTACTCGCTCGTTACACTTGAAGGACAGATGTTGAATGGGCCGAAACGAGCCGCCGCATAACAACGTAGTTGCCTGCTAACTTCGAAAGAAGGTAGATGCGGTCCCTAGCGCAACTTATAACATCGTCGAAAATCAGTGCGGACGGGACAGCTTTGGTACACCCTGTTAAACAAACGGAAAAATGGAGGCGGTACAATTGGAGAGCGATCCGCCTTCACCAACATGCATAAGCAATTCATTAATAGTATATATATATATATATATATATATATATATATATATATATATATATATATATATATATATATATATATATATATATATATATATATATATATATATATATATATATATTGCAAGAAACTAATAATAAAAAAATATTGCATGGCGCGAGATTCGGTCCGGCGACCTTCGGAATATGAACCCCAGCGCTTACCACTACACCACCACGCTGTAGAAAATCATTAATCGTAGAGTGTATTTCACCGCAACGGTTTCTTTTAACTGTCGATTTTCTCGACAACGGTTGAGAAGTGCATCTTGGTGCTTTGCCACATTACACCTCTGGCCATGAGCTTTTATTATGCGCAGTATGAATCGAATTTGAATTTCACAATTGGCGGCCTCCCCTTGTAAGTAATAGAAGTAGAAATAATTTCAGGTGTGCCTCAGGGAATTGTGTTGGTATCCTTGGTGTTCATGTTGTATATAATGACCTTTCTTTTTTTTTTTTTCGCAACCCTGAGGTTGGTTTGCAGCAGAGTGCCATTCTTCTCTTCTGTCTGCTTTCCTCTTCATTTCCACGTATGTGTTACATCCGACGTCATTCATGATCTGTTCCATGTATGATATCCTTGGTCGCCCCCGCCAATTCCTTTCCTCAATAGCTCCTTCTTCTATTGTTCCAATGATGTTGTTGTGTTGTAGGATGTGCCATACAAGTTTGTCTCCTCTTGTTTGGATGTGCCTCCACAGACATCTGTTTTCCTGTACTCTTCTAAGCACCTCTTCATTTGTTGCTTTGTCTCTCCAGCTGATCTTCATTATCCTTCTATAGCACCAATCTCCAGGGCCTCTAGCCATCTTCTCTCTTCTCTTCCAATTGTCCAAGTTTCACATCTGTATAGGGCCACACTCCAAACCAAACCTTTCATGATATGACTCCTTATTTTCAGATTGATGTTGTTGCTGGTGAGTAAGTTCTTCTCCGATTAAATTCAATTTTAGCCTTTTGTATTCTGCTCACAGTTTCTTTCTGGCTTCTACCATCCCTTGTGATTTTGCTTCCCAGGTAAGTAAATTCCTCTTATCACTTCCAGCTCCTCTCTTCCAATTCTCATTCTCAGAGGTTCATATTCTGCTCCTGTACTACATACCATCACTTTAGTCTTTTTCTTGTTTATTCTCATTCCATACTGATTCCATAGAATTTTTTCCATTGTTCTGAGGACTTCCTCTAGATCTTCTTTTGTCTCCGTGACTATAGCAATATCATCTGCATAACGTAGCATGTCTATCTTCTGCCCATTAATTTTGATCCCCACCTCAGTAGTTTCTCGAACTTGGTCTATAACTTCCTGGATGTGAGCACTGAATATAAGAGGAAAGAGAACACATCCTTGTCGTACCCCTTTTCTAATATTTGCTTCTTGTTCTTGGTGACAGTTCCTAATCACTGCCAACTGAGTATCACACGGATGTCTTTGTACTTTATTCCACTTTTCCTCAGCAGTCTGAACATCTCTTGCCAGATAATATTATCAAATGCCCTTTCCATGTCTACTAAGACAATATAAGTTGGTTTATTTTTCTGTAATTGCTTTTCGATAACTAGTCTCAGTGCCAGAGTCGCTTCTCTTTTTTCCAATCCCCTTCTGAAACCAAACTGATCTTCACTCAGAATATCCTCCACCTTCTCTTCAATTCTCTTCAGAACTATTTTTCTGAGAATTTTTTATGCATGTGATATTAGGCTTAGAGTTCGGTACTGTTCAAATTTTGTAGCTGCTGCCTTCTTTGGTATAGGAACAATGATGCATTTCTGGAAGTCTGTTAGTATTTCTCCTGTGTTATAGATGGACCTAATAAGTTTAAGCAGCATCATTTTCATGCTGTCGCCAGCATTCTTTATTAGTTCTGCATGGATGTCATCAATACCTGTTGCTTTGTTGTCCTGTAGTTCTTTTAGAGCTCTGTCAAATTCTTCTTGCAGAATGTCATCTCCCTTGTCATGTTCATCTACTTGTTCTTCTCTTCCTATTACTTCCTCCAAAAGAGATGTTCTGGCATACAACTCCTCTATATATTATTTCCATCTCTTCACCAAACAGCATTTTCCCCTTTTTATTTTCTATTGTGCCCAAGAGTGTTGTTTTACGTTTGTTAAAAAGCTGATTTGCTGTTCTGTAGGCTAAATCAGTTCTTCCGTTTTGCATATTTTCTTCCACTTCCCTGCACATTTCTTCAAGAAAATTTTCTTTTGCTTTCCTAGCTTCTCTATTAACTAAATTCCTTAGTCTTCTGTATTCAGCTTTTCCTTGTTTATCAGTTGCATTTTTGTATAATCTCCTGTTTTCTATAAGATCAATAATATCTGCTGTAATCCAATTCCTCTTGTTTTTGAGTTCAGTCTTCATTTACTCCACCATGTTGAAAATTTGTAGCTAGGTTGTCTGTTTCATGAGCATAGCGCTTTGCCAGTCCCTCAGTTTTCCTTTTTTCTAGTTCCCATTTAAATTTTACTGGCTTCTTCTTCAAATGTTTGAATCTCGGTGAACTTTTCATCAGAACCAGGTTATGATCACTGCCTGTGTCTGCAGATGGATAGCTCCTGCAATCTTTTATATGGTTCCTAAAACTTGCTTTCACTAGAATGTGATCAATCTGTTGTCTCCTCAGGTCTCCAGGGGCCTTCCATGAGTATCTTGTTCATTTGTGATGTTGAAAAAGTGTGTTTGCAACAACTAATTGGTGCCTCGAGCAGAACTCATTTAGTCGATCTCCTCTTTCATTTCTTCTTCCAAGTCCATATTTGCCCACAGTTCCTTCCTCCGGTTCTTCACCCACAATCATGTTCCAGTCCCCCATGGCAATCAGGTTTTCGTCTCCCTTAACATTTCTCATCGCATTACTTATTTCTTCATATATTTCGGCATAGGATTTGGAAGGCAATGGGAAACCACCACATTAAAGAGCTACAGTTATCTCAAGCATTAGCAGTAAACCATGTCAGTATCTTCTGTAAAATTTTCTGGAGATAAAATAGTCCCCCAATCGGATCTCGGGGTGGGTACTGCAAAAGATACAGACAACGTGAAGGAAAAGAATCCCTGTTTTGAACATAGCCACTTGGAATGCAAGAACACTGCTTCAGCGTTGCAAGCCAGAAAATGTAAAACTTGAAATGGAATGGCTGGAAATCGATATCCTAGGCATATCAGAGATGAGATGGCCCCAACCATGTGATTTCTGGTCTGGAGAATACAGAGTCATTCACACCGGAACTGACGAAGATCGATGAGGAATGGGAGGAGTTCAAATAATTTTGAGGGAAAACTATGGCTCACGTATCAAGGGATATGTGCAATATAGCTCTCGAACAATACTAGTCAGACTTGAAACTAAACCAAAGGACACTGTGATAGTACAAATATACATGCCAACATCCAAAGAAGAAGATGCAGTCGTGGACGAAATATACGAAGAGATAATGACCTTACAACAATATTAATAGTAACGCCAGACTTTTTTCAGGTGGTGCAGTTGTCTATAATAAAGTACTGCCTGAAAAAGCTGCACAAATGTTAAGTGGGATTTTGATAATATTTCACCATAGTGCTAAGATTGACAACCTGCTTTACATATTCAGAAATGTAACATTGTGCTCTTAACAAAATGGAAAAAAAATGTAATATCCTATGTCTGCAACATCAGTGAGTCACAGTTGGAATCAGTAAACTCATACGAGTACCTGGGTGTAACAGTTTGTAGGTTTATGGAACAGACCAATCACTTAGGCACAGTCATAAGTAAAGCAAGTGACATACTTTGGTTCACTGACAGAATACTAATGAAATTGAGTCAGTCTACAAAGGAGATTCCTTACAAAACACTTGTGTGACCTATCCCAGAATACTGCTCAAGTGTGTGGGATTCATACCAGATAGGACAAGCAGATGATATTGAATGTATACTGAGAAGGGTAGCACAGAAATCTCAAGTTTGTTTGACCCATGGGAAAGTGGCACAGAGATGCTGAAAGGACTGAACTGGCAGACATTTGAAGGTAGACTAAAACTATTCTGAGAGTGCCTGCTTACAAAGTTTCAAGAACCTACATTAAGTAATGAATCTAGGAATATGTTACAACTCCTCGATGCTCACCTCTTCTAGGAATCACAAGGACAAGATTAGAATGATTACAGCAGACACAGAAGTGTTTAAACAGTCATGCTTCCCATGCTCCTTACCTCAATGTGTTGGTCAGAAGCACTGGTAACAGGTACTATTGGCTACGAATTTCACAGTGGTTGCAGATTATGGATGTAGATGTAGTTAAACATAATTGAAGTAAACTGAGACATAATGGCTTCAAATATTAACAATGTTGCAATAATTCACTAATCTTTACTAAGTCCATCATACATCCTTAGCTTGATAGTCTGTTGTGTTACATCACACTATGATCTGATTTTGCAGAGTGCGTGTATTGCCTCTCTCTGCTTCCAATACGGGTGGCATACAATCTGAAGCTGCTGCTTGCTTCACAGTTCTGGAAAGAATACAATTTCGATTTCACCTCAGAGGATGGCTTTAAAGAACAGGAATTAGCAAGTATGCTATGATGATAATTTTTTACTTTAATATCGTTACGGGTAGAATAATTTGGAAATTAAGTAATCAGTACAAGAAGCATCTGTAGAAAAAGTAAGACATGTATCTTCACTGAATTCACTAGTTTGTAATGCATTGTTTAATTTAAGAGGTAATTCAAAAAAGGTATGATGAGACATAATTTACTGTTTTAGATTTTTATTTTCTTTAGTCAGTTTTCAAAGTATGTATAGAAGAGTGAAACTAAACTAACTAGCATGATTAAGTATTTGTCTGAAGTGGTACATGAGATGGAGTGGTAATTTATAATGGTCACCTGTTCTAAATTTAAGATATTAATGTCCTATGAAAGTCAAATTTCTCTAATAATTTCATAGCTAAATAATGTTATGTTGTTTGGATTTTGGTTTTCCTGATAGATTTTCCTTATGTTGGTACCCCAAAAAAGAATTATGAAACATTCTTCATGTTTGGAAGGTTTGTGGTTTTTTAATATTATTTACTATATTTTTATTTCTTAATCTTGATATGATATTTTTGTGGTTTTTGAATTGTATAGTCAGTGGTAGTTGCATGCATCAACTTATTTTTTTTTAATATATGTCGCAATAAAGCGGACTTGACTTGTATTCAATATGGTAACACCAATATGGACAGAAAATTTAAAGCTGATAATTCAGGAGATTAAGGGCCCAGAAATGTCATCAAAACTTGAGGATTTAAGGAAAAAAATATCAGAGGAAAGCAAACCTATGGAAAAATTATTTGGAAGTCTGGTTTAAAGCAAACACAAACCAATAGTAAGAACCATAGGATGAAGGAGTGGGGAGGGGGGGATGGGAATCATTTACTGTAGATCCCTTGAACAAAAACTATGAGCAATGATTTGAAGAAAGCACAGGTCCACAATCTACAACGTGGCCCCCATGGCGTGCGAAAACCACACCTGAGATGGCTGTGTGGACTGATGCTCAGCCTGTCCCAGTGTCGTTCAGTTCTTCTTGTAAGCACCCAGTACAGTACGACATTTCATTTAGTATTGTGGTGTGTGGCATTTTTTGGCCAGCACAACTCTCCAGTTCTGCAGAATTGTAGTGTCTGTGCTGTTTACCTTTTGTTGTTTATTTGTGTGGTGTGAAGGATGTTCACAGGTCCAGTGGCTATTTGCACAAAAGAGGAAGTCTAGTGATCTATCACCACAAGCCTTTAAAACTTAATGGGAATGACAGAAGAGAGTGAATCCTCAACATCTTTTATCCAGTCGTATAATGAAGGGGCTCTGCAAATTTGCTTTCAAAGGACTTTACAGTGCCATGCAGAAAGAATCTAAAGATTTGCTTGACAATGAAAGAGCAATAAATCACTATAGACAGGTATCATTGCTCTGTACATCTAGAAGCACTTTGTGCTACATTTGCAGGCATGGAGCACATGAAGAAATTGATGGTACGAATAGTAAAACTTATGAAATCATATACATTATTCTGCTGTCGTTTGTAACATTTTTCTGTGGCATTGAATGAAGAGTAAGGAAACTTTGTGTTACTTTTTTTTTAATTCGTGTCAGAAGCACCATGGATACAGGAATATAAAAAAATGAATAGCACACAGAAAAAAAATTAATTACAGGCATATGAAAATATATATAAAATATATATACAAATATGTGTGCACAGAAACAAAATGTTATAGGCATTTGGCCCATAAGCGGGCTACGTCGACAGCATTTGAGGTTGCCAACATCATTCCTCTAAAGTGCAGTGTGAAGGACATTCAGGACAGTTATACATGTGCTGGGTCGTCTGCACCTCTCCACAGTCGCAGAGATTAGATGTAGTAGAATATCCCCACTTCAGAAGGTTATCTCTTGACTGTGCAGTGTTGGTGCGTAGCCTGTTTAGTGATCTCCAGACCACCCAATCCTCATCGTAACCTGGTGCCAATTCTTCCTTTGGTTCCATCCAGTGCCCTTCTCCCGACCGCTTCCATCTCTCCACCCTAGATCCAGGTTGGTCGCTAAAATCTTCGGTTGCTCTGAGAAAACTGCGTCTAGATTTCAAGCGTTTGGTGGCTGGCTGAGTTTTGTGGAGGGGGTGGCTCTCTGCCATCTCAGCCCTCGCTCTTTCACTATAGGCTGCCGCTTCTCTTCGCACTGCAGGAGGTGCAATCCCAGCAAGATGGTAGAGCTTGTCTGTTGGCGTTGGTTTCAGACATCCAGTGACGAGCCTGCAGGTCTCATTCAGAGCAATGTCGACCTGTTTAGCCTGGGTAGAGTTGTACCAGACACTGCTTGCATGTTCACCTGCTGGGAAGCAAACTGCTAGTGCTGTGGTCCTCACTACCTCTGGCTTTGCGCCCCAGGAGGAGTTTGTTATTTTCCGAAGAATATTATTTCTGCCGCTCACCTTCATTTTGGTGTTAATACAGTGCTGTGTATACATCAGAGCCCTGTCTAGGGTTACTCCTAGGTATTTGGGGTTAGCGCAGTGTTCGAGGAGTGTGTCCTTCCAGAAGACACGCAGCTTATGGGATGCCTGCTTGTTACGGAGATGGAAGGTGCAAACTTGTGTTTTGCTAGGGTTCGGCTTGAGTTGATTGTCGGCGTAGTACTGACAGAGCATGTCTAGCGCATCCGTGAGCTTTGTCTCAACATCCTCAAAGGAGTCACCCTGTACGGCCATAGCACGGTCATCGGCGTAGATATAGTTTTCCGTACCAGCTGGTAGTGGTTGATCGTTGGTGTATATGTTGAAAAGTAAGGGTGCCAGTAAGCTGCCCTGAGGGAGACCATTTTTCTGGGCCCGCCACCTGCTATGCATCCCTTGGAATTCCACAGAGAACCTACGGTTCTCTAACAGACTTCTAACTGTGGATGTGAATTTAAAGTCCCTGGTAATGGCATACAGCTTCTTCATTAGCAGACGTAAGTTGACGGTGTCATATGCGGCTGTCAAGTCTGTAAAGGCGACACCGGTTATTTTCCGGTTCTCATAGCCGTCTTCAATCAGCTGCGTGAGGTTAATTACCTGAGATGTAGTGCTTTTCCCTGGGCGGAAACCTGCTTGTTGGGGGATTAGGTAGGGTTCTATGGCACTGGAGAGGCGATCCTGGAGTATTCTTTCAAAGATTTTAAAGATATGGCAGAGAAGTGATACGGGTCGGAAATTTCTGGGGTCATCAGCATTTTTGCCTGGTTTTAAAATGGCAATAACTTTAGCCTTCCTCCAGATTGTGGGAATCTGACCTGTTTCCATGCAATTGTTAAACAGTTTCAGTTGCCATTGTTTGACGTTGGGACCAAAGTGTTAAACAATGGCTACTGAAACTGTTTAACAATTTGTCAGATAATTAACTTCACGCAGCTGATTGAAGATGGCTATGAGAACTGTAAAGTGCATTGGTTAAATCAAGGGACCTGCCAGGAATGATTTTTCTATTTAAAACATGCTGTTGTTGAATTCATCAAGAAAAAAGGTGTGCAAGAACGAAAATTACAACATTCAGAATGGACTGCAGACCTCATGTTTTAAGTGAACTTGATTGCACACTGCCACAGTAAAACATCGTAATGTGAAAAACACCTTTTTTCTGATTTGATGGGGATGGATGTAAAAAGAAACTAACATTGTGGAAGAGACAAATTCCGAAAAACACAGTCCAGTTCCCTACGGGTAGTGACATTAAAGAAAGTGCGAGGTTTGAAGAATTCATTGTTCCCTTGATAGAAATACAAGGATAGTTTTCTAAATGTTTTGAAGACCCTACCAATCTTACAGCTGCTTTTGAGCCTGTTTACGATTCCAGTTGAAAGCACCCCTGTACATGGGCTGGTGTAACTGATTGATTTGTAATGTAATTCCCGTATACAAATCCTTTTATGTTAAAACTGTCCAGGATTTCTACTTTGTCTTCATCAGGTAGAATTTCTACATCTCCATAATGAAGTTGCAAAAGTGTTACAATATTTTGATCAACATATGTATGTGAAATACCTTTTTTCAATTGTGAAATGATATGTGTCACAATTACGCGGCAACCTGTTTGCAAAGAAATGTGAAATTGTCTGCATCTCTTTGTATGCAGACAATTTAACCAGATAAAAATTGTATAATGTCTTCAGTGCACCAACAATAATTAAATAATACTGAAAAAATGTTTTGTTTGTGATCTGTGTTGTTGAGACATGTGAAATATAAAACCAAGCTGTATGCAGTGCAATTGTATTGCTATTTAAATGTGGCACATTTGCAGTTTTCCCCCTTCTCACATTCAGTCAGTGTGCTGTAGCAGTAGGACAAATGTGCAGTCATGCTGAGTGCAATGTCACTCGTGATAGGACAGGGATCATGAATCGAATTCTTAACTGCTCCTGATCTACAACAATGGCATAGCAGAAGTAATCTACAAAACAAATGTTCAGCATTCTTAAAATCCATTTGTTGTAGCATCATAAAACATATTCCAAGCTCAAATGTAATGAAGTACTTCGAACAGAATTACATCCACCATGCCAACCACCATGGAGTGCAAAAACATCAGTCATGTGGAACCCAACTTGCACTCCTTTGACACGCTCTCTGTGTGTGTGTGTGTGTGTGTGTGTGTGTGTGTGTGTGGTCAATCTGTTGAAAAGGACATTGTCTGAAAGCCTTGCAACATTTCCTATCTTGTTTATTTGCCCATCCACCACTCAACACACGGAGAGTGATTACCTCTACTCCTTCATTTATTTGTAGTTCACCTCCGTAGTTGAGTGGTTAGCATTGATCACCTCTACTCCTTCATTTATTTGTAGTTCACCTCTGTAGTTGAGTGGTCAGCATTGCTGACTGCTTTGTGGAGGACCCATGTTCAATTCCTAGTACTGCCAGGGATTTTTCTTCTTTGGCGAGACTGGAACTGGGTGCACTCATCTTCATGATGCCAATTGAGGAGCTATCTGATTGAGTAGTGGTGGTTCCAGACCACGAAAACTGACTATGCCTGGGAGAGCAGTGTGCTGATCCCATGCCCCTCCATATTGCATCCAATGTTTCCTTTGGCAGAAGATGGCATGGCAGTCAGTTGGTACCAATAGGTGTGGCAGGACATGTGGAGCAGAGTTTACATGTTTTTTACAGTACTTGTATTCCACACAGGACTTTCAGATAACATTAATGTTGTCTGTATGTTATAGCGAGTAAATCAATTTAGCACTAAGCATTTGTCATGTTTCTGTATCCAGATGTTTTTGAACAACTGAGTATGGTGGATATGCAAAGGCTAGAATATATGAAGCGCTGTCCTCTTGGAACAGCTGAACGTTGCTTGATGGTAGCTCAGTTGTTTGGAGATCTTGCGGAAGTTGACTTTTGGACTGTAGCGCTTTATTATCTCCAAGTAACCAAAGTTGAGATGAAGCATGGGTAAGTCCAGTTTATATTAGCATTGAGGCATACTCTTCCCAAAGTTAAATATGGGCTGCTGGAAAATGTATTAGCATTGATGATACCTGTTATGTGCCCTAATTTTGCATTCATGTAATGACTACACTTTTCTTTAAAACTGTAGATTTAGTTAAGTATCTCATAGTAGTGTTCAAAATTGCACAGGAGCCCCAATGTGGAACTTCATCATTTTTCGTTTTGGATCCTTGTACTTTTCAAAAACAAGTATGAAATAAAGAAATTTATGATCTTGTGGCATAATCAACTGCAGTAAACAAAAATTATGTTTAAGTAATTTGTTAATTGTGTAAGCAAGCCATAACTGGTGAGTCTAGCTGGCGAGTCATTTCTCACAATTTTTAAGATGTTTTCAGTAGTGGGTGTCCCACAGTTTGCAGATATTTATCAAAAAGTTGTATTGTTCCATCATCAGTTGCTACGAAATTTTTTATTATTGCTATCAGTTTTGATTGTTACTATTCATCACCAAATGCAAGAAGTTTCTCAATTCCTTTATCCATGTGGATACATATGTGATGTCCATCCCTCTTTACATAATATCAGAAATATGAACTGAACAAATGAACTTAATACATAGAATTTAAACATTGCCCGGGTGTGTACAACATAAGGGCGAAAGTAACTTTCATATTATTTGTCAGTGCCAAGTAACATAACTTTATGTAGCTTCCCCTATTATCACATTTCCAAGATTACTAGTTTAGTAGATGCTCAGACGTGACAATGCTGCCAAACACCACCATCAGCACAAGGCACTGTAGTGGTTGACAGTGGCTTGACAACAAGCTTAGGAAGAGAACCCTGCAAGAGGAAATGAAAACTTGCAATGTGAGTCAATCTGTGGGGTACCAGAAAGTTTGAAACTGTATAGAGATGTGTATCAGAATAAACACAACATATGGCAGGCTTGGACAGGTGACAACTGAACACATGGAAATGGCACAAGGCACAAGGGAGGCCACATTGGTTGAGCTCAGTATCAGAAGTGCGCCCCTGGCTTACAGAACACTGAATCCCTCCCCCCTGATAAGGTCAAGTATGGCTGCAAATGCCAGGATCAGGTTGCAACCTCTGGCACAGAACCAGAGGGAGTGCTGGAGAGCCAGGCAGCAGACCAGTCAGTGATGGAGATAATGCCAATGCTGTTGGCTCCACTGAGGGTCAGAGAGAAACAGAGGAGGAGGCAATGTTTGGTCCACCAGCGGTGGTGTAGGTGAGGCCACAGTCACCAGTTGGACGGGGAGAGGAGCTGAGGGAGGAGGAGGAGGAGGAGGAGGAGGACAGGGGGCGGGGGGAGGGGGGGGGGAGAGCAAGACAAAGTCCATGGGATTCGAACTGTTAGGTGCAGGAACAAGTGTCTCTAGGGCCCAGTGCCACAGGCAAAGGGAGAGTGCGAAAGGGGCCCTCCCACATTGAGGGGGAGCACACCAAGTGGGAGCCCACACCTGGAACTATGTCACAACCAACCCTACTGCCTGGCTGACATGGAAGACCATAGCAATGATGACCCAACAGGGTGTAGGCACAACTGATTTGTATGACAGATCCTGCTTCTCACAGACACCCATCACAAATAGGTGGTGACTTCTGTGAGCCACTATGACACAAGGCAGTCATCCATTCTGCCATCGGAAAGACCGAGTCCAAACGGCTATCCCGATGACAAAACATGGCAGGCCATAATGAGTCACGTCTTGCAACTCGGCTTGCAAAAAATCCAGAAGACTCTGTGGCTGGTGCCCATGCAAACATTCCACTGGACTGCACCCATTGACTGGCATCACTTCATACGTAGCCAGAAAACTCAACAGTGCATCGTCACAGGAAGATATAGGCACAGACATCTTCATTTAGGTTTTAAATAAATGTGCCCCCATCCCCCAGTTAGAAGCTGGGTGATATGGGGTTGTAATCAGATGCTGGATACTCTGTGAATGCCAAAGTCTTCAAATTCTCTTGCAACACAAATTGCAGAATGTTATCAGACACGAGGGTCCTGGGGGCTCACTTGGTGGAAAAAGTGACTGAAAATGCGTGAATAGTCGCTGTCAACAACATGGAAGACAGCTTGGCTATGTATGAGAAATTTTAATAAGGCAACATCCACCAATAACCATGTGCTGTCCAAAAATGGATCCATGAAATTGACATCCATTCTGTTCCAAGAGTGCCCTTTTGGTGATCCTGGTTAAGAGGAAAAAGACTGAGGATCCTTCGGGTTCTTGGGTGCCAGCAGGTTGATGATGGCTTTGATGTGTGTGTGTGTGTGTGTGTGTGTGTGTGTGTGTGTGTAGGAATGAGGCCAGGTATTGCCCATCGCAAATGTGTGAACCTACTGCTAATCAAACTCTGGATTGGGCTCCACTGGCAGCCATAGGTAATGAATCTCACAGCAATAATTATTGAGAAAGAGGGCTTACCTCTGCAATTGGTGGTATTGGTGGTGAGTCCTATCCGGGAGCTGAGAATGAGGACCAAATAAGGAAACCACCAGCTTGGGATCGATGATGAGGAATCTTGCCCCATACGAGAAAATTTGAAACTTTTTAATTCTGAAAACGATAGCTATTGCCTGATTTTCCACCTGTGAAGAATTACACTGTGCCTTGGGAAGTGTCTTTAATGCATAAGCAATGAGCTGTTGGGTGCCATCCCAAGTCAGTAGGAAAGAACTGCAGCAATGTCATACTGGAGTGCATCACAAGCCAGGGTTAAAGGTTTACCCAGTGTAAAAGAAACCAAACAGGGAGCAGAGCAAAAAAACTGCTTGAGGAACTGAAAGAAGCCTGTTGACAATCTGGAGACTAGACAAACTGAATGTCCTTTTGGTGAACCTGGTTAAGAGAAAAAAGACTGAGGCTCCTTCGGGTTCTCAGTTGCCAAAAAAATGAGGCCATCTTTGCCAAGTACATGTTCCAAAACATGCAGCTTTGGTGAGAAAAACTGCATTTCTCCACCTTTTAATGAAGGCCAGACTCAAGAAGGTATTCAAAAACCATTTGTAGATTTTGTTAATGCTCCTCTCGTATAGAGATCATAAACCAGATGCCATCAACATAGTTTATGGAACAGGGAATGCCCTGAATTGAGTATTCGAAAAATTGTTGATAAGTTCCGGTGCAGATGAGATTCCAAAAGGCAAGTGATTACACTGGTAACCTAAAGAGAGTGTTGAGTACCGAGAAAATCGGAGAAGGTGTGTCCAAAGGCAACTGCTATTACGCGTCACGAAAGTCAGTGCATGAAAAATAGTGCCCCCACCCCCTTCGCCAACAACTCCTCTGGCCACAGAATTATATATTGCTGTCAGGCCTTTGACTCGCCACCAAAAGGGTGGCCCAGTGACTCGATGCAATAGGCAAAATGACACACTGATCTTGCCAATGCTGCAACTTTGCCTTTACCTTGTCATGCTTGGAGAAGTGAATTGGGCAGGGCAACGAAATTTAGTTACTGCTAGTGGTTTAAGAGAAACATGTGCCTCAAAATTTTCTGCCCAGCCCAAGGTATTCTCAGACAGCTAGTTGTATGACCATAGTAAGGAATACAAACCTTGAAAATGGAAAAGGGGGGAGGGGGGGGGGGACAGAAGCATCACACACACACACATAAGAATGGCCTTCATTACCACTGTAGTATCTGCAAAGGCATGACAATGCTAGTGAACAACACTGTCATCACTGACAACTGAGCGCATGGAAATGGCCCATGACACGAGGCACCTGGTGAGGTGGTTGAACTTAACGTTAGAACTGCCCTGTTTGGCTTACTGTCACTGGCAGAGAAACACTTCCATCAGTGAGTCTATCCATAATATTATGCATCACAGTTGCCCCCATGGTAGTTTCCCACTCTATTCTGCCACAATAACCACGTAACCACGCCAGTTCGTCTACCTCCATTCCAATGTGTGCTGCTGGGAATACTAAAATTAAATTATTATCTCCCTTTACTTACTGAATTATCCTTCAGTAAACTTCTACACTTTGTCTGTGTTTTCATCTTCTGCTTGTGTCATCAGCATGTACGTGGAAACTGTTGTTGGTATTGGTTTGCTGCCAATTCTGAATGGGTTATTCCCATCATTAAACTGTTCACAGTAACTCATTGTTTGCTCTACCTTCCTATTCATCATGAATCCGAATCCTGTTTACAGTTTTCTGATGCTGTTGATATTATCGTTTATTTATCTGACCATAAATTACTATCTTCCTTCCATTTCACTTCAATGATCCCCACTATATCAAGACTGAGTCTTTGCATTTCCCTTTTAAGGTTTTATAGTCCCCCTACCCCATTCCAGCATTCCAAACTGCAGTTCATAGAATGTTGCACTTTAGTTGGTTTATTCAATCTTTTTCTCCTCCTTGGCAGCCTCCTCCCAGAAATCCAAATGGGAAACTTATCTTGAAGCTTGTGTCATCATCATCATCATCATCATCATCATGACATTTTCAATTACAGGCCACATGCCCTGTGGATACACATTGTTTATCTTTAATGCAGTGGTTTCCATTTCCATCTGCATCCTCGTGTTGTTGGTTATTGTTGATTCTTCTAACTTTTACGGGCAGTTTCCCACCCCAAGGCCAAGGTGTTGCTCTGAAACTCTTGTTTGCTCTTCCACCCTCTTTCATGAATCCAGGACCCAGGTAGTTTTGAATATTAGTCAAAGACTCTACCCCTTGACCATAGGAAAACTATTCTTTTTCAGAACAGTCATGATTTGGTTAAAAAATTATTATGTCACTTCCTTATTAAAACTCCAGTTTTGGTCAAACAACAGGCCACCCTCTGGTATTAAGGACAACCTTGCAAGTGCCTAGGAAGTGTGATCATAAATGGTGGCAGGTTAGCCAATGAACTTGGGAAAAGAGTACAACAAGCAAACAGCTTCTACTAGAGCATAAGAAATATTTTGTGGAACATTGATGTCTTGGCAGAAGATAGAATATTCTATATTCATCTTATTATGAATCTGTTCTAGCATATGCAGCTGGTACATGAAACAAACAACAAAAAGGGAAGAGAGAAGAATGTAGAAAGTAGAGATGAAATTTTTCCAGAGATATTGAGTGGAAGACAAGAGAGGATAGAATCAGAAATGAGAAGATCAGAATAAGGACCGGAATCTCGAAACTTCAGGAAAAGCTGAAGGGGTGTGCACATATGATAAGTGGAGAGGAGAGAGTGCCACAAAAAATATTTTATGAAAGGTTAATTCAAAGTAACCATAAAGAAGACACAGAAAGAAATGGGCAGATATAGTGAGGGAGTTCACTGAGAAGATGGGAGGAAAACCGAAAGAGATGTTATGGAGAGACAGACAACAATAGAGGTGTTTGTTTCACAACCTGACCTGAGATACTGGAAATAGATAATGAAGAAGAAGAAGAAGAAGAGGAGGAGGAGAGAAATTACCTAAAGATGGTCTGTTGTTTAGATGAGATTGGTGGTTTTAATAAAGAAATGACATATAGGGATTATGCCAAATAATGATTTTTTGTTTCTGAGAATAATCTTTTTTCTGTTATGGCTGTTGTGGTTGTACTGCACATGTTGTACCTGTATCTGTTGTACTGTGTCTTCTAGATTAATATTTTAAATAAAACTCTTAGCAACAGCTATGTCAAAATGGATGTAATGATAAAAGGTAAATAATGCCTGGTTGGTTTGGGTAGGGGCCATATGGTCTTTATGTTCCAAGTCAATAAATAAATAAGTCGGGCATGGAAGAATGTGCTGTAGGGCCAGAATTATTAAAATTAATAAAATGGCTGGTATTGAATTTAAAATGTTATTATTTGTTGAAGTTATAGATTTAATTAATGTTCACAGCTGGTTCTGGCTTTTACATTTAGGCCTTTTCAGGTGTATCTGAAAATTGTGAAGTTGTGAAACAATGTCAAATCGTATGACAGTGGTTTACAACAGACAATTTTCAGATCCACTTGAAAACATCCTAGACATGGAACCAGAAACCAGTTGTGGACTTAAATAAAATGTATGTCATCCACTGGAACAGCCTTTCATTAACTGAGTATACAGATGAGAGAGAAAAGCACACCCAGAACATGGAAAACCTAGTAATTTGTTGATGTGTTTAATGTGGTCGCAAATGCACAGATATCTCCAGAAAATAAGTCATTAACCTCAAGAAAATGGGCATAGTTTCTGCAGAAAGAACAAATAAACCACAGAAGAAATTAAGACATTACAAAGAGTACAGAGTTCAGATCCTACACGGCTGCAGAAAGCAAATATACTGATAGGTACCTAAAATATAGTCCTTGGCTGCAAGTATTTCATTTCTGAGGATTTATAAGAGATAGACATAAAAGGGAGGCAACTTGTATCTATGAAAGTGTCATATTTTATATTTCCTGACATAAAATAGTTATTACAAAATGACTGTTGTGATTATTGTGTCCTTCCATCTTTGGTGTGCAGTTAATAAGTACTAGACAAAAAATTTCTGTTGGTGGTCATTTACATGAAGAATCAGATTTTAAAAAAATACCCCCAAGCCCCTGTAGCAGTGAAGGGGAGCAAATCAAATTTGAATAGTTAACAGTTTTTAATAATTTGAGAAAATGGTTAATGTTGCTGCTATTAAGTTGAAGATTTTTCAAGTGGTGAGCTACATTTGTCATCCAGAGCATTTAAATGCTGATTAAGAAAAGTAATGGTTGGCCAGGATGATTAAAATGATACAGCTTGAGCATGTGAAACAAAGTGAGTGGAGATGCATAAATTGATTAGTCCTTAAATCCAGCATCTGCTGAAACTGGATTCAGCATAAATTGTGGATAAAGTTATGGTTGCAGGTTGTGAAGTAATATTTATAGAGATGATGGCAACAATTAGAACTAGACCCATATGTCCTTAACCATGTAAACTGAATTTTCTGTTTTATAGATGAGGATAATGTGACTAAATTATATTAGGTATAAAAAATTCCTTCCCCCCCCCCCCCCCCCCCCCCTTTCCCTTCCAGGGCATCATCTTCTTTTTGGTAGAGGTTTGTGGCTCGTATGCTTGAGATGAAAGAGCTGTTTTCACAAGTGGAAAATCGGAGAAAGTAAATAAATAAATGGCATGGAGATCCAGAAGGTAACAGAAAATATGGAATGGGAGATACAAAATGTATCTGCAATAAATGTGTTGATCTTAGTTTCATATAGCCTTCTTTCTTTTAAAAAGTATCCTGAAGTGAGTTAATACTCCCTGTAGTTGTGAATGCTCAGGGGGAGGTTATGACACTTCATGGACGAGGGGAGAATACAGGAGGAGGAGGAGGAGGCATTGAACTCTATTAATATATCTGCGTTAGTATTATTGTATTTGTGATGCTGTAATTGCAGACTCTATTTGTGCATCAAAAGAGTGACTGCATTGAGAAGAAAATTTACAAATAACTCTGCAAGCAATTGTTCAGCCATAAGAAGGTACTGCAGTACCTGTACCCACCATCTTTCCTGTTCAAATTGTGAAGGATCCAATAGAAAAATAAGTGATAGCTCTCCATGTATAACCAAAGCCCCTTATGATATCGGGTTCAAATACTTATGGGTAATAAAATTTTCCCTTGAAGTATAACATAATTTTTATATTTACTGTGTGTGTGTGTGTGTGTGTGTGTGTGTGTGTGTGTGTGTGTGTGTTTTTCTCAGAATATAGTTGGATAACATGATGGTGTTGATGTACGCCTTTGCTTAAAAGTGTGTTTGGACTGTATCATAATCAGTAATTTCTTCCATTCACTGACCAGAAGAGACTACTTTGCTTTTTGACTGCTTTCACCTAAGGTCAGTTTTAATAGACTACAGTGAAGATATTCCCTCCCCTTCCCCTCCCCCCATGAGTGTTCCTTTTTCCATAATCTGTCTTTCTCTCAAATTGAATTCAGTTATTTATGCTAAGAACCCAAGTGTATAAATTTGTTGCGGTGAGTTGTTATATCACTCCAAGTGTCTCATTGAAATCACCAAAAAATATGGTACACTAGTTATGGCACTCAAACAAGCACCTGGGAGCAGCAAGGTTCATAAACCCATTCAGCCAGCCAAATTTCTGTTGATGTTGTTTCCCTGAATTAATTAAAGCAAGGTAATGGCTGATGTCCTTCATCATTCTTTTCTTATTTGAACTTTAGCTCATCTCTAATAACCTCATTGTCATTAGCACATTACACTCTAATCGTCAATCATTTCCTGGTTCCTTTTTTTCTATAAAACTATGACCATTTACAAAACATGCCAGTACTGGTGCTTGATACAGCTACTACTCTGTTGTAAGCATGTAGTACAAATAATTGAATGAAAGATCACAGTCTGTACTCTGAGCAACAAGGATAATTTGCATCAGAGAAGAACTATTACAAAATTGATCTTGGAATAAATATTCCATTTATTGTGGACTGTGTTAACTTAGATGATGTAAAATTCCAAACATAACTAATATTGAGTACTTTCAATTTCACAAATCCCTTAATGCTTTCTGCTGCTAACAAGAAAGATGGTAATGCATGAGGAAGTTAGGACCGCATATAGACTTGTCTGATTTCAGAGTTGCATAGAGCACTCTGATCTATTTCCCTTCACTGAGTAGAAAAGCTGAGGTTATGAGAGACTCACAATTACCCATTACTGACACATGTAAGGTACACGTTAACAAAATTCCCTCAATCTGGTATTTAATCTTCTACTAATTGTTTCACGTGGTCATTTACTAATATTGCTCTGAGCCCTCATTGTAAGTTATTTAATTGACATGACTGTTTTATCATAGGATGTTAAGAGTATATATTGAGGCCATCAGGGTTGGAGCAAGTTTTCTGTTACAGATGGGCTTCTTTGAAAAGTAGAAATTTCATTACCACTAAATATGGGTTTGTTGGCAGAAGGGTTTGAAAGATATGCATTACAAGTTCATATAAAATACTGAGTAAATGATTAACTTTTTACTAGATGCTTCATTAATTTAAAAATAACAGCACATTTAATTCTGTCAACAGTATACACAAGTGGGAAAAATTTGATATAGAAACAAATGATGCTATCGCATAAATCTTACTACTCAGCTGAAAATTAAAATTATATTCTTTACAAACAAATCTCAGTCATTGCACAAACTTAATCTGAACTGACAGACTACATTAAAATATTGAGCACTGTATACTCTAATACATCTTTCAGAATTTGGCATAAATAATAACTTATGGTCTGCAAGTCACTAGACTTAACTATGAAATCTGCAGTCTGCGACAGTAGGGCTGTGTTAATATTTGTAAAATTGTTCTTCTCCTTCAAGTAAAACTGGAGACGTGGAGCAACATGCTTCTGGTGATATGACTGCTGGTTCAGGCTCGCCAACATCCATGGATACTAAACGCATCAATAGATATCCTCATATACAGCCCCTTGATTCATATTATGATGTTTTATGTGAACCGTACACATACCAGGTGAGAAACTGAAAAATAAGACACATTTTTGTATGTGTAACAGAAATTTATGCTTGAGATTTTAGTTTTTATGTAATATGAATGTGTGATTATTCTGACAGAAACTACAGTTGGAAAGAGTAACATTGCATGAGAGCAAAAGAGGTGACTATATTCATACAAAGAAAGTAATAGAACAGCTGATTCTCCTGGGAGAAATGGACAGGGCAGTACAGTTGTTACTTGAAACTGATCTTGATAATGTGAACTACTACACAGATGCAATAAAGTAAGTAAAACTTTCATAATATTATTACATAAATGTTCTGAATAGCCATTTAAATAATCTGCTCCAGAAATTTCTAGGATATATGCAGTTTTCTTTAATGACGTGCTAACTGTTTTCCATAATAACATCCTGATCGTTTCCTATAACAGTGTGCTGTTTGTTGTAAATAATACATCTCTTTTTCCAACTAACTGCTTATTACACAGTATCAATACTAGGAATAAGAACAATATACATAAAGATTTAAAATCACTTACTCCCACCCAGAAAGGAGTCCAGTATTTATTTTCAATAAGTTACCAGCAACCATTAAGAGTTTAGTTTCAGACAAGGCACAATTTAAGCATAATTTAAAAGAATTTTTGGTGGCCAACTCCTTCTATTCCATCCTTGAATTTCTCAACAAGTGCAGTAAACCATTTTAATGAAAATTTATTATACTTTAATTTTTGACAATACTTGGTTGTAACAGCAAAGTAACTACGTACTGTGTGAATGATGGATGTATGGAAAGCAAATGTAAGTCTTAAGTCTGTAAATAGTGGAAATTTAATTTTAAATCTTGTACATAATTTTACTGTCCTTAACTGAGGATAATTGAAATGAATAATTACTTTAATTTTTGACAATACTTGGTTGTAATAGCCAAGTAACTAGCTACTGTGTGAATTATGGATTTAATGAAAGCAGATGTAAGTATTAAACCTGTAAATATTATAAGTTTAATTTTAATTGACATACATAATTTTATTGTTTATTGACTGCCTGAGGATCATTAAAATTAATGAAACTCGAGTTTTTCTAATTACATTTTTGTAATGTGTTTATCAGACATGTTCCACATGCAGGAGGATCCCCTCTTTTGTGGGTCCGTGGAATGAATAATAAATCTAATCTGTAATCTGACCATGATGAAATTTCCACACTCACTATAACTCCTTCCTTTGGTAACATACCAATGAGTCCTGTGCATATTTCTGTGCAACTTCTGAGACCTTGGATTGCAAGTAATATTTTTTTAAACTAAAACTCCTGTTATGGTTATGTGCCAGTGATCTTGTTTTTATTTTTTCAAGCAATGAGCTTTCTAGCTTATAATTTTTCCATATTTTTTTTGTTTCCACTTCATAGCATGTGTTTTCCTCTCAACCATTTTCCCTCTTTTATGCTTTGAAATAGAGTTTGTAGATATTACACGGAGTTATTCATGTATTTTACATTCTTATTATTGACAAATGGACAATATCAGAACTTAATGGAGAAGGCTCTCATCATCTATATTTATCAGGTTCAGACCTATGAAAATAACGCACATTATAAAATTAAAGTTATCCATTGTCAGA
Source organism: Schistocerca serialis cubense (assembly GCF_023864345.2). Taxonomy (NCBI): domain Eukaryota; kingdom Metazoa; phylum Arthropoda; class Insecta; order Orthoptera; family Acrididae; genus Schistocerca; species Schistocerca serialis. The sequence goes on from NC_064638.1 coordinate 827,183,412, forward strand.
AGTTTATTATGTATATCTTCATTTATGAGTAATTCTTTTATGACTCACTAATCAGAGGATGAAAGAATGATAACATTTTAATTCTTTAGGGCCTGCCTTGTTTCTACAATACAGTCAACAGGAGCAGCACAAAGCACTATAAAACTAGTGGCCACTAATCTAATTGCCAATGGAAATATTGGTGAAGGCATACAATTACTGTGCCTCATTGGTAAAGGCCTGGATGCTTGCCGTTACCTGCTCTCATACAGTATGTGGGAGCAAGCTGTATGGTTGGCCAAAGCCATATTACCTCAGCAGGAGATGCAGGAGATTTTCCGCAAGTGGGCAGATCATCTTTGGACTTCAGCACAGAAGGTATTATTCTACAATAGCTACTTCCTCAAGTGCAATAAGGAGTCCAGATGATTTATTCTTGAGAAAGAAGAGTGGGGCGGGAAGGGGGGGGGGTGTAAGGGGGGGGGGGTTGACAGGAGAGATTACTGAGATAGGTGAAAATTTAGTGGTAAAATATTGTACTTCATGCATTTATCAAAATGACAAGAAGAATTATCCATCACATTAAAAAAGAATTCAATTTGATTGATGGGTGTTGATAGAGATTTATACATATATAGCTTTTGCCAACATATTCTGTTATTCAGTTTTCTTTGTTCATCTTTGTCCTATTTTATTTTGATATTTTGTCCCTCACTTTTTATCTATTCTATATTACCAGTAACATTTCTGGTTTTCCTTTATAGCTTATTCCTCTTTCTCACATTTTATTTTCCTTTTATATCCTGTTTTTCTCTCCCACTCTCTTTTATCTTTGGAAATACACTTTTTTTTACTTCTTCCCAGCAATTTTTTTTATTTACAATATTCAGAACTAAAACTGTAATCTGTTAATATGACAGGACTTCAATGTCACCCATGACTGTATGGCCTTGGTCAGATCATTGCCACAGTTTCACTGCAGCTGGACATGACATTGCATGTGGTCTGTATACTGCCAGAATTTCATGGGGAATCTGTGCAAAATTTAGATGTTTCGCCCACAAGAATTATATTGTCCAGTGTACTTCAGCTTTGGAGTTAATTTCCAGTTGCTGTGCCATTTCAGTCGTCACACAATTTGGTGCATCTCTTATTTTTACCACAGCAGAACTCTGTATGCAGGAAACCTGGAACATATACTCTCTTGTACAATGTACCTCTCTGTTGCACAGTGGTCTTAGTGGGAGACAACATGTGTAACTTTTTTTCTGAAGTCAAACAATGGAAAATCCTGAATGGAATGGAACAACATTATGAAAAGGAAAGTTGCGACTCACCATATGCTGAGTCACAGATAGGTACAACAAAAAAGGCTGTCACAAATAAATAAAGCTTTCAGCCATTAAGGCCATCGTCAACAATAGACATAGGCGCACACACACAACACACTCAAACGCAACTCTCACACACGACTGCAGTGTTGGGCAACTAAAACCACACTGCGAGCAGCAGCACCAGTGCGTGATGTGTGTGGTGACTTGGTGAGGGTAAGGAGGATGCAGGGGTGGGGAGGGAGAGGGATAGTATGGTGGGGGTGGCAGAAAGTAAAGTGCTGCCTGCAGGTTAGACAGAGGGTAGAGGATGGGTGGGGGGGGGGGGGGGGAGTAATAGAAAAGGAGAGAAGTAAAAAGACTGAGTGTGATGGAATGATGGCTGTATAGTGCTGGAATGGGAACAGGGAAGATGCTGGATGACTGAGGACAGTGACTAACGAAGGTTGAGACCAGGATGGTTACGGGAATGTAGGATGTATTGTAGGGAGAATTCCCATTTGTGCAATTCAGAAAAGCTGGTGTTGGAGGGAAGGATCCACATGGCACAGGCTGTGAAGCAGTCATTGAAATGAAGGATGTCATGTTTGGCAGTGCGTTCAGCATCAGGATGGTCCACTTATTTCGTGGCCACAATTTGTTTGTGGCCATTCATACGGAGAGATAGCTTGTTGATTGTCATGCCCACTCAAAATGCAGCACAGTGGTTGCAGCTTAGCTTGTAGATCACATGACTGTTTTCACAGGTAGCCCTGCCTTTGATGGGATATGTGATGTTTGTAGTTTGTAAGTAAATGAGTACTAAAGCCATTTAGTGTTAAAATTTCTGCATTATGGCAATTCACTCTTTTACTAACAGAATGCCCATCTAGTAATGAAGAATGAATAAAAATATTGTCTGTGGCTTTGCTACTGTTCCCCTGCACCCTAGTCGGGAGGGGGGGGGGGGGGGGGGACAGGTTGCATCAGATGATATGAATTTATGAGATCTACCACCATCCTTTTTCTTGCACCATCATATACAAAATTTATATTGAAGTCACCACATATAACTAATTTCTGGTAATTCCTACAAATGGAATCAAGAAAACTCTCTAGCTTGAGCAGAAATGCTCTGAAATCAGAGTTAGGGGGCCTATAAACAGCAACAATTAGAAGTTTAGTTTCACTAAATTCAACTGCTCCTGCACAACATTCAGATATCTGTTCAGTGCAGTGCTGTGATACGTCTATGGACTAAAATGGAATACTGTTTTTTACGTACATAACCACTGCCCCACCCCACAAGGAACTCCTTGAAACACAGCCAGCTAATTTGCGTCCTGGTAAAGGAAGCCCCTGAATTGTCAAATTATTTAAGTGGTGCTCTGATATACGAATAATTTCAGTCAACATCTATAAGCAATTCACAAACTTTATCTCTAATACCTCTTATATTTTGATGAAATATGCTAATTCCTTCTCTACTTGGAAACGTTATATCCTCTGAAGGTGAGCCCTTAGAGGGACTTCCTTTAAGCAGATATACGTATCAGCTGACTTCAATCTAAGAAAGTGCAGCTCTAACACCAACTACTACAGGAATTTTTCCATGAGTTATCCCACAACCACCCCCTACACTGTCACCAATAGGCTTTGCCAGCCTCCCCTTCCCACACCTATTGCGGTACTGATCGATCCAACTGGCATCACTGAGATGTGACCCATGCCCTCTGCTATCAGCGCCTTCCCCAGCCCCATGTTAACGTGCCTAACAGACACGTTAAGATGAGGCCGATCATCACGCTGAAACAGTTGCACAAAATGCACATTAGTGCCACCAGTTTGAGGAGCTATCTTCGCTCATACCCCTGTAGTAGCTATACATCCTCCAACCCCCACCTACTCCAGTCTGGTCACCAACTACCAAAAACAGGGCTGCATGTGAAACCTGTCTCGTGATCTACAACCTAAGCTGCAACCACTGTGCTGCTTTCTATGTATGCATGACAAGCAACAAGCTGTCTCTCCACATGAACGGCAATCGAAAAACTGTGGCCAAGAAACAAGTGGTCACCCTGTTGCTGAACACACTGCCAAATGTGACATCCTTCATTTCAATGACTGCCTCACAGCCTGTGCCATGTGGATCTGTCCCACCAACACCAGCTTTCCTGAATTGCGCAGGTGGGAACTTTGCCTGCAATATGTCCTACGTTTCCATAACCCTCCTGGCCTCAACCTTCATTAGTCACTGTCCTCACCCATCCAGCCCCTTCCCTGTTCCCATTCCAGCACTACACAGCCATCATTACACCATCACACTCAGTCTGTTTACTTCTCTCCTTTTCCGCTATCCATCCCCTCCCCTTCCCCACCAACCTCTGTTTAATCTGGAGCACTTCATTGTCCGCCACCCGTGCCTTACTATCCCTCCCCCTCCCTGCCACAGTCCCCTCCATACCCCCACCTAGTCACCACTCCCATCATGCACTGGTGCTGCTGCTCGAAGTGTGATTTCAGTTGCCTGAGGCTGCAGTCATGTGTATGAGTTGCGTTTGTGCGCGCGCGCGCGCGCGTGTGTGTGTGTGTGTGTGTGTGTGTGTGTGTGTGTGTGTGTGTCAGTTGTTGATGAAGGCCATAATGGCCAAAAGCTTTATTTATTTGTGACAGTCTTTTGTTGTGCCTATCTGCGACTCAGCATCTGTGCTATTTGGTAAGTGGCAACTTTCATTTTCTTAACATTGTTACTTTTTGAAGGCCCTATTTCAACAACTTAATACATGTCAGTTTACTTTGTGCTTTATTCCACATCTACACTGCTCTCCCATCTTTCCTTTCACATACAGATGGAGGAACCTCTGTGTTCATAAAGCTGGGATTTAACAATATTTTGTTCATATTTGTTGCATTAATGCCATTAGTTGTTTTGGTAAAGAGGCGTAGTCTACTTCAAGTAGGATAAACTTTCTGAAAGAAAGTTTTTTATGAAAATTACCCAGAAAACTACAAACAGCAAACATAAATTCCACATTCATTCTGCTTCAAAAGCTGTATGTTAAGCATACTTTCCATTAATAGTGCAGAGACTCTGATTTCTATAGCTTTAAAAATGAATCAGAAATTTTATATTATTGATACAGGGTATAATGAATGTGTATCGTGTGAAACATGATGTTTAATAAGTGGTGTAATAACACTGGCTGCTTTTCTTTACATTTTGCAGACAGCTAAAATATATTTGACTGATTGATGATGATCTTTTATTTGAAAGCAAAGATGTGTTTTGTGTGCCTCATGCATGTAGCCAAAGTACAGATCAAAAGTATGTGGGTACCTTCTAGTGGACATTAGTATAGGGTGGTTCTGTCCTCTGTGAACCAAGCAAGCTGAAGCAATGGTCAGCACATGGACGTTAATTCGGGAGGGTGATAGTTCAAATCCACTTCTGGCCATCCTGATTTAGGTTTTGATTTCCCGAAATCACTTCAGGCAAATGCCAGGATGGTTGGATGGTTCCTTTGAAAGGGCGCAGCCAAGTTCCTTCCCCATCCTTCCATAATCTGATCCGACTGATGATCTCGCTGTTGGGTCCCTTCCCCCAAATCAACCAACCAATCATACCTGCCTTTATGATGGTTATAAATCTGCTGGGGACACTTTCGATGATGTCTTATTGTCTGTGGAGGAATGGCAGCTCCTGCTTCACCAAAGACCAGGGAACTTAGTAACATTAGGTGTTAGATTCTTGAGTGAAGTCGATATTGTAACTCTTCCTAAAGGTGTCCCATTGGGATCAGGTCAGAACACAGGGCAGGCAAGTTGATTTCAGCAGTTTTACTGTCCACAGACCTTTGCCTTGTAGATGCTGCTTTATGATGATGCATTGTCACGCTAATAAAACCACTCATTGCCCCTGAACTGTTCCTCTGCTGTACAAAGTACACAATACAGTAAAATGTTTTCATATCTTTCCACATTTATCATTTTCTTAAGTGAAATAGAGGGACCCCAACCTAACCTTGCAAAATACGCCCATACTGTAACACCACCTCCGTACATCACATTGACTCTACACATGGTGATAGAGAATGTTCTATAGGTGTTTGTCAAATCCAAACCCTTACATCTGATTGTCACAGAATACAGCATGATTCATTACTCATTCCCAGTCATATGCTATCCAGTGTTGTTGTTCTTACATCACCATAAGCTTTGGTTGCCACTGACTACAGAAATGTGTGGCTTATGAGGAGCTGCTTGATTATTCTGCCCCATTCCTTTTAGTTCCCTACATGCAGTCATTGTGCTAGTTAGACTGCAGGTAACATTTGAAAAATCATGAGTGATTTTTTTCCACTGATTCCATGTGATTTTTTACAACCACCCCCAACAATGCTCGATGATACTTGTCTGTTGGTACATGAGGTCTACCAGTTCTTGGTTTAGCTGTGGTTATTCCTTCGCATACCCTCTTCACAGTCACATCACCAACACTTGATTTGAACAGCTTTAGAAGGCTTGAAATGTCCCTGCTGGATTTGTTATTCGGGTTACATCCAGTGCCTAGGCCATGTTCAAAGTCACCGAGCTCTTGCGAATGATCCATTCTTGTGTTACTGTTTTCCTACTGGCAACACAATGTGCCCCATCTACTTTTATGCTGGTGGGTCCACGTTTTGTGACATCTAGTGGTGAATTATGAATTACACAAGAGTGTCTGCATACATTTTGTCAAATAATGTATACCAATTTTAGCTTCTCTTGTCGTCCATTTCCCCTCATACATACCATCCATTCAAAGTCTTCATACCAGCTCTCCACAGAATTTTTCTCCATAGGGATTAAGAAAAGAATTAAGTGGAATGCCTACAGGAGATACAAAGGTAGTTGTAGAAGAATCAGGAAGATCTAAAATAAGGTTTCATACCCACAGAACATTGGTTTAAGATCTATTGTTATGACAGACGTAAGGGCTGGACAGTAAGTTGGAGGATCCTACCCTGATACTGCTCACTGCTGTGGGAGTGAGAATGATGGATACCATGGAATTGACTAGGTTACTTTGAATTAAATATGAATGTGGAAATGTGTCTGTGATTTTGTTGATAAAAAAATTTTATGCTGAGATTTTGGTTATGAAGAAAGAGGGGGACATGTGTAAAGCAGTTCTGATAAATTCTCTAAACTAAATTATTTAAAAATTTTTGCACCACCTGCATATCTTTGGACATGCATTAGCTTTGATTCAGGGGGAACAAAAATGAAAGAACAACTCTTATGAAACTGAAAAAATTCTTGTGAAGTAGAAACAAAAATATCCAGAATAAAGGCATTCTGTTTGGAAGTGTACACCTTTGCACATCTGTAAAATCGAAGTCTGTTGGTTGATAACATTGACCACCATGCTACTCCACTTTGTCTATTCTAACACACTTGAATTATATGTGGCATGCTGTCCACAAGGCAACCAAGACATTGCTGCTCGAGCTCGTCTCACTCTGCAACAGCAGCCCTACCTAGGTCGTCCAATGTATGAAGACAGTTCCTATCCTACAAGGATTCGCTGCAGGTTTCAGTTGGCCCCAATCATGCTCATTTGAGTTAATATCAGCATTCTATTCAGTTGATTTCTGCTGGTACTGGACAAAAGTAATTACATGATGGGAATAGTGTGCTCATACATTACTGTCTTGAAAGATGAACTTGTTCCTAGAATGTTTATTGTAGGGCTGGACATTAGGTCGGAGGATCTTATCCTGATATTGCTCAGCCCTAATATTACCTTTTATAGTGACAAGAGGCATGTAACACCTGTACATGATACCAGCCCAAAACATGATTGATCCACCTCTCTGCCAAACTAGTAGGACTGCGTGCCCTGAGACATGCATTCGTTCTTGCCACCACCACATTAATCTGCATTGATCATTAGGAATCTGACAGATCTTGCACCTGTGGGTGAAGGCAGCTTCCAGTTAATGATCCAGATTCCATTCCAGGCATTACCAAGCACACCTGCTTTTCACAACCTGGTGTTGGATTGTTTCTGCTGTTGTTCATACGGATGCCTAAAGCTCAAATTGATCATGCGGAGACAGTTGCAACTCTCTGAGCCGCCTTTGCCTCCAAAAAGGCAGCATGCTGTTCTGTTGCATTTTCCTCACAATATATACAAGCCACACTTTATAGCATACAGTCTTCAGCTGGTGTTGTTGACTGCTAGTGAACAAGAGGCAAATCCTCAAAATTTTGTGTCTCACTGTATTGGTTCGAACTATGTCATTGCAGTGTTCACCAATTTGGTGAGCAACTTCCCATGATGAATTTGATGATTAATTATGCACACATGATCTAAGCTTGAAATGACCTTTTGAGGCATGTTGGGAAACTAAACAGTGTACTGTGTATAGAAGTTATTATGTCCTCCTCATCACTGAAGACACAGCATGCTCTGCTGACTGCACAGAGAATTCACGTTTACTGTAACTCCATTATCAGATAGCTGTAGATAGCAATTTCATCTTCTAAAAAGAGTATCAAGAAAGAAGTTGTAATTGAGGCAGGGAGGACTGGGCAGGTCATGAGTTTGTCCTAAAGCTTTTTTGAGCACTTTTTGACTGTGATTGTCTCAGTAGTTGGGTTTCCAACTGTTTGCAGAAAATGATCGTAACTAATTTATTTATGAATGCAATAGCATAGATATAATTGCTTATCACTGGAAATGTGTTATTTATACACATCTTATTTCAAATCATATACCATCATTAACCACTTCAATGAACATTACCATTTTAACTATGGCTCTAGAATTTGGCCCTTAAGGGCAGAATGCATAGAAAACAAATGCAAAGATTGTCTTTGTGGAAAATGTTTTCTGTGCATCCATGACTTTAACATATGACAAATTAAACCCTCATTTAGACTAATTTGTTGTGAAACTGTAAAATATGAACAAATGCATCTAATGAATTATTGTGGTTGGAATGATGTTGAATATGTGTTAGCATATACAAGTGCCTGTTTTGGCAGTTGCTTTCTCCAGCTTTTTGATTAGTTCCAAGAAGTCCAGTCTCTTGTCGTCATTCATTTAATTCTGCACTTATAAATTTCATTGACATTGCTACTCCACAGAAGCCTCTTGTCCTTGTTGGGATTGTGCACCTGCACCTGCAATTCATTTATCATTGGCTGTCATTATCTATCAGTATCACATATTGTAGAAAGAAATGATTGTGATATCTTAAAATGATCCATGCATGAGTTGAGTTGTCGCGGTCTCCTTTCTTTTATCGTTCTTCTAAATATCCTTCTCAGTCCCCTCTCTCCATCTTTTGCACAACCGGCCTTACCAATGTAGAAAGGGAGAGGAATTACTTATTTTTTCCATGTTAATCTGTACATCAATGAAGACCATGTTTTTGTCCCATAAGTGGTAGTTACAATTCCTTTTATGCTATATTTTATATACAGCAAGCTTAGTTATTCTACCTTCTGAACTATGACTATGATTTAATTAATTTCTGTTGAAGATGAAATACATTTTGTTTCCTCTAGCCCTAAAGATATTTTGTCATTCATCTAAATTACATTACATTCTTGTCTGGTGGTGCCATGATCGATTAGGCTCTGTGACCATCTCTCTCTTACTCCTGTAGGCACCCAAGATTCAAAATATTTCTCTCACTGTCTTAATACTACACACTACAGCTGTAACAATGGTGAGAAATACCTCGTGAGGGATTTGTCATTTGAGAAACAGTGCACATCTCGCATGAATTCACTCAAGCACTCAAATCTCAAAGTTTATCTTAGGATAAATAGAGGAAGGTAAACAGTCCATTCTGGTAACACACACTGACTTGATCCATTGTTCAACTAATCCAGCCATGTACATACTATTACCCAATTCTTAAGAATTCCGTAAATGAATACTCATTTCATGAATGGAGACTCATTCCACAGCATTCATTAGTGAAGACTCATTCCAAAGCATGTACTTTTCTCCAACTACATTGTAGTAGTAATGTCTTATTTTTTGTGTGTTTCAGCCCCCTTATTACTTTGTATTTTCTTTTCTTTTCTTATATTTTTCTCCGATTTTTAAGTTTTAGAAAAATAATGAGAGAAAAACATGTTTTTGTTACATATCATTTTAATGTTTCTCTAAATAAACATCTTGTAAAATCTACATGTAAAGAAGAGCTTTCATGACAAATTGGGTTAATATGGACAAATAGAGATTAATCTGATGTGCTGTTTGACAGCTTTGTAGTGAAACTACAGATATAAGTGATCATTTTGTTGGATGTGCTTCATGAACAAACCACTTTTTTTTATGTTGGTTCATCTTGGAACTCCCAAAGAGTTGATTATACTGCTGCCCATTTGAATGTATCCAAGTTTCATCTTCTGTTAACAGTTGTGAATTTTTTTGTCAAATTTTTTGAACATTTCCTTACACCAATTGACATGAGCCTGATTTAGAGCTTTGGATAAATTATATGGAGCCGATTAGAAACAATTTTTTTCTTACAGAAAAAAGTTTACACAGATATCAAATGTTCTGCAGTCTTCAATGTGCCGAAGGCTGCCTCTGTCTGACTGCAAATCACATGCCAATCCTTTTCAGTCATGTAGAACACAATGTTGATGTTTGGAACAACTAGTTTTGGTTGACTGTCATGAAATTCATCCCATGACCATGATTAAATCCTGTAAACCGATTTCAAATAGTCTTATCTCAAGGCAATTGATTAACAAAAACTGTACGAAGCATTTTGAGGGGTTATTGTTGATTTAACTTTCACAAAAATCATAAAATTCATGCTTTGAAGTGTCATTTTTTCACAATACTATCTCTTTAAATGCTTCTCATAAACAAATTTCTTGGCCAAGTTATTATATGTCATTGTTTTAAGAATAACAAGTGACAAATTTTAAAATATTAGTAATGTTGCATCTCAGTAATCCCACCCATCTAGTGGACATTCGTAAAAACTTAAATGACAAAGGTCATATCTCTCATTTTACCTGTCTCATACCCTCCCTATTATCCCATTTGAATCAAATTCTGCAGCTAATCTAATTTGAGTATTTTTGGTTTTTATGATGTTCTCTCCTACAGAATCATCCTTTACAGTTTGAGTTATTCTGTAGCACAATTAAAAGTACTTTAATCACAACAAAAGTTCATTGTCTATATAATTCACAAAATTCTGTCCAACACAAATCTTGATGAATTGTTTAGGTGCTGTGAAGCATTTGCTTGTAAACCCGCCACATATTTTCTTTTGCTGCTGTAGTGGATGGGCTCAGTCCGAAGATGGTGTGATATTCGAAGTCCTTTGTGACATTTCCCATTGTAAGATCCACAACATATGGTCTCATTGTTCTATACTTTTAGTCACAGTAGGTACACACATTTTATTTAGTTACTATAGTCCAGGTCAGAAAGGAACCTTGTCATCAGGTTAGAGTATGGAACTAGTCACTATTGGTTCATGTTATCACTAATAGTGATCAATGTGTTAAATCATAAATGTATAAATAAATAATAATAAATAAATAAATGCTTTATTTGGCCATAATAACTTAATAGTTGTGGACATAGTCCATTTACAAACACGAGAACATTAAAAATGTTTAGAAGTAAAGATAAATTCTACACAATAACATTAGAAATCTTTGATGGAGTACAAGCATTAACAATTAACAGTTGCTTTAATTTTGTCTTAAATATGTTTCCTTTTAACAATTTTATATTATTTGGCAATCTGTTATAAAAGTGTCTTCCAGCAGAAAATGGACTATCATCTGTTGCTCTTTTATTCTAAATTTTATGTGGTAACACTCTCTTCTTGTTGTATTATAATTATAGATTTCACTATTGATTACACTATGCTTAATATTTTCTTTTACAATTTATGTTTATCAATTGTTTCAACTGATAGCTCTGGTTCTGTATCCACTTGCCTTGATTTATAATTAAGCAGAAACTCCTCCAGAATTGTCTTGTCCTTATTTTGTGCCAATTTGTTTTTAGTGTGATTTTCTGTGATTAGGCTAATGTTCTCTGCATTATTTTGCACTGATAACTGTTTTGTAGAGCCCCAACTTATGAAGGAGGCAGCATCAGCATAATTTGCTATGTTTGAATTTCGTGGAATTATTATATCATTGGTGTACACAATAAACAAAAAAGGTCTGATAATGCTTCCCTGAGCAATTCCACAGTTAATAATTCTATAAGATCATTTTACTGTTTGTGTATGTCTCCCAGTTGTATAATACAACTTTACACATTGTCTCCTGTCAGCAAGGTATGATCTTAGCAGATCTAATGCTACTCTTCTGACTGCGTAAGTTTCTGATTTATGTAGAATAACAGAATTATTTACAGAGTCAAAAGCCTTGGATAGGTCTATAAAGGTGCCAATAACTTTGTTTCATTCATCAAGTTTATTCAATACAACTTGCAAAAATGTAGCTACAGCTGTTATTGTAGACTGGCCCTTGCTGAAACCATGCTGACAGTTTTTTAATACATTGTACTTACAGAAAAGTGATTCTAGTTGATCAAGAAGTAACCTCAGAATGAGATTTTCACTCTGCAGCAGAGTGTGTGCTGATATGAAACTTCCTGGCAGATTAAAACTGTGTGCCCATCCGAGACTCGAACTCGGGGCCTTTGCCTTTCGCGGGCAAGTGCTCTGCCGACTGAGCTACTGAAGCACGACTCACGCCCGGTCCTCATAGCTTTACTTCTGCCAGTATCTCGTCTCCTACCTTCCAAACTTTACAGAAGCTCTTCTGCGAACCTTGCAGAACTAGCACTCCTGAAAGAAAGGATACTGCAGAGACATGGCTTAACCACAGCCTGGGGGATGTTTCCAGAATGAGATATTCACTCTGCAGCGGAGTGTGCAAGGTTCGCAGAAGAGCTTCTGTAAAGTTTGGAAGGTAGGAGACGAGATACTGGCAGAAGTAAAGCAGTGAGGACCGGGCGTGAGTCGTGCTTCGGTAGCTCAGTTGGTAGCGCACTTGCCCACGAAAGGCAGAGGTCCCGAGTTCGAGTCTTGGTCGGGCACACAGTTTTAATCTGCCAGGAAGTTTCAAGAAGTAACCTTTCCAACAACTTACTAAGTAGTGATGTCAATGAAATAGGCATATGGTTTTGTATATCTGTAGTTTTCCCCTTTTATGCACCGATCTTATTTCAGTGACTTTTAGCAGGTCAGGAAATGACCTCTGACTGAAAGAGCTGTTTATTAAATGTTGTAGTGGCTTTATTAATTCATTACTGCATTCTTTCAGAAATTTCACTGAGATGTTATCCCAGCCACTGAATGTATTTGCTTTTAAGTTGGAAATTTCCAACTCTGTAACACATATCAGGAAGAATGAATTACTGCCATTACTGGGATTTAGCACCTGTGGTGGGTCGATCACATCCTCCCTACTCATCTTACTAAACTGGTCTATCTCTCACATACTTCCTTTGGGTCACTCAGCAATTTTTCATTGTCACTTATTATTATGTTATTGCACACTGCATTGTCGCTCCCTCCTCTTTCCTTATTTTCTATACTCCACACCGTTTTCATAACATTACTAGATTGCCTCATCTGTTCAGCATACATCTGTGCTTTTAATATTGTATAGGTTTTTCTACAGGCTTTGTATTTAGATTGGAAGTACTGCAGTTTGGTGTGTCTGAAAAGAATATATAAGTCCTTCATATCTTCCTTTAATTTTGTCATGTTGAGGGAAATTTAAGATTCCTGGAACTGCCAGTTTTCTTTAGTATTTCGGCCACTGGGCATACTCGATGAAGACAATGGGTTAATGTTGTATAAAGTTTGTCCCACTTTTCATTGATATCTTATATTTAATATAGGCCTAACTGATGCCAATTTATGTGTGCCAGGGTTTCCTTTAATGTACGATAGTCAAGCTTTCTTTTATAGGTAAATAGGCCCCTGTCAGATACTATTTCTTTTTCTGTTAGAAGCTCTAAGACTAAAGCACTATGATCCGAAATGTGATTCTCAACAGTTCTAACTACAAGGTCTTCCTTTCTTAAGTTTGTAATAGCATGATCAAAACATATCTTAGAGTCAGATGTAATTCTTGTTAGTGTTGAATTCACATGGGTTTAATTATACGACTGTAACATATCAATATATCTAAGATAATTTATACTATTAGTTAAGGAGTCTATGTTCACATCCCCTACTATTACAGTCTGTTTTTTATGGGGTGAGAGTTTGTCAACTTGTTCCTCTAAAGGACAGAAAATTTTTTTCATGTTACTGTTAGGAGATCTGTACAGACTAGCTATTATTAAACAGCTGTTTCTAAGCTTTGTTCTTATTGCAGCTATTTCAAAACCCATCTCTCATGCATGTTTATCTGCCCAATCAATTTTTTTGCACTGGACATTAATTTTGACATAAATACCAACACCCCCACCTTTCTGCTGCTTCCTACAGTAGACAGTGGCTGTTTTATAATTACTTAAATTAATGTTACTCACTTCCTTAGTTTTGCACTCTGGTTCATGCACAAGATAAATATGAGGATTACTAACACTTAAAAATTCGTCAATTTGTTCTATTTTGTTGGTAATATATTTGACACTTTGTGATATTATTTTGAGTTTACTGTCATTTATGATGTAGTTGTCAAGTACTTCGCCTCCACCTATACGTGGTGAAGGCTGTTTTACTCCAAAAAAGTTTCTGTAGGACTACTTTCTCTTGTGAACGAACTGTTTTTATATATAAGGCTTTTCAGTTTGATCCTTTGTTTTGTTATTTGTTTTAATTTTTCACACAAATAACGTTCACCTGCATAAATCAAATGAAATCTGTCGTTAGTGTGTTGACCTCTATCCAACTTTCCTAATCTAGAATTGAACAATTTCCATAGTTTGAATATAGTGCCTTAATTGTAATATTTGTTTTCTTATTTACACACAAGTTGTTGATCAGACCATACCGATGCAGGACAGTAGTGGCAGTCATATTTTTCTGCTTATTTTCTTCAAGGAAATTCTTCAGAGCTTCAATGCAGACACCAGCTTCATTGCTTCCCACATCATTCGCACCACTTACACAAACTATGAAATCATTGCTACACAGCATTTTACTTTTCAAGTTGGCACTTCATGCTGATTTATTAACGGGCAGCACTTAACAGCACAAACTTTCGCATTCCAGCATTTAACATAATACACCATTAATATTGCAGCCTCTGCCATATCATTTTTCAACACAACTGATGCAGATGAAGAATTCACAGGCAAGCACATACCTTACATGAAACCAAACTCGCCAGCTACAGCTGTGTGTGTCTTAAAACAGTGCTACTGACAGGTGCCACCCTGCTTTGTATTGTTACATAACAATATAAGGAACCTTACAAATGGCATTGTTCAAAGGGCCACACAAATATGTTTCTAATTTAGATAACACTACATTATTAAATTACCTGATATTATTAATCCCATAGAAAATATGTGGACATATTTAGATCAGCAATCAACATCCACACAATTTGATAGCTCTGCAGAATCCAGTCATCAGTGAGTGACTTCAGCTCGGTATGGCGTACGATCTTCATAATTTCACTTGATGTTGCCGTAAAATGTAGTTAGATGATTGGTAGATGACATTTTCCTTGAAATAAAGTGACAGTGCAAAAATTCATGCTTCATACATTATTATTGTTGTTGTTGTAGTCTTCAGTCCTGATACTGGTTTGATGCAGCTCTCCATGCCAACCTATCCTGTGCAAGCTCCTTCATCTCCCAGTACCTACTGCAACCTACATCCTTCTGAATCTGCTTAGTGTATTCATCCCTTGGTCTCCCTCTACGATTTTTACCCTCCACGCTGCCCTCCAATGCTAAATTTGTGATCCCTTAATGCCTCAGGCCATGTCCTACCAACCGATCCCTTCTTCTAGTCAAGTTGTGCCACAAACTTCTCTTCTCCCCAATCCTATTCAATACCTCCTCATTAGTTACGTGATCTACCCACCTAATCTTCAACATTCTTCTGTAGCACCACATTTCGAAAGCTTCTATTCTCTTCTTGTCCAAACTATTTATTGTCCATGTTTCACATCCATACATGGCTACACTCCATACAAATACTTTCAGAAATGACTTCCTGATACTTAAATCTATACTCAATGTTAAGAAATTTCTTTTCTTCAGAAACACTTTCCTTGCCATTGCCAGTCTACATTTTATATCCCCTCTACTTCGAGCATCATCAGTTATATTGCTCCCCAAATAGCAAAACTCCAATTTAATTCCCTCAGTATCACCCGACTTAATTTGACTACATTCCATTATCCTCATTTTTCTTTTGTTGATGTTCATCTTATGTCCTCCTTTCAAGACACTGTCCATTCCGTTCAGCTGCTCTTCCAAGTCATTTGCTGTCTCTGACAGAATTACAATGTCATCGGCGAACCTCAAAGTTTTTATTTCTTCTCCCTGGATTTTAATACCTACTCCAAATTTTTATTTTGTTTCCTTTACTGCTTGCCCAATATACAGATTGAATAACATCGGGGAGGGGCTACAACCCTGTCTCACTCCCTTCCCAACCACTGCTTCCCTTTCATGTCCCTCGACTCTTGTAACTGCCATCTGGTTTCTGTACAAATTGTAAATAGCCTTTCGCTCCCTGTATTTTACCCCTGCCACCTTCAGAATTTGAAAGAGAGTATTCCAGTCAACATTGTCAAAAGCTTTCTCTAAGTCTACAAATGCTAGAAACATAGGTTTGCCTTTCCTTAATCTTTCTTCTAAGATAAGTCGTAAGGTCAGTATTGCCTCACGTGTTCCAACATTTCTACGAAATCCAAACTGATCTTCCCCGAGGTCGGCTTCTACCGGTTTTTCCATTCGTCTGTAAATAATTCACGTTAGTATTTTGCAGCCGTGACTTATTAAACTGACAGTTCGGTAATTTTCACATCTTTCTTTGGGATTGGAATTATTAAATTCTTCTTGAAGTCTGAGGGTATTACGCCTGTGTCGTACATCTTGCTCACCAGATGGTAGAGTTTTGTCAGGACTGGCTCTCCCAAGGCTGTCAGTAGTTCTAATGGAATGTTGTCTACTCTCGAGCCCTTGTTTCGACTCAGGTCTTTCAGTGCTCTGTCAAACTCTTCACGCAGTGTTGTATCTCCCATTTCATCTTCATCTTCATCCTCTTCCGTTTCCATAATATTGTCCTCAAGTACATCGCCCTTGTATAGACCTTCTATATACTCCTTCCACCTTTCTGCTTTCCCCTCTTTGCTTAGAACAGGGTTTCCATCTGAGCTCTTGATATTCATACTAGTGGCTCTCTTTTCTCCAAAGGTCTCTTTAATTTTCCTGTAGGCTGTATCTATCTTACCCCTAGTGAGATAAGCCTCTACATCCTTACATTTTCCCTCTAGCCATGCCTGCTTAGCCATTTTGCACTTCCTGTCGATCTCATTTTTGAGTCCTCATTGTTTATTGTTTGTTTTAAATTTGAAAATGACTAAAGTGTTCTTACAACTTCTCCTTCTGGATGCCTTAGCATTTAATGTGTGCAGTGTTTGTTTGATGAAGTGAAGAGAGTATATTTATTCATTGTTGAGTAAGTGCAGTAACCTCAAGTGATTGCATCAACCTCACTATATTATGTCGTATGCTTAAATGTTACAGAATAAAGCGCTGTTGGTGTATCTGTCACTGGGAGAATTTCCACGTGTTGTGGAGCTGCTTCTAACCTTGCACAGACCAGTTCAAGCTGCTCTACTCTTGTGTGCTTGTAGAGACTTTGGAGTACCATTGCCCTCTGATATCCTTTTTCTGCAAAATTTTAATTAGAACTTAGAGTAATCAAATGCAGAAAGAATATTCTGTGTGTGTGTGTGTGCGTGTGTGTGTGTGTGTGTGTGTTTTTTTTTTTTTTTTTTTTTTTTTTGAAATGACTACATTATTTTTTTAAGTTCCTTAACCAAACTTACAGTCTGTAATTACAGCAGTACAGCTGGACTTCTCAAGAGTACTTTTCTCACTGGGAAATAACAAAGCAGCCTTTGATATCAGCAGAAAAGCAGGTTCTGCTGGAGAAGCACTATGCAAAGAATTTGAAATATTACTGTCATAGATACATGAAAGTGAAATGTTACAATTTGAATGTATTTAATGTACATGTGGTAAACAGAAATAATAAAGTATAGTAAGCAGTGTAATGTGAGTATAGACCAGAAATGATCCAATATTAAAAAATAAGTCACTCTATTATGATGGGGTTTTCTATTGAAGTTACAGAAAGGCTGGACAGTACTGTTTATAGAAATACTTGGCAAATAAAATAATACTTTTAGCATTTTATCCATATTTTGCTTCTTCAGCAAGGAAAACGGGTTTGGTTGGAAATGCGAGGTGGAGGGGGAGAGGTCCCTGAACCTCAAGGTTGAGAGAGATCTGCCTATGCTGAAGAGAGAAAAAAGATAGCAAAATGAAGGAAAAGGTGTCATAGAGCAGATGAAAGGTAATGGAACTGAAGTGTTAAAACGGCTCAGCTATGGGTTGTAACTGTTTCTACAACTTCACTAATGATCGGTCACCCTGATGCTTTTCATGGGAACGGATACCTTGATTATTTTCTTATGGTCACCTTCTCATAGTGTCTTGAAGCTGTGGATCTGCTATGTGGTGCCACTCCTAGTAGTGTGTGACTTCTTGTTCATCTGCAGAGGATCGAGGACTGTAAGATATCTCGCATCTATGCCAATTTGCTACAAAATGATGTAACTGCTTTTTAAAGAACACTTCAGTATTCTGTTGCTCTTATATAACAATTACAGTATTTGGTGGACAGATCTCATATTTACCAGAAAAGAGCAGCTTCTTTCAACTGTTTCTGGGCACTATAATTTTAGTCAGCATTTCAAAACACTGCCAAGCCATGTTGCCAAAGCCTAAGAGATCCCTTCACAGCATATGGAGTCACCCAATCGGTGTCACGCCTTGGTGATGTTCGGTGTTCACGTGTCTCGCTCCAACTCTGCACATTGGTCAAATCAGCATGTGCACAGTGGAAAATTCTCTATGTGCTAACTACCTAAACAGTGTTTTTACATGAACATCTTTCATCCCATTGAGAGGAAGAGGTGGAACAGCATATTACATCATAGATCCCCCCACTAACATGAAAGGTGTCATGTAAAATAACTTACTTAACTAATTACAGTCCTTCCGTAACATCCAAGTTTTGATAAATTATTGTCATTACTAAAATTAACCTCTCATGAGACTGAATTCAGTTTCATTTCTCCACATAACAGAGCACACACATCTTACGTCAATTCATTTTCACTATGTGATTACTAGGTTTAACGATGATTTTATTTACCTTTTGTTCACTTTTTAGCATATATTTGTACTTATTTAATTAAAGGATAAAGTGTCCTTTTCATCTCATTTCTTTGTCCTTTCCCATTTTCATTATCACATTGTTAGATTTTCATAGATCAAGAAAATCCATAAGAGGTTTGTCCTCTTTAATCAGGCTCAATCATTATTTCATTACTTTGAGTAAAAGTTTATCATTTTCTATGACAGTACAAGGTTCTCGAATTTATTGAGACAAAAATTTTTTTTAATTACTGTAAGGAGTTTCATGCTGACATTTTACTCTATACTAGTTTCCGGTTTTCAAATAGTGATAAGTTAATGTGTATGGGAAAACGAACATTCATAGATCCAGTCATCGCCCAGGTAAGTCTATGTGCTTATTTGATCCCATCTCCCCCCCCCTTCCCCCTTCCTATCCCGTCCGTGTAATACTTGCCATTGGCCTCACTTTTAATGTGCCACAGATGTGTATAATTTTGATGACACACACAAAATGCAAAACAAAACTGAGAATAAAATCGTTTTAGTGCTTACGATTAAGATAACATGCAGAAACAAAACACTAGTGCCACTTCTCAGCTGTACTTTTGCATGGCTTTCTATAGTTTGGTAAACATTAAGCAAAGAAGTTAATACCTCATTATTCCTAAATCACAATCAAATGCCACCATTTATTCAACTGCCACCGTGTGTCAGACCATGCTTCCGTTTCTTGCAGCTCATTGTGTAACATTATTCACCGATGTTGAGGTCTTAAATAAATAATGTTATGCTTTGATTCAATCAAATGGTATGCATTAGGAGGAAATATATTTATGTTGTGTAATGCTTAGATCTTTCTTTAGCCACCTCAACAATGAGGTCCCCATATGAATTTTTCAAGACATTGGTTTTGCATCATGCCTTTTGTTATTCCATGGTTCTAAAGGCCAATTTCTCCTCTAAGAAGGTGGTAAATGGTGTTTCATAAGAGATCAGTTCCCAAGACAAAAAACCAATAGCCTCATCATAAATTGTTATAGAGTTCCTCAAAAGGCATTTTGTAATCAGCTGAATGTGTGTGCTCTTCTATGGCAGTAAGTTTGGTACAATCCGCTTAACTCCATCATAACTTTTTTCACTGGGATTATCTTATGGGAAATACGGAAAAATTTTCATACATCTTATTTTATGCCTCTCCAAGCCATGTTAAAAAAATGAGGCCATAACTTGAGATCTTATATCACACAAAAAAATCTTACATTTCCCTACTTTTTGGAGGTAGTCATTTTCTAATTTGTTCACAGTGCTTTTGGCAGATGCTTTTGATTCTGGTACAAACTGACAAACTTCAAAAAACTGTCAAGGACTACAAAAATCTGGTAACACCAGCCTCTAGAAGCAGGCATGGTCCATACAGGGGACAGCCATGAATTCCCGTGGCTCCTTTAGTTCTCCTGACGGAATTAATCCCTGGATTGGTACACTCATTGCCCTTACTCCAAGGTGTTGGCTGCAAACTGCCACTTCCAAGAATATTATTGAAAATTACTATTTTCTGAATTTTTTCAGTACATTTTTGAACTCCTATAATGCTCATAACACTGGTAAATAAAATTTGCAAACTGAGCCAGAAACCGCAGTTTCCATTCATCTCCTTTTTCACTTATCTTAAATATGATGCTTAAGTGAATCTTTAATTGTCTTTTATCTTTGGACCGAGTAAGGTGGCGCAGTGGCCTCGCATTTGGAAGCACGATGGTTCAAATCTGCCCCGGCCATCCTGATTTAGGTACTCCGTGACTCCCCTAAATCATTTCAGGCAAATGCCAGGATGGTTCCTTTCAAAGGACGTGGCCTATTTCCTTCCCCATCCTTCCCTAATCTGAGCTTGTGCTTCATCTCTAATAGCCTCGTTGTCAACAGGACGTTAAACACTAATCTCCTCCTCCTCTTTTATCTTTGGTGTTTCTTTCAAAGTAAACAGCTGTTTTACCAACAGAAATTACTGTTAGTGATTTGTTTTTATCGTAGTCTGCAAAATACTTGGCAGGTATTTTGTTGTGTCTTGTCTCATGTCCATACTGGCAGACATCTAAGATGATCACCCTTCCAACAACAAACTGCTGCAGGTAAATCGGGGATGTCCTAATCTGCTTTACTTTAAAAACCTCAGCACTTCATGGTCTGCCAAGAAGACTATATCTTACATCCAAGTAAATAACACTGAAATGTTCTTAAAACTGCTGTCAGTGTCCTGAGATCACAAAAGTGATAGTATTATTGGTTTCCTTTCACTTATGTAATGAAATATCTCCACAGCAATACCATACTGATGTGTGTCCACAGGTATTTTTAATGGAAATGAGAAATATGTTTATTGTAGCATTTTACTATTCATCAATGCAGTTTGTAGCCTTCGAAAAGCTTGTTTACAGTTATCAGCCATTAACAGAGTGGCAATTTTCTTTAGCAACTGACCGAGGCATGATGTGTTTTGAGTCAAACCTTCAATATGGCGTCAGGAAACTAGACCCAGAAAACCTTCAAATGATTTCAATTTTGCTAAGTCTGGTGTAATCTGTTTCTTGTTGAATATGTGACCAAAATGAATTTACTTCTTGATGAAATCAGATTTCCTTACTCAGAAACTGAGAATGCTCCTCGTTGGAACATACAATAGTCAGTATCTCCTAAACAGTTTGCTGATTCATGAGCTGAGGAAGCACTGCACAGTATGTTCTTCTCTCTTTGGTGGTTCATTCACAGATTCATCATTAAGAGTATCCTGTGTTGAGTGGTACTTAAGTAAATAAATTAGTGAAGTAGAAATTAGAATATAAATGAAAAACTTGGTTTAGTTTAGAGTGTTACATACTGGCATTCAGCGGGCAGAACAGCAGAACAGAAGAGACAATGACCATGAAGTCAGCAAGTTCCACATAAACGGCCGCTGTCGATTCAGCCGTCAGGGCATCGCCCGACCGGCTCACATGTTTCTCAGTTGTCACATGTGAGCAAAGGCCCTCGCCTACATTCCAAGAGCCAATGACCGACGTTAAGAAGATTCTTCGAGAAGCTTTTCAACGTGACAGAAGAGGCAATGACCGGCTCACGTGTTTCTCAGTTGTCACATGTGAGCAAAGGCCCTCGCCTACATTCCAAGAGCCAACGACCGACGTTAAGAAGATTCTTCGAGAAACTTTTCAACGTGACAGAAGAGGCAATGACCGTGAAGACGTTCACCTCCAGTAAACTGAAGTTGAATAAATACGCGAGACGCAGTGGACCCGATATACGAAGACTGAGACGGAGACAGAGAGGAGAGACGAAGAAGTGAAGAAGCGTAGCAGTAGTTTTCAGTCAGTTTCGGTGCTGAAGACCGTCATGAAAGAAGAGACTGCATCATGCACAGATGCACCAAGTCTACCGCTGTAATGGAATAGCAAGCAGCAGACTCGGCGCCAGAAGACAGAAGTTAAAAGGTATTTGAAGTCCGACCTTTATGTACCCGGGTGACTCGTGAAGATGGGAAGGAGACGGCCTCACATCAGCAGTCACCTGTGAGCTGGGATGAAGACCTGACAGCCGAAGACTGGCAAGCGGGAGTCCGTGGTTCGAGTCCGCGACACTGGCCTTCCCCCCGCCGCGCTGCTCCGCTGGCTGGCTGACGCACAACACACGCGGCCGCTTAGAGAAGAGAAACACTGGGACGCCACACCCAAGGTATCATCCGATGCAAGACTTCGCTCGCAATAATTAAACCGGCCACCTCACGCTGCGCGTCTCCAGTCAGCTGGGCGAGACGGCGACACGAGATACACACCGCTATGCGTAATCAGACGCCGCTGCTGCCGCAGCAGAAGGCTACGCAAACGACACAGCTGCCGTTCTCCGAACCAAAACATCCAGTAAGATACAGTTGTACGAAACTTTCAATAAAAGTTATCTTATGTAAAAATGCTGTTTCATTCTATCTCATACCCCAGCCAAGGAAGAACCCACCCTGCCCACATGTTGTTAAGAGAGAAACGTTAATTTATTTAATATTTTCACCCTGACAGAATGCTTTAGAATGCTCATCCTGACAATTGACAGCATCAAAAGAGAAAACCCAGTTACATTTAGTAGCAGAAGTGCTACATTGAGTATCAGAACTGTTACACCTGAGTGCTTCTATACAGAATGTTAGGACCAGGCTGGTCATATAGGGTGAACAAAATTGTCAGTGTAATATACTTCACTACATGGCAACACTCACTTAAGATATGTTTCGTGGGAATTGATGCCATAGGTTTTATACCACCATGTAAGCTGTTGTAAATGTCTTTTGATACCTGATGATGGTGTAAGGACTGAAACTGGTCCTAACTATTTATCATCAACTTTTGGTGGTGAACTATGTCAGTGTTCACTATGTTCCCTAAATACATTGAAAATGGTAAGACTGACTAGTGCATAGGTCTCAAAGATAATGGTTTTTCCAATCTTCCGCAACCTATCCTCCTTTGAAAGGTGGTGCTACAACAGAATGCTGAACATTATACAGATCAAGAAATTAATGAGGAGGTGCTGAATCAACCTGGCTCAGTACAGAGCAGTGTGGACAGATGCACCAAATCAGAAAAAGGCCTTTTACACGAAACTGTAACCAAACATTCAAGTTTGCTTATAAAACAAATCTAACAAGTTATTTACTTATGGCATAATTTTCTGTGGCACATAAAGCTGGGGTGTGTACAAACATACCTGTGTATTGAATCTGAAGACAGAATTCCTGCAATGTGACTCGAAAATACAAAAGAAGCAATAAGATAATCCAGTTTGGCGCCTCTGTAAAATGGAGATTTTCGCTGTATTAGTTGCAACTAATAAACAATTATAGCTTCAAATGATTTTGTTTAATAAAAACTTGATGCGGTTTTTTTTTTAATATTCAGTATACGGTAACCATCTATATTAAGTTAGATATACCTGCTTTTGATGATGAGATGAGGACATCATTTGATGAGATGAGAGCATATGAGGAAATGAAGCTGTACTGGTGTGATATCTATGAGCCACCACTGCAATCATAGGTTAGATTTGCATCCAAGTTTGGAATTTACATTAAAGTTTTCCTAATGTTTTTGTTTGACCAGCAACTGGACAGTATTCAGTGCAAGCTACCATTGCATTTCTTTGCTCTTTAATTAAACTGTTTTTGTTGAGGTCTTGGTCTGGGGCAGATTTTATTCGGGATAACAATATATTGAATTTTGTGCAGTCACTTAATGTACCGAGAAGCCAGCTGTCTCTATGACTTGTTTTGTGTAGTTACAGTGTCTTTTCTGAAGTAAATTTCGTAAGTTTCAATATTTTGAGGCAGACGTAAACTTAGCCAGATACACTCAAAGTGGCTGAAGCTTGCATTTTGTTTGGTGAAGCGAAAATGGCAGGATAAAGTGGAAGACTTTTTTGTATGATATCTTTCTACAGATCAATGAAAGCCAAAGGAAGCCTTCATAGTGAAAAAAGGAAAAAGAATAATATTTCTAGGCCACAAGTGTGTGTTTATTTGAATAAGTTAAAAAGTAAAGTTGTACAGCACTGATGGCTGGGAGGCCCTGAAGGACAGGTTCAGCCACCCAATTTTCTGTCCTTTGCAGAAAATGATACATTTCCTTCGTGAACTGTGAGAATTGTATGTTTAAGTGTATCTGATAAATGTAGGTGTCTGTAATGGATGTGTGTAGCGTGGTGTCATGTTTCCATTGGATGATGATGAGCACATGGAGAGGGTGAAACTTGTTGCTGGCACATAGTGTGTTCCTCCTGAATAGCACTGAGGGGCTACGGAGCTTAACATCCCCATCCACAGGACAAATCACCATCAACAATGTCACATGCCTTTACGTCATGAGTCACTGCAGAGAGTGTTTGGAATTTAATTCAACACATTCTACATCCACAGCTACATACATACAAACAAACTTACTCCGCAAGCAACGGTATGGTGTATGGCAGATGGTACCGTGTACTGTGGCTAATCATTTCTTTTCCTTTTCCACTCACAAATGGATCAAGGAAAAAACAAACGACAATTCCTCTTAGAATGCCATCTACCCTCCAGGGTTTCCCACTTAACTTCACAAAGTATATCTGTAATATGTGTGTTCATCAGAGCTACCGATAACAAATCTAGCAGCGTGCCTCTGAATTGCTTCAATGTTTTCCTTTGATCAGACCTAGTGAGCATCCCAAACATTCAAGCAGTACTCAAGAATAGGTTGCAGAAGCGTTCTATATGTGATATTCTTTGTAGATGAGCAACACTTTACCAAAACTCTTCCAATAAACTGATGTTGACCATTCACCTTTCCTACTATCATCCTTACATGCTGGTTCCATTTCATATCACTTTGCAATATTACGCCAAGACATTTAATCGATGTGACTACGTCAAGCAGCACACCACTTCTAAAGTATTCCAATATTACAGGATTGTTTTTCCTACTCATCTTCATTAACTTACATTTTTCTACATTGGCACACAGACTGGTGATCAGGAAATTTATGCCACTACCCCAACCCCCCCCCCCCACTCCACCCCTTCGTGTTGCCATAAAGTCAAACAGAAGGGAAGGAGCCAACAGCACATGGCATACCCAGGCAGTTATCCAACTTGCCACACCTGACACTGCTTAACTTTGGCGATCTGTTGGGATCTAGTATGTTCAACAAATCAGATCTGGTGGCTAGTGCTTATTTTGATAAATGAATTATCAAGATTCAGCTTAATTTCTGCCACTGTTCTTCTTTGTAGTAATAACAGTATGTGAACAGTAGTGTCTTTAGTACATCAAAGTAATTTGTGTTGCATGTAGGGTAATGAAATCATAGTTATT
This sequence comes from Schistocerca serialis cubense, assembly GCF_023864345.2. Lineage (NCBI taxonomy): Eukaryota > Metazoa > Arthropoda > Insecta > Orthoptera > Acrididae > Schistocerca > Schistocerca serialis. The sequence goes on from NC_064638.1 coordinate 827,208,986, forward strand.
CTGTTACTTAGAACTAAAAAACAATAATTTGGCACTTAACTGCAATTTCAAAATGTATAAAATTCATCATAATGCCATATCATGATTTTAATCTTTCAAATCCCCTACAGACAGATGTCTCAAACAAATCATAAGTGTCATTACTTCACCAATAAAAAACCTTAATATTGTTACTATAGGAAATTGCACTACGATGGAATCATTTTTATTGAATGCCTGGTCATCATCTTTCTCCTTGTCTATTCCTTCATTTGCATTTGACTCAAGCTGTTATACATCACTGTTACATGTTTTTTGCAGATCACAGCATAGGGGCCACTTGTTTTCAGCATTGTCACTATCACTATCACTTTCATTTAAATTTGTGACAAAGGTATCTTTTCCTGGAGTTAATGCCCGTGCTTTCCTTGGCATGGCATTCCTCTTGCATCATTAGAGCTAACCTGTTTCAACTAAATTTCAAAGGCTGCTATCCAGGAAACTTATGGTGAGTCAGTGGATGTGTATCTGTTTCTTCTAGAATCTGTGAAATGACTATCGAGGTAGAAAGGAAAAATTTCTGATTTGCTAAATACAGACATAACATTAGATTCAGAAATGAAAGCTATCTTTTCACAAGTTTCTTTCGACAACCTAGTAAATCTGGATTTTGCTGCCACCCTTCTATTCTTACTTTTCAATTCTAGTACATTTCTCCAGGCAAGTTTTAGAAATCTAAAAAAGGCCACACAAATGAGTAGAGTTAGGTGGTAGAAGCAGAAATTGAATGCCATGTTCCTGGCACAGTTTAATCATGTTACGTGACAGATGATTTGAGAGATTGTCATCTATAATCACTTGCAGTCCCTCTAAATGCTGGACATACGGCAAGACAGTTTTAATAAACCATGATTCAGACATTGATATGTCAAATGAACCATTTTTATTCCTATTACATCCTGTACCAATTAAACCTCCCCTTCAATCTAAGCATTTTAGAGATGTTTGGCCCTGTAAACTCTGTAAAATTGGAGGCCTATGCCATTTGCAGCCACAGCTATCATTCTTTTCACTATTACTTTCACTTGTCCATGATCATCATAAAAATCATTCACTCACTGTTTCTTGGATAACTGCTGCCCTTGCCCTCTTTACATTTTCACTTCCTCTAACCGTTAGTGCCTAATTTCTTTTCGGAAAACATTTTAACACTCAGTCAGGTTGAGTGTCAGGAAATCTTTTTCCAGTCCGCCTTGCCCCATTATGAGGTGCTTGTACAGTGTTCGTAACATCATCATATCTTAAAGAAAACGCCCATTTTGTGCACCACAATACTCCTTCAACCAGATTTCTTTTCCTCACTATTGGTTAACACTGGTTGACAACTTATTTTGTATTTGTATCTGTTTTGAATTAGCTTTTTTAATGTTGTTTAAGTAATTTTTATTGTTTTCGAGCTTTGTGAATGCTTAATTTTCCTAATTTGACAGCCTTCACATCATTTAGAAGAAATTCTGGGTTGCAGGTGAATCTCCAGTTTGGTCCTCGAACTTTCTTGTATTTTTGTATGATTGGATTCACACTACAAAAATGCGTTTTTGTAACTGGACACACAAAGTGTCTAAGTTATATTAACAATGAAAAAAAAAAAAAAAGAAACAGTAGCACTTGAAATGTTCAGATGCAAGTAAAATTATTACAACTTACTAATAACATGCTGGAAGTACTTAAAGCCATCAGAAGTTTTCATAGGTATGTATTCATTTCGTGAGTGCAGCACACATATTACGCATTTGTTGTCAATGCCATCCGTTGGTACCACAAGTTCCAACACACCATTGTTATATTCATATCAGTCAAAAATTCACAACCGTGGTCAATTGCCGTATTCTTGTTAAGATGCTATGCTCAGATATCCAAATGTTGAAAGTAAGTAAATGTCGAATTTGCACCACGAGATTGAATTAACCTCATTTTACAGTACATATTGTTGCAAAAGGAAATTGTTGCTTTTTTACATTTGATTGTGGTAAATGTTCAAAATCTTTGCTTTAAGCATTATTCTCCAATTTTTTCTTGCATAACATTTTTTTCAAAATGCTTCTGCAGCTGGCCTGTTTCACACAACTGGTCCTTTATTAATACCATAAACTGAGAAAACAGTTGTTACCTCACTACATCCTCCCCTTTCCCCCCAATCGTTCGGTTTCTTTTGCCTCAAAAGAGCCAGGAAATTATTTTTGAAATGATAGGCTCTCTAGAGCAACCTTAAGCAAAATGTTGGAGCTCTACCAATGATAATAAGTTTGAACTATTTTTCCATTTTAAATTCTGAAGTTGACTTTATTTCCCCTGCCCTGCAGCAGATTACTGGTCATTTGAGGTTTACTGTTCAATTCATTGTTAAACACTTTCCTAAAATCCATTTTATCCAAAGAAATGATCTCTCATTCCTTTCCAAGAAAAAGAACAGATCTGGGAGGTTCAAGGACAACCCATCTATTAAGAACTGATCTGGACTTGGTCACGTTAATAAAAAAAACCCAGAAAAATTTTTTTTTGTTATTAGTGAACAATGTTGAATACTTGCTATAGATCTCAACACTGTAATTCAGTTTATAGTTTGCTACATATACTAAATGAGTCTGACAATAACCACACTTATGTAACAATATGAGAGAAGGAAAGTTGCCACTCACCATATAGCGGAGATGCTGAGCCGCGATAGGCACAATAAAAAGATTCACAGTCATAGCTTTCGGCCATTAAGGCCTTTGTCAGCAGTAGACACACATACACACACGAACACAGACACTCACACAAACTGTAGTTTCAGCTCTCTAAGACTGCAGATGTGTGTGCAAGTTGCACTTTGCACTTGTGTGTGTGTGTGTGTGTGTGTGTATACTGCTGACAAAGGCACAAACCAATTCAAAGATGATTCACGGTATGATCCCATAGTTTTCTCAGAGCAAGTAATGGTGTGCATTATGGTATTCAGCTGAATTGTTGATTCTGTTTTATGCACAATAGTTCAACAATCGACTCAGCTGTCTGCTTCAGATGTGTACTCACTGACTGGACTCCAACCAGACTGTGAAGTATTGTCACTGTTGTGCCACTATTTATAGTGAACTTAGACTCCCAGTGCCTGCTATATCCTGTGATGCTCATTTGTTTTTCTAAGTCTGCACTGTTATTCTCTGAAACCTGCTTTCCCCAGCATTTCAGAAAAATGATGACGTAATACAGAAAGAATATTGTGAGGAGATAGAGGATAAGCTGGTGAAAAAGGGAAGAAAACAATTACGGATGGGTAAAAATGTACTGGCAGAAAGTATAAATGAAATTAATGAACTGCAACTAAAACAAGAAAGCAATGGACCATAAGTGGCTTAAATAGAATCTGTAATAATAATAAAAATAAAATAATAATAATAATCATGATGATGATGATGATGATGATGATGATGATAAATCAAGACCCTAAAAGAATGTGCAGAGAAGGTTAGCCTGAAAATCACCTTTGAGAAGACTGAATTCATGAGTTTCAAGTAAGATACTCCAAAACTTTAAAAAATTATGGTGAAATTTACAGAGTCAAATGCTTTAAGCATTTCAGTGAAATTATTCAACAACAGGATTTGAAAAAATAGCACAAAAAACAGATTGCAGAAAATCAAAAAAGCGTCCGGACTTGTTTCAAATTTGTCTAACAAAAAAGTCTGTCAAAAGGCACTAAAATCATACACTACAACACAGTAATCAAGCCGGCAGTCATATACACATGTGAAACATACTAGAAAAATGCTGGGATGACAATACACACAAGATGGATACAGACTGCAAGACAACAGACAAAGTACCAAACATTGAAATTGACATCAGAAAGAGACGAATGAAATTCTATGGACAGCTAGACAGATTACTTGGAAACAGACTTAGTAAATGTCTATTGGATATGTGACATCACTTAAAAATATCAGTACCCAGAGTAACTGAAGTTAAGGGATTTGACAAAAGCAAAAATTGGTGTAACAAACACATCAGACAGGAATACATTCAGAAGCAAAATTGATAAATGAAAGTTTACTCCAGAGACAGGACCAAAACCATACCGACCAAAGTGGACCGAAGAAAGAAAGAAAGGCCTTCAGGGAGAAAATGAAGAAATATTAGGAAAATAAGAAGACCCTAAGAAAGATTGAGTATTCATCTGCTTATTGTTCTCCAGTGGGGACATTCAATACTACTAATACTACTACTACTACTACTACTATTAAAATAGACTGGCAATAATGATAACTGTTGGTGTAGAATTCATCTGTATTGATAGAAGCAGCTGCTAACTGCAAATGTAGTAATCAGTTCATTCTACATCCATAAATGTTCTCCTTCTTAATGCAATCTTCTATATATTATGAATGACTACCTTAACCAAATTCACAACGCAGGATTCTTGTCTTCATTTCACTCCTGGTTGTTTAGTTGTGAAATGTTGCTTGCCCACTAGATGTCTAAGTGGAATCTTTCCCTTCATTCCTTTTAATTATATGCTTGAGAAGGCAGGCTCCACATCATTTATCTCAGAGGCTGGAGGTATTAATCATGACTTAGTTGTAAGAACATCATAGCATTTAGCTGGAATGGTTTAGATCAAAACTCATATCAGTGCTGCCAAGTATTCACGAGGTGTTGCCCAAAATATCTGAGAATTTCATTGTACCAGACAAACCAGTAGCAGTATTTCACCTGTAGATATCTCAAGATACACGTCTTAGCTTCTGTGGCACAAAGTTTGGTCATCTTTGGCACATGCCTTTGTGAGTTGTAGAGGTGTGTGTCAGGCCTTTTTCAGTGCTATTGTGAAATGGATAGCATGAAGGACAGAGGCATTGGGTGAGAGTGAAATTAGTCAAGCAAGAGCATTTGTGTGGTTCCAGCACTTCAGGGAAGGCTGAGAATCTGTGGAAAATGACAAACATGTTTGTCGACGGTCAATATGACAACACTGGAAATGGTCAATTCACAATGTTTGTAACAGACTTGGGCTGTCTACAGTATGTGTCAATGAATTCCAGCCATTGAACTGAACATGAGACAAATTGCAGCGAAGTTTGTCCCTCGCCTTCTCAGCATCCATCAACGAAACTGTATCTGAAGTCATAACAGTTGATGAATCTTGGGTCTACAGTTGTGACCCTGAAATGAAGCAACGAGTACCACAGTGGAAAATGCCATCTCCTCCATGGCTGGAAAAAGCTTGTCAAGTTCTTTAGCAACATGAAGTCAATGCTGAACTTTCTTTCGATATTTGGGGAATAGTACAAAAGGAGTTAAAACCTGGTCAGACTTAACGGGCAGTTTTACTGCAAGGTTTTGTAGTGACTGATGGAAAATGTTCAACACAAAAAACCAGAGATGTAGAAAAAAAGAGACTGGTTGGCGCACCATGACATTGCACCCACACACAGCTTGCTCATTGTGAAGGAATGCCTGGCCAAAAACAGCATGGCAGTGCTGCCCCCATCTTCTCTACTCACCAAACCTAGCGCGTACAACTTCTACCTGTTCCTGAAGATGAAAATCACGTTGAAAGGGCGACATGTTGACTCAGCTGAAAACATCCAATTGGAATCACAATGGGTCCTGAACATCCTTCACCCTGCGCACTTCCAGAAGTGCTTGCAAAAATGGGACCAACCCTGGAATTGTTGCTTAAATATCCACAATGACTACTTTGAAAGTCACAGTGGACATTAGTACAAAATTGTTAAAGCTTTCATGGCCACTGTTGGCTTCTGTAGAGGGTTCTTTAGCCAATGTTTGTGTGTTGATTCTACTGAGGTTTGCTGGCATTGTCAGAGCTTCACCCTCAATTGCTGGTGGTGGACCGGAGTCAAGCTCATGGCTGCAGGTTATATGTACATGGTGCGCCAATGCCCAAGGGCTCTTGTGTGATCATTTCTGATGTGGTTCTCCCTTTGCTACCTGCAATGGCCATTTGCTGCAGCACGGGAACTCAACAGCCATTCACCTTGACACCTTCTTCTTTCTTGCTGACAATATTCTCATCTTTGTGTATTTCTACAGCTTCTCTGAACAGGCGGTTGTGATAGAAGTTCTTGCTGTAGAGAAGAGCGATGTCGGCAAATTTTACTATGTGGTCGCTCACACACAGCGTGTGCTCTGCCACGAATGATTTTTGTCCATCCATCCCACCTTGCAATGTCACTTATATTCTGTGATCCCAGTGTGGACTGAGCATCCAGTCATTCCAACATAAACTTTTTCGCATGTACTTGGTATCTAGTATATTCACGAGTTCCTTTCCTTCTTTGCTGATATGAGACGCTCTTTGATCTTCTTTGTCTGTTTATAAACAGTCTTAATGCCGTGTTTGCCCAATATATGACCAATTCTGTCCATCACTTGGGAACGTATGGCATAAAGGCCATACCTGCATTTCATTTCCGATGTGTCACTTCATTGAATGTTTGACACTGTGACACTTTTTACGTACTTGGTGGAGTACCCATTGCTCCTCAGAACGCTTTCCAGGTGTTGGATCTCTTGTTTGAGGCTGCTGCGGCTCACATTAAAAGTGTGTTAATCATGCCTCTTTTGTGGCTCAGGTGTTGATTTGACAGTTCATTCAAGTATTGGGCCGTGTGTGTCAAGTTTTGATACATGCTGTGTCCTAGGTTTTCACCATCCCTTGTGACTATCACATCTAGAAAGGATAGCTGTTTGTCCTTCTCTACCTCCATGGTAAATTTTATGTTGGGCTGGAGGTTGTTCAAGTGTATTAGGGAGTCGCGGAGCTGTTTCTCACCACAGCTCCACACCTTGAAGCAGGGCCAGCGCAAGTCCAAGTGCCACCCAGTGCGAACTGCTAAATTTTTTTAATACAAAACGTTTGTGGAATTTTATTTAAACAAATCTGTAGGAAATGTCAGCAATCAATCACAATTTTTGTTTTTACTTTTCAGATCTATCTAGGTTTCGGTCACTGAATGGCCAGTCTCAAAGCTTTTGATATGTGCTTACATCTAAACCGTCTTGTTGACAGTTAGGTTCAGCACGACAGTATAGATGTAAACATAACTCAAAGCATTGAGAATAGCCACAATGTGCCCGAAATTGATGTAATCTGGAAAATAAAAACAAAAATTGCGATTGATGGGTGACATTCTCTACAGACTTGTACAAAACAGTTGCTTGGCACCAGCTCAAAAATGGAGTCAAACCTGATTGAAGAAATCTAGCTAATTTTAATAAACCTTGGGAGTTTACAAAAATGTTCAAATGTGTGTGAAATCTTATCAATGGTTGTGAACAGATAATGAATTCAATGGAAAACAAAATATATTTACAATAACTATTTAATGTTAACCAAATAAAGAAACAACACAGTAAATAACCAAACACTGACCATAATATAAAAATTTTAAAAACTCTTTCACACCATCTGTGTAATTTAAGTCATCTGCAAGCTCATGCTCAATTGATATTGTTGCCAAGATCATTCAAACAAGTTTGGCTCATCGTTGATCGGAGGTATGTCTTTATCAATTTCAGTTTTGAGAAACTCCACTCGCAGTTCTCACTGGGAGTGTTAAGAGAATTCTCAGAGCAATGTTAACATTAGGGCGAAAATTATGTCTTCCTATAAACTTCAGAGTCTCTTTTGGACCTATTCCAGGTTTCAACAATGTTGAAAGCACTTTTAGTTCTTCCCTCAACTCCAGTGCACCAATGTCGCTCGACTCATGATCTTGCAAAATCGCTATGAGATTACACTTTGTGTCCAGGCTGTCAGGAGGTGCATTCTTCAGCTCGCTGATGTCATAGAGAAAATCAAAATAATCACAATGAGATTTCAGTTGATTGAATCTCTCATCCAAAGATGTGGTTACTATATCTAAAAGATAACAGTAGAATTCAATCTTGTAACGTTTTGTTGGGTCATCTATTGTCTCATCCCTTCCTTCATAGGTAAAGTGTATTGGCTTCTAACTTTGTTGCCGGGAAACACTTACCTGTGGTAACGTTAGATCTTCTAGCTCTAATTCTGTAGCCAATTCTTTGCAATCCGTCTAGAAAGACACAAACTTTTCTTCTGTTCTGCAGGTCTCAAAATATGCTTTTGTTTTCTCAAGCACTTCCACGGCCTCAGAAACATTTATGTCAACGGTCTGGAGGGTTGTACCAGATTACCAGAGAAGTGAGAAAGGTGTAATTTTTTATTTGATTCACAAGTGACATTGCTTCGTGAGTGGTAATGCCATCGAATTCTTCTGATATCTGAACCAGTGCATCATAAACGCCTCCAATTTGAAACCTCAGGGGAGTAAGTGCATTGATGCGACTTTCCTATCTAGTATCGCTCAGTGGCTTCTGCAACAGGTTAGGCAGATATTCTTCAAGACTTCTTCTCATCCTCCATTCGATGTTGGGATGTCATACAAGCTTTTCACTATCAAAAACATGGAAACAGCATATTTAGAAGACATAGGGGCATCGTTTACAACAAGATTCAATGAGTGACTGCTACATGGTACATAAAATGCTCTCTTGTTCATATCTGAAATTCTTTTCTGGAGACCAGACTTCTTTCCTTTCATGTTTGCTCCATTGCCATATCCTTGCCCTCTCATATTACACAATAGGACTTTTTTATCTTCCAAGAACTTGAGTATGACCTGCGTCAAAGTGGAGCTTGAAGAATCGGGCACTGGAAGAAATCCCAGGAAATGCTCCCGAATTCGGACATCGTGTACCCCGTCAAGTCTTGTCTCCTGGATGAAACGTACCACAACTGTTATCTGCTCAGCACAACTGTCATCTGCTCAGCTTTTGAAATATCTGGTGTGCAGTCCAGAATTATACTGTAATAATTTGCAGATTTCATCATTAATAGAATGTTGTTGGTTATAGATGATCCAATAAGATGAATTATTTCATTCTGTGTTTCTTTTCCAAGATAATGATGATCCTTGTTCTGTGCAGGTGCTCCATCATCACAGCATCGAACTTTCCGAATGATTCAAGAAGTTTCCATTGTCAGGCTGAAAGAGTGTATCTGTACTTCCTCTCAGAGACAGACATTGCTGACCCAGGAAATGAATTATTGTTATTAAGTGCTCAAGAACATTTTTCCAATGTACGCTCTCAGTATTCAGAAGCCTTTGATGATGGGCGTCGACAGCTCATGACTTTTTCAGTCCCTCGGAAAACATGCTCTACTTTTTATGTGAATTCAAATGCTTGGTAGACTTCCTGTGACTTTCGAGATATGAAATAAGGTGCAGCCAGTCGCTTATACCATTCTTTGCAATTTTTACTGTACATGACGAAAAAAGTTTGCAACAAAAGCAGAACACAGCATCCTTGCTCTTTGAGTACACCAACCAATGTCTGTCTGCTTCTTCTAAATTCTTCAAAGAATAGCTGTAGTGCACAGGGCTGAAACGCTGGTTGTCCACATTTTTAGGACATTCTTCAGCTTCCTTAATGCGCTCGGGAGGACCTCACATGACCAAAGTCGTTTGGCAGTAGGTAATAATTTCCGGCCATCTTCTGGGATCTGAGTAAATTATGTATTCCAGTTTAGGCTCACCTAGAATCCCTTCCCTGTTGGTGAGTACCTCGGCTGATGTTCCTCCGGTATTTTCCGAATCGGGTCGCCTAATTTCAGTTCTGCCAGATGTTTCAATCTCGGAGCTTTCGTCACAAAGCAGGTCTTGAGTCCAGATGAGGTCTGTTGAACATGTTGTGGATGGTCCACCATCAGCATTGCTACTGTATGCGGTGGTCGCAGTACTGTGTTCGTCAACTTTCTGCTCATGTCCTGAAGATAAAGCTGTAGCTGCAGTACCTCCACTAGTTTCTGTACTTTCAGGATCTATTTTTCCACCCTCGCCGCTGCTAGGTCGTACTCTCCTTGGCTTGAAATATCGTTGTAGTGCATCCTTTTCCTTCTTATCGTCATCTTCCTTCAGCACCCGTCTTTTCTTATATTCACTGCCAGACAGTCTTTTTCTACCGTTGGACATGTTTCGATCCAGCCTGTAAAGAACAATTATGTGAAACTAACTGTTGATGTCAGTGTACTAACTTTATTTGTGACACACTTCGCAGACAATTTCCTGATATTACACTGCACGTAAACGGAAAATTATATTACTGCAGAATACACTATTCAGGAGATGAAGTCATAAGAATTGAATTGTGTGAAATTGAATTTCAGGCCAAATTTCTCTACAGACACAGGTGAAACGGTCAAAGAGTGGGGCAGAAGACAATGGAGAGAGGAAGAATAAGCGAGTAACATAATAATGCAATAAATACACACCTGGGCATCGATGGGTACTAATACTAGTTGAAATAGGTTAAACTAGTGCCCAAGAAGAAGAAGAAGAAGAAGAAGAAGAAGCAGAAGCAAGAAGCTCACAATAAGTATGTGACCGACTATATGGATAAATGTATTATCAGGCAGAAATTTCTATGGCATTATGAACAATAGAAAGAAATACGAACTTTCTGAAAACTGCACAACTTTTGACAAACAGAAGTGAGCTACAAAGCTAGCAAGGAAACCCTTAGAAGCAATGTTCTGTCTATGGATTTTCGTTTTAGAAGGTGTCAAAATTAACGTTTTGTTTTGTGCGGACGAGAGGGCATTGTTGTTTCATCAGAATCAAAGCGACCAGTAGTTTACTAAGATGAAACATGGATTCCCACGCATTATACAGCAAATAAAGGTTGGCAAAGTGATAGTGTGCGAGTAGTATTGTCAAACAGAAGTGCCGGTCAGAGTTTAATTGTTATTCATGTAGGCGGAAACAGGTGTTTCATAGCTCAAAAACCAAAACGTCTGACTATCACTCAGAAACGGAAAGCAAAAATACGTCGAAGCCCAACTTATGCCTGGCTTATTAGCAATGTCTTTAGCCATTGTAATTACTCGCAGTGTATTTACCCATTCGGAATACTTCTAGCCACAGTAGGTATTGGACATGTTTGACTGTAGTAATGTTCAACCATTTTTTTCCATAATTCGGGAAGAATAAAACACTCAGAAACTGCCATTGAAGGGCTTAGCAAAATTGCTTCATGCTTAACATGTAACCGCAGTATCAAACATTGCATTCGAATTTCCAAATTAGATTTCGTGTTCTGCTAAATTAGTTGTGAGTAAACGCATGGTGTGTAACAGGCTGGCAGCGCTCCACTCATAAGAATACTGTTGTGTACTCCAGACTACTTCCCCATCTCTGTTCCTCCAGTATAAACATGACGGTGCTGCTACAGTGGCGAGGAAGAAATTAGTCCTCCTCCCTCCCCTGGTTCAACAGGGGCGGCCAGAAGCAGGTAGTCGAGGCGCTATGCCACAGTTCCCGAAGCCGCTCCCTCCGAGGTTTCATTTCGAATCCCCTCTTGGACATGAATGTTGAGTTATGGAGACTGACCACATAGTAAAATTGGGCAGCACAGAAGTACTTGCTATAGAGAAGATTTATCACACCTGCTTGTTCAGAAAAGCTACTGAAGCGAGCTTGACTTCAGGCCAACACCAGCAATGGTAGCAGAATGTTTGACAATGCCAGCCACTTGTGCTGGAGAAATGTCAGTAAAATCAACAAACAAACAACTGAAGAACCAACAGGCAGCTTGTCAGAAGTCATTAGGGTGTAAGTACAGTCTTGAATATTTTGAGTAGCACCTCATAGCACATTAATACAAGTTTGAGATGTGCCCTGTTTTCCAAAATGATGGCAGCTGATATTTTCATAGCTTATTGTTATCTATAAATTTCGATTTTTGACAGCTTACAAACCCATGATTTTAACCCTTAACAAGATCACAGTGGTTGCGGAACACTAGAAGTCAAACTAACGCAAAGAACTTTGAAAGAGTTTCTTCATCAAGATGACTACTAATTCCTTCTCTTGCTATTTTTGAATAGAGCTGATGTGCTTAGAATTAACGTGTACAAAAGACCCTGTTCATCTGCTGAATCTTCAGATGTACTTTGTAAGGCATGTTGGAATGACTGTCTAAGTACAATTGTCAGTTTGATGCACATTCTTACATGGATAGCTATTAACAAGATCATCATTTTAATATACCCATAGAAAAGGGAGTAGTACCCTTTTATGGGATTTTTCTCACATTGTTTAAACATTTCCACACTCACAAAGTACATCTACGTTACACTTGAAGCTACCTAAGTTCTCTTACTGCATACTCCACACACTTCTGTTTCTCAAAGAGGATAATTTGAAATGGGAGTCAACATAATAGCATACTTATTTTATTACACACTTTGTACTACATATAATATCAGATACAGTTCAGTAATGAAAGCAGAATGATACTGTTACTTTGAGTGAACTAAAAACTTTCACCAGTCTGCTTATTGTAATAAAACTTTGTATTGGATAGGTGGAGTAATTAACTTCTTCATTATCAGTATCACCTCTTTCAACAATAAGTTCTTTGTTTTGCGTGTCACTAATTCATATTTGTTTTGACTCTTGTGAGAGTTGCAGAAGGCTGAGCTGAACTCTGAGGTTGACACATGCCTTTCTCTCATCCATGATGCATTTTATGAGGGTGGCCTTCTTTTGCTGAAAAACACCCAAGTAAAATTAACAAGAGCAACAAGTAACATAACCAATTAAATGATGGCTGTGGAAGTTTAATCTCTTATGAGAAGCGAGTTTTCAACTGCAACTTTTACAAACAATACTGCTTCACAGAGCAGAGCAGAGCATGCATGAATAATAAATTAAACTGGAACCTTTTCTGCTGTACTGTTCAATAAGTAATCAGAGTTATATATTATGTAAGATAAGACAATGGTGATAGTTGATACTTAAATTATATGCTTGGCATCACATCAGTAGTATCACAGAACACTGAAAGCTTGTTGTGTGCTACAATTAAATTTACAAGCAATAACAGAAAGTATGGATATCTTCTCGCTAGATGGTCTACACAGTGCATGTATGACAGTATAACAAGATAATATTCAACATGATTTTAAAAAGCATTTAGAGTAAACTCTGACAACTAATCTGAGGTGAAATCTGATTCCATTTTGAGATTATACATGTAATTCAGATATTTCTAAATTACCATCTTTTCCTCTACCTTCATAACTCATTCTGATTATCTACTGAAGGGTACAGCAGATCAGGTTACGCACGACATGAATTGTGATTGAGAACTTCTCTGATTTGTGCACGAGTGCTACATTTGTAAGTTTTGGCTGAAGATCACATTAAACATTTAAATTCTAGAATGCTTTTTTGTCAAAAATGAAAAACACACTCCATTACAAAATAGTGCACTTAAACTACACACACAAGGTTTTATGTGTACATACAATGTAAGGATAACTGCTGTTACTTAGACACTAGGTTGTCATGATATAAAGGAAACTTCTGTAAATTACAGAATTTCAACAAGTTAATGTTGAAATAATGTATCTTGAGTAACTGTGAAGATAATACTATATAACTAGTGATAATAACTCTTTGTAATTTTATATACTTAAGTGTTAGCTATGAAGAAATGGTAAAATACATCAATGACTTTGAAGTTTATAGCTTGCTACATGACTTATTTATAAAAAAAAAAAATAAAAAAAAAACGTTGTTAATACACGACAGTACATATAGTAGTATTAACTTATTTCACATCAGTTATTTGATCACACACACCATAAATGGAGGAGGAGGAGGATACAGTTATCTTGACCACCTCCAATAACTTTCTGTCTGGCAGACAAAAAAAATCAAGCAAATGTTGTTTAGTTACCAGGGGGCATTAACCAGCATGATAGCCTTTCTTCTATATTTGTTGGTACAAAGATATAAGCTGCAGTATGTCTTTCTTAAATAGCATCCTATATTTTTTATTTAATAATCCACTTTATCTCAAGACCTGTTCAGAAACTTAACACACTTTTCTCACATGACATACTGAAAGCTTTGGATCAAGGCAGTCAGGTAGGTGCACTATTTCTTGATTTCTAAAAAGCATTTGGCTCAGTGCCATACCTATGCTTATTGTCAATGGGGTCCCAAGTGAAATTTGAAACTGGACTGAGGACTTTTTGGTAGGGAGGGTGCAGTATGTTATCTTGGATAGAGAGTCGTCATCATCAGGTGTGCCCCAGGGAACAGTGTTGGCACCCTTGCTGTTCATATTGTATATTAATGACCTTGCAGACAATATTAATAGGAACCTCACACTTGCAGTTATCTACTATGGAGCACTATCTGAAAGAAGTTGCATAATTATTCAATCAGATCTTGACAACATTTCAAAATGGCGCAAAGACTAGCAACTTACTTTAAATGATTAGAAACATAAAACTGTGCACTTCATAAAATAAAACAAAAATGTAGTGTTCTATGACTATAATATCAATGAGTCACTGGTGGAATCATCCAACTTATACAATTGCGTGTAACACTTTTAGGGATATGAAATGGAATGATAACATAGGCTCAGTTGTGGGTAAAGCAGGTGTTACACTTTGGTTTACTGGTAGAAAACTGGGGAATGGCAATCAGTCTACAAAGTAGATTACTTATAAAACACTGGTACGACTGGTCCCAAATAGGATTAACAGGGGCTACTGAATCTATACAGATAAGAGCAGTACGAATGGTTACAGGTTTGTTTAATCCATGGAAAAGTGTCACAGAGATACTGAAGTAACTCAACCAGCAGACTCTTGAAGACAGCCGTAAACTGTCCCCAAGAAAGTCTATTAACAAAGTGTCAAGAGCTGGCTTTAAATGATGATGCTAGGAATATACTAAAATCCCTTATATATTGCTCACATAGGGATTGTAATGATAAGATTAGAATAATTACTGCAAGTACAGAGGCTTTTAATCATTCATTCTTCCCGCACTCCATATGTGAATGGACAGGGAAGATACCCTAACAACTGGTATAGTGGGACTTACCCTCTGCCAAGCACTTAACACTATGATGCAGAGTACAGATGTAGATGGTACCATTCACGTAAACATTACATAATTGAAAATGTAACACAGGACTGACTTTGACTGACTGTACTATAGTTCAATTCTTTTATCTTGGCGGCTCGCGCATGCCCGCCCAGACGCGGGAGATTGCTGCGTTGCCAGTTGCACACAACGCACGTGCCAATAGAAGCAGCGCCATAGTATAGCATAGTTCGCAAGCTTACGTGTAGGGGGGAGTGCGCAGTTCGTGAAGTAAAGCCACCACGGCCGCATTAACCCTTTCGCTGCTACAAAGACGTGCTCCCTGCATTCCGCGCTGTGCGCGATTTTGTCACTGCACTGCTCGCCTGTGCAGACACATTGTGTTCCGACTGCTTTGACACTCTTATCAATCGATTCCACAAAAACTATTTGGCCCAAAAATTAGATTTTTACACGTCTTCTTGACTGATACCTTCCCCCCATAAATGACTTAATTTTGTTTCGATGTTCAACGCAGTTATTATGCAGCATTAAATATAGTAAACCATTGCACGAAATTTTGAAGAGTTTGCAGAGGTAAAAGTCCATAGAGTATACTTTCTGTATGACCGATTTTAGTTGCCACAATGTTGAGAATGAAATGTGGACAAGATACCTAAATTTCATATAAAATTTACTGTATAACAAAAGCTCATTTAAGTACCACATAGGTGTCGTATGTAATATTGAGAAATATTCTGTCTTTCGCGACTGTAACAAAAGTTTTATTTACAATGAGCACGTTTGGCTTTATTTTAAAGCACTTCAATCAATCAAAAGGAAGTAGACATAATATGTTAAACAAAACCGTGGACTTACAAAAACATTAGGACTTGAATATACCGTCCATCAGTGAAGTGCTCTGAGCTATGTCAAATATAATTTTTGTGTGTGGCACACACAAACATCATTTATTTGCTAAAACACTGATCTGCCGACACAAACGTTGAATATTGTGTTACCGCAGCACAAAACTACGAGAGGTGACTTGGCAATGGAGGAGACAAAATGCTGTCCACTGAAGATGCTTCAAAAGAGAGAAACGTGTCTGGTCTAAATAAGTCCCTTATTACAGTTGCAGAAGAGGAATATATTTCAGTACCATTGGTAAAACTGCGACTGTGGAACAAAAACAAGAAAGAGAACATGAGTACCATTGTGTATGTGCCATATCTTTCCTTGATTGAAGTGCTTTAAAATAAAGCCAAACGCGTCCGGTGTAAATAATACTTTTATTACAGTTGCGAAAGACGGAATATTTCTCAGTATTACATATGACACCTATGTCGTACTTAAATTAAATGAGATATTGTTATACAGTAAATTTTATATGAAATTTAGGTATCTTGTCCATATTTCATTCTCAACATTGTGCCAACTAAAATCGACCATACGGAAAGTATACGGTATGGACTTCTACCTCTGCAAACTCTTCAAAATTTCGTGCAATGGTTTACTACATCTAATGCTGCATAATAACTGCGTTGAACATCGAAACAAAATTAAGTCATTTATGGGAGGAAGGTATCAGTCAAGAAGACGTGTAAAAATCAAATTTTTGGGCCAAATAGTTTTTGTGAAATCGAATGATAAGTGTGTCAAAGCAGTGGGCACACCATGTGTCTGCACAGGCGAGCAGTGCAGTGATGACAAAATCGCGCACAGTGCGGAATGCGGGGAGCACGTGTCTGCAGCAGCAAAACGGTTAATGAAGAGACAAAGCACTAGAAATTTCAAAAAATTGCATTCAAACGAATATAATTCGTGAAGTAAGGCACTTCGATATTGTTTTTAAATAATGAAAATATTAAGCACCACACAAGGTTTGAACTCATAACCTCTCGCGTAGCAGCCCAACACCTTAACCGTTACGCTAACGTACCTCGTCTGACTACAGACTGCCACGTCACGCAGAATACTGGCAAACACTGTTGGTATGACTATGAATTACTCACACTTCGTCGAAGTACAATAGGAAATAAACAATTACCGCTGTTCTTTATTGCGAAAAAGCCATTCGTGAGAGTGATACAAACACCTTTCCTTGCTATCGCCTGAATTAGGAGTCTTATTGCTTGTTTGGTTTAATTAATTAATAGAATATGAAGCAATTGGTATAAAGAATGCTTTTTCCAAACTTTCTATAAAAGAATGTCTGCTATCAAGACATTGCTTTTGTTCTATTACTTTATTTATGACTGAACGTTTCTAAAACTGAAGACACTCGTCCATGCTCTGCACTGCACTCGAGATATGGCAACGTCGTTCTCTGTTCATTGGCTGACTGTGTTTTGTGACGTCAGGTGCGCAGAACGAACCTAAACTCGGCCGCCAACATAAATGACGCGCACTTTAGAACACAGAACAGCTAACTGGGGTAATGTAACTTGTCTGATTGTTGGAGTTGACAGTAAATAGTGGGAACACAAGAAAAATGCACACTGCTCATTTAGTCAGCCGTCCTCATGTTCCTCATGCAAGTCTTCAATTGAACACAGTTGTCTCAGTGATGGGCGTGCATTTTATCGTGTTTCCATGTGTTTGTTGTCAATGTCAGCATGTGGATGACTTATATAACCTCAGATACCTTCACTTTGAGCTATTACAGTGGAGTCAAAGTCTACTTTGTGTTACATTTTTAACAGCATCATGTTAATGTGAATGGTACACTGTGATACAAGTTTGGAAAGGTCTTGAGGAGAAGAAGTGGATTACTGAATAAAATACGCAGGGTGCTCCTTAAAATAGGGAGAGTGAATGAAGTTCAGTTAGAAGAAATAAAAACTTTGAGTTTTGCAGTTGAAATCATAATTCTGTCAGGGACAGCAAAGGATTTGGAAGAACACAGCAAAATAACTGCTGAAGGCTGAAACAGATAAGTTAAAAATGCAGACTAGCTATTGCACAAAAAGCATATTTGTAAAAGAGAAATTTGTTAACACTGAACACAAATTGTCACCAAGTGTTTTCTGAACTGTAGCCTCATACAGATGTGAAACCTGGACAATAAGCAGTTCAGACAAGAAGAGAACAGAGGCATTTGAAATGTGCTGCTACAGAAGAATACTGAACATTAGATAGGTCAAGTAATTAATGATGATGTACTGAATCAAGTTGAGGAAAAAAGAAATTGCTAAGAGAAGTCACTATTGGTAGGACACATCCTGAGGCATAAAGGAAATGTCAGTTTGCTAATGGTAATGGGTGGAAAAACTTGGGGGGGGGGGGGGGGGGGGTAGTGTGTAGTAGAGGGTGACCGATAGATGATTACAGTAAGCGCAGATTCAAATCTGCTGTAGGTTCAAGTAGTTATTCAAAGATGAAGACTCTGGCACAGTATAGAGTAGTGTGGAGAGCTGCACCAAATCAGCCTTCGCACTGAAGATATCAACAAAAATATGTACTGCTGTTCATGTTCTGTAACAAACAAAGATAAAATAAGGGCAGTTATGCTGGTTAATTTCACTCTGCTACCTAAACAACATTCTCGTTATTTTTTTAAATTTTGTTTCTGGACAAAAAAAATTATTTGTGGTGGTTAAGATAAACAGGATACCCTGTAGTACACCAGAGTTGGAAAAGATACAATTTCTGCTACAATGTTGATCTACTGCCACGTTAGACAAGATATTGGAAGAAGAAAGAAGACTTAGAGACAAAGAAAGAAGACCACTGCCCGAATGTAACTGTGGGGCAAAAAATTAAGCTACAGAGCCTAGAAAAACGTGCAATGTGAATTTTGTAGCATGAGCTTTCAGTGGTGTAGACAATACAAAATATGGGCTGCAAACAAATAATATGGTCTGATAATTCAACTTTTTTCTGCTACAGGATGTGTTTACGTTTGGAGAATACTATGAGAAGTGAACAATGCAGTCTTCAACTGTTAAGCATGGCGGAAGTTCTGCATTTGTTTGGGTGGCCATATTGTAGTGTCCAGTGGATCCTATAATTACACTGCAGGTAGCTAGCAATCACAGTATCTAAATATTATTGATTGACTCATCAAACAGTGGCAGGAGCGCGCGCATGCACACAAAAGAGGTTTAACTTACGCAAGCTTTCAGACTCAGTGGCTCCTTCTGACAGAAGAGCTGAAGGGGAAAGAGGAGGGGTGAAGAAAAAGGACTGGAGAGGTTTAGGAGAAGGGGCACTGTTCGGAAAAGTCACCCAAAACACCGTCGCTGCCACTTGGTTAGTAGATTTTTTTACCTATCTAGTAACATTATACTGTCAAAAACTGATTATGTTTTTGTTATAAATACTATCGATAGAATAAATGTTGGAACTTCAGAAATCAAGTTACATATGTTGTCCAACAATAAGACCATTGCGCAAAAAGAGTGGCGCATTGTCAGAAGAGAGTACATATTCTGAGTGACACGGAGAGACAGTTCTGCGGCAGTGTGGTAACAGATGCATCACAGTGTGGGAGTGAAATGGTGTAGCACCTGTAAACGAACTCTAAAGTTGAAATACATGAAACAGTGTGATTTTTGTGGGCAAAATCTCTAAACTGCACATAGATTCACTGTAAAATTCTGGTGACATATGGACTAATTGCAATGTTACCTTCACCTGTAATGAGGTGATGCTGGCAATTTGACCAAAGCCACACAGATGTGGGTGGTGCTGACAGGGAAGTCCAGATCTTGCATTATGTGATTTCATATTTTCAGCACGCTGAAAGAATATCTGGGCGGGGGGGGGGGGGGGGGGGGGGGGGGGGGGGGATTTTCCAAAAATTAGAATATTCTCAAAGGAGTTCTTCAATGGCTCTGTGACCAAGAAGTGGATTTTTATCATCAAGGAATTAAACAATTAGTAGAATGCTCCAACCATTGTGTACTGGGAATTTGTGACTATGTTGAAAAATAGTGTCATGTATCTGTGCCACTTTGAAGTGTAATGCAGCATTCAGTAAAAGTTACTTGGCCTGATGTGAAAATGTGTAACCTGTTTGAAGTCTGCTTGTAAAAAATATATATACACTGCTGGCCACCGTAAGTGCAACACCCTAAAGGAAGCATCCGAATCAAGTGAAATTTACACCATGGGTTTGCAGCGATGAGATATGCAACTGATTAGAATTTCAGTGCAGACGCACATCACGCGCGCCTGTGGCGCCACCTCATAGCGCCATTTAAGGCTTGGCGATTTCAACGAGTGTACATTCGGCACGTGTGTTTACCTTGTGGTTGTTTCACAAGACGATCAGTTATGCCTCGTAGACAACAGCGAACATCGTTTGATAAAGTATCCGAGTTCGACAGAGGAAGGATAGTGGCTTACCGAGATTGTGGATTATCATACAGAGAAATCGCTAGTCGTGTTGGATGAAACCAAACAACTGTAATGCAGATATGTGACCGTTGGATGCAGGAGGGTACGACGGACCGACGTGGTCGATCGCATTCACCTCGGTGCACCACTGCACGTGCTGATAGGCAAATTGTGCGCATGGCAGTGACGGATCGCTCAGTGACATCCCGAACCATAGCACAGCACATTGCGTCTGTAACGCATCATCCAGTGTCTGCGCATACCATTCGACGCCGTTTACAGCAGAGTGGTCTGTCCGCAAGACGTCCATTGCTTTGTCTACCATTGACGCAGAACCACAGACGTCTCCGTCGCCAATGGTGTGATGACAGACAGATGTGGACAGCAGAATGGAATGACGTTGTCTTTACTGATGAGGCACGCTTCTGTCTGCAGCACCACGATGGTCGGATTCGAGTGTGGAGACACCGTGGAGAGAGGATGCTGGACAGCTGCATTATGCACCGCCACACTGGTCTTGCACCGGGTATTATGGTATGGGGCGGTATTGGATATTACTCTCGCACGCCTCTAGTACGCATTGCCGGTACTTTGAATAGCCGGCGCTACATATCCGAGGTGCTGGAGCCAGTTGTCCTTCCTTACCTTCAGGGCTCGGCCACAGCCATATTTCAACAGGATAATGCGCGACCACACGTAGCACGCATTGTCCAAAGGTTCTTCGTCAATAACCAGATTGAATTGCTTCCCTAGCCGGCTCGCTCTCCGGATCTTTCGCCGATAGAAAACATGTGGTCCATGGTTGCTCAATGAGTGACCCAGATTACATCCCCAGCTGCCACACCAGATGATCTTTGGCAACGTGTGGAAGCTGCTTGGGCTGCTGTACCCCAGGAACACATCCAACGTCTCTTTGACTCAATGCCGAGACGTGTGGCAGCGGTGATCTCCAACAATGGCGACTACTCTGGCTACTGATTCTGGCAGGAACCACATGTCACAGACGTCTGTAAACGTAATCATTTGATACTTGGTCAACATGTTATCTACAAAATAAATTTTGTTGTGCTACCTCTTGTCTTTCTTGGTGTTGCATTTATGGTGGCCAGCAGTGTATATATATACTGGACTGGACTAGGTGGTGGTGGGAGGGTGCATGGGACAGGTTTTACACCAGGGGCGGTTACATTTGTAAAGGCAAAGCAGCTTGTGTCTGTGTATGTGCGGATGGATATGTGTGTGTGTATGCGAGTGTATACCTGTCCTTTTTTCCCCCCTAAGGTAAGTCTTTCTGCTCCCGGGAGTGGAATGACTCCTTACCCTCTCCCTTAAAACCCACATCCTTTCGTCTTTCCCTCTCCTTCCCTCTTTCCTGATGAAGCAACCGTTTGTTGCGAAAGCTTGAATTTTGTGTGTATGTTTGTGTTTGTTTGTGTGTCTATCGACCTGGCAGCACTTAAGTTTGGTAAGTCACATCATCTTTGTTTTTAGATATATTTTTCCCACGTGGAATGTTTCCCTCTATTATATATAGAGGCATTTCACCAGATAGGCAAGGGACTGAGCACAAAAAAAGAAGAGGGAAATATACGGCTAACATTTCACCAACAATGAGGTGGTCTGAGACGCAGCAGAATTTCAGAATGAAGGAAGATTGTGTAATATCCTGTTAGCAATGAGGTTATTAGAGACAGAACAGAAGCTCAGACTGAAAGCAGGAGGACAGAGAAAATCATCCAGTCTTTTTGAAGACAACATCCCAGCATTTGCCTTAGATAATTTATGGATATCATGGAAAACCTAAATATGGATGCCCATATGAGTATTTCAGTCCTCATCCTTCCAAATGTTAGTCCAGTGTCTTAACCATTTTGCAGTCTTACTTGGTCGGGGGTGTGGATAGGATAAGGATGAGGATGAGAAGGAAATCAGCTGTATCCTTTTCAAAGTAACCATTTGTCCATTTGCTGAAACCACAAAGAACCTAAACAAGGATTTTAAAAAGGGGTGGGAATCCCAGTCCTCCTAAACATGAGTCCACTGCAAGACCCCCTTAAAAAGGGCTTGCATTTTGGATAATGTAGATCAGAGCTAAGAAACTCATACTGCCATTTGGATTCTCCTTCCCAAAATCTACTTTTCTGAACTGCACAGGTAGGAATTCTCCTTACAACGTATCCTTTGTTACTGCAACCCCATCTGACCCAAAAGTTTGCTAATAATCCATGTCCTTCAATTGCCCTTCCTCCATCTTTCTCTCTTTTTCCGTGCCCCTGTCCCCACACCAGCCTTCACTCAACTTGTTACATTTCTACTCTACCATAGCTCACCCATTCTGACCTTGCCTTATCACTTTCCTCTTTTTCATACCCTGGGCCCTACATCTTTACCTATTATTTCCATTTTACTGTAAGTTTTTCTCCTAGTGGTGCCTTCACTAGAGCCAGTACGTGCTTCATGTAGCGCCTTAGTGTGACCTTTTCTGATTCCCTCCCAACAGGTTCTATCTTATCCACATATACTCTGACTGTCCTCTTGGGTGCTAGTACACGTTAGGGTCATTGAGAATCTGTATAGTATCTTCTCAGAATCTCCATCCATGGACACATCCATTGTGATTCTACACACAGAACTGAGAATCACTGGAACAATGACATGGTTCCATTCCTGTATCAGTCATTGTGTATACCGTCAGTGTGTCTGTCTCTGTTGCTGCAGCAATGAAAACTGCAACACTGTTTGCTGTTCTGACACTCTTTGTGATTCAGATTTTGTCACACTGTCTATGTGGTACTTGTCTTACTGCACAAACAATATGTCTGTTTTGCAGGTGGGACTAGCCGACAGCCATTGATATCCCGCTGGATATTGATTATAGCCCTCCCCTGAACCCATTGATTCCACATTCCTGTTATTTAATGCAATGAGAGCAGCAATATTGCAGAATGATAAACTGCTGTTTTGATAAGCCACAATTTGACAACTGTCAAATTCAGACACATGATGGAAGATATTTCTCTTTCTTACATGAGCCATAAAACAATCTACTCAAAAATAGTTGGCATTCAAATGTGATTTTTGAGTGCTTGTGTAATCTTTCCTTGTATACAGAATGTAGATTGAGTTACTTCTAGCTTGTTTGTGCAGTTGCACTGAAATGCTAATCGTGTCCATGTACGTATTGCATTTCAAATACATTTGATATTCATTGCATGCAGTCTTTATGATGCAGATTTAATGGCCCACAGTGTACTTTCCCGCATATGTGATTCATGCATAATGGGGCAACACCCCATTTCTCTACACATTTTACACCTTACGGTACATAACCCAGATGTTTAATCAGTGACTGAGTGGCCTTCCCATTCATCTAGCCTTAATTCCTAACATTTTTGGCTCTGTGGGAAATTTAAAGGAAATGGTGTATTACACACCCATTAGGAATGTGCACACTTATATCAGTGGGTGTCACATGCCAGATGACAGCCAGGTGTCTTTGCACACATTGGGGACTGACTGAGGAGGATGTGTAAGAATAAGAGGTAACCAAATTAAGCACCTCCTGCAGTGTCTTCAAACTGATGGTTATAAAAGGACAGAATGTTCCATATTACAACAAATTACTCTAAGACAGTAAATAAATAAATATCTGACTTGGACAGAAAACAGTAGATGTGATGTACATGTACAGACAAACAAATGATTAAAGCTTCAGAAAAAAATGGATGATTTATTCAAGAGAAAGAGCTTCACAAATCGAGCAAGTCAATAACACATTGATTTGAATTGGCATTGGTGGAATTGTTGGATGTTTTCCTGAGGGATGGTATGCCAAATTCTGCCCAACTGATGAGTCAGATTTCCAGATTCCCAAACTTCTTGGAGGGCCCTGCCCTTAATGCTCCGATACGGTGACCTTGCTGGTCAAGCTGGGTTTTGGCAAGCACAAAGACAATCAGTGGAAACTCTCGCCATGTGCAGGTGGGCATTATCAAGCCCAGGATGGCTTGTCATGAAGGGCAATGTACCGCTGTGCTGTAGGGGTGCCACGGATGATAACCAAAGGGGTCCTGCTATGAAATAAATAGCACCCCAGACCATCACTCCTGGTTGTCGGGTTGTAGGATGGGTGACAGTGAGGTTGGTATCCCAGTACTGTCTGGGGCATCTCCAGACATGCCTTTTATTTATTTTATTTATTTATTTATCCTGTGGATCACATATTGTACAAAGTACACATGATATAGGACAAGTCATTTTTCTTAACAAATATGTAGTTTGGAGAAAAAAAATAGGCAATGGATTGCCATTTAAAAAAATGTACACAAAATTGTTCGTTGATGAATATAGTAACTTCACACACAGAGAATACAAACAATTTACATGGGGAACTAAGAAACATGTAGGCAATGTAGTGCTACTTTAAATTTACACAAATAATCACTGAGATTACAGAATAGTGAAAATGTCAACTGGAAACACAACAGAAGGACAATGTCATTTAAAAACTACATTAAACATGAAATTAACATTGAGATTTCACAGACAATTAAGTTTTAATACTAATAGAATGTGTACTTGTACATTCAAAAGCGAGTTGAAAAATTTTGGGAAGTGAAACTGAAACATAGTTGTGTATAGTAGAAATTAGGTTATTTTGCCTACAGAATGTTTTACTCTAATCACAGTATTTTACAAAGGAACTTTATAATTTTGCATTTCCAGGAATTCTTGTACTGAATAGAAACAGTGCTTTGTCAGAAATGCCTTTAGTTTATTTTTAAATATTGGATCTGGAGCAGTTTTTATTTGTTCTGGAATTTTATTGTGTAATACGACACCCAGATGAGTTATATATTTTTGGTATGATGATGTCCTTGAAAAAATTTGATGGATATTAGATTGCCCTCTGGTATAATGAGCATGTATATCATTGTTTCGGATTAATTTGCCTGTTCTTGAGAGGTATTCCCTGGTGAATAGGATTGTTTCTTGAATGAACAGGGATGGGATGCTTAGAACATTAAGTTTTATAAATTGACATTTACAGGATTCCAGCTTTTTGAGGCCACAGATTATCCTCAGTGCTCTTTTTTGTAGTTTAAATATATTTGTGCTGTGAGTTGAATTTCCCCAAAACATGATTCCATAGCGGAGCAATGAGTGGAACTGCGCATGGTATGCTTGCATTAGTGTGGATTTACTTGTAGTAGATTTTAGTATTCTTAGTCCATAGCACAATGATGAGAGTTTCTTTGATAAGTTGTTTATATGTGTGTCCCATTTTAAATTTTATTGGACCCATAGACCCAAAAATTTTGTTGCATTTACATTTTCAATTTTATCGTTATTTAACTTTACTTGGATAGTTTTTTGACT
Source organism: Schistocerca serialis cubense (assembly GCF_023864345.2). Classification (NCBI taxonomy): domain Eukaryota; kingdom Metazoa; phylum Arthropoda; class Insecta; order Orthoptera; family Acrididae; genus Schistocerca; species Schistocerca serialis. The sequence goes on from NC_064638.1 coordinate 827,234,662, forward strand.
GGATGTGGGAATTAGATGGAAGTTGATACATACAGTTTTCCCACTATTAACAATTAGGCCAGTTTTGTTAAACCACTCAGAAAGTTTTTCCATAGAGTTATCAGATATTGTCTGAAGGGATTCAGGGCTAGATCCAGTCAACACTATGCTTGTATCATCAGCAAACAGGATAGTTTTTTGTGGGCTCATACGTTCAACAAGATCATCTATGTAAATGAGGAAAAGTAATGGCCCTAGAACAGAACCCTGGGGAACACCATATCTTATTGTTCTTTCCTCTGAGAGGAAAACTGTGTTATTTATTTTATTCTGTACATTAATATCGTATTGAAGTGATACCTTCTGTCTGCGGTTTTGTAGGTAAGAGCATAGCCAGTTGTGAGCCACACCTCTTATTCCTCTTCTTTCCAATTTAGCAAGCAGTATTTTATGATCTAGTACGTCAAAGGCTTTAGAGAGATCTAAGAAGATACCTGCAGCTATATTATGTTGGTCAATTGATTTCAGTATGTGGTCCAACAGTTCAAAAATTGCTGTCTGGGTGGATAAAGATTTACTAAAACCATGTTGTTGAATGCTGATTGGTGCGTGGTTTTTTATGAAATTTATAAGCCTGTCATAAAAAAGTTTTTCCAGGATTTTTGAAAAGATGCTTAATATAGATAATGGTCTATAATTGGATACTAAATCAGGGGAACCTTTCTTTAGTAATGGTGAGACTTTAGCTATTTTGAGAGCATCTGGAAAAATGCCAGTTTTTAATGATTGGTTGTAGATGGTTGATAATGGCTTTACTATATGGGGAGCACACACCTTTAATATGAGGTCAGGTACTTCATCATAGCCACTAGAGATTTTATTGCATAACAATTTTATTATGTTCATAATTTCAACAGGGTTTGTTTCATAAACAAACATTGTAGCATTAGTGCTGTCTGAGGTATTGGTGGAATTGAAGAACGATACCTTGCAGTTTGCCTGAATGAGATCTTCTGCTAGTGAGGTGAAATATTCATTGAACTTGTTTACAACTGTGTATGGATCTGTGACCTTAGAGTCATTAAGTGTTAGAGAAATGTTTTCCTTTTTAGATGTTGAACTACAAGTTTCTTTTTTAATAACTTTCCACATAGCTTTCATTTTGTTTGAAGAGTTTCTTATGAAATTGTCATTCCATAAAAGTTTTGCCTGTCTAATCACTCTAAGATAAGTTTTTTTGTAGGCTTTACAATAGTCAGAAAATTCTTCAGTGACTATGTATTTTTTGGAGCAATATTGGAGAAATCTGTTTCTCTCACTAGAAATTTTGATTCCTTTTGTTACCCACGACTTTCTACTTTGATTGCTTGAAGTTTTTGTTTCAAAAGGAAATGCTGTATTAAAGTAATAAAGGAAGGTGTTATGGAAGCTTAAGAACATATTATCAACAGTTGTTTGCATGTAAACACTGTCCCAATTTTCCTTAGCTAATAGGAAGTTAAAAATCCTAATATTGTCATCTGAAAAGTTTCTTCTTTGAAATACTTTTTTTGGGGCTGATTTTACTATTTTCCATGTCAACGCTCAGTACCTGAGCATCATGGTCACTGTATCCCATGCTCAGTACTTCGCCAGTGAATTTGTAACCAGTATCAGTTATGAAGATTTGATCAATTATTGAATCAATATGCTCTGTTGATCTTGTTGGAGAGTGTATTGTGGGGATCATATTAAAGGATTTGGTCATGTTTAACAAATCAAGTTTAGCATTACTGTTTTTTGATAAATCAATGTTAAAATCGCCACAAAGTATTATTCTCATATTTAATGAGCTGACACTATTCAGCAGAACTTCTAATTTGGTCATAAAATTTGGAATATTACTACTTGGTGCTCTGTTTATAATTATATAGTTTAGTTCAGGCAGCTTAACCATAGAAACCTCAAATTCCTTATCTTCAGATAATGCAATCTGTTCATTTAGGCCTACCTCACTGAATTTTATCTGGTCCTTTACAAATATAGCAGTACCGCCATGTGTGGAGAAATTCCTACAATAGAAGCTTGTTAATGAGTACCTTGGAATAGAGGTTGACTGAATTTCTTCTTTAGACAGCCAGTGTTCGGTAATACATATTACATCTGGATTTATTTGAGACTGAAGTAACACTTCCAGCATTTGAATCTTATTTCTGAATGACTGGACATTACAGTGTAATACAAGAAATGATGAACTTTGTGACTTTTCAGTTAAGGGTTTAATTAATTTCTTTTCTAAAGGTATTTCTGACACAGCACTTACCCTAAAAAATTGGCCGAGATTTTATTTTTGTGTGTGGCTTCTTGCACGCAATTTTCAGTAGCAGAGATGGTTTTGAGTGGTTGACACAGTTCTGCTTCCATCAAAGCTTCTGTTTTTGGCCTAAACCATTTTGTAATTTGTGGTTGTTTGGCGATCTTGATCCTTGGGGCTGATTTCTTCAGGATATGATTTCGGAGTTTTTCTACTATTTGATCTTTTCCTAACATATTTAAATGTAGTCCATGAGCGGTATGAAATCTTCTTCCTAAATTGTATGTATCAATCATCTCTACATTATGGAATGTAGAACATATTTCTGATATCAGTTTGTTTGCAATGCAAATTTCTTGGTTGACACAGGAGCAGGAAGGCAAATCATAACGATGAGGAATGTTAACAACGAGTACATTTGTATGTAATAGGTTGTTTAAGCATTCCTTCATTTCTTTTGCAAACCCTTTTGTTTCATTCCTATATATATCGTTTGAACCACCTAGAAGCACGACAAAATCACAATTACTTAAGTGAGATACATCAGTAGAGTTTGTTAGTTTATTTACCTCACAAAACTGGGCTCCTGGCTTCACAAAACCTGTTACCATTAAATTACATTTATCTTTCAATAGTGCTGAAATTCCACGTCCATGACTGTCACCAAGCACACAAATTTTTTTGTTCATCACAATTTTGGGGCTAGAAGGTTTTGAAACGTGTTTTTGCTGTGTAGATATATTCTGTTTTTGCACATTCGGTAACCTTTTTTGATAACTATGAACCTGTGTTAACTTTGCGGTCTTGGGAGCAAGTTTATTGTATGCAGCAGAAGTTTGTTTTTCACAATGACCATCGTTTGTAGTAGGATATCGAATTTGTTTTTTTGAGCTATTACTGAAGAAGAAACACTATTTACGATATCTGCACACTTTATTTTTCACGGACTCTGTTGTGTTGATGGTCATTGGGGCTAAAATTGAAGTGGGACTCATAACTGAAGAAAATTCTACTCCACTCAACGAGATTTCGGGCTGAAGAAGTATCTGGAGACACCCCTGACAGTGGTAGGGTACCAACCTGACTGTCACTCATCATATAATTTGACAACCAGGAGTGATGGTCTGGGGTGCCATTTCATTTCATAGCAGGACCCCTTTGGCTGTCATCTGTGACAACCTTACTGCACAGGGTATATCAATGATATCCTACACCCGTTTTGTTGCTTTTTAATGGAAAGGCATTCTGGGCTTACGTTTCAGCACTCTAATGCCTGTCTGCACAGGGTGAGAATTTATATTGGTTGTCGTTGTGCTTGCCAAATCCTACCTCAGCCAGCAAGTTTAAGAGACCTCTTCCCAATTGAGAATGTTTGAAGCATTATGGGCAGGGCCCACCAACCAGCTCAGGACTTTGACAATCTGACGTGCCAGTCGGACAGAATTCAGCATAATATCCCTCAGAAAGACATCCAACAACACTATCAATTAATGCCAATCATAATATCTGCTTGAAAAAGGGCCAGTCATGGCCGACTTGTTCAATTTGTGATGATCTCTCTTTAAATAAATCATCCATTTTTTCTGAAGTTGCAATCATCTGTTTATCTGTGCATGTACATCACATCTACCAATTTCCATTCCATTATGATAATTCCTTGATTGTTGCTTTTTTAAGTGTATGTTTTAGCAAATTTTCTACTAGTTTTGACCAGTACCTACTCTTGTAAGAAAATGAAACATATTTTTTTAAACATCCTATATTTGAGCAGATTTTGGTTTCTGGATATGCCTAGTAAAAGGTAGGACACATATGCATATTTAAAAATTGTTTAACTCTGATTTATAAATAAGCATGTTTGTAAAATTTCTGGCAATAAACCTTTGGTCATCTTTTCATTGATGTTTAGCCCATCTAATACAGGCTCCACTGTATGTGGCCCGGTGCAGTCCCTGTTGCTGCAGCCATCAATAACCAAAGGGAGAGAAGTCGTGAATACCATCTATCTGTCAATTGTGTAAACTTTGTCTGCATGTTGTATTTTAACTGTTTGTATATTATATTTTCTGAGGTGGAAAGAGGGGACCAGCTCATCATTTGTCTAAATGAATGTGGGGAATTGCCTAAAAACCTCACTCAGACTGCTCATGGCACACACATACATGCGGATTTAATCTGGGGCTGGCTCACCTTCCTGTCTCACAAGCTAGTGTGCTGTGCATTGAGCTACATCACCAGGTTAGCAATAAGTCCTTGGTAACCTTTTTTAAATAAAATTAGAAATTTAAGAAATAGTTTTATAGTTAAAGTTTTGTATTAGTTTTCAGGCTCCCTCTTCAAACTGACAGCAGCAGGGTACTAGAAGTAATTTTGCTCTGATTACCAAAGGGGACTAACAAAGCGATATTACCTATGTCAATATATATAGCCTGTGTAATTTTATAGTGGATAGTAAAATGCTATTATTTTTTTGAAAAGTCCAGCAGAATGTAAGAATGAGTTCCATTCCAAAATAATGTTCTAATCATGTAAATGAAATATGTATAACAAACCACAATGGAAGACAGTATATCGACTTTGAAAAGATAACAGAATTATGTATATACACATACAAAAAATCTGAAATTGCTGTTCATTTCCTCTTCATACCTTCAATTATGGAAATCAACTTCAAAGTGCCAAAAATTACAGGAGGAGGATAATATTTTGATTTGAAGTTCAAATATTTTCTTGGATTGCTTGCAAATATTCTAAAGAGAACATTTCTGGAAATAACTTACAAAGTGGAATGAAATTATATGAGCGTATCATGTTATTGACTGGGAGACCATGGCCGGTGTTGTTCGGCTGCCTTGTGCAAGTCTTTTTGTCACCACTTCAGCTACTTGAGAGCCCACAATCTAGAGGCAGCAATACTAACCACTAGACCATGAGCTGAGTGCAATGACAATCATGTACATGTGTGAGTTGGGGGGAAAAGATTATTATTATTAATTTTACTGAGGTTACAAAAGTCATGGGATAGTGATATGCACAAATACACTTGGTGCTAATATCGCTAATGTCACATATACAAGGTATAATAGGGCAGTGCATTGGTGGAGCCATTTGTACTCAGGTAGTCATGTAGAACAGTTTCAGACATGATTATGGCTACACGATGGGAATTAACAAACTCTGAATGTGGAATGGTAGTTGGAGCTAGATGCATGGGACATTCCATTTCAGAAATATTTGGGGAATTCAATATTCCAAGATCCACAGTGTTAAAGAGTGTGCCGAGAGTAACACATTTCAGGCATTACCAAGAACCATGGACAACGCACTAGCCGATGGCCATCACTTAACAAGCAAGAGCAGCCACGTTTACATAGAGGTGTCAGTGCTAACAGACAAGCAACACTGCATGAAATAACCACAGAAATCAATGTGGAATGCACAACAAATATATGCATTAGGACAGTGTGACAAAATCTGGTGTTAATGGGCTAAGGCAGCAGACAATGAATGTGAGTGACTTTGTTAACAGCACGACATCACCATCAGTGCCTCTCCTGGGCTCATGGCCAAATCTGTTGAAGCCTAGACAGTTAGAAAACTGTGGCCTGGTCAGAAGTGTCCCAGTTCCCATTGATAAGAGCTGATGGTGTGGCACAGACTCCAAGTTGTCAACAAGGCACTGTGCAAGCTGGTGGTGGCTCAATAATGATGTGGGTTGTGTTTACATGGAATGGACTGGCTCCTCTGGGTGTTTGGCTACTTGGAGACCATTTGCAGACATTCATGGATAGCATGTTTCCAAACAATGTTGGAATTTTTATGGATGACAATTTGCCATTTCACCACGCTGAAATTTCTCATGACTAGTTTGAAGAAAATTCTAGATAATTCGAGTGAATGGTCTGGCCACCCAGATTGCCCAACATGAATCCCATCAAACATTTATGGGACATAATCAAGAGGTCAGTTTCTGCACAAAATCCTGCACCAGCACACACTTTCTGAATTATGGATGGATGGTTGTAGAGGCAGTATGGCTCAATATTTCTGCTGGGGACTTTCAGTAACTTGTTGAGTCCATGCCATGTCAAGTTACTGCACTACGTCAGGTAATAGGAAGTCTGACATAAAATTAGGAGATACTGCATGATTTTTGTCACCTCAGTGGTTTAATATTATTGTTATTATTATTATTACAATACCTGCAGTAATAAATTCTCTCGCTGCAAGTCAGTAATGCGAGACTCTATTTCTAAATCTTCTGCATCACTACCATCCGTATCAGAGGCAGAACTGCTTCCATCTGAACTAGTTATTTCTAGGCTCCTGAAAAAAAGAAGAAATTGATTAAAAGAAAAATAATGACATATTGCATAACCAATATGACAAACATAAATTGCTTAGAAACATTTTTCACAGCAGAATTCTTCAGTACAGTTTAACAACAGGAATATGCAGCTTTCCTGCTGTATGACCTTCATAGCTGCTAAGATTAGATTATTACCTGTAGCCACATTTAGATTTAATTGCGGCAATCTCAGCCTGGAGTCGCTTCACTTCTGCCTTCTCTCCTGCTACGCGGCCCTGGAGGTCAGCCTGGAGATTTAACAGTTCACGGTATTCCAAACGCAATAATGTTTCTTCATGGTGAGATTCAATGGAGTCCTCCACTTCTGGGGAATGATGTTCTGCAATTTTCCATATTTAATTTAATGTTGTATTACTGCCAGTGCAAAACAGAAATTACACTAAATGATAAGACAACGTACGCTGAAGTGACAAAAGTCATGGGATACGTCCTGACATCATGTCAGACCTTTTTTGTCTGGCGTAGTGCAGCAACTCAATGAGGTATGGACTCAACAAGTCATTGGAAGTCTCCTGCAGAAATATTGAGACATGCTGCCTCTATGGCCATGCCCCATGCGCCTAACTCCAACTACCTTTCCACATTCAAAATCTTAATTCCTATTGTGCAGCCATAATTACAACAGAAACCTTTTGATATGAATCACGTGAGTATAAATGTCAGCTCTGCTAATGCACCGCCCTTTTATACCATGTGTACATGACATTACTGCCATATGTATATTAGAGTCCTGCATGACCGAGTAAGCGAGCACAAAATACGGGATGGGGCAAGCACACCCTAACTGGATAGGCTGCCCGCACTAGTTCTAGTGACCGAGCATAGAAGCCGTGACCGAATACGTAGCATGTAACTTCAAACACATTACACGTGTCATTGTCCGTGTGAGACTGCAGCCAGTACGGGCTTCTCATTTGTGGTGTCTCTCTCTCTCTCTCTCTCTCTCTCTCTCTCTCTCTCTCTCTCTCTCTGTAATCATGCAGTGCGAGGAAGCCAGTGCAGTAAGACGTAAGATTGAAACCAATGTTTATACGTTGAAGAGACAGGAAGGTCTAAAAAGCCAAGTATGGAGCACATTTTTGTTGGTTGTAGACGAAAACAGTGTATCTGCTGGGTACGTATCGTGCATAAACTGCTCCACATTATTATGTTTCCAATCGGGAACCACTCATTTAAAGAAACACAGTTGCAAGAAACCTCACAAAGATACAGCTCCTTCATGGATACAGGCAGTAATAAAAAACAGTATTACAGCAAAGTGTGTTGCAGTGTGTGCGAAAGATATGAGACCTTTCAATGTTGTTTGCAGTGAAGGTTTCAGAGAAGTAGGCCATGCATTAATACATGTAGGTGCACATTATGGAGAAGTTAACGTGGCAGATGTCATGCCACATCCCTCTACTATAAGCAGACATGTCAAAGAACAAGCTGATGTAATACGAAACAGCATAATATCTTCTGTTATTGCAGAAGTTATTAATAAAACATGTGCTGCGACAGTTGATATGTGGACTGATTCGCATAATCAGGTGCACTATTTGACGCTTACAACACATTACATTAACACAGATTGGTCTCTTGTGATCAATGCTTTATTTACAACAAAATTCCCGGACGTTAGGAAGACGGGAGTAAATATTATAAAAGAAAGTACTCTATGAATTTAGCTGTGTTATGCACCCGCTCTTGGACATGTTACTTTTGTATTAAAAGAGAGAGAGAGAGAGAGGCAGAGATAAATACATTGTGTGTGTGTGTGTGAGAGAGAGAGAGAGAGAGAGAGAGAGAGAGAGAGAGAGAGAGAGAGAGAGAGAGAGATGCTTTGGATTTGTACAGTAGAGTGCAGCGAGCCGGGGCGAGGCGAGGTGAGACGTCAGCGGTGACCGGTCATGCTCGGTTATCCGCGTGTCCGGAATCCGGACATCAGACATGGGGTGAGTACGTGACCGAGCCGAGTCGTGTGGGGCCGGACACGAGCGGCTCGGTCCCCCCGTCAACAGGCGAGCAGTGACCGGTCAAACATTGAGCATTGCAGCACTCTAATGTATATGTGCATATCACTATCCCATGACTTTTGAAACCTCAATGTACAAATATTGATATTTAGCCATTTCAGTTCAGCAAGACACAAATTGCTCTATCACCAGGGTGTTTTATACACTTTCCAGAACAGTGATGTTGATCACTCATGCACAGGCTTTGCATCTGTAGTGACTACAGTTTTCAAATGAAATACATGCACTGAAATAAAATGATCAGATCCTTGGGAATGAGACCAATTAAGAAGCAATGACTCCTCTCCTCCACTGCTACTGCTCCCACAAACCCCAAGGAACAACCTCTAGTAGGAATGTTTGGGAAGCACACGGAAACATCAGTGACAATGAAAGCCTGAGTCACGAATGTCCGGATAACCTATGTCATGCTTTTTCTGCAGCATCAAAACATACTGAGTAGTTTTGCGTGTAAGTCTTATATTGCAGCATTTGTTTCCATAAGTGTGTTTTACTTTCTGCAGTGACTGCACCATTCTGTACAAAATGAAAGAATGTGTTGTTGAATACACTATTTTCTGTGTTACTGTGTAAAGACAATTTTTTGAAATTACAGAGCTTTTGAGACACGGGACAGAATATTTCATTGATAATAACAGTGAGTAAATAAGATATCTTTTAATTCATACAGGCTTGTTATTTTTGCAGTGATGTGCCACAATTGGTACTTGATAATGTGCTGAAATTGTCTTGTTCCCAGTTTTTTTGTGTAGCATAATATTTTTTTTGTGCACACAGCCTATGGGTCTTTAGGATGGCCTGATGTGGGTTTGAACCATTGACCTCCCGAATGCGAGTTCTGAATGCACCAACCACTGCACCACCTCGCTCTGTCATGGTGGGTTGTATACAGTACCTTGAGGTGTAGTGTTCTTGCTGATATATACACCACACAACTGCAGTCAAGTTGCAACTGCACACAAGCTCTATAAAACAGGTGCAGCCACTCTTGTTTTGCTCCCCATACACAATGGGCAACATATTCAAAATATTAAGAGCTTTGAGCGACTGAGTTCTGAAGTTCCTCTGGTGGTAGCCACATAGCTCATGATTGGAAGTGCGACCCACATACTTCACTGTCTCTTTAAAATTTAAAATGTGTTTTTCAATTTTGTATGTAAAAGATTTTATTTTAAAACTAGTTTTTAGCACCCATTCCTCCAGCTTCATAATTGTCACCTGGCATGTACTTTCTGTAAGTGTGATAGATGAACTAAAGTTGAAAAGTCATCCAGAAATAAAGAACTCTTGACTGGACACCTTATGTAATATTATGTGTAATTATTAAAGACAGGGCCACACACTTGAGGGACACAGTCATCTTGTATAGAATGATCCGACAGGACATCTCTGACTTGATATCTAAATTAGCATGGCGAGAGGAAAATCTATAAAAAAATTAGGGAGATGTCTCAGAATCCATCTTGTCTGGAGCTGTATATGGCTATAACGCCTCCATGTATTATCGCTAGCCTTCGACTGGCTGGGAAAGAAAACTGTTAGGTGATGCTTATATAGGAAAGCCTGTTATGTAGCCACCTCTTTCAGGGTTAGCTGATCAATGCTGGATGATGTCTCTACACTGAAAGCGACTAAGGAACTACCTGAATTCTAAAATCCAAATAGGGCAGGGCAGTGGTTGGTCATCTATTTCAAGGTCTTTCTCACACAGCTAGTGATTGCAACACAATAGCTACTTCGGCATTCCTGTCCTTCTTAGGCATAATAAGTGGAATTGAAGTAGCCTTCTTCCTTGTTACAGGAAATTGTCCCATCTTAAGTCAAAAAGTTCAAGAAGGATCTCCTCATCAGTTCCAGTGAAGTGCTGCAATGGATGTTACTGATACCTGGTGCCTCATGCTGCAGACAATGCTAAATTCACCATGTAAACACAGAGAGGACAGTTATAAACTATGTCACAGTTTTGTATGAAACTGATTAATGAATATGTGTGCAATTTTCAACAGATATTGAGACAGAACCATTCAAATGTTACCTGTTTGGTTATGAGACATTTCTCTACATTCAATGCGTAATCTTCTACTTTTGATTCCTTGACATCATTCTCAGTCCCCACATCTTCAGCAGCATTTGCCCAGTCTCTACATCTTCAGCAGCATTTGCTGTATGATCTTGATTCTGTGTTACATTTTGATCCTGCCTGTCACCAATATCATTGACAGTCACACATGCTGGCAGTGCAGTTACTGATACCTTGTGTTTCATGCTGCAGACAGTGCTAAATCCAGCTTATACATATAGTGGAGCCAATTATAAACTTCATCACTGGTCACACGGAAGTCCCTCTCAGTAAACACTTGTACAGATGGACAGCCAGGTTCTAGCTGACAGTGGCAATGACTTGAGGAAAGTGCTTTGCTGTGGTCTGTGTAATGCACCTTTTGCGGGTTGAGATACTCCCATTAATCATTACAGAATTAAGAGGACACTTCCACTTCTCCCTAAAATCTTCCTACAGGCTTCTCACACAAGGAGTGGTTTAGAGGAACAACTTTACAAACTGTTTCTATGATCTTTTGCTCTCCCTAATTTTACAATGGTTTTTGCCCCCACCATTTCAAAGCTACCAGGTTCTCATAAGATTGCGCACATTTGGGCCTATGCAGAGCCATGTACCTGCCATAGTAGCAGAATGGCGTTTGCCATCGCAATAGAGGGCCACATGTTCTTTGTAGCTCTCCCAAATTGACATGGAAGCATCAGTGGTGTGGTGAATCATTTGGTGATATGATGCATACAATCCTAGACACTCTCTCCAAATTCTAACAGATCCAGTTGGAAGTACAATGCTTACCTTGCTGAACACTCATCTAAGTGGCATTTTTAAATTTTTTTCAGCATCTCTCTGTCTGGTAGATGTATCTGGATTGGCAAATGGTCACTGGAGTGAAGGTTATCATCCATTTCCCAATGAGCAGTGTGCCTGAGAACTGCAGAGCATAAGGACAGATTGAAGCTAACAAAAAACAAAGGTATGTGTGAGTACACTGGCCTGGTGCTGCAACCCAGCTGTGGTGAGGGCTTGTGTCAGGTAGAGTGGATATGAGGACTAAGGAGGCAGGGAAGGGAGACTGACAGTAGAGAGGGAGAAGTCACAAGGAAATGGGACACAGAATGTCACACAGATGTGTCCATCCTGGCACAGGCAGGGACAGTTGCACTGCTGCACATGATGATGTGGAGGAGGGAGTGGTGATATGGTACAAAAGAACAGAGCACCTGCAAAGGGAAAAGTGAGAGTAGATGTAGTAGATGTATAGAGGTATGAGGCTAGGTCTGGAGCTGAGTATGAAACAGTGGAAAGTGGAAAGGCTGTGAAGCAGCCTGTGTGCCACTAAGTGCTCTTCACTCTTGGTCACAATTTGGCTGCAACCATTCATTTCAGTAAACAACTGGTTGGTGGTCATGCCCACATAAAAGGAGATGCAGAAGTTACAGAATAGTAGATGACCTGACAGCGTTTGTAGGTGACTCTTCCTCTGACAGGATAGGATATGCCTGAAACGGGTTGTGCTACGTGGATGCATATGACAGAGCAATATGACTCATGTGACAAGCAGTTGGGATGGTCCAGGATATTTCACAGGTTAGGTGCGAGGATATTCCTCATTTTACGGCATGCTGAAAGATAGTCAAAGCCACGGTTCTTTGTAGTGGACTATTTATTGAAGCTAATCAAATCAAAACTCAGTATACCCTTCAGGCCAATAGTAGAATCATTACATGAAATGAAACATGAATCCTTCACATATAAATGATACGGGACATGCTGGCAGATATTCTGGAGCCATTTGTGCTCCTACAACACTCAGTTATGGACTTGTAAATTCAACAGGACTCCCACCACCAAACTTCTTCTGCATCATGTCAAGGCAATTCAATGAATATATTACAAACATATGGTAATTTTCATGGCTTCTGGGGTTACCTGATCTCAAATATGCAGGGTTAACAAAGGGTGCTGTTAAGAGAGATCTGCATTTTCAATACCTTCTTCAATTTTTATTTTTTCCATGAGCTGCGAATCTCACATTATGATGATCCACAGCAGTCATCACTAGTTGAATGCTTTGTGCATCTAGAAAGGTGTCTCAAGTTCAGCATTTGCAAGATGTTAGGAATAGTACTACCAACAGTTTTTTAAGTCAGTACCGTTTCGAAATTAAAAAAATATGTGCTAAGGTATCTCAATAATATTATTTTTACATGAAAACCTGTACCTTAATCTACTTTTCAACATAATTTCCATCAATATTGAGGCACTTGTCATAATGTTGTACCAGTTTTTGAATACCTTCCTCATAGAAGTCTGCCATCTGACTTGTTAACCAGTGCATCACCACTGTTTTGACTTCGTCATCATCTTGAAGACGCTGACCGCCCAGGTGTTTCTTCAAGTGCAGGAACAGATGGTAGTCACTGGGTGCAAGATTGGGGGTGTACGGAGGATGATCTCGAGTTTCCCATCGAAAAGATGTGACATGATCTTTCGTCTGATTCGTCACATGCGGACGGGCATTGTCTTGCAGCAAAACGATGCCCTTGCTCAACTTCCATGGACTGTTGCTTTGATTCTGGTGTGACGTAGGCCACCCATGTTTCATCGCCCATAACAATTTGGCTTACGAAATTATCACTGTCATTGTGGTATTGCTCAAGGAAAGTCAATGCGCCCTCTGAAGATTTGGTTTTGTGCACATCCATCAACATTTTCAGTACCCAATGTGTGAACAATTTTTGGTAATTCAAGTGCTCGGTCACAATGCCATACAAAACACTACGAGAAACATTAAGAAAGTCATCCCGCAAGGAGGAAATCATAAAGCGTTTGTTTTCTATCACCTTATTGTCCACTTTCTACACCAAACTTTCATTAACGACCAAAGGACGCCCACTCCGTTGTTCGTCATGGACATTTGTGCAGTCATCTTTAAGTGCTCTCACCCACTTTCTTTCTATTCCATCACTCATACTGTTTTCTCTGTAAACTGCACAGATCTCACAATAAGTATCAATCACTTTTAGGCCTTTAGCACTAAGAAATCTTATAACAGCCCGTACTTCACAGTTGGCGGAACTCACGATTATCGGAGGCATCTTAAACACTCAGTAAACAAGGAAGAATAAGACTGTAATGGCGTCAGTACGTAGATTAAGGTACAAGCTTTTATTTAAAAACAAATTATTGAGATATCTTAGCACGTCTTTTTTTAATTTCAAAATGGCACTTACTTAAAAAACACGCGTCGTATAAAACAGATGAGATGCACACCTGTGTGACTCTCAACAGATATTGAGAAAGAACCATTCAAATGTTACCTGTTTGGTTATGAGGCCTTTTCTCTGCATTCTTCCCATTATCTGCTCCTTTTGATTCCTTGACATCATTATCAGTGTCTACATCTTCAGCAGCTGCTTGTGATTTTGTAACATTTGCTGTATGATCTTGATTCTGTGTTGCATTTTGATCCTGCCGGCCATCAATGTCATCAATAGTCACAGATGCTGATGGTGAAGTTTTCACTGTGCGTGTTTCTGTTTCTTGTTTTACAACTGCAGTTGTGCCAACAACTGTATCATCTTCTGAACATGAATGGAACTTCTGTAGTGATAAGTCAATATGGAATTCATCCTCTGGCGGTTTCTCCTCCAAGCTCTTCTGGCCATGATTCATTTCCTGTGATCTTTGAACAGTCCTCAGTTTTCTCTAAATTCGACAAAATTAAAAATTAACTATTATATAATAAAATATATAAAAAAAACATTACATTATAGATATGCTGTAAAACAGGGAACCACTGTTCATATATAATCAACAACTCAAAAAGAAAATTGTACAAATTAACAATGAAGACATTAAAAAAAATAGTTCAAATGGCACTAAACACTTCGGGACTTAACATCTGAGGTCATCAGTCCCCTAGAATTAGAACTACTTAAACCTAACTAACCTAAGGACATCACACACATCCATGCCCGAGGCAGGATTTGAACCTGCAACCGTAGCAGCAGCACGGTTCCAGACTGAAGCGCCTAGAACCGCTCGGCCACAGCAGTCGGCGAAGACACTGAATCAGTCGATGAGTTTGTATATTTAGGTCAGTTGAAAGTGCAACTGGAAGCACAGCAAAACAAACAAACAGAGGAATAAAAATGGCCTGGGTAGTTTTTGGGGAAACTAAACACAAGTTTTATTTGCTGTGAAATGAATGAAGATAGATAGAGGCAACCGTATCTTGTGTTCTCCTGGCAGCCAGGAAAAGGAGCAGACATAAATAAAGACACACTCTAGTCTTTGTGCTGTTGAGCTTAATAAAACAGTGAGCTTACGGAATCCATGATGTGGACAACACACCTAAACTATTCTCTATAATCATTTTTCATAAATGGTTATAATAGAGGGAAACATTCCACGTAGGAAATATATATCTAAAAACAAAGATGATGTGACTTACCAAATGAAAGTGCTGGCAGGTCGACAGACACACAAACAAACACAAACATACACACAAAATTCAAGCTTTCGCAACAAACTGTTGCCTCATCAGGAAAGAGGGAAGGAGAGGGAAAGACGAAAGGAAGTGGGTTTTAAGGGAGAGGGTAAGGAGTCATTCCAATCCCGGGAGCGGAAAGACTTACCTTAGGGGGAAAAAAGGACGGGTATACACTCGCACACACACACATATGTGATTTTAATGCAACTTGAATAAATGACAAAACATTTTCTATAGTTTTCTAACATGTCAGTCATAATCACTTACCATATTCACTTCTCTTAAATTTTAGGAGTCTTTAAGTAAAATGTATATTATCAAACCTTGAGTTGTGTGATTAGCCTTTGCACCTCCCAGAGTTGTTCCTCATTTCTCTTTGATACATAACCAGCATTCATTTGTTGATGAATGTGGTTAAGTAATGACTCCTGCTTTGCAAGTTCAACTGATATTGCAGGCACTGTGTCTGGAAGGCTTGGGCTCCCGGCACTCAGCGGCGGCACGTATCTGCTTGCACACATGTACAGTGTTCACCCACACATTGATAAAGTTATCAAAAAAGCAGGATGTCAAATGAGATATTGTACCTCTTTCACTTGAGTTGTGTCCCATGTTCTAAACTGAGTGGTTTTAACTTACAAACTAGTGTAAAGCTCATATGAAAATGGGTACATTTTCTTAGAATGAATTTCATAAATATTACTAATAATGAAAAGTAAACAATTAGATACAAGGTCCTCATTATCAAATGCCACCAGAAACTCATTTAGTGGGTGTCAGGATTACATTTATGCACTTACATTTTATGTACTTTTTATGAGAACCACATATGCACAGAACATTTGAGACAAAGCTCTCTTTATATTTAAATGTTCACAAATTTATTCATGTTCTACACTATGTCATTTCATCAGAATATGAAGGAAACTGTACTAATCTTGATTTATGAAGTTGTATCAGTTTTTGTGACAGAATTGTCAAAAAAAATTAGGTGTGAACTGATTTTTAGCTGGAGACTAAATAAGAGTGAAAGAGAGAAGAAGTGTTGGACCGGTGTTGCAGTACTGCTAGGATTGGCCCATCTAATCAATTCAAACATTATGTCAAAGCCTGAAATGACTAAATATTCTGCAGAGATCATATATTCTGCTGTTGTAACTGCTTATGTTTCTCTTGAGGTAGCTTTTGATGGGCATGGCAATTTGCTACTACCACAGAAAACAAATGGCTATAAAATTAGGGTAATATGAAAGAAGACCATTTTTTTAAATTTTATATGTATCTGAAAAGAACTGCTATTATTCTGTTTCAACAGTGGCACAGCCACTGATTGCACTCAAACACTTTTATATGTCTTGAGCACAGAATTTATTCACTTATTATGCCTTTCATGTTTCGGCTTTCACCATTTTTAAAGGTTACAAAAAATTGATAAACCGGTATCAGTAAAGGAACATTATGATAATGCCACAAAATATACATCACACATTGACATAAAGCACTCACCAGAAATACATATTAACCCAAATGGATATGGCAATAGGAATACATGATATCTAATCAAACTTCAGTGATGACAAGATAGTGTAAACCGATTTACAGTATAGTGATACCATGAAGTGGAGAAAGCCATTAGGTGGCATTACAGTCATGGCAATTATAAAACATAATTTTTGATGTACAGAAATAATATACAATCAGTGAAAGTACTAAGTTAATTATTTGCACAACTGTGACAATGGTACTAAACAGCACTGTTGGCTCAAGGTTCTCTATGGACCAACAGTAGCTCAACGACCCGGTGAACAGAACTGCGCAGGAGAAAATGAAAAATTCTATCTACAGGAAAGCAAAAAATCCAAAACTACATAGAGACACGCATGAAGATGAACACAACACACAGCAGGCGTGAATGGCTGATGACTGAGCACATGGAAACAGCACAAGTCACAAGGCGAGGTCCACGGTGGTTGAACTCAGTGTTAGAATTGCTCTGTCCAGCTTACTATTGCCCATAGGTAAACACTTCCATCAGCAAGTTCACCCATACAATGTGTCACCTGTGCCCACTATGGCACTTGTCCACACTAGCCTGCTGCGCTACTAATGTCAGCTCATATGCCTTCTTCCATCCATCCATCTGTGTTGTCTGTCTGTTAATCTTGTCTAAATCCATCATCCCTGATTAAAGCCATGTAGGACCAAAAATGGCTAGGCTTGGGCTGTGACGACCTATGCAGAACTGGAGAGAGCACCAGAAGCCCAGAAACTGACCAAACACCAAAGGAGGCAACGTCATCACTGCTGGCTCCATCAGAGGGGTGGAAGGGTGTAAATGCTGAGGCAATAGTTGGCCCACCAGCAGTGACGGATGCAAGGCCACATCCAATGGCAAGGAGGTGGAAGAGGCATGGAGATGTATAATGGCAGTCAGAATCCACAGGCTTCACATCAGTAGTGCAGGAGTAAGCCATGCTGGAGCCTGAGGCAGCAGGCAAATGGAGGATGGTGGTAGGTGCAAAGGGGATGGCAATGGGGAAGTGCACCACTGCAAGTGACAGCTTGATCCTGGAACAGCATCTTGCATGAAGAAGGAAAAGGGGTGGGGGAGTCAAAACGGGAAGTTTCAAGAACCAAGGAATTTTTCACAGGTTAGTTGGTCTAATGACAGAACTAAGAGGCATCTTATAGCAACACAAGGAAAAATTGAAAAATGGGTTTTCTTAAGTCTGTTTAGAACAATACAAAATGAATTCCTGGAATCAATATATGATGTATGCTTCAATTGAATCAGGAGTCAACCATCAAAGACATATTTCCTCACAATCTAACCTGATGAAACCATTACCTGTGCAAATTCATCACAACTGTCCCTAATAATGTGGTATAACATATTGGAGAAAATAATGAGACATTTATTGCCTTTGAACAACCAAAAAGTCACACTGCAGACAACCTGACTGTAGCTATTCTCATTGAGCTAGATAAAATGAAAGTAAGGTAAATGAAACACCTGGAAACTGAAGCTCAGTGTTTTCATTGCAAATGGCCTCAAAAGTAGAGGTGCATAAAATGTTCACTTTATTCAGTTCTATGCAAATGAGTTAAATTTAATTGCTGAACACTGTGTGAGAGGTAATAAGCGAGTGTGGATTTTCAGCAACTTGAAAAGAATTTCTAACTTTTTCTCAGTATTCTAAGTGCACAACTGTTTTTGACACGGCACATTCTTACGTGTCCTCAGTCCATCAGGTAGAATTTCAAATCAAGGAGTGCAACCGTTATATACAAATTCCACTAGGAAATAGTTAAGTGCAGAGGAAAAATTATTGGCACTGATTACAGGTCAATAATGAAGGCTAAGTGACAAAGAGTTTCGTGTAAGATGAAGATTTTCTCTCACTGTGACAATCTGTTCAATGAAGTACAGCATACGAATATTGATGCAGTGAAAACTGTTCCATATGTATATCACTTTGCAGCACCTGAGTGTGCATGAGATGTCTGTGAATGCATCATGACTCATATCAGGGATGGAATCTATTGCATGTAAGTCACATTTTTAATTTTAAATTTTACAAGTATTTTCAAAGCTATTAAAAATTCACAATCACAGATTTTCGGCACTATATGGGGGGTGGGGTTACAAATCTATATGAGGCTATGAGAAATTATTTTATACTTTTTAGTTTGATTTAAGAACTTAATATATTAAAAATTCATTTTATTTAAATAATTATTTTGTAATCACACTGTGTATAAAAATTTTTAAAAGACATAATAGAAACAAAAAAACAAACCAATCTTTTTCATTCATATTCTTCATGATTTATTACAATTTCAAGTTCCACACCTTCAAAGCGGGCGAAGTCGCAGTGAGGAGCCAAAATTTGCATCCTGACACAATTCCCAAGAATAGCCCATATTCCCATATACAAGGTAATTCTGAAATTCCTGTTACAAACTTCTAGGGCTTGTAGAGGGGGATGAGAACATAACATTTTGAACAGGAACCCATTTCTGAAAAACACTGTTTCTGTGCTACAACCATTTGAAAACATATTGGTAATGCAACCACTTTTACAAGTAATTTAATAGGTGTGACCCAGTATATCACTTTTTTTTATAATTCCACTCATTAATACCAAAAAAATTGCTCCTGTACTCATTGATGGTCTCTCTTCAACGTAATGCAGTAAGGCACCTTCCACTTCTGGTGTTTGGCGTCTCCTTGGAGCACCACAGACACACCTGCTGATGGTGAAGGTATGCCTTTCCAAGCCATTGCATAATTGTGGTGGAAAGGGTATGCAGTACACTCATACGTTGTGGATAACAATCATGATAAAGGTGATGAGCAGCTCCTCCATTATCGTGAGCTTCGCCATACAGGAGGATCATGTCAGTGTATTTTGCAAATGTGTTTCAACTATGTTGCTCTAACACTCAGAGACACATGAGTGAGGCTCGAAGCAGTCAGAGAGGTAGGATGGATGTCAAATTATATCAGCCAATCTTATGTAAGCACCTGCTACCATGACTACCCTGTTACATACCTACCCTGCAAACATGTTTTCAAACAGCTGTAGCAAGGAAAGGTATGTTTCCAGACATGGTGTCCAATTCAAAATACAGTATTGTCTATTCGGTCCCCTCTACAAGTCCTAGAGGTTTGTAATGGAAATTACTAAACACCCTGTATGCCTAGCAATTGTGAAACATTTCCAGGTTTACTAGTGATATACAAAATTTCACTGTTGCACTGAACTGCGATGGTTGTAACATTACAAAAATAGAGGACTGGTGGGGCAAGTTCAGGGAAGTTTTCTGAGTTTTTGACATTTGGTAAAACCCAGGGACACAGATATTTTATTAAATGCTGTAGCTGTGGTGAACACAACCCCAAAAATTATTAAGGAAATTTATTTTTAATTACTGAATAAATTTCTGTCTGACTTATTACTATTCATTGGAAATGTAAAGTACACACCTGTCAAGCTCCATTAGATATCTGTACCATGCATGGAGAGTTGGGGAGGGGAACTGGAAAGGGAATAAGGAGGGGTAGGTAGGAAGGGGGTTGACATTGGCGAGAGCAGAAAGTGTGGGTGAGTAATTGAGTAATACATCGCAAATACCTTCCACTGTTCTGCAATGAGTCTGAACTCATAAACATTATACATGGTCACACTAAAATGGTGCTAACTGGTGCTGTAACTAACTAGGTCCTATACTTACCCACCATCCCAATGATTCCACTACATCAGATTGCATCACATTTACACACACAAATAAATAACAATAATAAATATGAGTTGCTTTTGAATTTTTGATATTTGAGCAATGCTCCACTAATGAGACAAATGTATCACTCTGTGTATAATTACATTTGTTCTCTTTATATCTTTCTATAATGTAATTTTGCTTATGTTTCTTGCTTGCTTGCCTGTTAGCTAGCTAGATTGCTCTTCTATGTTATATGTAAACACTATGTTGACCTGATTATGATTTGTGATTGAAACTGGATATAAATTTTAAACAAATTTCCAATGTAGCAGCTTCTGGCAATCTGAATATATCAGTCCTGAATCATCTGAAAGTTGTAGAGCATTAACTACAAAAGTTTCTTGTTAGAATATCTGGGTTGATCCACTAAATGTATGGCCAGTAAAATTGGAAGCTCGAATATCTTTAGGAGCACTATGATTCACTCCTCAAGTATTTTTGAGGTAAATCATAAATCTGTGTACTCGTATTTCAGTCCAAAGGCATTATCTAAAAATCTATTTAAGTTATTTATAAAATGTAATTTCATGAAAAAAAAAAAAAAACCATTTCATCTCTCCATAACTTACTTGACAATACTGATATCGGGGAAGAGGGTTCGGCAGTGACACAGCAACGTTGTAAGCAGTCGGTGGCTCATTTGCAAAACTGGGCTCAAAGTTATTGCTATGTTTTGAGCATTCATTTTATTGTACTTTTCCTGAAATAGAAATAACAGACAATGCCTAATTTTTGGTGCACTGAAAAACATTTATAAATAGTTTTCACAATAATTAATATTTCATTTTTGGCTGTATGCACCTCACACTAAGACATTTTAGAAAACTTAAAGAAAACTATGCTCTTTTTATAACATTTTGTTTGAACCTTCCTGACAAGTTAAAACTTTTTGTGCAGCATCATGACTTAAAAGGCAGACTGTACAAGCCTGAATCGTCCAAGGTTATATCACACATTGATTTCAAATACATATCTTTCTTTTGTTACTGTAAATTCTGCAATAGGGTGTTTATGAAATGAGATTTTCATTCTGCAGTTTGGTTAATTTGGTATGAAGTTTGCTGCATCAGACACTAAATGCTGGAGCAGGGCTCAAAATGGAATAAATGTTGCATCTGAATGATTGTTCACTTCAAATTTATTTGAAAGACATTCTTATCATTTCATTTTTCTTTAACATCTAATGTGTTGTCTGCTTAAGTGTTGATTTTTTCTGGAGCTAACATCCCATGTTGAGACTTTTTTTTACCATTTTGCCTTCAGGTGTTATAGGCAGAAATTAGGTACTGTTTAAAAAATGTGGAGTTCGGCAAGTGTTGATGCCAACAATGCAGCTCACAAGCAGTTCAGTTAGTTTAGTATTTTGCATGTTTTGTGGGTTATATTTGTGATAAATTGCCATGATGTGGAACATGTCAGTAGGTTTACAAATAATGAAATTTCTCTGTGAAAACATGGCTACATGTTGCCCATCCACATAACAGATTTTTGTTTAAGCCCTATCTACAACAAAATTTGAAAAAAATAACCCAACCTCATGCATATTATCTAATCAAAAATTCACGTCTGGAGTAGAAAGAGTAGCCAAACAACTCCTTCCCATGCAAAAGAAAGTTAAATTGTGGATAGTGTAGGCTGCTTTTTATGAATGCTGCTCTTAATTTCAGATTCTTCACAAAATGCTTTATAAGAGAGCAAATCTATTATGAGGCTGTAGTTAGTATGGCTTTTTTTTTTTTTTTTTTTTTTTTAAAAAAAAACAATTGCGTACAGAAGTCTGTGGATCGACACTAGATATCCGTACAACAGGTTTCTATGGAATGAATACTTTGTGTCTACATGTATAATTGGTTCAAAAATTGCTTCATCAGTGAATGAAATTATGTAAACTAAGTTAATTTTCTAATGTTTTCATCAATTAGACACTGAACAAATATTGCTAAACACAAGAATTTGAGAAGACCTATTCATGTTCACCTAGGAATTTTGAACAATCAGTTTTATGTATTCCTCTCCCCCTCCCCACCCATGCTGTTTGTTATTGGTGATGATATACCTTGCCTTACATCATTGAATGAACTGTGATATTTCTAAGTGATAAATCATCAACCAAAAAAGAATAATACTTTTAAATATTTCATTTATTCTTCATTTTTTGCAGCTCTATTGGGATTCATTATGCTTGCATCACCAGCAAAGAGCATTATTTCTGCTTTGTCAATGTAAGATGGAAGGCCAATTATATATAACAAGAAAAGAAATAGTCCCACAATTGAACCTTGTGAAATGACAGTAATAATTGTCTCCACTCTGAGGAAGATTCATCATGAAAATTGCACTAATTACCTAAAATGACCCTTTGCCTTCTATCAGTTAAATATGAAGTGAACCAACTACTCATTGTATCTCATGTCCTCTGTATGTTTAATTCTTTATTACATGTTTACTTCTTATTAACTAATGGAAAATGTGTTTATGAACTGTGATGACAAGAGGGAGAATTTATTAACATGATTCACATTAGATAAATGAGAATCACAACAGAATAGGTAACAAATCTATCACTGTTGTGGTAATTTGTTACCAACTCCAGTGGACTGTGTATGTCTAATAATAAGACTCTTCCTTGTTCTATTATCTTATTACCACTACACTAGTATAGTCTTGTATCACAGGCTGCTTTCCAACATGTCTTTCTGCACCTGTATCACCCAATCACTTCTGTCACTCTCCCTTGGATTTCTTCTTGTCACTTAAATTACAAATCAGGTCTTCAGTATGTCATGGTTTCATGTCGTAATTGACTTCCTTGGACAAAGTATCAATTTTTGATACCAAAACACTGTGTAGAGCAGTGATCATGATAGTACACTAATCATTTTTCATCTTAAATCACTATGAAAAAAAGAAAAATGGTGTGTCCTTTAAATAGCTCATGGGGAATCCATAATAGGAACTTCAAGACTTCTCTGTCTTTGCCAACATGGTGAAACTGCCAAGCAATGTTTCCCACTATCATGACTGTGTCTTTCACAGTTAGTGATGGTGTATATGCAAATGCTTTTGTTTCAATGTTGTATCATTGGAGTGCCATTTTTTCAAATAATCATTGTACAGTTCATCCAGGTTTCTGTACTTTTAATTATTTCAAGTGAATAGATTTTGGTAAAACAAACTGCTTTGCAATAATGTATTTAGTAATTTGTCCTTCACTCTAAATGAAAAATCAGTCAAGAAGTACTAAATCATAATAAAATGGCTAAAGAAATGCCGAATTGTAATAAAAGTTATTTACAAAAGAGTGGATTACAGATTAAGAATTTCTGTTTTCACAAATAACTGTTGCAATAAAATACTTACATGTATTGTTACATTATCAAGATGTACCATCATCCAGCCCAAAAGATGCAAATTACATTTTGGGAGCTGGCTAATGAGTCCTTGCAGTTCAGCTTCACGAATTGTAACTTCCTTCTCTGCAGCAGCCTCTTCAAATCGAGACAGAAGATCATTTGTCAAAATAGGTTCTGGTAGTTCCCTAAGTAAGAATAACAAATAATTTAAAATGTCTTCATGAATATACTCTCTGGCAGTACTTAACTTACAACACTTCACAGCTGTTGTGAAGTGTAAGTATTCCATCTTATTTGTTATCAGTTTACTTAATATTAATCCAACACATGTATTACAGGTCATCAAATGACAAATATCTTTTAGAATTAATAATGTAAGTTTGGTGAATATAGTTTGTGTTACATGATTAGTATTTAAGCTGACCATGCTTTTGTGAGTTTTTTTGGCACTATTAATTAACATTTGTGAACTAATTAGAATAAAGAGAGATGATTTAAAAGCATTTATGACACGTAGAGACAGTATGCAAGAGGTGGTAAACAAAAATAATGAGCCTTTTGAAAAATGTAAGGTGTGGTGCATTGCTAACAAGTTATGTATAAACACAAAAATGGAGAAAATTTATTTTAATCTGAAGGTACAGAAAGAAGAGAATCACAGTGTCAGATTATTGAGACTAAAAATACACCAAAGGCTCTCATGGGATGACCATATAAGTTATCTGATAGGCAAACTTGCACATGATATTCCTGCTGTATTAACTAAGATATTCTGTCAGTAAAAGTTTATTGATGCTTTGCTACTATGCATTCTTTCAGTCACAGCTACAATATGGGATTCTGTTATGGTGTAATTCAACAGGCACAAACTGTGTATTCAAATGGCAAAAATAAAGCAATTAGATGTATACAAGGATTGGGTCCAAGAGAAACCTGTAAGGAACACTTCTGCCAAGTCTCCATACGTATAACTGCTTAATATATGTAAAAGAAAATACACAACAATTTACAGAGAGAATAAATTTATGTTTGCCCAGCACTAGAAACAACTGCATGCTTGATATACCGCACTCTAGGCTGTCACTGACACACAACAGTCAAACACCTAAGTCTAAAATTATATAATAAACTGTCACAATCAGTCACACCCCTCACCCTCTTTAAATTAAAGGAAGTATTAGACACATGGTTTAAAAATAAAGCATACTACTCAATTGAAGAACATCTTGGAAGGAATGTATAATAAAATAATGTAACTATCATTAACTAAAGGTGTAAAACTGTATAAATATGTATTGAATGTAACTATATAATAATTATTACTGAAATATTATGATTAGTAAAAAGTTTATGTATTTATATGTATAAGTAAAACAACGATGTGTGTAAAATGTAAAAAATACTAACTACTAAAAAGATGTATGTATATACAGAGGCAATTCTAGAAGTCAGTCAAGGTGGGGAGGGGGGGGGGGGGGGGGGGAAATATCGCTTAACAAAAGAAGAGTTGGGGTCCTTCACCGACAAATTGGTACACTTTGGTGTTGCTTAAAGTAGTTTTTGGTAACTGTTTTAGAGTTCAGGGTAAAAATATGTCTACAGAATGTGTGTGCCTGGGAAAATAATACGATTTGACCCAGATGTCCGGCGATTTCGAAGTTTTTGTCTGGGGTCAGCAATTTAAGTGTTGGTAGGCATACCCGGCATATTTAGCTTTCTTGATAATTGTAAGTGGTACTTGTACATTAATATACATCCAATGTATATTAATAAATAATAAGATGCCCATTTTAAGTTAAATGATACTTATGGTTTAGATAGTAAGCTATTTGCCACTCTTATTCTTTTGTTAACATGTGTTTAAAATACACTGCAGCCTATATTGCTACATAATTCTAAAAAAATAAAAATAATAATAAAAAAAATGATTGAATCTGTTGAAGTAATATATTCACTGGTTTCTGAAGTCACTTTATCCAGTGTAATATGATACTCCATTGGGGGGAGGGGGGGAGGGGGGGGCTATAGCCCCCATAGCCTCCCCCCTTGCCACCACCCCTGTGTACATGCATGCATAATGTATAATGTAAAAATTAGTAACAACTATACTTTTATGAATATGTAAAATGTATTTTGATGAAGTCAACTGCATGGTAAACATACTGAATGGCTAATAAATAAACATATAACATGCACTACTACTTTTTCCAGGCAGATATTGCTAAAAATTACTTTTCCAGGTACCACTCTCACATATATCATGATCCAAAGATCCCATCATACGGACTGAGGGTAAGTATCTTACACAAGCAACTTCTGAAATATATATTAACAATTAAGTAAAATTACATCATTAATGGAAAAATTACTTGTGTTCATGCAGTAACTGCATTTATTATAATACAATGTCCTTCAAACATGCATGCATGACTGAAAGAACAGATGATTTGCAGCTGTGAAAGTCAAGAAATGGGTTCACATACTGTAAATTCATAGTAGCGCCAGCTACTTATGATAAATGAAAATTAGTGCCACACCAGGACTCAAACCCAAATTTCCAACTTATCATGAGCAGTTGCCTTAACCACTTTGGCTATCCGAGCACATCCTCAGTACCAGTCCAATCTCCCATATGCCATGCAGTCACATTTCAAATGCTCGCACTTTCATGAAACTAAGCTCTGTATGACCATTGTTATTATTTTGTGTAATCATTTTTGCCCCAACATGCACGACTATATCATTAATTGCAACAGCGCTTGTGTGTATGCAGCAACTGCATTTATTACAATACAACGTCCTTTAGATATCCACAATTAGCAGCAAGCCTACTTAGTAGAAGAACAGCTGAAGAACAGGGCCAGTGTCATGGGGAAATGATGCAGTCCTTCACACAGAATGTTTGTGCACTCTGCCACTTTCTGAATCCAAAAATGACAGAAGCTGACAACATCTCACATTTGATGAAAGAAATTGTAGAAGACATGTACCAAGTTCTTCTGGTGAAGGATGCCACAACATCCAGGGAATTCATCAAGTACTGTCAGGTGCATCGAGGAAATGAAACAGAAAAAGAATCGGACGAAGGAAGTATGACTGACTACCAAATGTGGTCGCTACGGCAGTTGTGGAAGACCACCATACCTCATCTCTCTCATACAACAGGTAGTGAGACAAGAGATACAGCATTTCACGGCAACCAGAACTAGAGGGAAGGATGATCAGGATTTAAAGTTCTGTCAACATCGTCATCAATAGAGACAGGCAACTAGGGCTGTTGTACTTAGTAAGCAAGAGACAGCAGCCACGCCGGCCGAAGTGGCCAAGTGGTTCTAGGTGCTACAGTCTGGATCCACGCGATGGCTATGGTTGCAGGTTCGAATCCTGCCTCGGGCATGGATGTGTGTGATGTCCTTAGGTTAGTTAGGTTTAAGTAGTTCTAAGTTCTAGGGGACTGATGACCTCAGATGTTAAGTCCCATAGTGCTCAGAGCCATTTGAACCATTTGAACAGCAGCCACGATTGTTGACCTGAGGTGCTGGAAGATAATTGTAAATGTTTAGGAAGAGGTTTCTTAATCTTTAGCATCAATCTCCACCCCCATCTGAATGCCCCAGGAAGAATGCATTTGACCAACTTGGAGTTATGCTGCAACCACCAAACAGCAAACGAGCACCCAACCGTCACAGCTATAATGAACTCCTACACCAAACATAATTCCCCATAGAAGAACAGAGATTTGGAGGACAGCGGATAACACCCTGGCCTGTTTCTGCTCTGGATGCCCTAGCACTCTCTACTCTACAGCAGAGAAAATAGGTGAACTTTCAATGACTACTTCGCCACCTTATGTCAACCGTCACAACAGTTCTATTCATACCATTTGCAGATTATTATTGTCAACCTGTGGGTCAAAACCCATCACCATGCCCTGGGAAAGATTACTCTCCAACACACCATAGCTGTTTCCCATTGCAGTTCAAATGTACCAGCCACTCGCCTAGCCGCTGAATTCAGGAAAACTAAGCAAGGCAACCATCTATGGAAGTGAGGTGGCTGCAAATAAAAATCCTCCATGGACAACAGTTACCATGATGAAAAAAAATATCAGTGTCATCATCAATGGGCAACCTGTTCACGTATTAGTTAACCGGGGTTCCCCTTTCTGTAATGTTGGGTGCTTATTGTCAACAGAATGTAGTCAATGTTATTCTTGGATGGACTTCTTGCAGGCAACGCAAGCAGTCATAGATTGTGGAGGATGGGAGATCCAGAGTGATAAAGCTATTTCAAAAAACAAATACAACAAAGATTGTCCTCTGTGAATGTTTGCCAATGAAGTGATAACCATTCTAAATCAGTCTTCAGATGCTTTCAAATCTGGAGTGGAGAACAGACAGACCAAGTGGACCACTGGAAAACACCATTGAACACTGGGGATCATCCACCAGTTAACCATTGCTCAGGTAGAATGTCTGCGGCTCAATGATGGATAATTCAGGAGGAAGCAGAGAAGATTCAAGATGCAACCATTTAACATTCAGAGAGTCCTTGGTCCTCTCCTGTGGTTCTTGTGAAGAAAGATGACACACAGTGTTTCTGCATCGACTACTGACAACTGAACAAAATCATAAAGAAAGATGTCTATCAACTGCCACACACTGATGACACACTAGACAGTTTGAGAGGAGCAAAGTATTTCTCAACTATTGACAGCTCATAGGCTACTGGCGAATCAATGCTGATGATCCTGACTGGGAAAAGACTGCTTTAATAATTCCTGACAGCCTCTATGAGTTTAAAATTATGACATTTGGACCGTGTAACAGTCCAGCCACATTTGAACATATGACTGACCACTTGCTTGATATATTAAATGCATGAGATGTCTTTTTTTGTCTGGATGACAATGTCATTTTTTTGGAGACATCTGAAGAACATCTAAGCCACCTTACAACTGTAATGAAGTGTGTTCAGACTGAAAGCCTCCACCACAATTTGCAAAAGTGCCTCTTTGCTCCCCACAAAATAAAGAAATTGAGGCATCTAGTGCATGCTGATGTAGTCCATCTTTATCCAGAGTAAATAAGAGCAGTCACAGATTTTGCAATTCCTTGAAAGATATATTATGTGAGAAGTTTTCCTGGAATGTGCTTGCATTACTGCCAAATCATGAAGGGCTCCTGTACCAAGGAGCAGATACCAAATTTTTCTGGAATGATGTCCAAGAAAGGTCTTTCCTTGTCCTTAAGGGGGCACTACTATTTTCTCCTGACCTAGCATTGTATGAAGAGAAAGCCAAGACAGAACTTAACACTGACACTAGTAGTTATAGGATTGGTGCATTTCTAGTGCAAATTCAGGAAGGTGTTGAAAAGGTGATAGCTCATGCTTCTAGAGTATGCTCCATGTATGAGACAAACTACTTGTACAACTGATAATGAGTATCTTGCAGATGTTTGAGCCGTCAGCAAGTTTCTGCCACATTTACTTAGCAGATCATCCACTGTTGTGACACACCACCATTATCTGTGCTGGCTGACTAGCCTGAAGATCCACTGGGTCGAATGGCCGGATGGACACTAAGGCTTCAGGAGTGCGAAGTCCCAGTGGTACATTGAAGTGGATGCAAACATGTACACTGACTGTCTTTCAAGGAATGTCAACAATGGAAGCATGTGCCACAATTACCTCCAATGCATCTTATACCAATCCCAACTGCTGCAGTGCCATTCCACGGAATTGGAATCAACATCTTGAGGAGATTCCCAAAGTCAACAAATCAATCACTGCACTGCTATGTAGTCAAATCACTGCACTGCTATGTTTTCAGTAAAGCTGTACTGACTGCTGTAGCTCCTGAAATTGCAAAATTCCTTTTAGAGGACATAATTTTAAATCACAGTGCTCAGCCCATGTGTTGATCTCTGATTACAGAAAAGTTTTACAGTTGAGAATAGTATCAGATATAATCATGCTGTGACATCACCCACAGGATGACAACTGCCTACCATTCACAGACAAATGGCCTCATAGAATATTTTAAGAAACCATCAGATATGCTCTCAATGTATGTTGATGGAGAACAGATCAATTGGGATACAACACTGTCTATTGTGACATTCGCATACAATGCAGTGTGCAAGACACTATATGTTTCACATTGATCTTTCTGCTAGATGATCATGAAGCTGAAATGAGAATGGGTACATTGTCCCTGTTTCAACCGGATGACACTCAAGATGACTACATAAAAATGTTTCATGATCAAGATTGAAAAGCAAGGCAGGTGGCTTGCATATGGAGCCTGAACACCAAGGAATTGTCCATGATCTCTGTGTGAAACTCTTCTGCAGCCCATAGGTGCAGATCAATGATAAGAGATTCCAGGAAACTGAAGACCTAATCAACCACTGCAAATTTTCAATGGGACGGGCTACCTTTGATGTTCACCATAGTGGAGAGGATCTAACAACATGACTAGAATGTGAGGATCTGCCAGGACCACATACAGAAGATCACTGACAATATCTAGATGTAGGGTGCTGTAGCTGGCTCCAATGAGAATTTCTGAAACATCAGGTCACTGAATCTTCAGGACAGGGAACAACGTCATGAGCTGTGATGCATGTAGTATGGCATAGGGATTAGCATCCTTAGCTGGTGTACTGGAGATTGCCAGTTCAAACTCATCCATCAGCAATTATTTATTATTTTGCATTTATCATTTTGGAAAGTTCTTGAAATATCTTATGCTGTAATGTTTGTATATTCTTGAATATTCGACATTTGTACAAATATTTGCATTCTGGAATATTCAATGTTTATATAAACAGCTGCACCCATCTCAATAGCTGAGATCACTGACACATGGTTGTGTGGTGGTGCTTGACCTGAGGCAAGCCAGTTCAAATCCTGCTGGTGAAAAATTTTCTTTGCCAGTATTTGCCTGGCAAGGGGAGGAAAGGTGATTCCATAAAGCTCCTGATTACCAGTCTTTGTGCTAATGCCCTGGATTTAATTCCAAACCTCTCTGCTGTGTCTTAAGATGTTGGGGCACATGCCACTGTTCCTGGTGCTATTTGAGAGGACTGTGCTGGGTTTCACCCTCTCCCTTCCCATCATCCATACTACACTGTACACACACTGATCCACATGACACAGATACACACTTGACACTTTGTAGCCAGTTGGGGGAAGGCAATGGCAATCCACCTCCACTAGGATCTTGTCCAGACTGCATCTGATCCACTGCACTCATTTCCTGAGTATGGGATTACTTTGACTTTGATAAATAGCTGCACTCTCCTCCCAGGAGGTCAGCTCTGTTCTGGCTGTATTTGGTGTTCATAATAAACATGCTTTCAGTGCTAAATGTTGTATTTCATTGATGACCCTGTTTTTAGATAAGGACTTAAGTGCTGTTATGACATGGATATATTAATAACTGAGTAAAACTGATACCAGTTTGAAGAATGAGTTGAATACCACAGTATTTTATTAAAAATAGTTTGTTATGGCGTGTGCTTACATTTCTCCATTCTGAGAAAAGGCTGACTCAGCCACAAGAACCTACAGTTTAACCATGCTACAAATTGATTTATTAACATATGCACATACATTGTCAGAGGCGAAAATCTTGTTAATTACTACAAAAGCCTTTTATGATCACATGAGGACAGAAACCCATACCTTTCAAAAGTCTCTCACTTACCTACTCCCCCAAAAGCCTTATTAACATTAATTGTAATTGTCATAAGTCACTGGTGTTTTAAAATACTATAAATGAACACATTTACATTGAGTATCAGGTGCTATGTGATCAAGCAACAGACAAAGAATCTAGAAATAAATTTTCATCTGAAGTTATCAGAGGTGTCAGTTGGAAAACAATGTTAACAGTAGGATGAGAGCCATTTTCATTGGAATTGGCATAACAGAGTTTTTAATGAAGTTCTGGACATAACTGTGGGACAGAGAGACACACAAAATAAAATTTTGGCATTACAAGAACAAATGACGTGTTAGTCTGTTGGTCGTTTTTGGAATAACCATGCTGGGAGGCAGCCCACAGCTAACACAAAGAGTATGAATCAGCATGAAATTTACATAATGAGAGATAATTACTACTTGCACTACTAGAATTAAAAGCATGGATTCTTGTTGAAACTAAATTGGTACTATGAACAGTCTCCCTCGTAGTGTAAGAAAAATAAATACAACATACAAATACTGAAGCCACAAAAAGGAATAATATATTCAGGATAATTTTTCTTACTCTGTCCATGAAGATTTTTAGAATGTCTGAGTTTGCAGCAAACTTGGAGCTCTAATTTTCTGTGGTTGCTGATCATGCAGTCCATCCACTAAATCTTGATGATTAGAACATGTATATTTTAAAATGTCTTGCAGGATGGAAGAAATGACTCTTCTTATGATTGCAGGCAAAAGTCATGCTTATGAATGAATACAACATTTACTACACAACTACACACATTGTTGACGCACAAATGAAAATTATACATCCTTTTTATGTGAGATCTTAAACATAAATACTCTCAAGCGAGACTGAAACAAAAGTTGTTTTAAAAAAAAAATTGATTATTCTCTGGACATTGCTCTTCTATTACAAAGATAATTTTAAAAGCCTATCTTTGCTGCACTCTGCAGCAATGTACAATTTTTTTTTTTTTTTTTTTCACGATAAAGGATGACAGCCAAAACAGTTGCAGGATAAAAATTTATTAAAATTCTTGACTGAGGTTTCGGTATATATAAATATACCTTCATCAGAAGTAAAAAACCTGAACTACAAATTTCTTATTACTAATGAGGAAAAGGAATCATTCATACAAATTAATAATGAGAAAAAATGAAAAGGTATGATGTTGGGATCTAGTTGTTTAGGTATTACACAGACTCTACTGACGGAGAGTGTTAAATGTATCCCAACAGACATCAAGGTGTTCTAAAGCTATTAACATCCACAAAACCATGCATCTCTGCCAAAGCCAAAGCATAAATGAAATTCCTGGCGCAGATGACAGGAGAGAGAGCTTTCTGTGCAATGCATCATAATCAATATTAAATTTTTCATGTGTAAGTTTGGTTTTAGCTCAGTTGAAATTATATCTTTAAGGGATTGAGAATGTTTGACATTGGGATGTATCCTGATAAAAACAATAAATCAAAGGTCAAAAGCAGTCGTCTTTCACTAATCAAAAAAGAAACCTATCAGATATTCCTGTAGAAAAGGAATTTGTATCATACACATTTTTGAATCCTTCCTAGATGGAAGAACACACTCAGTGTAAATTTAACAATATTAGAACACGAAACAGTTTGCAATATTATATAAACAGAGCCAGAAACGTGTGAATAGTCAAATATAATCAATTTATAGAACTGAGACAACAAGCATGGCATAAATGGTCATGCAACAAAAATCAAATGAAGATAAAATGTCTCAAGGATGTCAGGGAAATGGTTACAAAACATAGAAGAAAAATTCACAGATAAAATGAAGATGCAAAATTACAAGAAGCAGAAGCATAATTGAATGAAAATAATTGAAGATATTTCTACCGAACATTCAAAAAGAAATTGATTAAACACACCTCACCCACACAGCAATTCAAATTGCCCTTAATAATAGTAAAAATTGTGAAATCCAATCTCAATACTTTTCTAAATTACTTAACTGTGAAAAAGCACAAAATTGTCAAAGAGATTCAATTTCTTTTCTTTCCAACAGAAGCCTGAGTCATAACCACTATACATACAGGAATTAAACTAGATAACCCAATCTCTGAAAAGTAATGAAGCTCATGGGACACACACAAAGAATAGACCAATACAGGCTAACTTGTGAGATTCAAACATTCTTGAAAAATTCGGTTACTAAACTGAACTGATACAAACAAACACAAAAAGACCTTATGAATTTGGACCACCAAATTTACAGGATCTAGAAGGAATTAGAAAAATTACACTAACACACAGTTACAAGGAAGAAGAGGGAAGGACAAAACTAGCAGGTATGAACAGAACAATGGAAACACTGTCACTTGTTGTGCATGAAAGAATAATGAGATAAAAGGAAGGCCAACAAGTGTTAATTCTGCATGATCCTAAGCAAGCTATTCAAGAATGATGAAGAAGAATAAGAATACAAACAGAAGCATCAACTCATATCTGGAACTGGTACAGTGCAAATAAAAGGGAGCTCATGCCTGTTAACTGATGTGCCAGCCCCATTCATGAAAAAAATCGATGATAAGCAGCTCAAAAGAATCCAAAGTACAATATCCAGAGCACATGTATCACATGGTTATGCCAGCTGGAAATAGAGGCCATCCCTGTCATAATTGATTCCCTGGAATTAATCATGATGGTGTCAATATAGCAACATACAGGAAACAGTATTTCTTGAACAACTCATATCATCTCAAAAATAAAATTGTTTCAATGATTCCTAAGGAAACTGGGAGCAATCTGCAATAGACCTCAAATCCAATGACTTAAATCATATGTTGTAAAAATATTGATGGGAATAATGTGTTTGTTACAAGATATTAATTTCAAATTAATTAATAATGAAGTTATCCTGACAGTCATGGCCTATTGTTAGAATTGTCCAAGCATCTGACTGGAGTGATTTGCAAAAGCTATGGCTAATCCAGCTGATGTTGGCTAGACCAGGATCAATGCTCAGGTCTCATAAAGGAAAAAAAGGTTTTTTCAAAATCTAACCATTTTCTGTAAGTTAATGTAATAACAATGCAGTGAAATAAATCCAAAGCATTCCCAGATAGGTAGATAAGATAGATAGATAGATAGATAGAGAGGAGTTTACAAAGAGAAAACCATACAATCTGGGCTTGAGAACGTATAATTTGTCACTTGTTGTTCCAGTTCTTGAAGAAGCCTACTGACATTGTATTCTGCAGAGTTCTCATGAAGATTATCCATCTTGTGTTCACTGAATGGATATAGTTGCCTTTTTTATCCCCTATTGCAAGTCTGTGGTAGAGACCATTGCTTCTTCTGAGGAACTTGAGATGGGTTTCAATATTATTTGGGCGATGATCTGCAAATTTGGAGTGTGTACTACCACTTTTCAAAGCTCTAAGGTGCTTAGAATATATCATTTTAAGGTTTCTGCATCTTTGGTCCATGTAGACAGATTAAGACAAACTAAAAGTTAACTATGAGATGCCATCATTGTCAAACTTGCCTGGGGGGGGGGGGGGGGGGGGGTGTTGCCAAACTGAAATGTTTCTGTGCTGTGTTGTTTGTGGCATACCTACTAATATTAATATATTTGGTTCTTGTTTCTTCAGTGTGTCCCCAGCCTAAGGACATTTTTGTTCATGCTTGTTGCTATTGTCCACAGAAGCAAAATCTGTTGCAGGAAACTGTGGGTAAGGATCTTTTTAACAACATTTACATTAAAAATAAGTTTGCTTTATGTAGCAAGTAGTAGTTTATTTTAGCTTCAAACTTCAATGTAACTGTCAAGCTGGCAAAGAGGAAAGACTTGTAATTTTTGAAATGTTCCATGACTTATCATGCAAAAACAAACAATACCTTCATCTTCAATGGCTCATTGAACATCACTCAGCCGCACAATGACATGCTCATGATTTCGACAAAGAATGACTGGCAAAGAGCCAAAGAAGTATCTCTTACAAGTACTCTGTGCTGACTGGAAGTATTCAGAGCAACATAAGTAGAGACACTTTTATGAATATGCATGCTGTCACATGTCCACAGATCAACATCTCAAGGAGAAGCACCTTTGGATATAAGTGGCTTCAAATTCTGAAATGCATACTATTTACAGTGAATATGCAGTTTTATCAGAGAACAAACAGAACAGTTACATGTTACAATAATTAATAATTTTTTCCAAAAACAGTATCCTAGTGACATAGTGAGATACAAATATTGTTTTAAAATGTTAGTAAAATTTTTCTTTTCATTTTTTTGCAAAGAATATTAAGCCACCTTTGAATTTAAATCTGCTAAATCAGAGTTAGCAATGCATAAGCCAAGGAGAATTAGATTTTATTCATCTATGAAAATGAGCAGCAAAAAATGTATACAGAAAGGTGATACAGCCTGCTTGGTGTTTGACTAAAAGCAGAACTTGCCACCCTCCCCTATTCCTGTGGGTAAATGTATTTTGCATTCATAATCTCCAGGATGACCGCTGTCAAATCTATAAGAGGCACTGAAGTGAAAATGAGATAGATTAAAAAACAGGAAGTAAACTGTTCATTGTTTCAAAAGTAATCACTATAACTGTTAATAAGTTTATCCCACTGAGAGGCAAGATGGTTAGTGCCTTCAGGGAAAATGTTTGGGTTTGCCTACAGCACCACGATTTTACCCAGGCATGCGCCTCATTTGAAGTAAATCGACTGTCAAGAATGTCTACCTTCAGGACTCCAAAAATGCAGAAATCACATGAGGATGGGTGGTGGTGGGTGGGCAATGTGGAGGGTGGGAGGGGGAATCTGGATGTAGGGAGAATATGTAAGGTACCCCCTGCAAAACTTCTGCAGCATAAGCAAAACAATCTCGCCAACATGAGAGGAGACCAACACATCATTTCAACTACACTGCAAAAGTTTTGCTTGTAAGTCTTTATACATCCTACTTACACTCCCAATCTCTACCCATGCAATTTACGTATTTTTGGGAGTCCTGAAGAAAGGCATTTGCATTGGATGAAGAGGTGAAGGCCTGGGTACAATCATGACTCTGCAGGCAACTGCAAACCTTTGTCCTTGAAGGCACAGTGGAATAAATCTATTAATAGCTATGGTAATTACTTTGGAAATAATAAACAGTTTATTTTTTCCATCTGTCTTATTTCCATTTGACTGCACCTTGTTCATTTACCAAGAAGGGGTTCCAAGGAAGGAAAAAATGAACTATGTTCTTTTCTTTTGGATTATATACACAGTAATATTAGTGAAAACCATTAAAAAGTTGCACTTCTATTCTGATGTACGTCCAGTGCAAAACAAAAATCATTCATTCATAAGAAAGAGTATGGTACTTGCAGAAAATAAGAGATTTTGTAAAAAATTAAATAAGAGATTTTCTACTTTTATCCATCCTTTCCCTTGTGATGCCATTTGTGTCTTGCTTGCGACAGGGACTTACTTTTTAAAAGAACACTACAAAATGTAACAGGATTCATACACCAACATTGTGCAATCACTGTGATCACAAAACAGAAAATTCTTGTTAAAATGGTAAATTCAAGAGACATTCCTGACTTCAACAAATGTGCCCAGAACTGTAAAAGAAAACTGCACTTAGTGATGAATCTTATGGATGAAGTGTCCTGAGGAAAGAAAAGATTTCTTTTTCTCTACTTTTATACCTGGGGTTTGAGTACTCAGCTTCCCATCCTGGACAGTAACAACCCACCCATTCATTGGAAGCATTGTGGAGAAAATCTTCAGCTTATTACAACTTGGACAAAAGAAAAAAAGAAATATTTTCAAAGGTATACTGCAAGCTTATCCCAAAAGATGAGTTCTCATAAAAAATTTAAAAAATGGAAAATTTAAGAAACATTTATTTATTGGCTTGGAAGACAGTAATATACTAATGTATTTATTTATTTGGAGTTAATGTTATTTCATGGTTTACAGGCAGATTTCTTTTTAAAATATAAACTAATGTAAATATTATTCAGTATTATCATGATTATTTCTTTAAAATCATGTATGAATATTTTCTTCGCCCAATAAAAATTTCAAACTTTTTGTTAAATTCTTTTCTGATTATCTTATTTAATGTTGAAGAGAATCCTAACACAATGATTACCATCTCACAATATATCACAAAATGAAAATATGCAAAGTAAGTCAACTTAAGTTCATAACATTTCTCTCTTTGGACCTGTCAACACTTACTATCCCTTCACATCACCATTTCTTCTTCACATCACCTGCTCCACCAAACACAACCCCTGACCTCAATTGGGCCATTCTGCTGTGACAATGTAACTGTCCATCAATGGGCTCTGAAGAAGAATGGAATTTTATAAACTGATCTGTGATGTTCTCATCATTAAGTTCTTATTTATAGGCTTCTATGCCCTTACCATATGGTGACAGGTTATCTTAACCCATTCTATTACTTGTGTACCACCAAGGGTTTGCAGTATTGTAATACTACACAAAAAATTGGTTTGTCTATCATCACTATATGAACTTTACTTTGGCTCAAAAAAGAGTGAAACACACAACAATAAAGCAAATTGATAACCAACTCACATTGTTATTTACAATGAAAATCTTGAAAAAATATTCTCTTTTCATTTACTGGGAACTTCAAAAAGTAAGTTACTCATTATTATGGCAGGCTAAGTAACTTTTATTCAGTGCAACATAGTAACAATGTCTATATAAATAATAGTCACATGATTCTACCAATTGTTCAATTTTTCAACAATATAAATCCACTCCATGGTCACAGAGCCAGTCAAGAACTGCTACATGAATATCCCTATCACTGGAAAAATCTGCGATAGCTGCGTAACAGTTCTTCAACTGCCTTAAAATTATTGTCTGTGGTCATTGTTGATGGCCTTCCTTCCTGATCAGCAACACCCCTGTCTTTGCATTCTTGGTCAAATTGTTGTCACCATTTCACCATGGCTGGATGCAACATTGCATTTGGTCTATATACCACCAGAATTTCATAGTTAATCTGTGTGCTATTTAGAAATTTAGACATTTTGCTCCATGTGCTTCAACTTTAGAATATGTTTCCAGTTACTGTGTCATTTCACTCACACACTGTGATGCACCCTTTATCCATAATGCAGCAGAACTATCTCTGCAGCAAAC
The DNA here is from genome assembly GCF_023864345.2 of Schistocerca serialis cubense. NCBI lineage: Eukaryota > Metazoa > Arthropoda > Insecta > Orthoptera > Acrididae > Schistocerca > Schistocerca serialis. The sequence continues at coordinate 827,273,387 of NC_064638.1, forward strand.
CCAGAACACATACTCACTTCTGACATGTGCTGCTCTTGTTCCACAATGATCTTACTATGGGATGATATGCATAACTTAATTTTGAAGACCCCTCATAGCAATACGCAGTCATTTGCAGAAGCATGAGCTGAACATGAACTACACTGATAAAAATGTGGTGCACAAATTGTGAAACCATCCCTCGCTATTAAAGAGAGTGAGAAATGATGCTAGTTAACTATCTATTTAGGTCTCTCCCCCAAGGAAATGCACTAACTAAACTATGTGTAACAGAATTGATACACACTAATTTTCGGCCCAACAATGGATTAACAGTTGCAGGTAATCACATAGTGTCCTGGATTATGCACAGTGGTGACTAGCTGTGAAATGAATGTCAAAGATTGCGATCCATACTGTCAGTGTTGCCCATAAATTTCACCATCATTGGAGAATGGATGTGCTGGCTGTGGGAGGTGCCTATGGCTCACTATATATGCCTTTGTGCATACCACTGCTGCATCGTCCACAAGTCTGCTGTGCAACATTTCTGTATGGAGCATCCTGACTGAAGGATATCCCAGCTATGTGCGGAACTCAAAGTGTGTCTTCCAAGTGGAAAACACAAAATGACTCTGCTGGAATTAGAGGCAGGAGTAGCTCTACTAAAGAACAGAATCCGTGCAGAGTCCGTATGTTGTGCAAACATTTCCCATGTCTCAAGCAGCAATAGACAATCAGAAAGTACCATTTTTGTTCCACCAATGACAAAATTAAGCAGACACTGTTGCACTCCCACCAACATAGAAAAAAAGTGGCCCTACCAATCAAGTGTACTGAAACTCCTCTTCCAGAAACCTGCATCTAAAAATGTTACGTCAAAATACTCCAGCCAAGCCAGATGTCTTATATTTGGTATTTTTTGCACACTGTTTTCTAGTGTGGTAACACAAAAAGAGAAAAGGAAAGAAAAAAGGGAAAAATGTTAGGCTAGATGCCGAACATGCAGTCGAAGTGCGTGACCATCATTTCCAGGGACTCGCCATGTCTTTAGAAATATTTTGAGAGCGGTATCTCCCCTACAAAGTTTTCTCTTAGGAACGACTCAGAAAATTGGCCATGTTATTTACCATATCCTTTTTCTGCCATGGAAATGTTTCAAAGATGTTCTTTGCAGAAAAATGTTGAAGAGTGTGCCTGGCCAATAATGGCTCCCCAGAAAACATACAGCACACAAAGAATAGCTCTCTCCAACACCTGTGTCCCCTACCTGCTGAGTCTAGCACCAGAGACCGATGCTTTCCCTGTTTGCTAAACCTTCAGGGGTTGTAATGGTTCTACTATGGAACTGTCCTTGTTGCTCTGCAGCTGGCACAGCATGGAGGAATCATCTTAGCCCACACACAGTGTTGTTGTTGTTGTGGTCTTCAGTCCTGAGACTGGTTTGATGCAGCTCTCCATGCTACTCTATCCTGTGCAAGCTTCTTCATCTCCCAGTACCTACTGCAACCTACATCCTTCTGAATCTGCTTAGTGTATTCATCTCTTGGTCTCCCTCTACGATTTTTACCCTCCACACTGCCCTCCAATGCTAAATTTGTGATCCCTTGATGCCTCAAAACATGTCCTACCAACCGATCCCTTCTTCTAGTCAAGTTGTGCCACAAACTTCTCTTCTCCCCAATCCTATTCAATACCTCCTCATTAGTTACGTGATCTACCCACCTTATCTTCAGCATTCTTCTGTAGCACCACATATCGAAAGCTTCTATTCTCTTCTTGTCCATACCAGTTATCGTCCATGTTTCACTTCCATACATGGCTACACTCCATACAAATACTTTCAGAAAAGACTTCCTGACACTTAAATCTATACTCGATGTTAACAAATTTCTCTTCTTCAGAAACGATTTCCTTGCCATTGCCAGTTTACATTTTATATCCTCTCTACTTCGACCATCATCAGTTATTTTGCTCCCCAAATAGCAAAACTCCTTTACTACTTTAAGTGTCTCATTTCCTAATCTAATTCCCTCAGCATCACCTGACTTAATTCGACTACATTCCATTATCCTCGTTTTGCTTTTGTTGATGTTCATCTTATATCCTCCTTTCAAGACACTGTCCATTCCGTTCAACTGCTCTTCCAAGTCCTTTGCTGTCTCTGACAGAATTACAATGTCATCGGCGAACCTCAAAGTTTTTACTTCTTCTCCATGAATTTTAATACCTACTCCAAATTTTTCTTTTGTTTCCTTTATTTCTTGCTCAATATGCAGATTGAATAACATCGGGGAGAGGCTACAACCCTGTCTCACTCCTTTCCCAACCACTGCATCCCTTTCATGCCCCTCGACTCTTATAACAGCCCACACACAGTACATGCAGTGAAATATCTACAAGTGTTGAGGTGGAAAAAAAGGAAGAAATCACATATGCAATCTTTGTTATTACATTGTAATTGAAAATAAATATGCTTTTCCACAGTCTTCATGATTTCAATTGGATTTAATTTGAAATGTAATTGATTTTCATATCAAACTGATGCTAATTTGCATATAAAATGTCACTAGTGTGACAAAAAAATGAAAAAGGTAATGTAGAAAATATTGTTAAGGCAGTAAAGATAAAAACTCTAAGACTGTGATTAACAGCAAGCTTACCTGAAAAATTGTTTGAGAAGGCTTGTAACAACTGGAGGCTCATAGTCAGACAGTTGGACACATTCTCCTTGATTATATAATCTCCTAAGATACTGTACTTTGGACTTAATTCCAGAGAGCTTGTATATAGAGTCCATGGTAAGACCTAAGAAATGAACCCAATTTAATAACACTAGTGAAAGAATCTACACAAAATAATCCTGCACACCAAATATAATATAAAAATGTTAATATATATCAAAAACACATTTATACATGTAAAAAAAGGACTAATGACAAACCATTTTCTTGTACGTAATCAATGCATTCTCGGATCACCAATGGAATATATGCTCCATCATGACAATGACTTCTTTCTGTAGCCACGTGTAGTGGGACACCAAAGACAGGTTGCTCCTCTGTAAAATTGTGACTTTTTTAAAATTTATTTGTCCTTTCAGTAAAAGTCAAAATTTATAGAACATAACTATGAAAATGTTAAAAAGGACACTTAAATCTTTTTTTATATATTTTTGGTTACATTGTTCAGTAGGGTGGTACTTCATTGTAGTGTTAATCCCAAGTTCTCCAGAAACTCTTATTATCAAGTTACAAGGTGATTCATGAATAAGCATCTTTGGAAATCATTCACAGCAGGATAAAAAATAGTTGCCACATAATTTCATTGATGGCCTAACAAGCATTATGGAAATTATGAATGTGCTTGAACATGAGGCTGGACCTGCCTGCTACACGGCTTATGCACAAAAGTGCACAAAAAGTGTGTTGACTGAGCAAAACAACGGATGACTGAAGCTGCCAAAGCAGACTACAGGACCACCAAGGTCATGAAGAATATGGAGGAGGATCTCCCTCTGGATCTGGAAGGATTGCTGTATGGTTCAGGAATAACTGACTAGAGGTATGCTTAACTTAACTACAAGAAATGTAACCCAAAACTTTCAACACACTTTTCTCGAAACCATATTTTTCAAATTGGCAAAAAATATAACTTGAGAATGGTACATAAAATTTTTGTTGGACTTTGATGCACTCTCAATTGAATTCTCTATCAGTGTATGTAGCCATTTATTTTCAGTTCACACTTTTGTCTCAATATTGTGTGTGAGGAAAATTACATTTGTTTCAACATGTCACCATTTTGTTAGAACTTAATATTTTTTTTTAATTATCCTATGCATGCTGACAGAAAATTTATTGAAAATGACTTATACAAATTGTTTTGTTAAAGTTCCAATAGGAGAGCTTCATGAATTCCCACCAATGACCAATGTTCCAGCTGTAAAGTGTCCTTCCACCTGGTGCAGTGGTTACAGGGAGTGTCCAATGTGGACACAAAAATGATTTCTTAAAGACAAAAGTGTAAGCAATAAACCTATATCATCAATGCCAACATTACTTTTTCTTTTACTTGAAGAAACCAGGAGGACTGATTATACTGACAGCCACAAAATGTAAAATTACAGACACCTATACCATTCTTTCCTTAACTGGAAAAAATTTTGTTTCATGAGCGAGTGACAATCAAACAAAGATTGAGAATCTGTTTCATTTGGGAACAACAACAGAAGAAATTACTGACATACTTTTCAAGGAACTATCGAGGCAGTTTCCAAAAGCGATCAGAAGTCACATCAGAAGTTAGCATCCCCGGCATAGAGAAACAACTGGAAGTTTTGAAAGCAAATAAATCATCAGGTCCAGATGAAATTCTAATTCGGTTTTACAAAGAGTACTCTACAGCACTGGCCCCTTAGCTAGCCTACATTTATCATGAATCTCTTGTGAAGCACAAAGTCCCAAGCCATTGGAAAAAGCGCACGTCATTCCAGTATACAAGAAGGGTAAAAGAACACATCTGCAAAATTACAGACCGATAACCCTAACTTTGGTCTGCTGCAGAATCCTTGAACGTATTCTCAGATCAAATATAATATACTTTCTTGAGAGCATTGCTCATGTGAAACTCAGTTTGCCCTTTTCTCAAGATATACTGTGAACTATGGATGATGGGCAACAGGCACATTCCATAATTGTAGTTTTCCGGAAAGCATTTGACATGGTTCCCCACTGCAGACTGTTAACAAAGGTAAAAGCATATGGAATAAGTTCACAGATATGTGAGTGGCTCGGCTTGAAGTCTTCTTAAGTAATAGAACCCAGTACGTTGTCCTTGACAGCGAGCATTCATCGGAGACAAGGGAATCATCAGGGGTGCCCCAGTGAAGTGTGGTAGGACTACTGTTGTTTTACTGATACTACTTTGGTGTATGGTAAGGTGTCGAATTTGAGTGACTGTAGGAAGATACAAGATGACTTACACAAAATTTCTAGTTGGTGCTATGAATGACAGCTAACTCTAAACGTGGACAAATGTAAGTTAATGTAGATGAGTAGGAAAGAAAAAGCTGTAATGTTTGGATACAGAATTACTAGTGTCCTGCTTCACACAGTCAAGTCATTTACATAACAGGGGCCTAACATTGCAAAATGGTATGAAATCGAATGAGTTGCGAGAACTGTGGTCAACTTTGGTTTACTGAGACAATTTTAGGAAAATGTGGTTCATCTGTCATGGAGACTGCATGTAGGACACTGGTGCGACTTATTATTCAGTACTACTCAAATGTTTGGGATCCATACCAGATCACATTGAAGGAAGACACTGAAACAATTCAGAGGCGGGCTGCTAGATATGTTACCATTAGGTTCGAACAACATGTAGGTGTTATGGAGATGCTTTGGGAACCCAAATGGGAATCCCTGGAGGGAAGGTGATGTTCTTTTTGAGAGACACCGTCAAGAAACATTTGAAGATGACTGCCAAACAATTCTGCCGCTGCCAACATAAATTGCGTGCAAGGCCCACAAAGACAAGATATGAGAAATTAGGGCTCATAAGCAGGCATATAGACCGTCGCTTTTCCCTTGTTCTATTTGTGAGTGGAACAGGAAAGAAAAAGGCTTGTAGTGGTACAGGATACCAGCTGCCACGCATCATACAATGGCTTGTGAAGTATCGATGTACATGTAGATGAAGTCCATGGAAGTAGAAATATGCCCCAAGTGTGCTGTGGTATGTTGCGCCAAGACCACCAGGCTGGATGGCAGCTAGGGTCTATGTGCCTCGTGATCAGTGGCTGCTGTAGGGCCTGGAAACTCTTGAGCATAGACTATTCTGATCTCAGTGCAGCCATAAACTCTTTCACATAAATGTTTCTGGAAGGTTTTGTTATTATTGGTGGTTTAGAAAGTGAAGCAAATTATATCTGAGGTTCCTTCAGCGTGATACAGCTTAGCAGACAGCCAAACAGCAGTTTAAAAATTAAAGGAGTGGACTAAAACTTGTGACTTTTTGTCTACATTGCCCTACATTCTAGACCACATGCAGATAGTGCGCTGTAACACCCTGAGTGGAATGACATTTCCCACCAGACACTTCCACATCCTACACTATTCCCAGATCATGCAGATGGCCTGACAGAATTCAGAGGGGAAATTGGTTTTATTGGTGCCTTATGTGAACAACTCGGACACAGACTCTGTGGTGGTCAGGTTTTGTATTCAAGACTGTACATGTATAGGGACAGCCAAACCAGTCTGGAAAGTGCAGCTTTGTGTCAGTCATGAAGAACTGTGCTCTGCTGCTAGTGCTATAGACAATGCAGGGGGAAAACAAATATCAAACTGTCAACAGGATCTAGTTTAACCAAGGAACAATTGTGAAAAATGGTAACCAGTCTGTGTCAATTTTTGGATGTTTTCAAATCTGGAGTGCAGAAAAGACAGACCAAGCATACCATAGTAAAACACAGTACCAGCAGTGGTGAACATGCACTAATTAGCCAGCACTCATATAGAGTGTCACCAGCTGAATGACAGATATTCCAGAAGGAAGTGTAGAAGACGTTACGACATCATTGTACCTTCAGAGTGTCCTTGCCTCACCTGTGGTCTTTGTGAAGAAGGAGTATGACACATGGCATTTCTGCACCAACTACTGATGACTGAACAAAATCACAAAGAAAGATGTCTATCCATTGCTCCACATTGATGATACTATAGACTGATTGAAAGGAGCGAGGAATTTCTCAACTATCACCATGCAGGCTGACTACTGGAAAATTGAGGTTGATAAGGCTGGCCAGGAAGAAACTGCTTTCATAATTCGTAACGGCCTCTATGAGTTGAAGTTATGATTCCAGAACGAAACTTTCACTCTACAGCGGAGTGTGCACTGTTATGAAACTTCTTGGCAGATTAAAAGTGCACTTGCCCGTGAAAGGCAAAGATCCCGGGTTCAAGCCTCGGTCGTGCACACAGTTTAATATGCCAGGAAGTTAAAGTTATGCTGTTTGGACTGTGTAATGCTTTAGTCACCTTTGAATATATGGTAGACAACCTGCTTCAACATTTTAAATTGATGACATGTCTTTGCTATTTGGAAGATGCTGTTGGTTTTTTGAAGACATCTGAAGAACATCCGGGCCATCTGAAAACCATGCTAAAGTGTGATTATACTGTAGGCCTCCACACGAAGCATGCCTCTTGGGTGACCAAGAAATAAAAATTTTGGGAATCTAGTGAATGGCAATGGAGGCCATCCCAATCCAGAGAAAATAAGAGGAGTCACAGATTTTCCATCTCCTTGGCACAATTGTAATGTAAGAAGTTTTCTCAGAATGTGTTTCTACTACTGACAATTCGCGAAGGATTTCTGTACCAATGCACTTCCCTTGCAAGAACTACTCCAGACACATGCCAAATTTTCGTGGAACAAGGCACAAGCAAGATGTTTCCTTGTCCTTAAGGAAGCATTAACATCTTCTCTTGCCCCAGCATTGTACAGTCATCATAAAAGGCTTGTTGATACCCAGCTGAATACGACAATGTGCATAATATCTGGTGCAATAAAATCTACTCCAGTTTACTGGCTCCCACTGTTAACTGGTATAATGCCTCCTGATCTACGCAGATGTACTGCCCTTATGAGATAATTCCACAAGATCTCCAGGAATTCTAACCTATCCGTGCATAGCAACCTGCCACTTCTAAATCGTAAGAGACTGAAATCATGCCATCCAACTCTGTGGGATGCTGCTGACATGGTTGCTAAGGATTTCAAACCTCTTGAAGAATGGTAAGTCCGTGGTAAGCAGTGACAGATGTGCACCTGCATAACATCATCTCCGATGCTAAACTTCCAAGTGGATTCAACCTACCACACAAGACCTGGACTACTCTCAACAAAATCCGTACCAGCCATGGCCGATGCAGGGATGCTCTCTTTAAGTGGAAGAAGCTGCCTGATCCAGCCTGTGACTGCAGGGCTCCATACCAGACTGTTCACCACATTGTCAGTGAATGCAGGATTCGAGCCTATCATGCTGCCAAAGATGACTTCCTGCTAGCAACTCCAGATGCAGTGTGCTGGATTGAAGGACTGGATATTCAGTTGTAAAGACAAACTTAAGTTTCTTGTGTGTCAATATGTACATATGAATATGTAATTTAATTTCATGATATGTCTGTATTAGCCATATGCTAAATAAATAAATATACCACAAGAATTCCGAGGCAGACCATCACACCGACAGATAGTATAATTATGCTTTCCAGAGTACTCTTCGAGTCCGGGATGAACTAGTCTGCAACCCTCAAAAGAATGCCTTGCAGATTGTTTGGGCCATCAACAAGTTCTGGCCCTATTTATTTGGTGAGCCATTCAACAATGTGATGGACCACTATTCACCACAATGGCTAGTCTGAAGGATCTGTTGGTTCGACTGGTGAGACAGGCACTGCAGCTTCAGGAGTAGTCACAATGATATATAAAAAGAGATGCAAATGTAAGGACACTGGACACCCTTCAAGAAATCCTTGGTGTGAATGAAATCTTAATCGTTGTTGCATTAAATGAAACTGCTGCTGTGCAGAGGGCAGATCCAGCACATTTGGAAAACATAGAGGCCTTGAAGGAGGAGGCAACAAGCAAAAGAGAATTTGAAATAATAAATGGAGCATTATATAAGAGTAACTATGATACCAATAGGGCAGAAATGGTTACTCCTCATCCTAGCTCCTCTAAGCCAGTTACCCTGAAGTTTTAGATGATACTCCAACATCGGGTCGTAGGGGGTATGTGAGGACTCTAGGTAGAAGCAGATCCAGGTATCACTGGCCAAATCTCTACTGATCCACTAGACATTGCGTGAGCTACTGTAAGGAATGCCAACGAGAGAAGTACGTGCTGCAGTTACCTTCACGGCATCTCCTACTACTCCTGCTTACAGCAACACCATTCCACCGAATTGGGATCAACCTCCTGGGATCCAAAAGCTGATGAATGAGAATCAATGGACAATAGTCTGCACTGATTACCTCACCAGCTACGCTGCCACCAAAGCTATGCTGACTGCCTAAGCTCCTGAAATTGCAACGTCGCTTGTAGAAGACAACATTTTGGAGCACAAAGATCTCATGTGATGGTCTCTGATTGTGAAAAATTTTTTCCAATCGACACAAGTATCAGAGGTAGTTTCATGTTGCGACGTTATCCACAGGATGACTACCTACCATTTGAAGACAAATGGCCACAAAGAATGGTTTGATAAGACATCGGCAGATATGCTCTCAATGTACACTGATGTCAAACAGAGACTGGGATACAGTACTCCCGATCATGATGTTGACATATAACACAGCGAATCAAAACACTACAGGTTTTACACCATTCTTTCTGCTACGTAGTAGAAGACCAAATGCCAATAGATAGACTGTTCACATTTCAACAGGGTGAAATTTGGGATGGCTATGTGAAACACTTCATCACCAGGACATTCCATGCTCACCATAGTGAAGATGATTTAACAACATGACCAAAGCACAATGATTTGCCAGTCACCATACTGAGAAAAATTGACAAGATCTATATCCTGAGTGGTATAGCCGAGTTAAATGAGAACTTCTGAAACAGTACGTCACTGTTTTTCATGAGAGGAAGTAACACCACAAGCTGTGGTGCTAGCAGTGTGGCATAGTGTTTAACATCACTGGCTGGCATGCTGCAGGTCTGAATGTTCTTGAAATATATTGCATTTGTCATGTTCGTATATTCTGGAATATTCAATGTTTGTATCAATACAAGCACTGTGGAATATTTGATGTTGAACAAAAAACTGCACTCTCCATCCAGGAGGTTAGTTCTGTTCTGGCTGCACATTGGTGTCTGTAATAAATATGTTATATTTCAATGATTTCCCTGCTTTTGGATTTGGACTTTAGTGTGCTTACACAAAGTGGTGGTATTTTTAACTGAAAAATTGTTGGCAGACATTTTGCATCTGGGAACAAAATGTCCCCCCACTCCCAAGACAAAAACAAATATCTTGAAATATTTTTGGTTGTGCCTATCTGCAACTCAGTATATCTGCTATATGGTGAGTGGCAAATTTCCTTCTCAGATTATTGAAATATTTTGTGTTTGCCATGTTTTTATAGTCTGGATTATTTAATGTTTGCACAGATAATAGTATCCTGAAATATTCAAGAACTCATTTCGAAAATAGTTACAGCTACTGATGTAACATGTGGGCATTGTTAGCCTCATCATACAACGCCAGAAATCTGAAATGTATTATATAAACTAATCCAAATACTATACTGATTGATTACTGTAAAAAGGGAAATAATAAAACTTCTATGCAGCACTGTTTACACTCCAATAAAAGAACACTGCAAATACTTTTTTTACAATCTGAAATAATTTTTTTGATTATATATTTGTTAAATTCATATTAATTATTATATCCCATGTGTCTTCTGATATTCCCAATATATTTTGAATAAGTACATTTATTCTTTAATGTCTAAAGTTCTACTCAACCAAAAAATGTCACGACTTCTTAATGAAGAAATGCACTCTCCTTATATCACGATTAAACAATGCACTCAGCGATTGCAGTAAAAAGAAATTAATTAAAATTACTGTGTAATCTCTTCAAAACAGCATGAAGGAAAAACTTTGTGCCACAATCTGAAATAAGAGCTCACTTATTTGTTTAATTGAAATAATTTACCTTGTTTACTATCCATCATGTACTTCCATATAAACTGCTCAAAAACAGTTATGCACTGCCCACATGATTAGCATAGTTCACTTTTTAAAATCATAAACCTGTTTCTAAATATTCTTCTTGATCATAGGAATTCACTATCTAAACTAAAATGTTTAAATGGAGGTAAAGGTAGAGCTGCAATTTCTATGCAGCTCTCTTAAGTGTGTTGTGTTTCCATGTTTGCACTGTTCTGTCTGTCAACATGTCTTAAGGATTGTTTTGATCTTAGACCTGGTCCACATTGTCACTTTATGGTAATAAGGGTTGTCAGCATGGGTAGTTCCCTACTGAATTGGTGTACACCACACTGGTATCATTCAAACTTTCAACTATTATCATGAGATACAAAACACTGAAGATCAGCCTCATTGTGGTTGTCCACTGTCAACAACACCAGCTGATGAGCGGCACCTGCAAATCATGTTTCATAGGCTTCCTGAGAAGAATACAACAGTGCACTACTTTTTTGAAGGCAACTGAGAGTGCTGCATCATCCCAGACAGTATGTAACCATCTCCACATGATCAGTTTGGCTACTGGATGCTCTTTAAAAACAACAGTACAAATCCCACAGAAGTGTGGAACACAAGGAAGTAGGGAATGGGAATTTTTCTGAGCAGTTTATAGTCAAAAGAAAGAACTACCACTCTTGGTTGAAGCATTATAATTCTAATTAAACAGTGTAAGAAGTTTTATGAGAAAAGCTCACATGTGATACCAATTACAAGTAAATAAGACAGCCAAAACTGAGAAGAAATCATAATGGACACACAGGAGTAGAATATCAATAATGTGTCATTCTACCTGATTGCAGTCTGCTTAGAAGTCAAAATCTGCATAATGTTATAACAATGAAATTGTATCTCTGATTTCAAATGCTGTACTAATATATTTCTACACTTAAGTGGAATGACATATCAGTCAGTAACAATAACTGGTAATTGTAACTAATGAAGAACAGCTGCAATTAATCATTCCAATGCTCAGTGACTGAATAATGAGCAGCAGGGCAGGCTTCTCTGTGTGGAAGTTCACGTGAGCTAGTAAGTGTGATATCGTAAAGCTGTTTGCCAGTCTTGTCATTTCTACATGGTAGGAGGGCTTCCATAGAGTTTTAACGGAATGCATAAGTGCCAATGACTAGCTGAAGTACTGCACTGATGTTAGCTCAGACAGTTCAATTCAGGGAGTACTGTCCAGGAAAGAGGTGTCTGTCTGCCTTCAGTACTTGGTTTGTTTTGCAGTTTTAACTTATCACAAACAATTAGTACTACATAAAGTGGCTTATTAATGAATCAGTCACTATATTATAAATGAAGCTATACTGAAACAGAATGGATTTATCACATTCAAATACATGGATGGCACACACATAAATACTTTTGGTTAATGTCACAAATGTTTAGAGCAAACACATGAAAAGTCAGACTGTGCTGAGACAGTACCAATTTGCAGTAAACTTCACACACACAAAAAGAACAATTTATAATAAATTATTAGGGTACAGTATTTAAAATAAGGTGTGTTTCAGAATTATATGTGAAAATATGAAGAGAAAGACAAGAGATTGCATGACTCCAAGAATGCAACAAACAAGCCTGGATGAAAAGCAATTGTGCAAACTAAAACAGGGACCCTGACTATGTAGATCACACCTGTGATAAACACACAGTTAAATTAATTATAACTGTTTCATTTGATGTCATCTGGCAATAATTTTTAAGTTGCACAACAGTTTCAATGTAATTCATTACCTTTGGATTAATGACGTCCATTTGATATGATAAAAATCTATCACAATGGTGAACTTTTTAGATAGCAGCAGGCATACTGAGCACAGCTAACAAATATCATTGGGGGACCCCATATTAACCACATTAAACAAGCGGTGACTCTGGTATACATTCATTTTTCAACAGTTCAGGGAAAAAGATATCTGGATTAAATGAGAACAAAGGCATGTAAGAGGCATACAGCATGGTTTTAGAACCTCATACGGTTTAAGAGGATGAGAAAAGAGTTCAGTGTAAGGAGAGAAAGATATGACAATAGGTATTAAACTGTCATAAGTAGGTTTTATATGATGTGAAATATAGGTTACCACCAAAGATTGAACCATCTTCCAAATGTTTTGATTTTTTGCGTTCCCTTAATTTCAGTTTCATTTTTGTTTCCTTTTCCTTCTTTTTTTCTTTTTCAGAGTCTCTTTCCTTTTCTTTGACTTCCTTTTCTCTTGATTTTTCCCGTTTCTCTTTCTTGCTCGGAAATTTAAATGATTTAGACTTCTTAGACTTGGATGGGCTTCTGTAAAAAGAAAAAAACAAGAAAAATTTTTCTTATGCACATGCAAGTGCCTTTAGTTTGAACTTAAATTCTTCAGTTATTTCCTTTTCAATTAAATTCTACAATGAATGAATTAAACAGTGTTGCCATTCAATTGCTAATAAAGTAACCTCAGAAAAGGTTGGAAAGGTCACCACTCATCATAAAAAAATGAGGCAAATGAAAAATTATAGTGGAAAGAACAGATATCTTGAACTTCCAAATTAGGTGATATTTTAATGTAGAGGCCAAGACAATGCAATGCAATGAAAATGAGTTATGCTCAGCTCTGAGAGAGTGTGCATCTCATGTTTTTTATAATGATGCAAATAGATGTGTACTGATACAATGAAAAATTGTCTAATTTGCTGCTATATAAACATGTCTAATGAGTACTATATGCCAAAAAAGAGTATACCATATGAGGAAGTGTTATTTAAGGTCCAACAATTTGCACACCTCAGATTTCAACTTAATTGCTTTAACTGTTGAACAATGACTTGTATGGAATAAGTTCTCTTACTCTGTGCAGAATACATGCTGCACTGATTGTAAATAACTTTTTTGTTATGAAGTACTAATCTCGACTTCCTTATCCTCTAGGGAAAAATATTATGTTTAAATTGTTTCCATTAACATAATTGTATGTACTAGGTGAAAGACTAGTTATTACACTGACAAATTCTTTCACTATAGTGTTTCTTCTAAACAGTTTATTTTTGCATGGTCGTGGATTTAAGTCATTAGAACATGTGAAAACAAATTCTATGGAACATTGACAACAGAAAGCTTAGTAAATATTCTGCTTCATTTAAAAGAATTTCACTGCCATTTCAATTAGCATAAAAACCCAGTGAGTATTGATGTAATAAACAAATTTTCACCACAACTGATAATTAGCAAGCAGCACAGCATCAGTGACATGTAGCACATACAACAGGTTACATATGTTTTTTTATTGGTGATGGGTTCCTTAAAGTAGGAACACTGATACAGTAAGCCGATTAGTGCAGCCCATTCACTGAGAACCCCACAAGAAATGTTATTTCACAGTAAACTGAGTTCATAAAATGTAAATTTTTATTTGTATAATAACAATGGAAATTCTTGGATTTAACAATACACAAAACAGAGGTACGGCAACTGCTCACATATAGCTGACCGATGTGTTGCCCATAGGAAAACACAACAGCAAACACTCAAGCTCTTCCTCTTTCTCTAGAAGAAGTACATACATTCACACACACACACAAGCTGACTATTGATCATTGATAGTAATTGCCTGGGAAGTTGGAGACAGGAAGGGGGTGTGAAAGAATGCTCGAGATGAGGAGGAGGCATCAGGATTGTGCGAGGCAAACTTAGGGGCAGCGCAATAACGTGAGAGGGTAGAACATATATGAGGTAGAGAGAGGGAGAAGTGGATGAGGAGGGAGATAAGTAGGGAAGAGAGAAAGGATGAGTGGGCAGCGCAATAACGTGAGAGGGTAGAACATATATGAGGTAGAGAGAGGGAGAAGTGGATGAGGAGGGAGATAAGTAGGGAAGAGAGAAAGAATGAGTAGAGGAAAAGGGGGGGAGAGGGAAGGTGAGGGGGGGGGGGGGGGCAGATGATTCTAAGTGGTGGTGGGGAGACAAGAGAGGTGTGGAAAGACAGAAAATGATCTGGACATGAGAGGAATGATGTGGACAGAAGAGAGAAGCAAAAAGGTAAAATGAGGCAGTGGAAAATAGGCTAGTGGAGGTTTAGGGCCAGGGGAAATGCGAGAGTGTAGGATATGCCTGAGAGACAATTCCCACCTGCTTAGGATAGAGAAACTACCGCTGGAATGCTGTATCCAAATGGCTTACCAAGTGAAGCAGGTGTCGAAGTATTTTGTGTTCTGATGCATTGAATGCCCTGCCTTTTGTAGAGTAAGAAATGCATGTTACTGGATTGTGGCAGGTGGTGGTTGGTGGGTGTATGGGACAGGTCTTGCATCTGGGCCAATTACAAGGGAACGACCCGGGGGACAGGGATGGGAACAGGGATGGAGAAAGATATTCTGTAGGTTTGGTTGGTGGCAGAACACAACTTTGGATGATGTGGATAGGATATCCCTCATTTCAGGACACAACAAGAGGTCATCAAAGTCCTGATGAAGAATGTGGTTGAACTTTTCATGGCCAGGGAAATACTGAGTAATGAAAGGAGTGCTGGTTAGCAGATGGTTAACAGGTGTACTGCTGTCAGAGAATGAGATGGCATGGATGATCTGTTTATAGATGAACTGGTAGGATACTGTGTGTCAATAGAGGCTCTGGTATGGTTGTCGGCATTATTTTGACAACTCCTGCTTTCCATTACATATGAGGCGAAGTAGTAAGGTAGAGACCTGCTCCACACACCCACCTAACGTGTTCTACTGCAGTCCAGTCAAGGGCATTTTGTGCCTTACAAAGGGCAGGGCTATGGGTGAAAGCAGCCATGTCGTATATCAGCTATGCTGCAGTTGCTGTGCAGCATCCTGTGTGGGCATGACAAGTAATGAACTGTCTACACGCATGAATGGCAACATCCAAACTGTGGCAAATTGCAGATCTGACCACCCAGTTTCCAACCATGCTACACACCACAATACAAATGACTTCAATAACTGATTTACTGCTTTCAACCATCTACTGTGCAACTCGGTCATGAACTGCCCAGACAGGATGTTCGATTCCTGGGATGACATGTCACCACTATTATGGCTTTGTCTCACCCAACCAATATGCAGAAACTACAGGCATTACTTGGTAAAACAGTGTAATATCACAGGTTCATACCAGGTGCAGCCACTCTGGCTCATCCTCCCCACCAGTTGCTTCACAAAAATATTCCTTTCAAGTGATTGCCAGCCTGTGAACATGCATCTAATTAACTTAAAAACAAGTTACACTCCATACTTTGCCTTGCAGCTTTTCAACCTGGAAAATATTTAGTCTTGGCCACAGATGCACGTCAGTATGGGATGGGGGTGGTTCTGGCCCATTGTCATCTGGATGGCTGTGAGCAACCTATCGTCTTTGCATCCAAAACACTCAATGCATCTCAGTAGCATTACTCACAAGCTGAAAAAGAAGCCCTTGCAATCATTTATACCACAGAGAAATTTCATATGTTCTTATACGGTACAAAGTTCCACTTAGTCATGGATCACAAAACTTTAGTTTACTCTTTTCACCCTTTAGATGCTTTACCTGACAAAGCTGCTCACCGCATTCAACGTTAAGCCTTATTTTTGTCATTATATAATTGCAAGAGTCATTTCTGTCCTGTGTCACAGCATATAAATTCAGATGCTTTGTCTCGGTTCCCATGAGGCCCTGTCTGTTGTTTGATCAGGAGAAACTGTTGTGTTCTCAACCTGACATGGAACAGAGACAGACTATTGATGGTTTCCCAATTACCAGCCTTGTTTTACACCAAGCCGAGCATCCAACCTGTTGTGGAACTTCTATGCATTCTGTCACCATCTTTCCTTGTTAGATGGTTTTATTCTCATGTTGGTTGCAAGGGGTACTTCTCATGTTGTAATTTCAGCAGCACTGCATTGGGAAGTTCTCAACCTGTTACTTCAGGTTATTGGGGAGCCTTGTGCACTAGACAATAGGCATGCCAGCACATGTTTTGGACTGGTATAGACTGCAAGATGGAGTGCTCGATCACAGCCTGCCTCAAGTGTCCAAATTAACAGACAGCACTACACACTCTTTTTTCACAGCACCCCCGCTTCCTTGGGAAAGAATCCATACTGACTTTGATGGAACTTTATAGACACTTTTTGGTTGGTTGCTGATACCTTTTCTAAGTTTCCTTATGTTGTTCACTGTCCACCTATCACAGCAGACATGACAGTCAAGGTACTTGCCATCAATTTTTTTCCATCAATGGGGTATCAGACACTGGTCCTCAATTTTTGGCTCAATCTTTTCAGAATGCTGATGAAGGTTTGTTGCATTTTGTTGTAGCCTTGCTCTTGTTGTGTCAGGTCTGCTGTTCATCTGCCCTGTTGCTCAATTCCAACACGGGTTTGAATCCCATCTTTCCTCTTAGCATTGTCATCATTCTCACCTGCTCACTAATGTGTGCACCGGTATCCAGTGACTCACAGATATAGCAATTGGTGATGAGGAAAAAGGAAGTTATTTCATAGTATGGAAGCTAAACTGATTAGGCAGCTTGAGCAACACCAGCAGCTGATGCACCTGTAGAAGATACAGACAGACTTGTTAAAAAAGTTGCTTCAGCTCTTAGCAGACAAGTTGTGTGTGTAGGAGGCCGTTGCGCCCCAAGGACCAGAGCTTCCTGCACTCGACACACACAGACGGTTCATTGCAGCAGTCACTCTTTCTGTCTCGGGCAATCCCAGACACATTTTTTTCTCTTCCAAAAATTGGCACCTCTGTCTGACCCTGTCACCCTCTTCTTTCAGGAGATCTGCAGTCTGCTGACTAATTATTATTCCTAGCAGTACCATGTGGTTCCCTCCATGCTGGTATTTCATCAATATTATAAACAGCTCGGACAATCATACCACTCATGGGTCACTGACTTACAAGGACTTAGCCGAAAATGTGATTTTACTTGGGTTAACCAAGGCTTCCTACACCGATTCCTTGATTCATGATCTGGTGATTCAACTGGTGCCTGACTCAGAGCTTGACATGGTGATGCTGAAACAAGATAAACCATCATTAGAGGACATTTGCGCACCACTCATTTATTTGAAATTGTACAGGTGGCTAACAAACATCTCATGGCAAGGCCGCAAGTGGCGGCAGTTCATGCACCACCATGTGCGCCACCCCAGCGTCGTCATCGTAGGATGACCGCCAGATTGCAGCAATGTCGTGATTCGTCTTTGTCAGATGTCTCTATGACTTCTGAGCCACCAGTCACTCCTTGACGATGGCTATGGGGGCCGCAGTGTTTTTTCTCTCACTCCCGAGCAGACTGTCCAGAAGTTGGGGCACCTCCACTCAGTATGTCACAGCCACATAATCCGTCCCACCCAGTGCCATGACCACACCAGGACACGGTATATGTGCCGTGATCAGTAGTCCCCAACGGCGACCCTTAACGCAGAAATTGTTTCTCATCCTTTGCATGTCCCACCAGGACATCCATTTTCAAGTGGACACTCAGGCCACCGTTTATTTGATCAATCAGGCAACTTATGTCTGACTGTGTTCACCTGACTTGTCATCATCCTCCACATTTAGGTGGCCTATGGAGATGGAATGAGTCTTCTTCATGGGTAGTTCTCAACTGTGGCAACTTAAAAATATGTTACCCGGCTTTTGATGCTCTTTGTCATTGACCATTTGTCAGCTACCACCATTTTTGACCTCAACACCTTCACGGTGTTTGGATTTTTTGTCTTGGATGAAGTCAAGGTGGTTTCCACTGCAGTCCTTTTCCAGGAACTGGACAACATCTGCACAGAGTTTCCGTCTCTCTTTCAATCAGATTTGGGTTGAGCTTCAGACTTTCAGGTGCACATCAGCCTTTGGCCAGATACCACACCTCATTTTTACTGCACCACACTGATTGTGGCGACCTCGTGGGCTCGATTGTCTGCAAGCAGCTGTGGTTGTCAGACCTGTCAAATCTAGTGCTTGGGCCACATCCCTAGACATCATCTGGAAGTCAAACGAGTCTCTTTGCCTGTGTAGTGATATCAAGATGACCATCAATGCTCAGTCACAGATAGGAACCTATCCTATTCCCCAGCAAGAAGATCTCCTTATGAAACTGGCTGATGGGGAGTATTTTTCCAAGATCAACCTCGCTGATGCATACCTCCAACAGCCCTTAGATAAAGCATCTCGGAACATTGTCATTCTTAACATGCCGTTTGGGTGGAATATGTACAAGTGACTCGCCTTTGCCATTTCCTCAGCCCCTGCAATATTCCAGCAATTTCTGGAACAGCTGATGTGGCATATTCTGGCTTGTCTCAATTACTTGGATGACCTATTGTCACAGGATCCTCTCACCAAGTGCATTTGGCAAACCTTTGTACCCTGCTCATGACCCTGCAGGAAGCAGGCCTGTGTTGTTGTTTGAAGAAGTGCAGATTTTTTCAGCCAGGAGTGGAGTACTTGGGGCACTGGCTCTCCAAAGAGAGTATCTGGTCTCCCAATCAGAACTTCGCCACAATCACTTCTTTACCTCACCTGACAAACTTACCCTAAATTACAAGCGTTTTTGGGCAAGCTTAACTATTATGCTAAATTCTTACCCAGGCAGCCCACATTGCACAATCTCTCAGCAGTGCATAAAAATGGGGTCCCTTCTACCTCAACCCCTTCCGGCAACCAGACTTCTGTCAAATTTAAAACTATGCTGACATTCACACCCTGCCTCATGCCCTTTTCTCCTGACCACCCATTGGTAGCGGCCACCCATGCATCCGCATATGGTATTGGAGAAGTCTTGGCACACAGGAATAGGGATGGTTCCAAACAGCCTATTGCAAATGCATTCAAGACCTTGACCCCAGCACAGTGCAACTATTCACAGACCGAAAAGAAGGCCTTGGCAATAGTGTTCACAGTCAAGATATTTCATGTATACCTTTTCAGAACACAGTGCTCTCTAATTCCAATTCACAAGCCATTGTTGGCATTACTCAGGGCGCATATGCCTTCAGTGCTGGGTATTGTTCTTCAGTGCCTACAATCGTACTATCCAGTACAAGCTGAGAGCCCAGCATTTTAATGCTGATTCATTTTTCCTTCTACTGGTTGGCCCAGACCCAGAGTTTGACCAACAGGAGGTGCTCTGCTTCTACATTGATGCTGAGAGTCAACATATGTTGGATGGTTTTCCCCTTATGTCCAAGTGACAGGCCCTTCACTATGCAACCCATGGCTGACTCCATTATCTCATTCATCGTTTGACGACAGAGCTCCACCCTTGGAAATGACTTTCTCACGGCCAGTCAGTTGTGGCTGGCATTAATCTTTTCGATACTGAGAAGGATGCACACCGAGTGGTTATATTGGTGGAATTGCATCATCGGGTATTGAGTTTGCTCCACCAGGGTCATTGGGGCATGTCCCGCATGAAGATGCTGACATGCATGCGTACTGTCCCAGGATCAATGGCGACATCCAAAAGGTGGTCTGTAGTTGTGCAGCATGAGCCCACCACCAGTCGGCACCCTTTCTGTTCTTTACCCCCTGGCAGCCTCCTCGGGACTGCATCCATCTCAATTTTGCAGCCCATTCTTGGGTTCTATGTGGTTGCTCATTGTGGGTGCTCACTTGAAGTACCCCTATGTCATATGCATGGCATCCGCCACGGCTGAGGCCACCCTTACAGCCTTAGCCCAAGTTTTGGCCATTGAAGGGTGGCCTCGCACATTAGTCTCTGACAATGGCCCACAGTTCACAGCCTCTGCCTTCAAGGGCTTCTGCACCGCCTATGGAATCAAACACATCTGTAGTCCTTTGTTCCATCCTTCCTCTAATGGTGATGCTGAACATCTGGTCTGGACTTTTAATCAGCAGAGGAAGAAGGGTATTGAATCCTCCGTGCCACTATGGCTGCCCTTATTTTGTTTTTGAGCACTTATTGCACCACACCAATTAACAATCATAGCCCTGCGAAGCTTCTCCATGGTCACCAGTCTACGACCTTGCTTCATCTGCTGTCACTATCACTGTCAGAACCTCACTCCTGTCCCTCCAGATGTTACATCACTGGCACGGCAGTACGGGCATACTCCTATGGGACTGCTGAGGTTTGGAAACCAGCAATAGTAGTGTCCATCCACAAGTGACAAGTTACGTCATCAGCTCGAGCGCCATCGCCACAACCAGCTTAGGCCAAGGACACAAGCATCCTCTCTGCTCCCCCTTTCACTGTCCTCTGGTGCCAATGCGGCATGATGACCAGAACCGCAAGCAGCTACTGCAGATGTCCCATTGTTGCCCCAGCCCTCCCCTCTGTCTCCCTGTGGATCAGTGGTTCCCCCTGGATCGCCCATCTCCAGTAATGTTCTGATGGACCCCGCCAACACAGTCCGGGACATTTCTGCCTGTATGCACCCATTCTGGGGTGAGGGATCTGGTATCAGGCCACACTGAAGTTGGATGCCCGCTGAAACAAATGGCTCTCGATGGTTGTGTCAGTGCAGTGCTACACTTGTCTAGTAAGTGTGCCACCGTGTCACCACCCCGGCCAATAATGTCCCTCATGGCTGCCATAAATACTGCCACACCTTGACTGCTCAGTCAGTCATGTACTTTGTCTGATATTATTCACTTTCTAACTCCACTGTCATTCACTGTGGGCAGCACATCGCCTGCACCATGCCTGCCACCCTCCCTATGCGGTCTGTGGCTACTCTGTCAATGCCCAGGCCACACACCAGCAACACAGCTAAGCCTCTCAATGATCCTGTAGTGTCTTCTCTTGCAGTGGGATGTCTTGTACATGCTGCTAAACTGTATTGGACTACTTATGTTTATGCTGTCATGCTGTCACATAATAAATAGCTGATGGTTCCTCATGACCATGTCATATTGTGTTCGGAGTTATAACACTACCCTCTCCTTGCCTTGTGCATCCTTCCCTACCCTTCCCACCTCCATGTGTCCACCCACCAGCTATCAGTAATCAACAGTCTTGCCACAGTCACGAGTGTGCACATTTAGGTGGCTTTGTGTGTGAATGTATGTACTTGTACAAGAAAAAGAGTAAGAGCAAGAGCTCAAAAGCTATAATAAATACTGTGCGTGTTTGTCTCATCTAGTACAGGGTTCATTTCTATCAGAATTTGGGAGATTTTATTGTACAATTTAACTTTGAAGATGAACAGCCTACCTGACACCATACCAAAGTAACATAAGGGAGGAAAGGTGTGTTCACCATCCGTCTGCAAATCATGTATACCATTCTCTGTGTGTTCTCGTATTTTAACTGTCTGTGTATTGTATTCTTTAAGATGAAATTTCAGGACCAGACCAAAACTTGACCAAACAAGCATGGGAAACAGCCTAAACCCACAATCAGGCTGACCAGTGTTCCAGTACACAGTCATTAATCCACCGCACAGATTCAGTCCATGTCTGGCTCACCACACACTCACAAATAGTGTGCTGCACAGTATGCTAAATGAGCAGGTCATGGCTCCCTCTAGAAGTACTGGAGATATTCCTTGATGTAACATACGTCCCATCATTGAGTCCTTTCTTCTTGTCAGCGTTTTCCACATATGCTCTTCCTTGCCATCCACCTAACTTTTAGAATCCTTCTGTAACACCACATCTCAAACGCTTAGATTATATTCCTTTCTGGTTTTACCACAGTACATGATTAGTTTCCATATAATGCATATATTTTCACATATTTCTTCCTCAAATTAAGGAGGTGGAGGAGCGGACATGTGTGGTGGGTGGAATGGGGGGGGGAGGGGGTGCAGGTGAAGGTGTATGTGCACGGATGGACAAAAACATAATTAAGTATAGCTCCAGACAGCAAGCTCTCTTTCACAGTTTGCTGGAAAAATAAACATGAATCTTTCAGTCTTCTTCTGTCAACACATATAACAGTTCAGCTTCCAGACACATAACAATAGTTCACCAAACATGAGTTATCAAAACAATTCCTGGAGTTTATCCACAGAACCTACAAGCAATTATTTGTTTAAAAGGAATATAAGGGTTTATCATTCCATCACAGAGAAGGTCATTGGGGGACAGAGCACAAGCTTATATGATGGAAGGAAATTAGTTTCTCCTATCAAATGGAACATTTCTGCAATTGTACTCTTGGATATGATACTAAAAATTCTTGCATATTGATAATCTGTCATCTTCGTAGAATCATTGGGCAGCCAGTTCCAGATGAACTCAGAATGGAGGCTGAAATGCCAGGTAAAAAGATGCATGGGGACAATGGATGTAGATGTCTACATTTTTATCAACAGCCCATAGCTCTAAAAATATTTCAGTCAGGCCTAGAGAGAATTCTGACTTGTCCACAATTCCAGTATTACAGGAAAGAGCCTCATGAAAATTCTAATGCTCACATACTCTAAAAGAAGAAGAAGAAGCAAGATTGAGGTTTAAAGTCCTGTCAACAATAATGTAATTAGAGACAGAACACATACTCGGAATGCAGAATGATCGGGAAGGAAACTGGCAGGGCCTTTTCAATGAAACCATCCTGGCATTAAGAGATTTGGGGAAATCACTAGAAAAGCTAAATATGGATAGCCGGACAGAGATTTGAATCATTGTCCTCCAAAACAAGTGTCCAATAAGTTAATACATGACAGATATACTCGGTATGAGTAAACACTTGAAACTGCCACATTGTTAGATCAGCTAATCATGTTGTGAGAATAAGTTACTGATCCATAGAATTCGACTTTTGTTCTTTGAAAGTGTTGTTTGTTCATTGTATGATATGTTCATTTTTGTCAAACTGTGCTCCTGTAGTTTTGTTAAATAAAAGTTATCATCATCATACGTGGGTGCTCATTTTATCAATACCCCTAAATAAGAGTAGTGAAATAAAAGAACCCTTTTGTTTTTACATTCCTATTTTGAAAATTCTGTAATTCCCATGGTATCTAATAAGTGATTTTGGTAATTCATTAAATCTCATAAAATTTATTATTCCATTTGGTTACTAGTAGGTCATGCTAGTCCAATTTATGTTCACAATATTTTGCTTGTACAAATGAAGCCATAATTAAGAAAATTTAGGTTAACATTGTGTTACCTTTCAGTATTTTATATAATATGATGTATATTCAATGTAAAAGTCTTTTCTATTGCAATTGCCAGTTTCAGCATGAAATAAGCAAGGTTTTGTGGATAGTTACTCATAAAAATGTTGAACTTTTAATTGCTAATTTAATAAATTTATGGTGTAGTTTTGTTGACTTGATTGTTAATAAACATATAAATAGGAAGAGCGGAAGACTCAAGAATGGCCAGTTGGAGACAGTTTTAAGACGCAACCACTGTCTCGCACGTCTGTGCAATCATGTAATTGTTGTAATACAGTATTGTGACTATGTAGCCTGTTATGTGGAGTAGGCTCCCACTAAGAAGAAATGGTGCAGCTTGTCATAAATAAACCACTATAAAAGCGACTTAGTACCTGGATTATTTCATGGAATTCAAATAACTTGATCCAGTTAGCAGATGAAATGGACTGAGAAAACGACTACTTCAGCAGCAGCAGCAGCAGCAGCAGGAGGAGGAGGAAGCAGATTACTCCAAGTTACACCAAACTAAGATACATATAAGAAATCAACTGAACTATATAAGTGTCACTGCAGAACTAATTACTAAAGTGTAATGTTTTGGAAACTATTCTAGCAGTAAACATTTGCATTTGTCTCAAAGTAATTCTTTGAGTGGTGGGGGCCAATGTGATCAGTAAGAAACACCCCCATGATCACACGTTTCTTGAGGCCTATGGAATACAAAAATAACAACAAATTTTTGAGGTTTTTTGTTTAAATCAAATAATCTCTTTTCGATGTTGAAAATTTGCGCTCCAGGAAAATTTCACTGTCTTCCCCACGTAACGTAACAATAGTAGTTTCGTTACAGTGGTTTCACATCAGACAAGTATTTTCCATGCTCCGCATAATAATACAACATTGTCATGAGACACAGGCATAAACTATTACGCAACATTGGCAGTGAGATCCAGCATCTCCACCAAGAGATTGAGTTTCTGGAACTTTCCTCATTTGTACAGCAATCAATGAGTGCAATGCCATGAGTAAATATGACCTTGGACCAAGTTCAATGATCCATACCATGTACAACCACTACACAAAGAAGGGACACATCAAAACAGACGTAACAAAGTTAACTGTTCTGGTGCTCTCATCCCCAATGCGGCCACACATACAAACTTCAGTATCTACACAGGCATGACAAACCACTTCACTACACCATAGGTGCAGATACTTTATGGCCTGACAGTGGCTTGATAATAGCTGGGGAACAGAACCCCATGAGAGGGTTGGTTGGTTGGTTGGTTGGCTGGTTGTTTGGTTTAGAAGGGGGGAAGGGAGGAGGGAGCAAACTGCAAGGTCATCAGTCCCTTGTTCCCAGTAGAACAATTATCAATTACCCAAGGGAAAGAAGAAAACAAAGATGACGTATGGCACAATAACAGGAGAAAGGAAGAACCAGAAAAATGACAGATGGATAACAAACACTCTAATGGACAAAACCACAGAGACACACAAGAAACAGGGAGAAGAGATTAAAAACAAGAAAGCAGATTACCATGGCTGGCTGACCATGAGAATAAAAAAGGAGAAGTCAGCCACTCTGTGACACATTAAAACCTCCACCCTAAAAGCCATAGGGTGGAGGACAAAGAGGAACAAAGGACATGTGCTCCAACTCAGATCAAATGATAAAACCCACATTCATGAATAAAATGTAAAACTAAAGCTGCTGTTGAGGCATTGTCGCCCAACACCAAAGGAAGGGTGCTGGGAAAGTTAAAAGTCCACCACAGAGCAGCTAAAAGTGGAGCAAGTCCAGCGAGAGGTGGATGACTGTCATTTGGGAGCCACAGCGACACTGAGGTGGGTCCTTATGACGGAGGAGGAGGTAACCATTTGTGAGCCATGTATGGTCAATGCAGAGCCGACAAAGGACAACTGATTCTCTGCAAGAAGCCCACAGGGAAGAATTCCATACATTTGCAGTGTCCTTAATGACACACAGTTTGTTGTGCATACTGTTATGCCACTCCGTCTCCCAAAGCCAAAAAACCTTGCGGCGAAAGACAGAACGCAGGTCAGTTTCAGAGATGCCCATCTCCAGGAGCAGTTTACATGTAGCCTTTTTTGGCCAGCCCATCAACAAGTTTGTTGCCCAGGATTCTGACGTGTCCTGGGGTCCACACAAACACCACTGAACAACTGGACCGTTCCAGGGCAAAGATGGACTCCTGGATGATCGCTACCAAGGGATGGCAAGGGTAGTACTGGTCAATAGCCCATAAGCTGCTCAGGGAGTCAGAACAGAGAAGAAACGACTCACCAGAACAGGAACGGATGTACTGAAGTGCATGAGATACGGCCACAAGCTCTGCAGTGAATACACTGCAGCCAGCAGGCAAGGAATGCTGTTCAATATGGCCTCTGTGGACAGTGGACATACGCAAAGCAAACATTACCATCAGCCACCAAGCCATCGGTATAAACAACTTCAGAGCCCCAGAACACGTCAAGAATCAAGAGGAAGTGACAGTGGAGAGCAGCGGGGTTAACAGAGTCCTTAGGGCCATGCAAAAGGTCCTGACATAGCTTCAGCCGAGGTGTACACTATGGAGGTGTATGTGAGTGGACCTCAAGGAGCGATGGTAAAGGGGAGGATGCCAGTTTGGAGAGAAGGGATCGGACGCGAACCGCAATCGTGAGCCATGACCTGGGCCGCCGATGCAGGAGATGAACTGCCGTGGGTGGGAAAAGGAGATGGTAATTCGGATACTCAGGAGATCTACGAATGTGTGCAACATAACTGGCGAGCAGTTGTGCAGGTCAGATCCGCAATGGAGGGACTCCAGCCTCCACCAGGACACTGGTCACTGGACTGGTTCTAAAAGCTCCAGTCACTAGGCGAACGCCACAGTGGTGCACTGGGTCGAGTAAATGCAACACTGAGGGTGCCACCAAACCATAAACCAGACTCCCATAATCAAGGCAGGATTGAACAAGGGCTCTGTAGAGCTGCAGCAGCATAGAGTGATCTGCACCTCAGTTGGTGTTGCTCGGGCAGCAGAGAGCATTGAGGTGTTGCCAGCACTTTTGCTTAAGCTGACAAAGATGAGGTAGCCAAGTCAATAGGGCATCGAAAACCAGTCCTAAGAATCAATATATCTCCACTACAGTGAGTGGATCATCATTAAGATAAAATTCAGGTTCCGGATGAACAGCACGATGCCAACAGAAGTGCACGACACACGACTTAGCAGCTGAAATCTGTGCCTTGCAAATGGCTCCCTGTAGGCACCGCTCAGCAACACCAGTACTGGAGGAGCAATACGAAATGCAGAAGTCATCCGCATACAGAGAAGGGGAGTCCAACGGCCCTACAGCTGCTGCTAGGCCATTAATGGCCACTAAGAATAGAGATACACTCAATACAGAACCCTGTGGAATGCCATTCTCCTGAATACAGGGGGAACCATGGGAGGCACCAACTTGGACACAGAAAGTATGAAGCAACAGGAAGTTTTGAATAAAAATCGGGTGCGGGCCCCGAAGACCCCACTCATACAATGTGGCAAGAATATGATGTCGCCAGCTTGTGTCATATGCTTTATGTAAGTCAAAAAAGACGGCAACCAGGTGTTTAGCACTGGAATGATGGTGCTCTCTCACCATTGCTATGGAAGACGCAATGTGCAAGGGTGCTGAGGGGCTCCCACTCTGTAAATGGGGAATTACGGAGTTCACTGTGGTAAGTAGTGAACAAGAGGACTTTCCTTTCCATCTGCCATTTGAGGGTGCAAAAGGCTGGCGGTAGTTGGTAGAGAGCACGCCATTGATGGTAATGCCAGGGACACCTCTTGGGGGCTGGTGCCTAAAAAGATGTCTGATCTTCGTCCAGACTTGGGAAGGTGACACATGGCACCCAACGGTCGACACATACCTCTCCCAACACTCCTGTTTCCATCGTTTTATAAGCAAGCGAACCCGGGCAAGGAGCCACTTAAAGGCTATTAGGTGCTCTGGGGAAGGATGCCGCTTATATCGCTGTAGTGCTCACCAATGCTCTTTAATTGCCTCAATGACTGCCGGCAACGACCAAGGGACTGTCTTTCACCGGGGGCACTCTAGAGAACAAGGGATCATGTTTTCCACCGCATTAATTATCGTCGTAGTGATCTGCTCAATCACAACATTGATGGACCACATGGCGGAGATTCAACAGTGACAGCAGAGGTGAAGGCTACCCAGTCTGCTTTGTTTAAAGCCCATCTTCTGGGTAGGCGTTCGTGGGCATGATGCTGGGGGAGTGACAGGAAGATGGGGAAGCGGTCACTACCACACAGGTCGTCATGTGCTCTCCAGTGGATAGAAGGGAGAAGTCCTGGGCTGCAAATTGATGAATCAATGGCCAAGTATCTGCCATGACCCACACTGAAATGTGTGGCGGCCGCAGTATTTAAGAGACAGAGGTCGAGCTGGGACAGTAAATTTTTGACCTCTCTGCCAAGGCCAGTAAGCGTGGTGCTACCCCACAAGGAGTTATGGGCATTAAAATCTCCCAAAAGTAGGAAAGGTTTAGGGAGTTGATCAATCAATGCAGCCAATACGTTCAAGGGTACTCCACCATCTGGAGGGAGATATACGTTGCAGACAGTTATTTCCTGCGTCATCTGTATCCTGACAGCCACAGCTTCAAGAGGAGTTTGAAGGGGCACTGGTTCACTGCATACAGAGTTCAGGACGTCAACGCAAACTCCACCTCACACTATTATATTTGCTATGGTCCTTGTAATATCTCCTGTAGCCGCAAAGTGCAGGGGCCCATATTGCTGGGAACCAGGGTTCCTGGAGGACAATAAAGAAAGCAGGTGTAAAGCTTAACAGGTGCCATAGCTCAGCCAGGTGGTGGAAAAAACCACCGCATTTCCACTGGAGGATGACGTGATTGTGAGATCGGGTAGGCATGAAACACTCAATGAGGCAGTCTACACCACAGGGTCACCTGCTGCCACTGACTTATTTCTTGAACAGGCTATATCCATTGTGTCTGAGGGTCTGACGAGATCTATGTCCTCGGCGGATGCCAGAATCTTCACCTCATCCTCAGACGCAGAGCTTGTAGGCAGTGGTGGTGTGGGTGCCACAGCAATTCCCTTGGTCTTGGGGGTTTTCTTTCTGGATTTCTCTCTCTGATCCTTGGGTTTCTCTGGCTGCGAGGGCTTAACTGGTTCAGTCTCTGGGACTGAGGGTGATTGTGAAGCTGCTTTTGGGCACTTCAGTCACTGGCAGGTGTCATCTTTCCCACTAGCAGAAACCTGGGAAGGGAGGGACCCAAAGGACCCCTTCCTTGCGAGAGGAGCTGAAGAAGACTTACGCTTCTCTGGCTGAGAAGTGGGGACTGAAATCCCTGATGGTTGGGGGACAGTGCTCCCGAGGTAGGTGGTGCGGGAGCAACAGGGAAGGAAGTGCCCCCCACCATCAAGGGAGCAGGTGTAGTCTCCGGCTCTGAGAGCCAACTGGAACTCGTGGAACTGATGGGCTACAACTGTTCTCATAGCGGCGGCATAAGAGGAGGTCATAGCCATAGGATGTAGGTGCTCAAATTTCCTCTTGGCCTCAGTGTAGGTCAGTCAGACTAGGGTCTCGTATCCCACGATTTTCCTTTCTTGCTGTAAAATCCTGCGGTCTGGTGAGTAAGGGGAATGATGCTCTCCGCACTTGACACAGATGGGAGGTGGGGCACACTGAGTATTGGGATGGGATGGACGTCCACAATCTCGATGTGATGCTGGAAGTACAGTGGTAAGACATATGGCTGAACTTCCAGCACTTAAAGCACCACATTGGGGGAGCGATATATGGCTTGACATCAAAGCGGTAGACCATCACCTAGACCTTCTCGGGCAATGAGTCACCCTCTAAGGCCAAAATGAAGGCACCGATGGAAACCTGGTTATCCCTCGGACCCCAATGGATGTGCCAGAGTAAATGAACTCCTCGTTGCTCTAAGTTGGTGTGCAGCTCGTCATCAGACTGCAAACGAAGGTCCCTGTGGAATATAATACCCTGGAGCATATTTAAGCTCTTATGAGGCGTGATGGTAACGGAAACATCCCCCAGCTTGTCACAAGCAAGTAATACCTGTGACCGGGCAGAGGATGCCGTTTTTATCAAGACTGATCCTGATTCCATTTTGGACAAGCCCTCCACCCCCCTCGTCCCAAACTAGTCCCCTAAATGCTCTACAAAAAACAGGCTTCATTGAGACAAAGGAGTCCCCACCAGCTCTCATACACACGAGGTACAAGGGCGAATTAGGTTCGCTGCCATCCTTAGCCTGACGTTCTTCACATTGTGTGTCCAGGGAGGGGAACGATTTAGAATCATATTTCTTTGCATTGTACTGAGACTTGGAATGCTTAGAGACTGCTGGTGTTTGATCACCAGCAAGTCGTGACGTGGTACGCTTCATCACGCATCATCCGCTCTGATGCCACCCACTCCGACCAGAGGCCCTCCCCACGGGCACCACCCAACCACAGCAGAGGCCATCTGTCAGGATGGCCATTGCTGGGAGTCCCGATGCTCCAGGGTGACGGCCATCTACTCCTTGGTATACATGGGGAGTTAACAGCGAAGGCACCAGCAGAGCAATCCCTGTGGAGTCTGGGGGCTACAACCAACAGGGTACATGGTGGCCCCACCATAATGGACTGGCTACCATGCTGGATATGATTTGCAAAGAATTCCATGGTCATCATTAGCGCAGAAAACGACACTGCATAGTGGGTGGAGGAAAACGCACCCAGGAAGACATCCTCACTCAAGAGATGGAGGATAAGCGGGACTGCAATGCCAAGACAAGAAAGTGGGCTGAACATCCCAATGCACAATGGATACGATGCAACATGAAAGGCGCCCTTCCCCAATTGGCTTGTTCTTCGGGAAAATTTTGAAAAAATGAAGGCCAAACCCTACAGGGGACCATCACATAAAGGCCAAAAGGTGTGAGACTCCTTTTAGTCACCTATTATGACAGGCAGGAATACTACGGGCCTATTCTAACCCCCAGGCCCACAGGGGGGTCCATGAGAGAGAAATGAGTCAGTCTACAGGAAGCAGTCATTATGAACCCGTGTAAAGATGAGCATGACAAGAACTCAGTGCATGGCTGGTGCAGACAGCTAAGTACTCAGCACAACACACGGCACAATATGCTAGTTGCAGCCCGCAGTAGTCAAACTCTGAATAAGCACTAGCCCTACAGACATAGGTAAACACCTCCGCGATGGGTCTGCCCATACTACGTGTCACCTGTGCCACCCATGGCAGGTTTATGCACTATTACACTGTGATAACTATGCCAGCTCTTCTACCTCCATTGTACCCCATCCACAACACCCTAATCATGCCAATACTGCAACTCAGCCTTTAGTTTGTCTTGCATGGTAAAGGGAATGGGGTGGGACTGACAAAATTTGGGTATTGCCAATGGCTTAAGAGAAACATGCATCAAAATTTTCTGCTCAGCCCAAGATATTCCCAAACCACTGGCTTTATATCCACAGAAAGCAGTCCGCATCTTGAAAAAGAATGGACTGAGACAACAAATGCACTTTGTCTATCACCTGCAAGTAAAAATGAGAAAATGCGTCAAGCCGCTAGATATTTTGCATCAATGGTGAATTGATGACTAGCAGGGTAAATTGCCATCCCACATTATTATAAAGCATGGAGATGGAGAACAGCCCCCACAAAGGAAAGCACCGTTTACTATAAGACACAACCAGACAGAGCAGACATTGGAACTCCAGGCACCCCAAGAGCTTGAACATATCTAAGTTAATTAGGTTGGCCATTGCTCCCATATCTGCCTGAAATTTGACCAACCACCCATCCACTACCAACATCAGCACAATTTGCCAGGGCAACATGTGCAGGGCATCGGAGAGAGCCCCATAATCCAATGAAAACACTGGAGCATTTGATGACTGACTCATGGCTCATCAATGATCACAAACAATTGTCAAATTAACTACCTGCTGGCATACCCTACATGTCGCCATCATGTGTGAACAGGTACAGTGAATGTGCACTAAATGAAATTGGAGTATGAACACTGGCTCGTCCAATGAGCTGAAGAAAAACAATACTGAGGACCCACAAAATGCCAGTGGTGGGAATTACGATGCTATGAGCAGCACTAATTCACTGACATAGGCACAGGCAAGGATGGGCAGCAAGATCATGCCAATGCACTGGAATCATCTAACAGCATGAGCATATGACAACTAGACACGAGGTGAGACTGCCCAGGCTATCCTGTGGGGCACCAGGAACTGTTCATCATGCACACCCACACACCCAATTGAGCCACTTGCCAATTATTAGAAAGGATGTCCATCGTCACTATAATAAGCTCATGTGACTCTGCAATTTGGGCAACGCCAGCCAAGGAAGGGTTGGAAAAGGTCAGTGCCCTAGTCTGAACCTTGTAATCAGGATCCAAATTGACAGTCACATCCTGAATTAGTAAATATGTATAAGAGATAGCACTTTTGGGACACTCAAAATGGCCCTTGCATGAGAGGCCCTGCAGATCAGCAATCCAGGCCACATACAACTGCCCAGGGTGCTTGTGGTGCTGGTTAAACTGCAGCCACACTACCACGACATGGGTTCGATATCCAAAATACTGCATAAGTAACCAACAAAGCTCATCATGGGGAAGGTTCTCGGGCTCATTAGAGACTTCAAATATTGGTCAACTTCTTATAAACCTGCACTGCTGGACAACAAGAAGCCAGTCTTGTCAACTGGATTGATGATACACATTACCTGATAGTACAGCAAGTGCCTGTGCAGTTAATTCTCCCACCTTCTTCTTGACTCATCAAAAGCAACAAACAGAATCAGGGTTGGTGCAGAAAACATAACAGTGAGGCAAGGATGTGAGCCAAGTCTGCATTCCCAGTTATCAGCACTTGTAGCTGCTGCTGCTGCTGCGTCTGTACGCACAAATGTTTTTGCCTGCATTGCAGAATTGCAGGGTCCATGGAGACTGAAGTGAACCCTAGGAAAAGGGGAAAAGTATACGGGTATCAGCCACATAAGAATTTCTTTTTTTGTCACTTTAGAATCTGCACAGGTATGACAACACTGCTTCACTACACGGTTGGTGTGAATACTTCATAATTTGATGGTGACTCAATAATAGTCGGAGAACAGAACCCTGGGAGAGGGAAACAAATTCACTGTGCAAGTCAGTGTGTGGAAACCAGAGTCTGCAAGCTTGTATGGACAAGCCCAGAAAGAACTCAGCACGTGGCTGGCATGGATAGCGAAGTACTCAGTACAACACATGGCTCAATATACTAGATGTGGTCAAACTGAGTAAGCACTGGTCCACCCAGCCTACTACCACCCGCAGGTAAACACCTCCACCAGCAGGTCTGCCCATAGTACATGTTGCGTTCAACCCTCCATGACACGTTTCTGCACTATCTCACTACATTACCCACACCAGCTTGTCTGCCTCCATTGTGAAATCCACTGGTGAGGTCACAAAAGAAACTAAGAACTTTTCACTATTATTTTCCTTCCACACCACAATTTCAATTGTGAACTCATTTGTTTATGCCCACACAACTTGAAATACAGTTCAAAATTATGCAGAACACTTTTACACATCAGCAAATAATGGAAGATCATGAGCAGTTTACACTGGCAATCAGTAACCTATATCAGAAAGCAATCACTTTAGTTTTGGACATTATGTTGCAACCATCTCACCAACGAGCCTACCTTACTCTCAAAATGGCTTTAGTTACCTGAGGCATTACCTGATGAAAAGCTTAAACAAGTGCTGATCATGAAAAACATGGTGACAAAAATCCATCAGAATTTTGGTGACAGATACATACTATGTTTGGCAACAACAGCTGCCTCCACAAGTGCAGTCACCTGCAATAGTGCATGACAGACAATCTTTACATACAGTACTGGAAGTTCTCGATAGGGTACATGAAATGCTAGATTTGACTGCCCTAGTGGCAGTAACATCAGCAACTACCACAGTTCCAGCTGAATATAACTGACAAAAGCTAACCTCACCCAAAGACACAATGCCTAACTGCACCACCACTTCATACCGACACTTGGAGAGCACAGCCAAAGTACTCCAAAATTTAAGTGTCAGGGTTGACACAAAGGCCAAGATGTTTTTAGAATTACAGTTACATTTGGCCCCAAACAAGAGGTCACATTTATGATGTTGTTCTATTCCTCAGTCTAAATATTGCAGCCAAGTCCAAGCTAGCTCTGCTAACAGTGGCTGGTATCACAGATGTTTTGGGTCTCAAGTTGTGAGGTGCACAGTGCCACGTGACTAGCTAAACAGCAAGGGCAACCTAGAATAGGTTCAAAAATGGCTCTGAGCATTATGGGACTTAACATCTAAGGTCATCAGTCCCCTAGAACTTAGAACTACTTAAATCTAACTAACCTATGGACATCACACACATCCATGCCAGAGGCAGGATTCGAACCTGCGACTGTAGCAGTCGCGCGGTTCCAGACTGAAGCGCCTTTAACCTGGAATAGGCATGACAGATTATACACCTACAAACAGTCCTGACAACAAAAAGAATGTTG
Organism: Schistocerca serialis cubense; assembly: GCF_023864345.2. Taxonomy (NCBI): domain Eukaryota; kingdom Metazoa; phylum Arthropoda; class Insecta; order Orthoptera; family Acrididae; genus Schistocerca; species Schistocerca serialis. Next base: position 827,307,860 of record NC_064638.1, read on the forward strand.
ACTCGCAACCACACACAGACAACAGTGCAGTGGCAAATATGTTATTTATAGCGTACAGCACTTGCTGAAAGGACTGTCACTACAAACTTTGGTGTCGAATACAGTGTCATGGCACATACATATTTCTGATGAAATTTCTGGTTTGGGTTTTTTAATCAGCACTGACCCAGAGGTCAGAATGCTCCCTGCCTGGCCCACAGCCATGGTAATGTATGATAAATCTCTACATTTAATGGCTGTACACAACTCTATTACCCTCACTCATGGCAGCAAGAACTTGATGATGATATAGGTTTCACTGGCTATTTTGGGTAGATGTTTGTGACTGCAGACGTCAATCGGCACATGACAGCTGCTGCTTTCCTTCCAAATTTCGCACTTATGGTGAATTTTACGACTGCTTGTTTAATATACAGGATTGATGATGCAAAGCAATGGGAACTCAGGACTGTTCTGTGGGTGGCATGGTAAGAACAGACAACACTATAAATACACAGCTCTTCCACAACAGTAACATTGTGCACACTGTGGAGTTTTTGTTGGTGTCACAGAGGTTTATGAAACAGGGTGGCATTAAGCACAATACCGTGCACTATATATGCACAATGCCAGGTTCATCTGTTTCATAAAGTGTCCATAGGATCGCACCATAATGCCTAACAAAAACTAAAGCAATATTTGAGGAAATGCTTCAATTAGGAGTTATATGTCATTCAGACAATCTGAGAACATCTCTTTTACACCTGGTTCACAAGAAGGATGGCTCATGGCTTCCCGGTGGCAATTACCGAAGGTTGAATAGTGGAAATGTCCGGCAGAGGTAAACCATACCTAATATTCAAGAATTCACATATGCTTTGGATAATCAAGGTTTTCACACTCCTGGACTGCCGCAAGGCTTAAAATCAAATTCAGATAGCACCTTTTGATGTACCTTTTTGAATTCTTGTTTATGCCATTCAGACTCAAAAATGCAGCTCAAACTTGGAAACATTTCATTGATGAAGTTTTGCAGGATTGGAATTTTATTTGGCATATTTAGACGATATCTTGGTATTCTCTCCTGACACTCATTTACATGGAGATATGTTTATGAAGTATGACAGAGACTATATAATTATGGAATTGTATTAAATGAAGACAACTGCATCACTGGCAAAAGTAACCTTCCTTGACCACAGGGTAACATCTGATGGTACTTGTCATTAACTGGAAAGTTGTTTATTTCATGAGACCTGCTGAAGCCAACTGATTACCAATAATTAAGGTTTTTCTGGGCATTGTGAATTTTTATTGCCATCACTTTCCAGTGACAGTACCTCTAACAAATGCACTTTCTAATCACAATACCAAGGGCAAATGAATACTCAAATGGACTCCGTAAATGGACATGGCTTTCTGTGATCTACACATGAATATTGCAGAAGCAGTGCTACTTGCCCACTCTGTACCATGTAGCCACTGGCTATTGTTGTGGACGCCAGCCAAAATGCACTTGATGCTGCTATTCACTGTAAAGTCAGCAACTACTGACAGCCATAAATTGTTCCCTCCCCCAAACAAGTTTCACCTAGTACAAATGATAGAAACCTGTTTATGATATAAGAGACTATGAGACATTTTTGCCCTCAAATTCTAGCCTGGCCATTGAGGAGCTATACATACAGCAAACCAATCACACCAGCCTTTCAAAACACCAGTAGTAGGTGCTACCCTCAACAATTCAGGCACACTGAATTGAGTTCTATTTACCACACTTACCATGGACATAACAGCATATTAAAGGTACAGACACATAGTCACAGACTGCTTTTCTTGTATTTCCAGTGTGGTTAACATCTTGAACTACAATGATGTTGTCCAGCTGAATCAACAGATTAACAGCAACTCCATGGGATTGAGTCTCAAGCAAAACAAGGTGTCAGGTAGCATTTCCAAAATAAGGTGGGGTATCTGACAACGGAAGCCATGGATATACATTTCACTGCAGTTTCACAAAGTGACATTCGACAGCATCCACAACCTGACACATCCATCAGCAAATGCCACAACTAAGTTATTAACCATTTCACTACTACGGGCATATACGTATGTCCAGCAGGTAGAACGCCTAGATAGCTAAGGGTGTACACGTACACGTGAATGGAAGAATGTCCAGACGTCTACAGACCTTCATTTACACCAGACAAGTAGAGAGACCTGATGGCTAAGGGCAGGAGCACGTAAACAAACACAACATAATGGTGACTCACTTTTGTCCGCATTTCAACATACCTGCCAGTGCTGTCATTATTTCATATTAAGATAGCGCTACAGCTTTTACCTGCTTCTGGGGCCTTTTCCGCTTATCAGTTGTGCATTGGGGTAGTTCTTTTTCCACGTTTGGTGAGACTATGTTTGCCTATATTGTCTTTGAGATGCTGGAATGTAATTTATCAGACAAGGAAATCATGGAAATCCTCAAGAACAGTAGTGACTAAGATGGTAGGGATACTTTGAACCTTTCTTTGGACTAAGATTTGGGTGTGTTTGGATATACTGCTGATTCTTCAGCACCACAAGAAACTTTTTCAGAAGTCAAAAGTACAATCAAGTGAAATTTGTGACAGGACTGAGAACTTTTTGGTGGGGAGGACACGCATGTTATCTTACATGGGGAGTCATCGTCAGATGTAAAAGTAACTTCGAATGAGCCCCATGGAAGTGTGTTAGGAACCTTACTATTCATGTTGTTTGTTAATGACCTTGCAGACAATATTAATAGTAAACTCAGGCTTTTTGCAGATGATGCAGCTATCTACAACAAAGTACTACCTGAGAGAAGTTGCATAAATATTCAGTCAGATCTTGATAAGATTTTAACATTGGCAACTTGCTCTAAATGTTCAGAAATGTAGATTTTGTACTTCATAATATGAAAAATCATAGTACCTATGTAAACACAGTAGGAATCAGCTAACTCATGCAAATACCTGGGTGTAACACTACATAGGGATATGAAATGGAACGATCACATAGTTTTAGTCATGGGTAAAGCAGGTGGTAGACTTCAGTTTATTGGTAGAATACTGGGAAAGTGGAACCAGTCAACAAAAGAGATTGCTTACAAATCACTTGTGCAACCCATCCTACAATATTGCTGAAGTGTGTGGGACCTGTACCATATAGGACTAATAGGTGATATTGAATGTATACAGAGAAGGGCAGCATGAGTGGTCACACCATGAATCGTTTTTTTATCCTTGGGAAATTGTCATTGAGATACTGGTGAAACTGAACTCACAGACTCTTGAAGACAGACATGAACTATCCTGAGAAAGGCTGTTAACAAAGTTTCAAGAACCGGCTCTAAATGATTACTCTAGGGATGTACTGCAACCCCCTATGTATCACTCACACAGGGATCGTGAGGATAAGATTAGAATAACTACAGTACACACAGGAGTGTTCAAACAATTGTTCTTCCCATGCTCTGTATGTGAATGGAACAGGAAGAAACCCTAATAACTAGTGCAATGTGACATACCCTCTGCCATGCACCTCACGGTTTGCAGAGTGTAGATGTAGATTCAGTAAGTCATTCAGATTTTTTAAAACTTTTATCATTTGAATTTGTTTCTGCGATTTGTAAAGAGATAAATAATTATTATAGTTTTCTTACCAAACAAATGATGACAGTACCCAGCCACTTAGCACAAAGGAAGCATATGGAGCCAGAAGAATTTTATTGCTTCTTGGCATGTTCCCTGCTTATACCAGAACTAAAACATTATAAGTGAATGAATACTGGTCAAACAAATTTTTCGCTTCAAACATCAATATTTTTACACTTAATGTCCAGGAACAAGTACAAACTGATTCTGTCTTTATTGCACTTTAGTGACAATATTCCTGTGAAAATACAGCTCATTGTAGAGCACACAACAAAATACCTCCATGAGGCCATGGCCCCTTTGAAAACATAGTAGTGGATGAATATCTGCTACTTTTCAAAGGATGGCTGCAATTTAAACAGTATACACCAAAGAAATGTAGACTTTGGTTACTAAAATTTTTGTTCTTTGTGACATACAAGCTAATTATATTATAGACTATATTGTCTACACTGGTGCCACCATGGAAATAGAATCTGGAAATGTTAACTGGGGAAAATAAGGTGACATTGTCATGAGTTTGTTATTGCCATACCTCAACAAAGATCATTCCATTTGTTTAGACAAGTGGTTTTTGAGCCCCAAATTATTCCTATGGTTCTATGACAAATGTACAAATGATAGTGGAACAGTATGCAAAAACAGGAGGTATTTGCCCTTGCTGCATGATGAACTGCAAAAAGGGAAAACGCAGTTTAAGTCCTGCGGAATATTGTTGGCTCTAAAGTGGATGGACAACAAAGAAATCTGAATGCTTTAAATCATAAATTGATCAGAGTTTGTCGAAACTGAGAAGAAGGAACATAAAAGGGGCAAAATAAACTGAAACTGACTTGTGTGGTGAGCTACAATAAGTCAATGTTGATAAACCAGACATGATGTTAAGTTCTGTACAGTGCATTCGAAGGACAATGAAGTGGTACAAGAAGGCCTCCTTCCAGTTCACTGGCTTGTGTGTGCTAAATCCAAAAACAATTTTTGAAATTAAAAAGAAACAGAAAACACCACTGGCAAAATTACAGTTGGAACTAACCTGCCAGCTGCTGGATAAATTTCATGGACAAACATGTAAATTGGGATCCCACAGACAGCAAAGCAAGAAACTCCATTTTGATTGAAAAATATACAAGTACATTATCCATCATTCCTTGGAGAAAGAGGAGATTCCCCTGAAAGGCTGTGTAGTATGTGCTGCCAATTCACAGTGGAAAATGACACACATAAGGTGCAAAAAGTGTGATGTTGCCCTTTGCATGACTCCAAGTTTTGAAAAATATGACACATTAAGGAAATATTAGGTGCTTCCAGTAACGTATGTATCAGGAAAAAGAAAGTAAAAATAAGCAAAATGGGGGAAGAAAACAAAAAACAGGTTTTTAATTCAAAGTCAATGGCAGTCGAAAGCCAGCATAAAAAATAAGGATGGGAAACCATAAAACTAAAGCAGAACATGACAAACAGAAAGAGAAAACAGTGAGCAGGAAGCAGGTAGAATCATATTTTTGAAATTTTATTAGAGAATCAAGCTTAGGCTTTAATTACAAATGAACAAATAGGCTTATTGCAAATTAAGTTATATCAAAATTTTCCTTGTTTAATTTGGCATCAGGCTATACAAGACAATTTGCTTCTGAAGTTCAATTATCATTATTTATTTACAATTAGATTAAGAATTGTTTTTCTAAGTTTTGGGCATCTTTCCTATGATCTGCTCACTTATAAAACTATATATCTTGAAACGTATTTGTCCGATGTTTATGAAATTACATTGAGTTAAAGGCAAAAATACTGGTAGTGTGAATCTCAAGTTACAGAATTTTTCAGTAAGCAGAATAAAGTTTTTATCATTTTTCTAGGATACTATTTCCTCAGTTCATGATAAATGACTAATAAAGCATGAGCTAGTTTTGATGCTCTCTTTCGTGGTTATCAGAAACTGATACCACTAAGACCTTCCAGTTTAATACTGATACTATAAAGTGTATTATCGAATATTGGTTCTATATGTGCTGGAACTTACAATTAGCTGACAGTAGTGTTCCTTGCCATAGGCAGCAGTGGTCATTGGCTGATCAGCCCCCCCCCCCCCCTCCCTTCCCCCCCCCCCCCCCCTGAAAGGTACACAACATGTTCACTCTTGAAGCCAGCCAGGCAGGGAAGACACTCAGCCCTCATAACCGCAAAAGGGTTAACTAACTGTTTCAAATGGCTATCAGTGAAAAAATATGTTCAGATGTAGGCTCATGTGCGTAATCAATGCCAGTGCTGCAAGGTGGGATGCCATGTTCATGCAGATATTGGACACTTACCTGTGTCTCCAGTGAGGTTCAGTCACATATACATCGACATCGTTGGCCTTCTGACCTCTTTAGAAGGTTAAAAGTACCTCCTCATGGCAGTTGACAGATGCACAAGATGGGCAGAAACTATACCAGTGACAGAAATGACTGCTGAGACAACTGTTAAAACATTCATCACAAACTGGTTAGCATGCTTCATCTGTCCTCTTCATATTATAACATACCAGGGCCGGGAATTTGTGTCCAATCTGTTCAACAAATTGTCTAAACTGTATGCTGTCCAACACCAGCAAATTAAAAGTTATCATCCTGCCAGAAACGAATGGTTGAAGGGTGGCATAGATTTTATAGGCTGTCTTCATGTGTCATGAAGAGAAGTGAATGGAAGCACTTCCTCTGGCTCTTTTAGGACTATGGAGGCTTTATAATTCGGACATTGGTTGCTAAAATGGTATATGGAGGCCCATTAATGATAGCAGCGGACTACCTGACACCTGCACCAGTGCAATACCAGGCGGAACTATCACTGCTGGTACAGCAGATTCAGGAGGATGTCGGCCACCTGCTTCGTGCCTCAGCAAACACCCAGGGCATTAGTGGACTGCTCCCATGTCATGCTATGCAGCGATGTAGTTCAGCCCCCATACACTGGGCCTTAACAAGTGTTGGAATGCGGGTATGACATTTTGGAGTTTGCAAAATGGCAAATGTAGCAAAATATCTGTTGAAAGAGTGCTGGCGTGGGTCATACCATTGACTCCTTTGAACAGCATGCTGACGACCAAGGTTACACAATGCCCTGACACACCCATGCAGACCTCCACTACAGGTTCAATCCCCAGCTGCCAAACAATGGCCAAGTGTTCAGCCACTCCTACAACTGCACGAGTGTCAGAATCAATTGACCACAAAAGACCCAGATGACAAGCAAGGTTCAATACATCCCAAGTGCTCCACACTATTATCAGTGGGGGTGGGTATGGGGACAAGAGGAAGGGGAGGGCAGGAGAGGGTGGTGGGTAGTAGGGAGTTGTTTGTTCACTGTATGATAAGTTTATTCTTGTCAAGTTGTGTTCCTATTGATTTGCTAAATAAAAGTTACCATCATTATAAGTGGGTGTTCTTTTCACATGCAATGTGAAATAAATAATTGTTACACCCCCATGAACCATGGACCTTGCCGTTGGTGGGGAGGCTTGCGTGCCTCAATGATACAGATAGCCGTACCGTAGGTGCAGCCACAACGGAGGGGTATCTGTTGAGAGGCCAGACAAACGTGTGGTTCCTGAAGAGGGTCAGCAGCCTTTTCAGTAGTTGCAGGGGCAACAGTCTGGATGATTGACTGATCTGGCCTTGTAACACTAACCAAAATGGCCTTGCTGTTCTGGTACTGCGAACGGCTGAAAGCAAGGGGAAACTACAGCCGTAATTTTTCCCGAGGACATGCAGCTTTCCTGGATGATTAAATGATGATGGCGTCCTCTTGGGTAAAATATTCCGGAGGTAAAATAGTCCCCCATTCGGATCTCCCGGTGGGGACTACTCAACAGGACGTTGTTATCAGGAGAAAGAAAACTGGCGTTCTACGGATCGGAGCGTGGAATGTCAGATCCCTTAATCGGGCAGGTAGGTTAGAAAATTTAAAAAGGGAAATGGATAGGTTAAAGTTAGAAATAGTGGGAATTAGTGAAGTTCGGTGGCAGGAGGAACAAGACTTTTGGTCAAGTTAATACAGGGTTATAAATTTGGAATCAAATAGGGGTAATGCAGGAGTAGGTTTAATAATGAATAAAAAAAATAGGAGTGCAGGTAAGCTACTACAAACAGCATAGTGAACGCATTATTGTGGCCAAGATAAACACGAAGCCCATGCCTACCACAGTAGTACAAGTTTATATGCCAACTAGCTCTGCAGATGATGAAGAAATTAATGAAATGTATGATGAGATAAAAGAAATTATTCAGGTAGTGAAGGGAGACGAAAATTTAATAGTCATGGGTGACTGGAATTCGAGAGTAGGAAAAGGGAGAGAAGGAAACATAGTAGGTGAATATGGCTTGGGGGTAAGAAATGAAAGAGGAAACCGCCTGGTAGAATTTTGCGCAGAGCATAACTTAATCATAGCTAACACTTGGTTTAAGAATCATGAAAGAAGGTTGTATACATGGAAGAACCCTAGAGATACTAGTAGGTATCAGATAGATTATATAATGGTAAGACAGAGATTTAGGAACCAGGTTTTAAACTGTAAGACAGTTCCAGGGGCAGATGTGGACTCTAACCACAATCTATTGGTTATGAACTGTAGATTAAAACTGAAGAAACTGCAAAAAGGTGGGAATTTAAGGAGATGGGACCTGGATAAACAGAAAGAACCAGAGGTTGTACAGAGCTTCAGGGAGAGCATAAGGGAACAACTGACAGGAATGGGGGAAAGAAATACAGTAAAAGAAGAATGGGTAGCTTTGAGGGATGAAATAGTGAAGGCATCAGAGGATCAAATAGGTAAAAAGATGAGGGCTAATAGAAATCCTTGGGTAACAGAAGAAATATTGAATTTAATTGATGAAAGGAGAAAATATAAAAATGCAGTAAATGAAACGGGCAAAAAGGAATACAAACGTCTCAAAAATTAGATCGACAGGAAGTGCAAAATGGCTAAGCAGGGATGGCTAGATGGCAAATGTAATGATGTAGAGGTTTATCTCTCTAGGGGTAAGATAGACACTGCCTGCAGGAAAATTAAAAAGAGACCTTTGGAGAAAGGAGAACCACTTGCATGAATATCAAGAGCTTTGATGGAAACCCAGTTCTAAGCAAAGAAGGGAAAGCAGAAAGGTGGAAGGAGTATATAGAGGGTCTATACAAGGGTGATGTACTGGAGGACAATATTATGGAAACAGAAGAGGATGTAGATGAAGATGAAATGGGAGATATGATATTGCGTGAAGAGTTTGACAGAGCACTGAATGACCTGAGTCAAAACAAGGCCCCCGGAGTAGACAACATTCCTTAGAACTACTGACAGCCATGGGAGAGCCAGTTCTGACAAAACTCTACCATCTGGTGAGCAAGATGTATGAGACAGGCGAAATACCCTCAGACTTCAAGAAGAATATAATAATCCCAATCCAAAAAACAAAAAACAAAAAACAGGTGTTGACAGATGTGAAAATTACCGAACTATCAGTTTAATATGTCACAGCTGCAAAATACTAACGCGAATTCTTTACAGACGAATGGAAAAACTGATAGAAGCTGACCTCGGGGAAGATCAGTTTGGATTCCGTAGAAATGTTGGAACACGTGAGGCAATACTGACCCTACGACTTATCTTAGAAGCTAGATTAAGGAAAGGCAAACCTACGTTTCTAGCATTTGTAGACTTAGAGAAAGCTTTTGACAATGTTGATTGGAATACTCTCTTTCAAATTCTGAAGGTGGCAGGGGTAAAATACAGAGAGCGAAAGACTATTTACAATTTGTACAGAAAGCAGATGGCAGTTACAAGAGTCGAGGGACACGAAAGGGAAGCAGTGGTTGGGAAGGGAGTGAGACAGGGTTGTAGCCCCTCCCCGATGTTATTCAATCTGCATATTGAGCAAGAAATAAAGGAAACAAAAGAAAAGTTCGGAGTAGGTATTAAAATCCATGGAGAAGAAATAAAAACTTTGAGGTTCCCTGATGACATTGTAATTCTGTCAGAGACAGCAAAGGACTTGGAAGAGCAGTTAAACGGAATGGACTGTGTCTTGAAAGGAGGATATAAGATGAACATCAATAAAAGCAAAACGAGGATAATGGAATGTAGTCGAATTAAGTCTGGTGACGCTGAGGGAATTAGATTAGGAAATGAGACACTTAAAGTAGTAAGGGAGTTTTGCTATTTGGGGAGCAAAATAACTGATGATGGTCGAAGTAGAGAGGATATAAACTGTAGACTGGAAATGGCAAGGAAAGCGTTTCTGAAGAATAAAAATTTGTTAACATTGAGTATAGATTTAAATGTCAGGAAGTCGTTTCTGAAAGTATTTGTATGGAGTGTAGCCACGTATGGAAGTGAAACGTGGACGATAAATAGCTTAGAAAAGAAGAGAATAGAAGCTTTCGAAATGTGGTGCTACAGAAGAATGCTGAAGATTAGATGGGTAGATCACATAACTAATGAGGAGGTATTGAATAGAATTGGGGAGACGAGGAGCTTGTGGCACAACTTGACTAGAAGAAGGGATCGGTTGGTAGGACATGTTCTGAGACATCGAGGGATCACCAATTTAGTATTGGAGGGCAGCGTGGAGGGTAAAAATCGTAGAGGGAGACCGAGAGATGAATACACTAAGCAGATTCAGAAGGATGTAGGCTGCAGTAGGTACTGGGAGATAAAGAAGCTTCCACAGGACAGAGTAGCATGGAGAGCTGCACCAAACCAGTCTCAGGACTGAAGAACACAGCAACAACAACCATAATAAAGCTAAAGTGGGAAATGGAACTGTGTTTCAATAAATCCTTGGCTCTGGCACCAGACATGAAAAAAAAAAAAAAAAAAAAAAAAAATTTCACCTCTGTGTCAGTTCACTTGGTCTGGATATTCTGACAAGCCTTAGACCAATAATTATCCATGTTTCTTATTAATTTCTATAGAGCCATTGTAAATAACTTATCAATCAAAACCAGTTTTGACATAGAAGATTTTGCACGAGTATTTGACTGCATTTAACTTTATTGTTAAAATGAATTCTACTTTATTTTGGCACAACAATTATTGATGCATGTATAATACTGTAGACCTATCTCTCCAGAGATTGAAATAGGCATGTCTGACTGAATGAGCATACTTCTACATAATAAATCAGAATCTGATCCTGTGGCTAGTGTTTTTCTGGCTCTCCTACTTTGCAATGAGAGTTGATGGTACAGATTACACTACGACAATAAATTTTAATTGATGGGAAACTAACCATAAGAATGTTTCACTGAAACTGTGTGTGGTGCACCATGAAGTGAGAAAATCATTACTGTAAAATGTCTAAGAGATAGTAGCTTATTTGGAAAATTGCTGACTGGAGTGCTTATTTGCAATTCTCCAATAGTGATGCAAAAAGTCAAATTTTTTAGTTAGCGTTCAACAGTATTCAACTGAAGGAGTCTCTTAATGAATTGAAAATAATCACAATGAATGTCTGAGCAAAGAACAAAGCCAAGAATTAATTATTTTGTCTTCATCCTCTTCACCCCTGGGTCGGTCTCTCAAATGTGAAATTGTTTAAGCATTCCCAGATATGACAGGAAGGGAAATCCTATATTGGTCAAAATTGATTCACAAAGTGACCACATGACCTATTTTTATTGCCTTCATCAGAGTGTATAGTTATACAGGTGCCACTATTAATAACTATTTTCTGCAGAATTCCAGCAACACCATCTGATTTAAAATGTGAGAGCTACAGCAGCAGAATTGTCTGTCTAAATAAAATTCTTTGGTTAAAAGTAATACATCGAACATGTTTCCAGAAGATAAATTTGAAGTTATTAGAATGCTTCTGTAAATTTACAAGGTTCATCACACAAAACAATCAAATATTTAAAAAAAAAAAATTTTCCAAATGCAAAATGAATTACTTTATCTCAGGATCCTCTTCAGGTGAACTTTCTCCTTCCAGTGCTGCATATCCTCTGTCTTTTTTTGAGTCTTTCTTATCTTTCCTTTTACCAATCAGTAAGTCTTTTTTTGAAGGGCGCTCGTGTGCTTCATCGCTGACTGAAATGTAAAAAGAGGTACAATATTTTTCAACCTGTATCTACCAAATTAAATTCCTCTTAATAAGAATCAAGAACCATTTCGTAAGTTGTCCTAACACAAAGATGGATAAATCAGTACAGATTCAGAGCACTTGATACCCTTGGGTAACAAACGATCCCCAAAGGCAGGAGAATCAGAAATGGTCAACAGTGATGGGTATAGTGAGAACTGTTGTATTAAAGACACATACATACATACGTTCATTTATTGTATTCCATAGATCCCATCAGGCAAGACAAACTTCAAGGCTGTGGAATGAGTCAAGGCATACATTAACAAAAGGCAAGCTATATACCGTATCAACAATAAACTGTCACTACACTACTTCATGCTATTCATGATTACGTCAGCTAAATTTAATTAAGTAAATTAGATTGAAAATTGCCATTTTGAAACAAGCTACTGCACGCTCAGTTACACTAAATTCTTGCTAGTAACACTTATCCTGAGTCCTACATACAGTACTTGACTACTTGTCAAGCAGTTATAGAATGAACACTTCTAATTGTCATGTAGCTGACAGAAATTTTCAGTCCTTGAATCTAAATATTCAGATGATTTGTAGAAAGAGTAGCAAATGAGATATGCTTTAACTTTAATAGTGATCAGTAGGAATTCCCAATTGATTGCTTTATATTAGATAGAAGAGTGTTGAATACTGAAAATTAGTTTTGCATTTCATTTTGTGATTCTGTAAATCACAGTTCAACTCAAGCTCATTTTTACTGACAGCAACAAAACTATTAAAGAATAAATATGTTGGGGAGTATGTATTTAAGATTTCCAAGATCCTTAGACAATTTTCTTACTGTTCACTGAATAAACAGTTTATTTACTTTAGGTGCACTGCCCCCGAAGATAATTCCATGAAACAAGAGGGAGAAAAATTATGAAAAATAAGCCAATACCTCTGTCTTCAGGTCAACACAATGATATAAGCTTCTTAGGGCAAAACACACTGAACTGAGCTTCTTGATTCCTTTATCTCTGTGTTGACTCAATTTTTAGCTTGTTATCTAACTAGATCACAAGGACAACATTATGAAAAGGAGAGACTGCTACTCATTGTATGGCAGAGATGTTGAGTTGCAGACATGTGCAATAAAAAGACTACTAAACACATAAGCTTTCAGCCAGAAGGCCTTTTCCCAAAATAGGCAACACACACACACACACACACACACACACACACACACACACACATTCATGCAAATGCAGCTCACACACACAACCACTGTCTCTCTGTCTCTGGCTGCCGGGGCCAGACTTAAACAGTGGCCATGTGCATGTGAGCTGCATTTGTGTGTGTGTGTGTGTGTGTGTGTGTGTGTTTTGTCCATTTCAGAAGAAGGCCTTCAGGTGGAAAGCTTATATGTGTAATATTATTTTTGTTATGCCTGTCTTTGACTGAACATCTCCGCTATATGGTGAGTAGCAATCTATCCTTTTTATAATATTGTCGCAGAAGAAGCTGAGCTGCACCGTGGTGTAGTGCTTATGAAGCTAAAATGTTGCATGGAGGGTCGAGAGTTCAAAACTCATTTGGACTGTACAATTTTAATTTCTATATTCGGTTCGAGTACATTCTAGAAGTGTCCACAAATGTCAAGAACCATTTTAGTGTGATGTTCTGTAGCCATATATATACACTATATGCGTTCTGGCTGGAGGCAGTGTGCTCTGCACTCTTGTATGTGTAAGTGCTGAATAAACCTTCGTTAAGTGAAGTTAGGGTTCGTCACTCATCTAATTACACCTTCTTCTACATGAAGTTATTCTGGTGGAGGTGCCGGGTATTGGAACTTGTGATAGCACACATTATTGATCACACAGTGGCTCCCATAAGGCCACGACAGAGCCGCTGTTTATGTGGCGAGAAACCTGAGTTTGAGCCATATTCAACAGATTGCAATCTATCGGAGTCAGAAGAAGAAGAGGACGTTACAATGACAGCAACTGTATGCCACCACATGAGACATCCTTCCGGGTTCTCTGGTGACGATGGCCAAGATCCAAACAAGTGGCTGAAGGTATATGAGCATATAGCCAAATTTAACAAATGGGATGACACCGTGTGTTTGGCTAAGAATCTTTTCTACTTGGAGGGCACTACCAAGCAATGGTATGAGAACAACGAGGAGAAGTTCAAAAGATGGGAAGTATTCCAGGCACAACTGCGCAAGTATTTTGGTGACACATGATAGAAGAAGTGCAAGGCTGAAGATAAATTTAAGTGCAAGGCACAGTGTCCAAGAGACATAACAGCATCCCACATTCAAGACATCTTGGAGCTGTGTAAAATAGTGGATCCTAGAAAGGAGGAAGAAGGTAAGGTTGCACATCTCATGAAGGGTGTTGCTGAGGATATGTATCAAGCCCTACTCCTGTAGGAGGATTCAACAGCAGACAACTTCATAAAATGGTGCCAGTATATCGGGACAATGAATCAAAAAACAATTACACGAAAGAAGTTTGAACGGCTTCCAAATGTTGTACCGACGTCTGTGATGGAGGAAGCAACTGATTTCACAAGTGTTCTCCATAAGATAGCGAGAGAGGAAGTTCAGAAGGCATTTGGATTGCACAGCAAGCAAAAAAACCGAGACACTTCAAGAGGTCATAAGGGAGGAAGTGGAGCAGACATTGAACCCGACCTCTCACCCTTCATTTCCCTTTAAAACAGTGAAAAAGTCAAGACCCAAGCGGAGTTACGTTCCTACAATGTCGTATGAGGAACCTGTTTGGGCACCAAGGAAGAATGGCATCTGGAGATCCCAGGATAACCAACCAGTATGTTTCCACTGTGGACAACTGGGACATTTGGTGTGCTATTGTTGAGAAAGATGGCGGATATTTGATGACGTCCGCACCAGAATACAGCAGACCGATCTTAGTCACCGTCAACTCCGGTATGACGAGAACAAAGTAAAAGCATATGGACTATCAGACCAATTGTGTGACTGGATTGAAGAGTTCCTAGATAACAGAACACAGCATGTCATTCTCAATGGAGAGAAGTCTTCTGAAGTAAGAGTGATTTCAGGTGTGCCGCAGGGGAGTGTTGTAGGACCATTGCTATTCACAATATACATAAATGACCTTGTGGATGACATCGGAAGTTCACTGAGGCTTTTTGCGGATGATGCTGTGGTATATCAAGTGGTTGTAACAATGGAAAATTGTACTGAAATGCAGGAGGATCTGCAGCGAATTGACGCATGGTGCAGGGAATGGCAATTGAATCTCAATGTAGACAAGTGTAATGTGCTGTGAATACAAAGAAAGAAAGATCCCTTATCATTTAGCTACAATATAGCAGGTCAGCAACTGGAGGCAGTTAATTCCATAAATTATCTGGGAGTACGCATTAGGAGTGATTTAAAATGGAATGATCATATAAAGTTGATTGTCCGTAAAGCAGATGCCAGACTGAGATTCATTGGAAGAATACTACGGAAATGCAATCCGAAAACAAAGGAAGTAGGTTACAGTACGCTTGTTCACTCACTGCTTGGATACTACTCAGCAGTGTGGGATCCGTACCAGATAGGGTTGATAGAAGAGATAGAGAAGATCCAATGGAGAACAGCGCGCTTCGTTACAGGATCATTTAGTATCGTGAAAGTGTTATGGAGATGATAGATCTCCAGTGGAAGACTCTGCAGGAGAGACGCTCAGTAGCTCGGTATGGGCTTTTGTTGAAGTTCCGAGAACATACCTTCACCGAGGAGTCAAGCCGTATATTGCTCCCTCCTACGTATATCTCGCGAAGAGACCATGAGGATAAAATCAGAGAACATACCTTCACCGAGGAGTCAAGCCGTATATTGCTCCCTCCTACGTATATCTCGCGAAGAGACCATGAGGATAAAATCAGAGAGATTAGAGCCCACACAGAGGCATACCAATAATCCTTCTTTCCACAAGCAATACGAGACTGGAATAGAAGGGAGAGCCGATAGAGGTACTCAAGGTACCCTCCGCCACACACCGTCAGGTGGCCTGCGGAGTATGGAAGTAGATGTAGATGAACAAGAAGATGTGGGTGCAAGACGACGTAGGTAACCATCGCCGCAAGCTTGCTGCTGGAGAGGACACTCCCCAACATGCGGATCTAGGTCTCCATTGCCTTTTAGAAGCTCCAACTGATTACCTAGCCACTGCAACTTGGAAAACTGAAGGGTGCGACCATCCTTGGAGGTGAGGCCGCCGAAGAGAAAAATCCTCCGCCATCGGTCACTACAAAAATGATAGGAAATTATGTCGATATCCTCATGGATGGCCGACCAGCCCAAGCTCTTGTGGACTCTGGAGCATCATATTCAGTCATTTCAGAGAAGTACCATTGTCAGTTGCAGAAAACCGTATTCGTCAATAATAAAACATCTCTGCTGAAGGTGGCTAGTGGGAAATATGTAAAACCTACACGAAGATGTACCATTCATGTGGGTATAAGTGGCCATACACAGCCCTTAGAATTCATTATCTTACAAGAGTGTAGTTATGACGTCATTCTCGGATGGAACCTTTTGAAAGCTTCTCAGGCAATTATAGATTGTGGTCGCTTGAAGATTATGCTAGACGAGATGAGATACTGTGGACAGGAAAATGCCCATCCGAGTGTGCGGAGACTATGTGTGCTGGATGAAGTGATCATTCCTGGCAGTCAGCACTACAAAGGTAACTGTCACTTGTCATGCCATGCATCAACCCATGGATCTTGTAGTGGACTATAAGAGAAGCATACCACTGAAGACTGACTTGGTCATCTGAGCCTCTGTCATCTCATTTAAGAACAGATTCGGTGAATTGTGGAGAACCGCAGATCCTTCCAAGACAAGTGTGCATAGCAAACACTGAGCCATTAATTGAAGAACAGCCGAGTGTCATAGAAACCTCTCATGCCGAGTATGTGGGCAAAATTAGCACTGCCACTATGAGACAAGATCTTGTAGATCAACCATCACCAGATTTCACTAAGGAACGACAGAAGAAGGTACTTGCCATTCTTCAAGAGTTCTCTGAATGCTTCAATCCACAGGTGAAGAGTAAATTAGACAAACTGATGGTGAAGCACCGGATTAGCACTGGAGACCATCAACCAATAAGCCAGAGAGCATGCCGTGAGTCAGCAACATAACGTCGAATAATTTGCGACAAAGTAGAGAAAATGATGAAGAACTACATCATTCAGCCTTCGCAGAGCCCATTGTCATCACCAGTGGTCCTCGTCAGGAAGAAGGATGGCAGTTGGCACTTTTGTGTTGATTACAGGAAGCTCAATAAGATAACTAAAAAGGATGTTTACACTCTTCCATGAATTGACGATACACTAGATTGTCTGAAGGGGGCTAAGTTTTTCTCAACCTTGGACATGTACTCAGGATACTGGCAAATCAAAGTAGATAAGGCTGATCTTGAAACTTCCTAGCAGATTAAAACTGTGTGCAGGACCGAGACTCGAACTCGGGACCTTTGCCTTCGCAGGAGAGCTTCTGTAAAGTTTGGAAGGTAGGAGACGAGGTATTGGCAGAAGTAAAGCTGTGAGGACGGGGCATGAGTCGTGCTTGGGTAGCTCAGGTGGAAGAGCACTTGCCCGCGAAAGGCAAAGGTCCCAAGTTCGAGTCTCGGTCTGGCACACAGTTTTAATCTGCCAGGAAGTTTCATATCAGCGCACACTCCACTGCAGAGTGAAAATCTCATTCTGGAAGGCTGATCTTGAGAAAACTGCATTCATAACCCCTGAGGGCCTGTATGAGTTTAAGGTGATGCTGTTTGGTATGTGTAATGCACCAGCAACTTTTGAATGGATGATGGATAATCTTCTAAGGTACCTGAAGTGGACACTGTGTCTTTGTTACTTAGATGACTTTATAGTGTTCTCAGAAACATCTGAAGAACATATAAAAAGACTGAGGGCCATTCTTAAGTGTCTCCAACAAGGTGGACTGAAACTTAATCCAGGAAAGTGTCTTTTTGGATCAAAAGAAATCAAAATACTTGGACACCTTGTGTCAAACGAAAGTGTGCAGCCAGACCCAGAAAAGGGGAGATCTATAATGGAATTTCCTATTCCTAAAAGTTTTAGAGATGTGAGAATCTTCCTCAGATTATGTTCTTACTACCGTCGTTTTATCAAAGACTTTTGTAACAAAGCAAGGCCACTCCGAGAGTTATTAAAATCTGATGCTAAATTTTTTTTGGGATGGTGTTCAACAAGATTCTTTCGATATGCTGCAAAAAGCTCTAATGACTGACCCTGTACTTGGTCTGCATGATGAGAGAGCACCTACAGAACTACATAGATGCCAGCGGTTATGGGATCGGTGCTGTTCTGGTGCAAATTTTGAATGGAAAAGAGAAGGTTATAGCCTATGCTTCTAGGACACTAACAAAAGCCGAGAGAAACTACTCAACTACAAAAAGAGAATGTCTTGCTGTGATCTGGACCATCTGCAAATTTCGACAGTATCTCTATGGAAGGCCATTCACAGTTGTTACAGACCATCACTCACTTTGTTGGTTGACGGTTCTAAAGGATCCAACAGGACGACTCACCAGGTGGGCACTACGTCTTCAAGAGTATGACATTACCACATTGTACAAAACTGGAAGAAACCACCAAGATGCCGACTGTCTCTCAAGAAACCCTGAGCAAGACCATCAAGACTTTGATGAAGATAGTGACTGTCTCACAGCACTCCAGGATCTCTCTGAAGAGCAGAAGGAAGACACCAAGGTATCTCAAATTATGCTTGCCTTAAATCGGTCAGAGGGTGTGAAAGGACAATTTAAGGTAGTTAATGGATTACTTTGCAAGAAAAACTTTGATCCGTTTGGAAAGAGGTGGCTAGCAGTGATTCCTAAACACATGCGCTCAGATGTTCTACAGAAATTCCATGACATACCTGCGGCCGGACATTTAGGATTTATTAAGACATGCGATAGAATCTGCAAGAGATTTTTCTGGCCAGGTTTATTTAGGAGTGTCCGCCACTATGTGTCACACTGTCAAGAGTGCCAGAGAAGAAAGGCAGTTCTTCAGAAACCACCCGGCCGACTCATACCAATTCCACCAGCCGAAATACCTTTCCAGTGTGTTGGGATTGACCTCCTCGTATGATTTCCAACGTCTGCTAGTAGCAATAGATGGATTATTGTTTGCACTGATTATCTGACACGCTATGCCATTACAAAAGCCGTGAAAACAGCCGAAGCATCCAAGGTAGCCAAATTCATCGTGGAAGACATTGTATTAAAACGCGGTGCCCCAAGGTCATTAATTATGGATCAAGGGAAAGTTTTTCAATTGAATCTTGTGACAGAGATAAACCGTCGGTGCAACATTACTCATCACATGATGAGTGCCAACCATCTGCAAACTAACAGGCTTACTGAGCGCCTTAATAAGACCTTGGCCGACATGCTATCAATGTTCGTCAATGTTGAGCAGAGCAACTGGGATGAGGTGCTACCTTTTGTGAGGCTTGCCTACAACACCGCCAAATAAGACACCACAGGATTTACACCATTTTTTCTGGTGCATGGGCTTGAGGTGACTACGACAATGGACACTGTGTTTCCGTTACATCCTGATGACGTGAACGACGACTACATCGGCCAGGAGTTAACCAGAGCTGAGGAAGCTTGGCAGTTAGCTCGACTCTGCACACTGCAGGCTCAAGAGAACAATCACTGAAGGTATGACGCGAGCCACTGCCCTGTTGTCTACCAGCCTGGTGACCTCGTCTGGATCTTTAGTCCTGTTCGGAAGGTCGGTCTCTCTGAGAAGCTTCTGACACTATGTTGGACCTTATAAGGTAGTAAGACAGTTGTCTGATGTTACTTATGAAGTTGAAGATTTCGACCCTGACACAAGACAATGAAAGATCAGAGATATGGTCCACATCCTTCGAATGAAGCCCTAAAAGAGCCTGCAACCCGGCAACAGGCGGAAAGGTGATGAAGGGCATAGTGGCAAAAGAAGTTCTAATAAGATCACCACCAGGGAGAGAATCAGTCATCAGGAGTCGTCAGAGTATGCAGGACCGATGACTTGTTCCCGAACTAGGAGGACGTAACACCGAGACGCTGTTCTCTTAAGGAGGGAGCAATGTCGCAGAAGAAGCTGAGTAGCACTGTGATGTAGTGGTTATGATGCTATACTGTTGCATAGAGGGTCATGAGTTCAAAACTCACCTGGTCTGTACAATTTTAATTTCTATATTCGATTCGAGTACATTCTAGAAGTATCCACAAACGTCAAGAATCATTGTACTGTAATGTTCTGCAGCCGTATATATACTGTATGTGTTCTGTAGCCGTATAAATACTACAATTCGTTCCGTGCTCTTGTATTTGCATGTGCTGAACAAACCTTCGTTAAGTGGAGTTACTGTTCGTCATTCATCTAATTACACCTTCTTCTATGTGACAGTATTGTCATTATTCCATCCTGGATTTTTCATTGTTAGATCACACGGAATTTCACTCAGTGTGTTTCATTTAGTGCATGATCATTAATATCTACTTCCTGTGCTAACGAGCCACTACTGCTTGTTTGAGATCACATGATATGAATCTTTGAGAGATTAAGATTTAAATTGTTAGCTTTGAGCCAGTTGTATGCCTGTTCAGCTTTCATCTGAGCTATGTTGGCTAAAGTTGAGCTGCTAAATATCACAATACACAATAATATATCTAAAAACGAAGTGTGCGAGTGTATACCCATCCTTTTTTCCCCCCTAAGGTAAGTCTTTCCGCTCCCGCGATTGGAATGACTCCTTACCCTCTCCCTTAAAACCCACATCCTCGTCTTTCCCTCTCCTTCCCTCTTTCCTGATGAGGCAACAGTTTGTTGCAAAAGCTTGAATTTTGTGTGTATGTTTGTGTTTGTTTGTGTGTCTGTCGACCTGCCAGCACTTTCATTTGGTAAGTCACTCATCTTTGTTTTTAGATATATTTTTCCTACGTGGAATGTTTCCCTTTATTATAACAATACACAATAATCTTCTTATGAAAATATGTATGTGTAATCATGTTCTAATTTTTAACTTACACTAATCACTGTACGACGGCATGAAGAGTAATAATCACACTACAAATGGAAGTAACTTAACACAATTTTATTAAATGACAAAATCATTCGTTCATAATGAAAAAATCTTCAGTCCATAATGAAAAAATGCTTTTTGTATAGAATAATAAATCTTTAGCATTACAGTCATATTGTAAGCAATTGAAATACAGTTATTTGTAATGAAAACTTAATTGCACTAAAATTAATTGTTAAAAGGATTTATTTTATAAAATTTAGAATGGAAAAAATTTACAGTTCATAATACAGGTAACTGAAGATATATTTATACTCTCCAATGACCTCCATGTTACATGTGAAATTATTTGTATTAATCTCTTTTCATTGCAGTCTACATCAAACAGTAATTGTAATAAAGCTGAAAGTATGATGCATTGTCAAAAGTCTAAATAAAGGCTGATGACATGTCAAAGCAGTGCAGTTGTTAAACTGAGAGTCAGTTGGTCAGTAGTTGTTATTCAGTTGTTATGAGACAATTGTTGGTTGGTTGGTTGATTTGGGAGAGAGAACCAAACAGCAAGGTCATCTGTCCCATTGGATTAGGGAAGGATGGGTAGGAAGTCAGCTGAGTCCTTTTAAGCGAACCATACCAGCATTTGCCTGAAGCGATTTAGGGAAATAACGGAAAACCTGAATCATGATGGCCAGATTTGGGTTTGAACCGTCATTCTTCTGACTGTGAATCCAGTGTGCTAACCACTGTGCCACCCCGCTCAGTATGACAGTTGTGCTGGAGTTATTTCAGTAAGGCACATGTTTTTTATTAATAAATGAAGAAAACCAAAAAATCATGTGCACTGGATTTTCATCTCAAAAAGAAAAAGAGAGATTTGCTAAAAAAAAATGCAGATTAATCCAAAAAGTAACAAACTTAGGACACCTGCAGTGCACAGGAATGAATTGTAATCAAGATCAGCAATCATTGTCACCATTGAATTCTACAAGAGAAGTACACAAAATACAACTTTAATTTCCTGATATAAAACTTCTGCAACTTGCAACACAACTCGTTTAGTCACTGAGCAAAATGTAATTTACAACGAAAATTTTGAGTGAGAAACAACATGTTAAAGTTGCTTGTGTCATCAAAAATATTACAGCTCGAGATCAATATTTTATAGTCATGAGAAGGTCATTTAAGGAGGTTGAGAACAACATTCTGATTTTAGTTTTGCGTCTGTGACACAGTCTGTCCACGATACTCCTGTGCGTCCAACGGATGCAGTACACATTGCTAGTCTCAGAGGGTGCCACACACAAGCAGTCTCAGTATGGTGACACAAATAGTATGATCAGCCGCCTCATAGATGGTGCACATACAAGGAACTAGTTCAGGCCCCTCATAGATGGCACACATTTAGGAAATACTTTGTGTTCCCACTACAAATTAGCCATTCATCTGTGAATAATTATGTCTGCCACCCGAGAGAATGCTGAAAACCAAACTATTTTACGTAGCTGCCAAACAGTTCAAAGGAATACATTTGTACGCCGAGCACATGATTTAAGTCACTGCATGCCGACACTCAGCCAGTTCCAGGAGTCCTTCAGTTCTACAGTTGTCTCCTAGTTACCAACAGTGCTGACCAGTTCTAGTTGCTGGACAGTTTATGCTGTGTAATTTGCAAAGTGATAGTCAAATTGTTTATCTATTGAGAGACTGAACTTAAACTTTCAAAGTGGCAGTCCACACTGAACTTCAATTAGATTAGTTAGTAATCACCTATGGTGTTACGTTAGCTTAGGTACAAAAGTTTACATCTATGTCATGCCTTCTCTGGAAGCTAAAGATGTCTCTTATTTCAAAAAAAAGATTGTGATTGTTTCTCATATGTTGCCTAGTGATTATGTTTAAGAAATAATGCCCTGTGAAGAGTTTTTAGCTAGTGTACAAGTACGCCACTTCCATTTAGCTAAGGATATTTGTGGCAGGGGGGGTTCACTTCCTGTTACCTTTATGTTGGGTACCTACTTCAGCTGCACACAACAGATGTGCTCTGCTTTCTGTTATGCAAGAGGAATGGCATGAATGCCATAACACTTTAGTTTGCTGTATAGACTTTCATGATAAACACAATCAAGGGTTTTTCAAGATTACAAAATATTCCAACATGGTAATTTTTCTTGCTTAGTTCTGTTAGCACTCCACTGTTGCAGTCCTGTGTTGCTTCTCTGTGAATAATCCTTCACAAAAGTCAAAATGAGAGGCCATTAACAAGTTCTGTTCAGTTAAATGAGTCAGTATTCAACCACAGGCCATTTTTCCATTCACTTTTAAAATAGTTGGAAGAAGTGAAGTATATCCACAATTAAAGGTGATTTGCTTACCTCTTGTTTTATAAATGAGCGTTTCTACAGAATTTTTAAGTCCTTCAGGAAATACATCCTGAGTCACTAACAGTTTAAGGGTTGTCCCTTCAAGTCTGCACAAGATTTTAATATTCTGCTAGAAATATCAACCAGCAAAATTACTACCTATTAGTGAGCTGTTGAATTTGTAGTCTTCTTAGGTATTTTATTTTTGAAACTGTCTATTCATGACGTATGCAGTGTCTGCACAAGTAAACCTAATACATCTGTATTTGGTTGTCTAGTAGTAGGTGCAGTGTTTGCTGCCACTGTGAGGCAATAACCATCGAATTTTGTGATCAACCGTTTGAGACTGTCATCTTTTCTGTCACAGCTATTTTCTGGAAGTTCAATGACATTTGATTCACTATTTTTATTTGTTTCCATTTCTTCTTGTTTAGTTACGTTCCAGACTGTTTTTGCCTTACTCTTGGAGCGTTTTCTTTATTGAGCATAGTACACGAGTTTTGCTTTCTTTAATAACTGATCAGAGGATTTCACAATACTGTTGATAATGAAGTTTCTGTCCTGACTACAACTTGAACTCTGAATTAGAGCTCTCTCTGTCCAACAACGGTATTTTATCCCAAGAGCTATTCACTCAAGAACATCATATTTACAGCATCACTGCATCCATTGAAGAATTTTCAAATTTATGAAGTTCATTGTATAAATACTTGATGTAGAAAGTGTAGTATTTGTAATTTTAAATAAGTGTGCATAGAGATCATGTTCACTTCTATACTTACAAACTGACTTGTCCACTGTCTTAACATAAGCTGCTTTTGTAAATAACATTACCAATAAAACAAAATACAATACCCTCTCTTTGGTTTGGTTTTACTCTTATCTGCTTTAGAGGAAAACAAGTCTCGAAGAGCTCTAAGAATATGTTTAAGAAAGACTTTCATTTTCAATCCACACTATCTGCTTTATAATTTTTTTCCCCAGAGATTTCCCTGTAATTTCTTCCTAAATGCAGTGGTCAAGCCACTGTTTATGATTCAGCAAGGCAATGCCTTTCTTCTATGATGTTATGGTCAGGTAAACCACTGACTTGATTTTTACGGCTAGCTCACTGCAGGTTTTTGAGTATAACAACAACTTGTCAATAGTAGTTGCACTATGTCCGTCAATCTCCAAAGGGAATTTTAGTGTGGAAAATAATCCAAAGCTAAGCATCAAAACTTCTGATGTCCTCAATCAATACTGCTGCTAGAAAATCAAACAAAGACAATGATTCTTGCTTTGGTTGTATGCATTGCTACTTTGTTTAATACTCGCTTCATAAGAAACGAAGAGTACATTGTGGAGGTGATCTAGACTACTACATATTTATATAGGGGAAAATGTTTGGTGAGAGACATTCAGAAGAACACAAGTCTGAGGCAAGCATTCTAAACGTTCAAATTTGGCAGAATAATCACAAGATCTGAAAAGAGAGATTGAGGTATTGAAATCAAATGTGGCAACAATGATTAGAGTGGAGTGGATAGGAAAAAAATATACTCGTATTTGAGCTGTAATTCCATGATACTATTAAATGATGACTGAGGGTTCAAACTAGAAAGCTATTCATGCAAATATGTTAAAATAAGCAGCATAACAACAAAATTCTTATCCTGGAGAATGAGATCCAACTAAAGTATTTGACAAACCCCTGGAAAAGAAACTGGTTACAATTTTCAGGGGGTAATTGGTGATAAGAGGTGAAATAATCAGTGGCTGGTTAACACAGGTGCAGCATTTGCCGGGCTTTCAGGAAGAAATGGTGATGAAGATCTGTTTATAAACTAGTATGGGCAGAAATTTTTCTGTTTTTAAAATAATATTTGTGTAACTCTTACTTCCCACTGCAGATACAGTCTCCTTAGGGGCCAGAGAGAATTTTGGACTTGGAGAAGGTGCCAAATATGAAATTGGCAGTAGTGTTTGTGGTTAACATGTTTGATATGGCCAGAGGTTGAAGCAGATTCAGAAGAAGTAGTTGAGTTTCTGCAGGAGAGAGTAGACATTGTTGCTGTGAGTCCACATTATGAATATATCATCAGTGAATATGAAACAGTCAAGGAGCCTAATGTGCTGGTCAGATAGGCAGAATTTCTTTAAGTGGCATGTAAACAGATTTATATAATTATACCCCTGACAGTTCTGCTGATTTCCTTGTGTCAATTTGGCCTCCAAAAGACCTGTAATTATGAGTTAGAACGTAGTTAGACAAGCATGTTACAGGAAGAAGTTATGGTTTAACATTCCATCAGTGTTCATGTCATTATGGTCAGAGCACTCAAGTCGGCAAAAGAATTGGTTGTGTTCTTTACAAAGGGATCATCTAGGCATGCTACATATTAGGAATGAGGTGGTGGGGTTAGTGCCAGGATTTTCTGAGAGAAGTAGTGATCCATGGCAACATGACAATGGTAATGGTGAATGCTGTTGTACAACATCTATGGAGATGCAAGTGAGGAGATTATGGCAATGGTGCTCTCCGAGAGATGGTACAGGAAGTTATTAATATCTCATATATAGGAAGGGATGTTGAAGAGAAATTGAGAGAGACAAAGATAGTTATTTTTTCTCTGAGCACATTGTAACCAATCTTTAACCGGAAGATCGAAAGAGCTCGGTCTGTGGAGCTTTGGGTGCAAGTAAAATGTGGCTGAAAGGGCAGCTGTCAGGAGGAGGAAGGACGATTGATTTCCAGTCTGTGAATATCTGCTTGATCCACAACTGTGATGCTAAAATAATTGGAAAGGGAGTGGATGAAGGATCTAGGAGCTAAGTGGGGGATCAGGAATTCCTATTTACTTACCAGTGGGTGGCTGAGTGGGAGAAAGTTGTGAGGATGTAGATTATTAATGTCAAATTAATAATCTAGATAGACTGGCTATTGCCTCTGGGTTTGTGACTTGTGAATATAGAAAACTAACACTATTCAAACTTTTGTTTCAGAGTCTCCACAATGCACATTCAGTAACAGGTATTCCACAATTGATAACCAGCTGTAGCAGACAACAAATAGCTTAGCTATAATCACTGACCACTATGAGCAGAGGGGGACCTCCTAAAATAACCAAGGAACAGAATAGATGGAGTTCCTGACTAATATGCATCTGCGTCATTTCTCAAATGGGGTTTCTGGGTAGTTTAGAGGATCACATCTCCGTATACGAAAGTCTCAGTGAATGAAGGGAACTTCTTGTTATTTACTTAGAATCAAGTGTATTATTTTGCTGTGTGAGAAATACACTGAAGAGCTAGTGCCTAATACCAATGTCTCACCATCTGTCAGCCTCTCACTCTCATGCGGGGATGCTGAGTCAGTTTTTCCAACAGACAGATTTGGAATACACAGAAATACACACATCAAAAAAAGTTTTTTATCACCTCGGTTCCGAGAGTTCTGGAAAGTGTACAGAAAATTGGAAAAAGAGATCAACATAAACATCATTTCTGCTCTTTTTATTGCTCATGAAAACCACACATTGCATGTTGTACCACGACATAGTGAGACCTTCAGAGGTAGTGGTCCAGATTGCTGTACACACCAGTACCTCTAATACCCAGTAGCATGTCCTCTTGCACTGATGGAAATGGAAATGAAGTCCCATGCTTCTTGACAGAATGCAGAGGAACGACACAGGAGACCCACACCGCCGTACTAGGCAAGGTCCAAATCGAGGTGGTTTGCCGTTGCCTTCCTCCAACCGTTATGTGGATCAATAATGATGATGAAGATGACACCCAGTCATCTCAGTGCAGGTGAAAATTCCTGTCCCTGCCTGGAATCGAACCTGGGACCCATGCTGGGGAATGAGAACTTACCACGAGATCACGAGCTGCGGACTTCTTGCACTGATGCATGCATGTATTCGTTGGGGCATACTATCCACAAGTCCATGAAGGCACTATTTGTCCAGATTGTCCTCCTCCTCAATGGCGATTTGGCAAAGATCCCTCAGAGTGGTTGGTGGGTCACATTATCCATAAACAGTCCTTTTGAATCTATCCCAGGCATTCTCTGTAGGGTTCATGTCTGGAAAACATGCTCGCCACTCTAGTTGAAAGATGTCATTATCCTGAAGGAAGTCATTCACAAGATGTGCACGATGAGGGCACGAATTGTTGTTCATGAAGACAAATGCCACACCAATATGCTGCCAATATGGTCGCACTATCAGTCGGAGGATGACATTCACGTATCGTACAGCCATATCGTCAGCCTCATATAATGCCACCCCAAAAGACCAGGGAACCTCCACCTTGCTGCACTCACTGTACAACGTGTCTAAGGCATTTAGCCTGACCAGGTTGCCTCCAAACATGTCTCCTAAGACTGTCTGGTTGAAGGCAAATACAACACTCATCGGTGAAGAGAATGTGATGCCAATCCTGAGCGCTCCATTCGGCATGTTGTTGGGCCCATCTGTACTGCACTGCATGGTTTCGTGGTTGCAAAGATAGACCTCGCCACGGATGTTGGGAGTGAAGTTGCGCATCATGCGCCTACTTTGCACAATTTGAGTCGTAACACAACGTCCTGTGGCTGCACGAAAAGTATTATTCAACATGGTGGCATTCCTGTCAGGGTTCCTCTGAGCCATAATCCATAGGTAGCAGTCATCCACTGCAGTAGTAGCCCTTGGGTGGCCTGAGCGAGGCATACTGTCGACAGTTCCTGTCTCTCTGTGGCCATGTCTGAACAACATCAGTTTGGTTCTCTCCAAGACACCTGAACACTTCCCTTGTTGAGAGCCCTTCCTGGCACAAAGTAACAATGCGGACACAATCGAACTGCGGTATTGACCATCTAGACATGGAAGAACTACATGACAACACGAGACATGTACCTTCTTTCTGGTGGAATGGCTAGAACTGATCGGCTGTGAGACCCCTTCCATCTAATAAGCGCTGCTCGTGCATCGTTGTTTACACTTTTGGGCTGATTTAGTGACATCTCTGAACAGTCAAAGGAACTGTGTCTGTGATAGAATATCCACAGTCAACATCTATCTTCAGAAGTTCTGGGAACCAGGGTGATGCAAAACTTTTTTTGATGTGTGTATAACAGATCTGTGGTAGCATGGGCATGGTCTTAGTCATCTGGAAGTGTGTGTGTAGTACGTACAGTGGAAAGCGTAGAGTGACTAAATTACTTTTTAAGTTGTTAAGCCAACTTGTTCGAAGTAAGTACAAACATAAGATGATTTATTGACAACAGCACTCCACATCTTTGACACACTGGTGACCCTTCACGATGTAAGAGAAAGCCATGTGCCAGTGTGTAATGCTCCACTCTGAGCCTTAAGTGCTACTTCTTCAGCTCAGCATGGTCAGAAGGAGGTGGGGCACAGCCACACTGACAGTTTTACTGATCACAGCTTACAGCTCCCAGTACCAGACACTGAGCTTCCCACCAAATGAAGTATTTTGTGTCATGTATGTGGTAATAGCCTGCAGAGGGACTGAACAGCAAGCAAGAGGTGAAAGGGAGAAAGCCTCCTTGGTAGCCATATGAGCAGTTCATTTCCCCAGATCCCTATGTGACCTGAAACCCAGCAGAAAATTATTTCCTTTTCCTATCTTTGCAAGAAAATGCGAGGGTCCTGGACACATTGCAGCACCCTGTCCAGTGAGGGCAATAGCAGAAAGGGCACTTAGGGAACCAGAGCATATGAGAAATTTCCTGCCATGATGCAGTTTCGTCTTCTCCACTGCTCTCAGGGTATCAATTAATTCCACATAAAAAATAATCTGGGGTGCAATACTTCCTTTACCAGTTCACATCAAAAAGTAACCTGAGCCTATGTAGCAGCCGAGGGTGATCCCTACCCCACCCCTGGCTTTAGACCCTAATGCCCTCTCCCTGCAATAATTCAAGAGTATCCCTTGCAACGATATCATATGAGGTAGGATACATTTGCCATGGCTGACTATCATATGGAACTCAATAATTCTGAGAGAATATTGTCTACACTAGGTACTTGGTTTCAATTTACGTCATTCAAATTTCAGTCAAATTCTTCTCACAATATCATATTCCTCATCTCATCTTCATTTACCTCTTTTAACCTTTTTATAATATTGACTTGAAGTTCATGTCTCTTCTGTATATTTCTTGTACATTTCATCTTTCCTCTTTTCTTAGTACTCGCTTGCCACCAGAGCTATTTATATTCAGACAACTGTTTCTTGTTTCTCCATAAGCTTCTTTAATTTTCCTATAGGCAGTAACTATCTTTCTCATAATCATTCACACTTCTAAAGCTTTGCCTTTTTGCTCTACCCACTTCTAGTTTGCCATTTTGCACTTTTTGTTCATCTCAGTTGACATCAATATTCCCTCTTGCCTGTATCACTTGCTACACTTTTATATTTTTTTCCTTTCTTCAATTACATTCAATACCTTTGGAGTTATCCAAGGGCTTCTACTAGGTCTTGTCTTTTAACTATTGATTCTCTGCTGCCTTCACTACTTCATCTCTCAAAGTCGTCTGTTCATGTTCTATTGTACAACTTTCCCCGTTTCAGACAACTATTCCCCAATGCCCTCTTTGAAGTTCTAAACAACCACTGGTTCTTTCAGTTTATCTATGGTCGCGCCTCTTTAATTTCCAACCCATCTGAAGTCCATAGCCAATAAATTATGAGCAGAGTCCACACCTACCCTTGAAAATGTTTTGCAGTTTTCAGTCTAGTACTGGCCCATGTAACAAGTTGTGGCAAAATTACATAACTAACATTTTGGTGTCTGCAGGTCCTAGTCACATAAAAAAATGCCATTTCATGATTCTTTAGCCAAGTGTTAGCAGAGATAAGCTGTGCTTTGTGCAAAATCCTACTAGATGACTTCCCATTTCATTCCTTTACCCCAGCCCATGTTCTCCTATTAGCCTACTATTTTCCTCTTCTACATAAAATTACAGGCCTGTGTATCTTATTTAACTTGATTTATGGAGCATTTGGGCTTAAGTGAACTTATGGTGTACCAAGCTCTTTCACTGTATGCTACTGCTGGCAATTTATTTCTCTTGGTCATAGCCATTCAGGTGATAGCATACGGTAGCCAATGAGAAAATCTGAATCTAATGATTTGTTTTGGCAGAATATGTGAACTGATCTGTGTTTGATATGGAGAGTGGGAAGAAAACTAGATATGTTGTCAGACCCACCTGTAGCATAACCCAATGCCTAGATTAGGTTAGAGTGTGACAATTTGCTTGCGAGTTGGTGAAGCCAACAAATCGAATGGAAGGAAACTAGATGAGCTGACAGACTGACCTGTAGCAGTGTCACAGATTGAAGCGTAGCATATCATGACATATACATTCGTCATTAGGATAACCTACTTGTATCTCTTATTTTCAATTTCACCAAATGTGCCTCCATGTGGTTATTTTCTAACCTAGTCAAACAAAGTTCCAGTTATCTTTATTCACAGACCATAGGAAATTATGAGCGAGTGTTGGCTACTGTCAACCAACTCATGTTTCATCTTCTTCACTTTCCACCATTCATCATAACAGCTGCAGCACGCAACAGAAATGCCCTGGTATACTGTAAGTGTACTTTTACTAGCATATGCATTAATTCTCATTGCCTGCTACAGAAATACTTACAGTCACTTTCATTACTCTTCTTTCCTGATTCAGATGCGTAAAGTCCTGGAAAATCTTTTTCAACATCTGGGCTTTCAAATTCCATTCTTCACTATCTCCTGGGAAGAGAAAAAGACTGAGTTCAGCCAATGCAAAGTAAAAACTTATGTAAAATAAAATCACAAATTTCACTTTAGGCCCATATAGAAAGCACATGGCAATATTCAGTATTGACTATTATCTTCATGTTTCTGTTTCTGAAAATACAATAATACAAGAGAAGCATCTAGTTTTTACTCCAGTTTAAAGACTTTCCAATACAGAATAATAAATATTTTCAAACTTTTAAATAAGGAACGCAGGTTGCAATTTAACAAGTCATTGATTTCCCACTTACCAGAAATAAAATGTAAGCTCAGGTTGAACTGGGGTGGGTCAGGAAATCAGGCATGCCATTCTAAAGGAACCATTCTTGCAAGTGATTAAGGTGTAAGCACTGCCCCTGTTGTCTATTTTGCTTGTATCTTGTTTCTAGATCTCTGATACATCCTAAAAGACTGAACATTTACATCTCCTGATACCCTAATCATGTAGCATGTCATTTAGTAATAACGAAACCTTCATTGTCTTTATCGCTACTTAAGACAGAAGGTGAGGATACATTCTTCAATTGTTTAAACAGGAATATCTAAGGCAGAGTTAACAGTCATAAAGATGGGAAAAAGACAATATTTTATCTCCAGCATTCACAGCACTGCAGCTGCTACTTTGTCAGTATAAACTGACGAACATTTAGTAGGAAAAAGAAACATGAAATGATAAGAAGTACGAGTAGCAGTACAAGTGAAGCAGTTTAATTGATATTAATGTTTTCTTAAGAACAGAATTTAATATTCAAGTCTTAATGTAAATATATTAAAATTTTTAGGGTACTTTTACTCCTGGCAATACTTTATGTACTTGAAATATTCCAAGAGACACAGTTGCTAAAATTCGATATTAAATTGTCTGAAAAGTGTTGAGGGAGATAACGGCTCATATACAATGTTAAACTGCAGTTCCTCTGATCACTGACAAGTAAGACCCTCCTCACACCACCAGAAGAAAGTAAGTATGGTATATATTACTACCAACAGGGCAAAATTTAGTGCAGAATCAAATTTTCTTTTATTCTTTCAAATGTTCCATTAACAGAAGAGACAAATTTTAGAAACCTAACCTGTATACTAGATTAAAAATAAACTCTCTCTATACTGCAACAAACTATTTGTGTTACATCAGGTAAATGTAGTGATGTAATTTAGTAAGAAAACCACGGTTCTTTAAAAAATTAGCTGCTTCCTCAGTTATTTTAAATACAAGCACATTGGTGGATAAGTTAGTTCCCCCATCTCCCTCCCCCAAGAGACATCACCCTACTTGATAACATAACTTCTAGACTTGCCAATAGTCTCAGTTCAGCAAGGAAGGGAGTCCACAAGTTTCTTTGGTATGCCACATCCAACCGAAGCCACTTACTAATGATTAAATCCTGTAGAGCTGCTGGGTTGTGAGGACGTTGACTGGTATGTTTCACCTACAGTTCCACATAGTCCCAAACAAAGTCTATGGGAATTAAGATACATGATCTAACAAGCCAGTCTAGACATGATAAGAATGCCCCAGTGTTTGTCAAACCACAAATATACGTGTGTTTTAACATGGCTGTTAACATCTAAGAAGGCAGGTGTGTCCATAGATACCTCTGACGAAGATGCAGAAGAAGGGGCAATAATTGGTCACCCTGAATGTTATATAAACATCATGGTTCATTTTCATGGTAAGCTGAATGAGAGAGCCCAACCATTGTACACAAAGACACCCCTGAGCCATCAAAGAACCATCTCCACCATCAACTTCCTGCCATGACTTGTGTCAGTAGTGGAGGTGCAAATGTCTGCCTGGTACCAGCTCTGCATCAATCTGCAATGCTCCAAAGTAGCAAGTGCACTCTTTTATGGGGTGAGTAATATTATTTCCAATCAGCTTATTACATAGGCCTATTCTCCTTGTCAGTAAGTCCATCTCATCCTGAGGCCTGTGCGACCTGCTCCTCCCTTCCAGCCTTCCCTTATCCATCCATCCTCTTCTCTCTAGGGAGAGTTTTTTCTACCCCTTCTCTTTTACTCCTCTTCTTTTATTCATCAATTTGCAATCCTCAAAATGTTGCCTTGTGATGGTAAGTACTGATCAATTATTCCATCTGTCTTTAATTTTACATATTAAATGCTTTGCTGCTCCTCTCCTTCTAGCAATGTAGTGCTTCAACTCTCATCTACAGGATAATAAAAGCAAGAATTAAGGGAGCATTTTCTGCAACAGTACTAAAAAATTTCAAATTATTGATTATGAGAAGGATTCGGTGCAACTCACCATAAAGGTGGCACATTAGGTGGCATTCCTTGTGGTACAAGGTGTGTAAATATATGATTAGTATGATTAATTCATCCAAATAATTGAGTTGCAGACAGGCACAGCAAAAAGACTTGACACACACACAGCTTTCAGCCAACACTTTCTTCAGAAAAGAAAGGAAGAAAATACCCCCCCCCCCCCCACACACACACACACATTCAGATGACCAGACACACCTCATACACACACATGAACGCTATCACCTCACACACATATGAACACTGTCACCTGCCACTCTGGCCAGACTACAACTGTGTTTAATGAAACTGCTTTCATTCAACATAATAGCTGCAGTCTGGTCAGATCAGCTGGTGATAGTGGTCATAAGTGCATGAGATGTGCCTGCTCGTTGAATGCGTGTGTATGTTTTCCCTTCTCTTCTGAAGAAAGGTTTTTGGCTGAAAGATCAGTTTGTAACAGTCTTTTTGTTGTGCCTGTCTGTAACTCAAATTATCATCTTTAATGTGGATAGCAATCTATCCTTTTCATAATTGTTGATATTCCAACCTGAACTTCCTTTGTTTAAAATTCCAGATCATTTTGTTACAATAACTGTTTGCCTCATTTCGAAACTTTATCTGTTCAATTGGTGATATTACAATATTGTTAAGCAACAATCAATCTTTTCTGATGCAAAGCTGCTTTTCCCTATTTGTTGATTTGATTTTCAAACATTGTAATGACTATACACATCGGCTGTGGTGACAGTTGTACTGAGGTAGAGAGGAGAGATTCAACCCCATGTCTCTGTAAATCATCAGTTTCTGATATTTTCTACCATTTAAAATTTTTCTCATACCTAAACAACTTTTTAGTTTTTGAAGATTACATACACTGAATATATGTTCATAAGTACACATAAATATGTTTACTGTCCATGCGGGTTTTAAGAGATCAGAATATGGAAGATGTAAGCTCATTTAACTGAATTTTCTTGTTGCACATAGTTTTTATAAACAGTGAAGCGAAAATCTGATGTGAAGTCAGAGTTTTCCAAGCTCACTGCTCATATATTAGAGTGATGATAATATTAACATATTTGCATACACATTTATTAATATCTGCATCAGTACAGTTGTTTCCCATTCTTTCAAATCAGTATTACATACTATCTCTCACAACAATGAAAATAAACAATTTTTGACAATATAATGCAACTGGATAGATAAAATGATCTACTCACCAAGTGGCGGCAGGAGTAGACACATATAAAAAAGGTGCAAACTTTTGGAGGCAGAGGCTGCTTCTTCTGGCCGAAGGGTTGACGGGAAAGGAAGAAGGGTGAAAGAAAAGGACTGGAATGGTTTAAGAAAATGGATACAGTTCATAAAAGTCACCCACAACCCCAGTTCAGAGGAGACTTGCTCGACAGGATGGGAAAGAGAGACCATTATCCATGGGCAGTGACAACTGCTAATTAGATTTATGTTTCACATTTCACTGTAAATATGTGTGACTTTGTATTGTTTGTGTAAGATAATGGAAGAACAATACAAAATGAGTGTGTGACAAAGAGTACACTTGTGGAGGTGAATGAACCACACAAGCAAGACCGCATATCAGTATAAAACATAAGCTTCACTCTGATAAATAGAAAGTGAGAGCTAGTGTAGCAACAAAACTGACAAATTGTTCCAACTTGGAAAGAGTTCTATCAAGAAAATGTGTTTACCATATTTTCTTTACGTATCTGACTAACAAGGAGCTCCTTGAGTAGGCTACGAGGTTTCAAACGATGTTTACAAAAAAAGAAATGATTGTATGGCATTTATTGGCTGGGATATCCACTTCGGGGTTCGACCGCCATATTGCAAGGCTTTTTAGGTGACACCACTTTGGCGACTTGCATGTCAATGATGATGAAAATAATGATGAAGGACACAAAACACCCAGTCCCTTGTCGGGAATCGAACCCGGGCCCCCTTGCATGGCAGGCGGTGACACTATCACTGCGCTACAGAGGCGGACATTGCCCCATGTATTTTCTACCATGCAACCACAATATTGGCTGCTAATGGCAACAGGGGGCATGACTGGAGGTATCCAATGGCGATCACAGCATGACGCTACAGAGCGTAGTTGAGCTGCTTAGTCAACGATTATCTGACAACAGTGCTAGTGATGTTGATACGAAGCAAAGCAATTGCTACTATAAACAACGCAAACATTACATTACATGTACAACAGTTGGCGAGGAATTCAAGGTATTTCACATAGTGAGAAAGAAGTGGCAGATGAAATATTAGTGTTTCTGCAAGATGAGGCAATGGAATGTGTGGTCATATACATGCTTGACGGTGTGGACAATGGACATGAGGTGTGCAGTGATGATGATACATGCTTAATAAGTGAAAGTGATATTGAAACAGCTGTTGAGCCATGTAATTCATCACCCTTGTCGGACAGGGAGCCACAAATCCCGTCAGCAGTGAAACATAGTAAAGGACAATCGTTGTCCAAGGAGCAGGTACTAAACATAATTCTGTACGTCAAAGATCATGCACCACATAAAAAAAAGAATTATGAACAGATTTCAAATAAGTCCACAGCAATATCACCAAGTAGTGCATAAGAAAAACTATGGATATTCAAGGGAGAACAGGGCACACTTGTTACAAAAACTGGTGTTTGTGCATTTCAAGGATGCTCTATACAATTCACGGGATGTGTATGATAGTGACCCACTGTGTTATATACATTTCAAATTGCATTTGTCATAGATTACAGTGACTTCAAGGGAAGCATTGGATGGTTGTGTAGCTTCGAACAATGCTAAGGAATTGGAAGACGTAAGACAACGAAATTTCATGCAAAGTGTCAACTAATGATGCACAGCAAACTGCTGAATTGGCTCAAAAATTTGTTGATGAGATAAACAAACTCATCCCATTGCTAGGAGGGAATTTGTTCTCAACTCCAACTAACTGGGATGTGAAGAGGAAATGCATATGAAAGGAATCCTGGAAATATGAGGAACCAAGAGAGTTGCATCAAGATCAGCTAACATCAATGCCTTCATGCATTTATATACAAGTATGCCGACTGTAAATGTGGATCGTAAATTGGCTGGAAAGTTATTTATTGTGCTGTGAGAGGTTTGAGGTGCTCTGTCACATATTATTTTTTTCTCATGTTTGTGACCTTGCAACGGCAGTAGCCAACATTTAGGCCTACATCAAAGCAAGTAAGAGTGGGAAAATGTGTGTAAGAGAACTATAACTATGGTAAGAGCACTACTTTTGACCAATTGCTGGTCAAAATAACTTGCTTTTGCTTGATGCCTGGTCTACGGATAAAAATAATACTCCTTTAGAGCAAACCATCCCTCCTGAAAAGTGTGTGACACTGCAGTTCACACCATCTGGAACCACTAGGCAAATTCAGCTTATGGATGTTTATTTTTTGCCCATGACTATAAAACATTATCTACAGTTCCATCTTACAGGATGGCCAATTTCACAATAAGCTCCACAAGAGACTGTTTTACATGTGGTTATATGCCATAAATTCGATCAATTCTCATCACCCTGTTACAACAATATGATTATACATGCATTCTTTAAGAGTATACATAGCTCAGCATCCCGCAGGTTTGTAAATCCCAAGGAGGTTGCCTTCGATCTTGATGGTGCAAACCTTTGTGATCACTGTGGTGTTCCATTTTTCATCATCCAGTGTCATGGTGCAAGTTAGGGGTTTGTTTTTAACATTTCTTGAATGTCAACAATGTCCATTTTGTGAAGAGTAATACATACATTCAATAATATGGTTGATTGCTGCACCTACCAGACACTCATTTTCTGTCGCCCTCCTGATGCACATTATGGTAAGTCATTAGCAGCTACTACTGTTCCTCTCATAATTGTTAATACAACACTTACAACTGAGCCTTACTAAAGAGTGAACTTGTAATCTAGCGCTCAAGGGGAGCCTTGTAAGATCTGGACCTTTGCCTTTCATGGACAGCTGTCTCCACACTGAGCCATGTATTGAAACCTCACATACTAACCAAAGCTTTCAAAATGAAGACAGGAAGAAGAAAGATTAGCATTGAACAACCCACTGGCAACGAAATCATCAGATATGGTGCACAAATTCTGGTTTCATTCATTCACAGACCATTCCATACTGTAAGCTACTTCTGTTAAACATACCAATAACTAAAGATGAATTATCCTGTGTGATATTCAATATGTACATGGAGGCAGTAGTAGAGAAAACTGAGTACGGGTATGGAAAAAATTAAAATTCGACAAGATATAAAAACAGGTTTGCCAATGACGCCGTAATTTGGTCAGAGACTGCAAAGAACATGGGAAATAAGTTGAACGGAATGAATAGTGACTTGAAAAGTGATTGCAATATGAATACCAAGTGTATTTGCATGTAGTCTAATTAAAGAGGGTGAACCATTACAAGCATTATATAGGCGAGTTTTGGTTTCTGTGAAACAACATAACTTACTACGGCAGAAATTGAGAGAATACGACACGCAACCTTGCAACAGCACCACTGTTTTTTTCAAAGACATGAGAAATACTTATCATTAAACATAATTTTATGTATTACAAAGCAAATTTCTGAACTTACAAAGTGAAATTCGATTACCCACTATATTACTCGATTGTATTTTCTTTACAAGGAATCAAAAGTAATCTAGAAAGTTAAAACACACCTTTACTAATGTACTGTCACATGTCTCTTGCCGCCCCCAATCAGCTGGTCATGAGCACTACATGTAAACATAAACAATTTTTGAAATCGATACTTTGGGCATAGTCGACGTTGTTCGATTGACCTGGACTCGGTTACAAGGTGTTCATGTGCCGTATTTATAGTGTTTAACGATGTCTCGCAGAAATCGAAAACATGCTTGAGACCTTCAGAAATTTTTATCTTCATAAAACCAAGTTTGATTATAAGAGTCCTCAGCAGGCTTCTACAATAAATTTTCATATGCCATTTCTTTCCTTAATATGGCGCCGAATATGAAGTTACGAGCTTAATAGGTTTGTAAATACAGTTAATAATTCCGGAGAAATGTGTTGGAAATGACAAGGCTTTATGTATACCATGAAACAGAGTGTATTTCGCGTAACAGAATAACAAAATGGCGGAAATAACAAACACTGAGAAGCATATAAATGCAGATTCGAGTGCTGCAACTACTTGCGAAAACTGAGGACTTATATCTGCACCTGCGAAAAGCGCACGACGAAAGATGTCATGTTCGTAAAATTTAATATCATTATAGATGTGCTAATGAAAACGCCAAGCGTAAAATGGGGGTGTGCAGTAAATGTGACGATTAAACGTATTGGAGAGTGGGGCACTATGAACCACGAGGCATAATGAATCATATAGCATGATTTCGGTATAAGGTGGTAAATTATTTTTTTCCTCTGTGCATATGTTGTCAGTACTGCTCTACTGACTGCCATTTGTTACCTGCAGGATCTAGTTCTTGCCATTAGTGTTGCAGTGGCGATATCGCAGATCACGTAAGAAACAGATTGACCGTCCTTACGGCGGAACAGGCAACCGTAAAAATAGTTTTCCCGTCATTAGAGACGGAGCGCAAGCTCGGGTTAGGGAAGGATTGGGAAGGAAATCGGCCGTGGTCTTTCAAAGGAACCATCCCGGCATTTGCCTGAAACGATTTAGGGAAATCACGGAAAACCTAAATCAGGATGGCCGGAGACGGGATTGAACCGTCGTCCTCCCGAATGCGAGTCCAGTGTGCTACCACTGCGCCACCTCGCTCGGTACACCCAAAATTACGATAGTGAAGTGAATAAACAGTTTTAAAAAGTCCAAATCGCAGCAAAGATTTCATTTAAAAATTATATGATATGATTCTTGTACAGGAAGGGCTGCCACGTTATATCGAATATAACATCGACAAAATTTAAATAGGATCGAATGCTTATGGCTCTTAATTAATTCTTACTCGTAACTAATTTATTGATTTACCTGAATTTAAAATCCACTCGCGTAACCTTTCATTATATTTGACGGGAAATCTGAACATTTTTAGTTCAGGACTTGTTCGTCTACTCCTTCCACAGTTGATATACTCGTAGGTCCTCGGTATGACGACTCGATCCTCTACCTCCGGTATGTCAGAAACAGCTGTACTTTACAGACGCCAAATAGTGGAAAGCTGCACGCGTTCGGCCGATGTTGCCACATATTTCACAGAACGGACTGCCATCTAGTGGTTGATTCCAGAAGTAAGGGTGTGACGCTGTTGCCGCCTGGTGGCCGTTCCCTGACAAGGGTTGCCTGCTAGACCAAGCGATCGGGCAATCTGTTTCTTACGTGATCTGGGGTGATATGTTAGTTTCGCGACAGTGAAGTAAATTTTGGAGACGTAGATAGATTGAATTTTGTTCAGTCCTTTGCCACCAATTTTAGAGAAAGTAAGTCATTGTAGCAATATCAATACTGTATTTTAATGATACAGAACTTCAAATATTGACAATGTTCATGCATAACCTCACATGAGCTTTGTTTGAAATATGTACTGTTGGGGCATATTGAAGCAAGGTCTTCCGGGGCACAATAAGCCATGGTTCATTGTGCCCCATGGTGGTCTATTGTGCCCCAGGAATCGTTTAATTGTCCAATACAAGCATGCTGTACTTTGTTTCCCTAGCATGGGTAAAAACATATGTGTAGGTATTTAAGGCTTTTAAATTACAGACGTTCAGCAGTCCTGTTTTATAGTATCAGGTTTGAAGATGCTTTGTTCATACCGCAGGAAGACGGACAGAGGTAAAACTGACCATGATGTTATCCAAGAAGCTGTACAGGATGTTTTTAATAAGGGCATGGCAGTTGGCCAAGCAGCGAAATCTCATTCAATACCTTACCCTACTCTTCGATGATACGTTCAAAACATAAAATGTGGTTCCAGAGAAAGATTGACACCAAATTATGACAATGTTAAGGTATTTTCTGTGGAGCAGGAGAAAGAGTTAGTGGAGTATCTGTTGCATTCTTCTAAGATATGCTTTTTTGTTGACAGTAAAACATGCAGGCGCTTAGCAGGCGAGCTGGATTTGAAAAATGGTCTGAAATGTCCTGAGAACTGGCTGGAGGGAATGGCTGGCGTAGACTTGTTCTTGGGCTCATGAAACAAAATC
Organism: Schistocerca serialis cubense; assembly: GCF_023864345.2. Taxonomy (NCBI): domain Eukaryota; kingdom Metazoa; phylum Arthropoda; class Insecta; order Orthoptera; family Acrididae; genus Schistocerca; species Schistocerca serialis. The sequence continues at coordinate 827,348,260 of NC_064638.1, forward strand.
CCAGTTTAAGTATCTGAATCCCAGACGGCTGCAGCTTGTCCAGAGCAGCATCCTTTAATCGGTATACTGTTTCAAATTTCTTAAAAAACTTGAAAGAGCTTTACCGGAGATACCCTACTTTCGCTGATGGTACGAGGGTTTTCAATCTGGATGAAACCAGTACCTCAACTGTACCAGATAGGCTTCCAAAGGTAGTGACACAAAAGGGAAGTAAACAGATTTCTCGAGCTACTAGTGGAGAACATGGTGTCTTAGTGACCACCTGTTGCACAATCAGTGCAGGTGGTACTTTCCTTCCCCCAGCAATGATATTTCCTCAAGTACATTTTAAACAACATATGATAAGTAATGCACCAACAGGCAGGGGTTAGCAACAAAGACTGGCTGGATGAGTAGCAAACTTTTTGTGGACGTCATTAAACATTTCATCCACAAACCCAGTAGTAGCAAAGACAATTCTGCACTTCTAATTTTAGGCAATCATCAAAGCCATCTGTCAATTGAGGTAATAGATGTATCAAAAGCCAATGATGTGGTTATGCTAACGATACCCTCACATACCTCAAGCAAACTGCAGCCTCTGGATGTAGGAGTGTTCTCTTCATTCAAGGGAACTTATTACTCAGCATTAAATTCAAAACTCCTACACAGGAAAGGCACTCCTCTCACTATTTATGATGTAACTGCATGTGTCAAAATTGCTCATGACAGGTCAATGACACCCACTAACATATGTTCGGCTTTCAAGTAATGTGGAATGGTTCCATTTGATGAAGTCATCTTCACTGACGAAGACTTTGTGGTCAGTGAAGTAGCAGACAGGGTCGTGGAGGCAAAACAGAACATCTTCAGATGTTAATTCTCTCCATCATATCAAGGATGCACAATCTGCAGGACAAGCCTCAATCGATGTCTGCCAGTCACAAGATCTGCAGCAAGGAGGACCATCTGCAGTGCTTAACACCCAAACAGCTTTTCCTAATGGAGTTTCTCCTGAAATAATTCGAGGACATCCAAAAGCAGAGAACAGAAAGAAGAGCAATAAACGTAAGAGAGGACGAAGTTTAATTGCAACTGATACGCCAGAGAAAGATTTCTTGCAAGCCACAAAACATCCCAATAAAAAGGTCAACTGGAAGTCTTATGAGCAGGAATCAGATGATGACATTAGTTAGGTGCATTATGAAGAGAGCGATGCCCATTTGGATCTGTCTGGTGAATCTGAGTACAACTTTGAAGGCTTGAACAATTTACCAGAAACAGATGATTTCATTTTGACCAAATTGGAACTGAAAAACAAAACACCAGTTTACTATGTGGGGAAGATTTGGAAACCGAAGGGTGATGCAGGAGACTATCAGGTATCATTTTTGAGAAAAAGTGAAGGGAGGGAAGTCTTATTTTCCTCAGGTAAAGGATGAAACTTCTGTTCCAGCTAGCATCATACTTTACGTGCTCCCAAGACCTGCTACTGATGGTGTGACAAAGAGACAAAAATCATATTTCAAATTTGGAATCAGCTTCGAGTCAATTGATGTTCGGTAATTCCAAAATAAGTTACATGACTGTGTGCCTACAGATTTAATTATATGATTCACATGTGAAATATATGTAAACATTATGTTTAAAGCACATTTACACATACTTTGTATGCTGAATAGGTTCTTTCAATGAAACTGTTTAAAGTGGTTCATTGTACCCTACATGTGGGGCACAATGAAACATTTACCAAATTTTCTTCAAAGGCATGCAGCTAAAATCAATTAATGACACTGCACTCATATAAGGCCATTTGATACTTGAATGATTAAACTGTATCATCTGTAAATCACAACTCTGTAATAAAATTATTGGATGAGTGACACGGAGAAATATTTTTTATGGTTCAATGTGCCCCACTCTCCCACTAAGGCATAAAACTTAAGAACAAAGAGTGTGCAAATGAGGTCATCTGTGTGTTACTAAGTGAGATTACAGGTCCGAAACATTAGTATGAGACACTGCTACAGCAAAAAACGTGAACTTATCTTACAAAATAAGCACATAAACTAAACATTAGAGTGTCCACTGCATTTCACAAAAGTGCTACCCCAGATCACGTAAGAAACAGATTGACCGTCCTTACGGCGGAACAGGCAACCGTAAAAATAGTTTTCCCGTCAGCCAACAGATGTCACAGGCGACGCTACAATGCTAACTGACTTGTCCATGTCGTGGAATTGGCAACGCTGTATCTTCGGTGACGTGAATGACGCTGATTTGCGTTCGGCTAGAGCGCTGCGCGCGAAATGCATTCGTCACACTGCTGACTGTAGCTCATGATCGGCTGTGGTTTTTCCCGAGTTTTCAATCTGAGAATGTAGATTAGCTCCTGTAATTTTACAAACCAAGTTTATTTCTCACAACCATATGCGAAACGAAAAGTAACACACAAACATTTCTCGCGAGTTACTGTTTAAATGCAGACTGTACTGCAGTCGCAAAGGTTTTACACTCGCCTTCCAGGCCGTCTATTTCCTCTTTGCTATACAGCTCTTCTGATACGGATTATGGTAGTAAAAAAGATCTCCACGTGCAGGTTAACAGAAAGTTTTCAAAATGCGCACTCGGTTATGATGCGAATTAAGGCTGGACATATTTCAGTGACAGTCATTTCAAATTTAAATTCTTTTACTTTGCATGTAACTTATCGTAAATGATATAAGAGTGGCACAAAACGATGGATTGGATTGGATTGTTTGGGGGAAGAGACCAAACTGCGAGGTCATCGGTCTCATCGGACTAGGGAAGGATGGGGAAGGAAGTCGGCCGTGCCCTTTCAAAGGAACCATCCCAGCATTTGCCTGGAGCGATTTAGGGAAATCACGGAAAACCTAAATCAGGATGGCCAGACGCGGGATTGAACCGTCGTCCTCCAGAATGCGAGTCCAGTGTGCTACCACTGCGCCACCTCGCTCGGTACAAAACGATGGATTTTGAACTGTTGTTGAAAGGGGGCTGCAAACGCGGTAATATACAAGTGAAAGCGTGTTTTTCGAGCATATTTTGGCGGTGTCGACTTTGAAGAGCCACAGACGGAAAACCACAATTATGTTAAAAATTTACTTTGAACAGTTTAAAGATAACCCGCAAATATTCGCAACAGACGTACGCTTTATCTGCAAAACAGTTATTACTGGGGATATCCGCACTCGCGCAGACTTGTTATTATAAGTAGTGTTGTTTTCAAGTGAAAGCTGTGTGAGGATTATTAGCGCACAGACAAAAAAAAATTAAAATAGGCAGCGTCTATAGTTTGCATGTTATGCTCGTTCTCTTCTATTCTCCTCCCTTCATTCCAGTATAAACGCTTGTTCACAAGTATAAACGAATGGCAGTGAACATTGGCGAATTATCTATGAATACTCTTTTGCAGCAGTGTTAACGAGGTTTTACACTCGTTCCCTTCGTTCGCTCTAGTATATACCAGGATTTAGAGGGACCGATGATCTAGCAGTTAGATGACGACTATTATTCATTTATTTCACTGTTGCGATTTCAGCTCTAGAGCCATTTTCAAGTACCAAGGGAAAGGTCTTGTAAGGTAATGCTTCTTAAATTGTTTACCAAATGTTACCACACTATGCTTTGCATTTTGTTATCCATATGTTATATTGGTTTCAGTTTTCACATTGCACACAAAAATGCCTCTACACCCAAAATTACGATTGTGAAGTGAATAAAGAGTTTTAAAAAGTCCAAATCGCAGCAAAGATTTCATTTAAAAATTATATGATATGATTCTTGTACAGGAAGGGCCGCCACGTTATATCGAATATAACATCGACAAAATTTAAATAGGATCGAATGCTTATGGCTCTTAATTAATTCTTACTCGTAACTAATTTATTGATTTACCTGAATTTAAAATCCACTCGCGTAACCTTTCATTATCTTTGACGGGAAATCTGAACATTTTTAGTTCAGGACTTGTTCGTCTACTCCTTCCACAGTTGATATACTCGTAGGTCCTCGGTATGACGACTCGATCCTCTACCACCGGTATGTCAGAAACAGCTGTACTTTACAGACGTCAAATAGTGGAAAGCTGCACGCGTTCGGCCGATGTTGCCACATATTTCACAGAACGGACTGCCATCTAGTGGTTGATTCCAGAAGTAAGGGTGTGACGCTGTTGCCCCCTGGTGGCCGTTCCCTGACAAGGGTTGCCTGCTAGACCAAGTGATCGGGCAATCTGTTTCTTACGTGATCTGGGGTGCTACTGATACTGAAGATGATGAACTGTGTAATGAAACACCGGAATTACTTGTAATGAATGCAACAAAAAGTTTCTTTTTCGATGACATCTTGAACTCTGCTGGGGACACTTTCAATGTTATGTGTGAATGTCTGTGAAGGAGTGGAATCTATTTTTCCTTATGAATAAAAAATGAGAGGATGAAATGATGTTGCATACTGGGTTCTGGAGCGAGTCGACATTCAAAATCATCCCTAACGTGTTCCATTGGGTTTGGGTCAGGGCACTGGGCAGGCCAGTCCGTTTCAGGAATGTTACTGTTTACAAACCTTTGCTTTCCAATTGCTGCTTTACAACAGGGTGCATTGTCATGCCAACACAAACAATCATCATCTAAAAACTGTTTCCCTACTGTACACAACGCTATGAAGTGTGCTCACCTCCATCCACTTTTAACTTTTTTTTTTTTGGTGCAATAAGGGGACCACACTCTAACCACAAAAAAAACCCAGTCGTCACCCCTCCTCCGTATTTGACTGTTTGCACTACCCATAATGGCAGATGACATTCTCCTGGCATTCACCAAACCCAAATTGCTCCATCGGATTGTTACAGAGTTTAATGTGGTTCATCACTCCAAATCACTCGTTTCTGGTTATATGCTGTCCAGTGTCGCCACTCTTTGTATCACAACAAGCATCACTTAACACTGACTACAGAAATGTGTAACTTAGGATAATCTGCTTGACCATTGTACCCAGTCATTGTGGACCATTAAATCTTGTGAGTGATTCCTTCTGCTGACCTCATGTGATCTTTTTCTATGACAACTCTCCACAATGTTCATTGGTCCTTGTCCTGCTTGGTTTAGCTGTGATTGTTCTTTTACACTGTTCATTTACATTTGCACTTCACAGTCACATCACCAACTGTCGGCTTCAGCAGCATTTAAGGATTAAAATGTCCCTGCTGAATTAGTTACTGAAGTTATCCAAGGACTAGCCCACATTCGAAGTTAATGAAGTCTCCTGACAAACCCATTCTGGTATTATATCTCAACTGATGATACATATATTTGCACAAAAAGTGCACTTCCTAAGCATCATTAAAATTTGTTGATTGGCTAACAAAACAAGCCCCTGACTACCAATCAATTCTGTGAAGACCACACATCAGTAGCAGTTTCAATTTGTGGAGCAAGTTTTAAGTCATTCATATATATATGGCAAATTTTATTGAAGCAGTAAAAAATGTAAACTGTATAAATCAGGACAATTATACACGATATCTTAGAATTCATTTCCATAACAGTTCCTATATCATTGTGAGATGATCCTTGGATGAATAAACCAACAAATTTTGTCTGACAGCAGAGATAATCGATGGCTGAGTAAGTTTCTTTTAAAACACATTCTGTTTTAATGTCTCTTAATTTACATCACATGTAGTATAGAATATTACTAGGTACGGTTGGTGCATAATTTCCTAATGCATTTATTTTATATATTGGTACTCCCATTTCTATAGATTTATTCATCGAATGTAATTTTTTATTTGTAGTTTGCTGTTGCTATTTGAGTTTGCATATTGTCATTTGGAGTTAATGAGAAGAGCTGTGGGCACTAGAAAATGAGCTCCAAGCGGAGAAATGGGAACATGAGTTCAGTAGAGTGGTGACAGTGGAGGAGGCAGCCAAGTATATGCATAATGTCATTGGAAAGAGCAAGGCAAGAAAATGTTTTTTCGTTTTAAAGATGATCGTTTTGACATTAGTGACTCTCCACATTTGGAAAGACCTTTGGCATTAGATGAAGGCAGTTCAAATACATTAATCCATAATGATCCATGTTAGTGTACTTGATAACTGGTAAATGTTTTGAAATCTGATCATTCCACCATCGTGCGACATTTACATGCAACGGGAAAAGGTTCAAAAATTGGATGTATGGTTATCATATGCTCTAAGCCAAAATCATAAAAATCAGTGGGTGGCCATAGGTGCATCTCTGCTTGCTAGTCTCAAATGGGTCATGAACAACTCCGACCATTCCTGTCCTGTATCATTACTGGTAATGATAAATAGTGTCTTTATGCTAACATGAGGAAAAGAAAGGAATGGTTGAGTCCAAACAAAGCAGCAACTCCCTGTACAAAGACCTGTGCGCATTGACAGAAGTTGGTGTTATGCATTTGGTGGAACAGCGATGGTGTGATCTAATACAAATTGATTCTATCAGGTGTAAGCATCACTGCCATCATTTAGCATCAACAATTGATACGTCTTGCAGGCAATGACCGGAAAGTCTGCATGAAGTGATGCTACTCAACAATAACTCCCGCCTTCAGTCCGCTAGACTGACAAAAACACTATACAAGAGTGGGGTTGGGAAGTTACTCAACACCCACCTTACTCACCTGATCTTGTGCTCTCAGGTTTTCACCTCTCTAACAAACAACCTTCACGTAACTTCCTTTCCAGATGAAAATGCACTCCAAACATGGCTCGACGAGTTCTTCGCCTAAAAACCACGTGATTGTGGAATCGAAAAGTTACCTCCGTGTTGGAAGATTGCTGTAAGTAGAGATGAGGACATTTTGAACATTTCCTGTAACAAAGTGTTTGAAGTCACGCTGGTACGTTCTGTTGCTGTGTGTTTCCATTCCATGATTAATGTGATTTGAAGAGAAGTAATAAAATGAGCTCTAACATGGAAAGTAAGCATTTCTGGACACATGTCCATATAACATATTTTCTTTCTTTGTGTGTGAGGAATGTTTCCTGAAAGTTTGGCCGTACCTTTTTGTAACGCCCTGTATATTCGATGTATTTATTCTAGTCACACATAATATGTCTTTAAGAATCTATTCTAACTCGCCCTACAGCCACAGCCATTCACTGAACACTGCTTGTTTTGAATTTGTGGATGCTGTTCAGTACCATACAATCTCCGTCGAATTGAATGTCATTTACTGAGTACTAAAATATACGATCAGTTCTGCAAATTATGAAAATTTCTCAAACTATTAAAAACGTTCATATAAGTGACCTGCTCCACTTAGCTATTCAACCCTAACTGGCTCACTCCCACACCTACAGATATACAGCTCCAAAACCACCCCTGTATGTACAATGGCGCTTCCCTTCAGTGACGCTACTTCATTGGAACAAAGATGCGTGAGGGTAGATCCGATTCACTAGGGACAGGATCGGTATCTGTACCCTTTTAAGTTTTATTGTTAATGTCTCTTAAGCTACATAACATTTTCTATGTAATAGTACGTTATAGTTTTGCGGACACAGTAACTGAGAGAATATGGTTCAAAATGGTTCAAATGGCTCTGAGCACTATGGGATTTAACATCTGAGGTCATCAGTCCCCTAGAACTCAGAACTACTTAAACCTAACTAACCTAAGGACATCACACACATCCATGCCCGAGGCAGGATTCGAACCTGCGACCATAGCAGCAGCGCGGTTCCGGACTGAAGCGCCTAGAACCGCTCGGCCACAGCGGCCGGCTGAGAGAATAGTCACTTATATTATGAAATAATTTTTTATTAAAAATTCTTCCAGAGACTTATTAATAATACGGGGCGTCCAACAAAGGACTCATTGATTGTAAAAACTAAATAATGTGAAAGCTGTAAGAATTTTATACAGAAGCTACAGTAGTTATTAGGAGACGTTGCTGTATGCTGAACAGGTTCTATCAGCATGCTTGTCCTTGGCAAGCAATCTTTGCAGTTCCAATATAATCTCTTGAAAATGCTCATAGAAGAGAGGTGCACCAAACAAAGAATGAAATTTTGCATCACATGTTGTAATGTCTGAAAGGAAACTGATTTAGTTGCAACATTGATTGACGATTCAGTCTTGTGCAGAGTGTTGGGATGATTCTGGAAGACAGTGTCTTTGGATGTACACACAAAAAGTTGGCACAAGTCGTCACACCTGGTGAATGTGGAGGCCTGTCGATGTATGCTCCATTGAATTTGGAATGATCCAACATAATGACTATATTTCTGAAGCATTTTTCAGGGAAACAAAATGTGTTTGGTGCAATGAGCTTGGATCCCACCTTGCGTGAACCACTTGGTGCCTGATCGACCCGAAGACGAAAAAAGTGCTGTTAATAAATCTGCCGCAGCCCAAACTGTAGCCTTGGGAGAATGCTGTGGTTCAGTTATTTCACTTCACACACCAGGATATTTTCGGAAACAGAACATTGTCAGTTCATTTTATTCACAAATCCCTTTAGGCATAGTCCAATATAGCCGCTCATGATTCAAGTGTGTTATTTATGTGTGAATCATGTGCAGGCAACATCAAATCCTTCATTCTCAATCATTATGAAAATCTGGCCCACAAAGTCAGTTCCTTCACACACAGCAGTACAAGTACGACTTGGTGACTTTGCATTTGGAATAGAAAAATACGTAAAGTGTTTCTCAGTACTGAATGCATTTAGAAACACCTGAAACCAATCTCCTGCAAGTCTTCAGATGGATTTCCTTGGGTGCTGCTGAACAAGAGCAGAAATTATGGAAGTATTTTCAGGAGTAACTTCAGTTTTCCTGGGGCCAAAGCTGACTGTCCACTAATATTTAATTCAGAGCATGCTAATGGTTTTGCGCCAGATTCTTTTGGAGTATGCGTGGAGCTTGAAAAATCCATCTTTTTGTTGTATTACTGTTTTCTAACCTACGATATTTCAGTACCAGAAAGACATGCTGTTGAATGTGCTACATGATTTCAACCTCTAAATTCGGCGAGCTAATCGTTTTCATGTTTCACTGGTCGAAATGATCACTCTGGGCTGTGGTGTGACATATGTAGTCACTGCATGTTGCGATTTCAAGACCATCTGTTAGCAGCTTTTGCAACTACTACTTCTAAAATTCTTCATAAAATTCATATGCCTTTGATAATAAAAGCCAATTTACTCTGACTGTCACATCACATCGTGTAAAAGAAAAACACATCTTAACATTCCACAGTGTATTTCAAATGGCGAAATTCATACAGGCAGTCAGTGGTCTGCCACGTCACATCAAGGTTTCTCGAGAACGATGGTTTGACGTTGTCGTCGTCTGCTGTCACTGAAGGGTAAGCTATTTTCGCCGAGCTCATTCAGAGAAAGATAGTGGATTTTATGCTTTTTGCGTATTGTTTATTCTTATTTTGTTATTGTGCTATGTTTTCGTGGCAAAATGCAAACATTCCAGAACGACTTGGATACCTTTTCGATTGGATGTTGTTCCCCAAGCGAGCTCAGATATCTGGAAGCGAAAAATTATTTACATTTTACATAAACAGAAAAAAGGGCGATGCCTACACTGGCTATAAATAATAACGTAACTTGAGGATCAGTTTTGATTAAATAAGCGAAAAAGGTAGCTCTAATGTAAATAAAAAATGTACCTTAATGGATAGGGTAAACATACTCTATTTATTCTTTCAAAACTATTATTTTATATGTTTGTAGATATATATTTACGCTAGCAGATAAATGTTGATGTTTTGAACTACTGTTTCACTTTTCAGTACTTCGGCACACAACATGATCAAGAACATATGTTATGAATTTCGCTTTCGTCAATAATAAACTTAATCACTGTTAGTTCCTAAAATCAAATACTGTACTTCAAATTTTCTCAGACAGTAACCTCACTTTCACTGTTCAGTATTGGGCTAAACGAATTGACAGTACATGATGTGATCGAACAGTGTGAATACACCCTGATGTGATGATTTCTTGACGTGATATTACATGACAGCCAGTATGAACTGGCCTTATGCATATTGTTTATTGTGTTCTTCTGTTGACCTTTGTTTTCATGCGATTTAATTTTAAAATCAGCGAGTCCTCTGTTGGGCACCTTATATTTCCCAGTTTTCTAGCAATTTTTGAGGGATATTGGATATCTTTGACGTGTAGTTCATAGCGTTAGATATGGGCCCATGGAAACAATTATTCTTTAGTATGTTGTGAAATGCTTGATGTTACAAGTATTAGAAACATATACTAAGCATACAAGTTTATAAAAGCATGTCCCAAGAAAATTAACATCATCAGTTCCTTCAAATCTAGCGTATTCAGTTCTCACTATTTAAGGTTAGATATCACAGCTCTTTTCTGTAGTTTGAATAATTGATATACGCCATAACAAATTTTACTATAGCTTAATGCAAAATATGTCTTTACACTACTTTTATACGGTTTTGGAGGCTGCATTTATGAAGTAGAAATAAATTTTAGCTTGTGTTTGCATTTATATGTTCATTATTCACATCACTTTCATAAATTATTATTTTACAGTACATTTTATATGTAGAGTTTTCTGCTATACAGTCATCATTATGAACATTGAAGTGTTTATTGTGGCTATTTACAAGTCTGAAATTGAAACTCAATATTTTTTATGTTTTATAGGTTTAATTCTGCAGACATTAGTGCAAAATAATTGAGTTTTATATTAATATTTATTATCAGACTTTCTGTATCATTATCATCGAATTGTATCATCTAGAGTTATTTCATATGGCCTACAATTAGTCCTTTGGGAGATTATAAAGTTGACTTGGATGAATGAAATTCACATATGCCGTTTATTCAATGATAATTTACAAAACAGATCAAAGATTAAAAAACAACAATGGGTCACCCCTACAAGTACTTGAAACATTAATTTGTGAACACTGAAAGTCCCATAACTGGAGTGATGCACACTATTGTGACTCAGTGCAACAGCACCCCTTGTATTGCAGAACACACTGATTGGTTTGCACCCTTGCTATCACAAAACACATTTAATGGTTTTTCACAGAGCAGTACTCAAAGGTATATATATATTCTTGCAAAGTCTACATCTACATTTACATCTACACTCACACTCTGAACCAATGACCTCAGTAGTTTGGTCCCTTAGGAATTCACACACTCAGATAACTACACTCTGCAAACACCTGAAAAGCACATGACAGAGGTTATGTCCCACTGTACCAATTATTAGGATTTTTCCCTATTCTACTAATATATGGAGCATTGAAAGAATGATGGTTGAAATGCTTCCATGTGTGCTGTAATTAATCTAACCTTGTCCTCACAATCCCTATGGGAGCAATATGTAGGGGACTGTAGTATATTCCTATAGAGTCATCAACTGAAAAAGGCTTTCTCAGGGTAGATTACATCTGTCTTCAAGATTCTGCCAGTTTAGTTTCACTGGCATCTCTGCCACACTCTTACATTAATCAAATAAACATGTGACCATTTGTGCTGCCCTTCTCTGTATATGTTCAGTATTCCCTGTTAGTTCTGCTTGGTATGGGTCCCACACACTTGGACAATATTCTGGGATGGGTTGCACAAGTGATTTATAACCAATCTTCTTTGTAGACTTATTGCATTTCCCCAACATTCTACCAATAAATCGGAATCTTCCATCTAATTTACCGGCAACTGAGCCTATGTCATCATTCCATTTCATATTTCTACAAAATGTTACAGCCAGGTTTACTGACTGATTTTAGCTGGGATTCACGATACTGTACTCATAGTTTTCTGAAGTGCACAATTTTACACTTCCGAATATTCAAGACGAGTTGCCAATCTGCGCACCACTTTGAAATATTATCAAGTTCTCAGTGAACATTTACGCAACTTCTTTCAACAGTACTTCATTCTAGATATCTGTACCATCTGCAAAAGATCTGAGGTTACGATTAATATTGCCTCGTTCTCCCTCCCAAAATATCCTCAATCCAATCATATAATTCTCTTGATACCCCATATGATCACATTTGTGATAATAAGTGTAGATGTGGCACTGAGTCAAATGCTTTTTGGAATCCCAGAAGTACTACATGTACCAGGCTACCTAGATTCAAAGTTTTCAGTATGTAGTTTGTGAAAAGTGCAAGTTGAATTTCACATCATTGATGTTTTAGGAATTCATACTGGTTGGCATTGAGTAGGTCATTCTGTTCGAGATACCTCATTATGTTTGAGCTCAGGATATGTTTAAGATTCTAGAATAAATTGATGTCAAGGATATTTGACGAAGTTTTGTTTCCCGCTTCTACCACCCTTCTTGCACACAGGTGCAACCTGTGCTTTCTTCCAACTACGACACACAGCTTTTTCTTTGAGGTATCTATGATAGATTATATACACATTCGGGAAAAATTAATATACTATCCTTTTAGAGGTTTCCAAGTCAGTCAAGATCCGTTGTTGCAACAGTGCATACGGAGTACCTGAAATTATTACATTTACAGATCAATAGCACAAGCAGTTCAGGAGTACCATGTACTGACCATGCTGGAACAATCATATCAGTATGTGATGTGGCCTACATGGGTGGCAACAGAGGCGCTGACTCTGGCATCCACTCGATCTTACAGATGGCCAGTACTGCCTTGGGACACGTTATTCCACTACTGCTTGACCAGTTCACGTAATTCTGTAAGAGTTGTTGGATGATGAGTCACACGTGTCAATTCTTGTCCCATCATATTGCACACGGACATCATGCTGGACAGGTAAGGTGCTGCACGTCTTGCAGAAAACTTTGAATTTCACAGACAGTGTGTGGGCAAGCATTATCCTGTGGAAGCAACACATCACCTTCTCGTTGCAAGAACAGCAAAAGAATGGGTCTAACAACATTCTACACATCCAGAGCACTTATTAGCGTCCCCTCCAGAAACACCAAAGGTGAACAAGAGTTGTAGCTTATCACACCCTAGACTTTAAAGCCTCATGTGGAGCCAGTGTGCCTTGGATGAATGCACTCTATGGGACAGTGCTCACCAGGTATATGTCGTACACGCGTACGACTGTCACTTATGAGAAGCAGAATCTTCTTTTAGGAATTGTAGTTAAAAGAGGGGCTAACCCAGCCGAAAAATCAGTATAGTTTCTGATAATGATTCAAGCAGATCTTGGAGATTCGTTCAATTTTATTATTTCAGCTGTTTCCCCATTTATTTCAGTAATCTTTGTAGTTGTTTGAGAATTTAATTGGTGCAATTCTCCCTGGTTTCCCTTTGTAAAGGAACATTTAATGAAACTAAGCAATTCCGCTTTTGCTTTGCTACCCTTGATTTCAGTTGCTGTCTCATCTGCACGCAGATGGACATTAACTTTTGTGCCATTGATAGCCTTTACAACACGACCAGAGTTTCTGTTTCGTGGGAGACCATTTGACAAAATTCTGCTACATTAATCATTGAAGGCTTCATGAACTGCTCTCTTCACAGCCAAACGTGTTTCATCCAGCACCTCCCTATCTGTAGATATATAGGCGGCCATGGCCTGTGCTGCATGTCAGTGTAGCAGTAGCTCATCAGAAAATTGGCATTTTGAATGTTCACATGCGCAGTGGAGGTGGCTTGTGAAATGTTGTGGGCAGCATTGTAGCAGAGGTGTTGACTCAGGCCCATTGTGACAATCAGTAGTGGACACCAGAAAGTGACTTCAGCTGCAGGTTTGCCTCTGCAGCTCGGTGAAAGGCATGCTGAGACAGGCAGGATGAAAACATGGCGTCTGGAATGACCGATGATGATGGCATGTACCCAGAGTGAAAATGTTTGCCCACACAAGGGGGTGACAGCTGGATGGTCTAGGGTTCTAACCCAGTCCATTAGGAAGGTGACCAAAGGCAGATGACAGTCATCAGCAGCTGGAACAACAGTAAAAAGGCGCCAACTCGACAGCATTCAGATGCAGTACAGGCAGTCCCCTGCAGCAGCAGACACTAGAGTCCTGTGATGGAAGCTGGCTGATTCATCTTAGTGTGTAGACTGGCATGGACTACTCCTTGGCTAGCAGCTGGTGGTGACTAAGGGTGAGTTCCTAAATTTGGCGTTAATTATACTAGCCAAGTCCACTACTGCTTCTGCAACAGTAGTGGTTATTTCACTCTAAGCCACAAGTGCACAATAGCCAGTTGTCGAGCAACCATTACATTATGCTCTAGTTCTTCCATTGTATCATGACAGCCCTGATGGTAATGCACAGCTGTCGCCACTTCTCCTTTCACAAGCCCCTTCTGACAACTTCTGCAATGTCAACTTGATGAATAATGGTTCTTGTGTACTGAATGCGGGTTCTTGTGACACAGCACCTAGTTACTGTGTAGACTTGTGATCCCTCCTACATTGTCACAAGAACCATGTGCTACATTAGACAGAACCATGGCGCAATAACGAGAAAATGCCATCCTTTTGTTTCATTTTCTGCTATCATTATTAAGTGTTGTAATTGTACAACAAAAAAATTACTTGAAAATTAACTACATTGAATGTTTGGAATAAGTAGTTGTCATTTTTGTCTCATACCATAATACTGTATACGACTTATCAGGAAATCTTATAACTTTGGTCATGATACCATAACATTTGTAATTATGAATTTGAACTACAACAAAAATAAAAACAATTTTTTAGTGAGATGGTGCGAAAATAAACTATGTTGCCTGAAGAACTTGTTTGTCACATTGTTTGTATAGCCAATCATATTACTAATGTAAAAGATGAACCACCAAAACCAATAACAAAGCTACGAATTTCATTCAAAACAAGAAAGAGAAGTAAAGAGAGATATCCAATCACAAATTACATCCTAAGAAAAAAAAAAAACGATGCACCACAAAAGAATAATGTAAATTGGTTATAAATTGATATTCATACAAGTATCGACAGAAAATGCAAAACTGTAAACTTTGGCGGCCAATGGGTGAATGTGTGACACTGCAGCAAAATTTCACCATGCAGGTGGCAAGGATAGTAAACAAGGGTATGTTGATACCAAGGCACAAAGTCTTCGCCAATTTCGTCTTGTTTACTCAATTGGAAAGTAAGTATGGCCTGCAGACATGAGCAAGAGCAGATGTCAGCATTTGAAGAGGACTTTACTTGGGATCAAGGAAGCCAATTGGATTAATCGATAAATCGCTCTACGTTTGTATAGGAGTGATGCCACTATTTGATGATGTTGCGGGCATGAGAGTAGGAAATTTTTGTAGGTTCCCACTCTTTATTGAAAGAAAAAATGAAAAAAGGACATAAATCACAAAATACTTTTAGAATTTCTAAAGAAAAAATAATCTATAACCTACAAAAATATCCCTCTATCCTTTCTTTCGGCTCATTCACCTGAATATAAGGAGAATAAATAACCAAATGAACAGGAAAATGACCAATTTTAGATATAATACACATTTCATTATACATGTTTTTATGTTTCATCAGTAGTAAGTGGGCATGTTGAGCATGAAACGAAAGAAATGGCGACCAGCACAGTAGTGAGTAAGAGTAATAATAATAAAAAATTTCTATTAAACTAAAAATTATTTTCTTCATTCCATTGTCTCTCAAAGTAACCTGTCCACTGTAAAAAAACTGAACATCTCAATTAGTTATTAATTTGAAATATAGCCTGGTAAAACAATCTTAAACTTGATATTAATCTCTATTCAAATTTTATCTCCACCTCTAGTAATAAAATATTCAGATCCACTAATGTTACACGAAACACTACCTTCTAGCTCACAAATTTTTTAAGACAAATTAGAATTACTTGTATTATTGAGTCTCCTGAGAAGTGTTAAATGATCTTGAGAAGGGTTAAATGATCATGGTGATGTACGTTTTATTACTTTTTATTTAATATTGTCTACATAATGAGCATATTTTAGATTTTGCATCTCTTGAGATGTTCTTTAGGAATTAATAGTCTCATTTCCTCAATTTCAAAATAAATTCTTTCAATTTCAAAATAAATTCTTTCAATTTCTTCAACCAATCTTTTCATACATTCCATGAATTTTTTGTGAAAACTTATTCAACCTCTTTTTTCATAGCTTCAAGAATTTTATGTGATAATTTGGTTCTCAACATATGACTGGATGTTTATACACTACTGGCCATTAAAATTACTACACCAAGAAGAAATGCAGATGATAAACAGGTATTCATTGGACAAATACACTCCTGGAAATGGAAAAAAGAACACATTGACACCGGTGTGTCAGACCCACCATACTTGCTCCGGACACTGCGAGAGGGCTGTACAAGCAATGAGCACACGCACGGCACAGCGAACACACCAGGAACCGCGGTGTTGGCCGTCGAATGGCGCTAGCTGCGCAGCATTTGTGCACCGCCGCCGTCAGTGTCAGCCAGTTTGCCGTGGCATACGGAGCTCCATCGCAGTCTTTAACACTGGTAGCATGCCGCGACAGCGTGGACGTGAACCGTATGTGCAGTTGACGGACTTTGAGCGAGGGCGTATAGTGGGCATGCGGGAGGCCGGGTGGACGTACCGCCGAATTGCTCAACACGTGGGGCGTGAGGTCTCCACAGTACATCGATGTTGGCGCCAGTGGTCGGCGGAAGGCGCACGTGCCCGTCGACCTGGGACCGGACTGCAGCGACGCACGGATGCACGCCAAGACCGTAGGATCCTACGCAGTGCCGTAGGGGACCGCACCGCCACTTCCCAGCAAATTAGGGACGCTGTTGCTCCTGGGGTATCGGCGAAGACCATTCGCAACCGTCTCCATGAAGCTGGGCTACGGTCCCGCACACCGTTAGGCCGTCTTCCGCTCACGCCCCAACATCGTGCAGCCGCCTCCAGTGGTGTCACGACGGGCGTGAATGGAGGGACGAATGGAGACGTGTCGTCTTCAGCGATGAGAGTCGCTTCTGCCTTGGTGCCAATGATGGTCGTATGCGTGTTTGGCGCCGTGCAGGTGAGCGTCGTTTCACGCGGTCTGCACGTCCAACACGAACGCTGGTCCAACTGAGGCGCCAGGTGGAAATGGCATGGCAAGCCGTTCCACAGGACTTCATCCAGCATCTCTACGATCGCATCCATGGGAGAATAGCAGCCTGCATTGCTGCGAAAGGTCGATATACACTGTACTAGTGCCGACATTGTGCATGCTCTGTTGCCTGTGTCTATGTGCCTGTGGTTCTGTCAGTGTGATCATGTGATGTATCTGACCGCAGGAATGTGTCAATAAAGTTTCCCCTTCCTGGAACAATGAATTCACGGTGTTCTTATTTCAATTTCCAGGAGTGTATATTATACTAGAACTGACATGTGATTACATTTTCACGCAGTTTGGGTGCATAGATCCTGAGAAATCAGTACCCAGAACAACCACCTCTGGCTGTAATAATGGCCTTGATATGCCTGGGCATTGAGTCAAACAGAGCTTGGATGGCGTGTACAGGTACAGCTGCCCATACAGCTTCAACGAGATACCACAGTTCATCAAGAGTAGTGACTGGCGTATTGTGACAAGCCAGTTGCTCGGCCACCATTGACCAGACGTTTTCAATTGGTGAGAGATCTGGAGAATGTGCTGGCCAGGGCAGCAGTCGAACATTTTCTGTATCCAGAAAGGCCCTTACAGGACCCGCAACATGCGGTCGTGAATTATACTGCTGAAATGTAGGGTTTCGCATGGATCGAATGAAGGGTAGAGCCACGGTTCATAACACATCTGAAATGTAACGCCTACTGTTCAAAGTGCCGTCAACGTGAGCAAGAGGTGACTGAGACGTGTAACCAATGGCACCCCATACCATCACACCAGGTGATACGCCAGTATGGCGATGACGAATACACACTTCCCATGTGTGTTCACCATGATGTCGCCAAACACGGATGCGACCATCATAATGCTGTAAACAGAACCTGGGCACATAAAAAAAAAAATGACATTTTGCCATTCGTGCCCCCAGGTTCATCGTTGAGTATACCATCGCAGGCGCTCCTGTCTGTGATGCAGTGTCAGGGGTAACTGCAGCCATGCTGTTCGTCCATGCTGCTGCAAACGTTGTCGAACTGTTCGTGCAGATAGTTGTTGTCTTGCAAACGTCCCCATGTGCTGACTCAGGGATCGAGACATAGCTGCACTATCCGTTACAGCCATACAGATAAGATGCCTGTCATCTAGACTGCTAGTGATACGAGTTCGTTGGGATCCAGCACGGCGTTCCGTATTACCCTCCTGAACCCACCAATTCCATATTCTGCTAACAGTCATTGGATCTCAACCAACGCAAGAGGCAATGTCACGATACGATAAACCACAATCGCGATAGGCTAGAATTCGACCTTTATCAAAGTCGGAAACGTGATGGTACGCATTTCTCCTCCTTACACGAGGCATCACAACAACGTTTCACCAGGCAACGCTGGTCAACTGCTGTTTGTGTATGAGAAATCGGTTGGAAAGTTTCCTCATGTCAGCACATTGTAGGTATCGCCACCGGCGCCAACCTTGTGTGAATGCTCTGAAAAGCTAATTATTTGCATATCACAGTATCTTCTTCCTGTCAGTTAAATTTCGCGTCTGTAGCACTTCACCTTCGTGGTGTAGCAATTTTATTGGCCAGTAGTGTAGTCCTCAGTGATATACTTGATTTAGTACCGAAAACCACTTTTTTCTGTATCACAGTTTAATATTCATTATTTCATTTTAATTCTATTATATTTGTCTTTCCATTGCTAAGTTTAAATTTATCTTTTAATATTTCCCTACACATACAATCATAAAAATCATAGTTTGTTAAGACAGGACAATTTTGAATTAATTATCATTTTTGAATTTTTGTTGGCAATTGGGCATTTTTAATAGCAATCTTTCAAAATCTGCATTAATAAGGAATGGAACTTCCTGTATAAGTTGATAATTTTTACAACTTACATAGATACCTTTTCTGGTAATTCTACTTTTAATGGTTTGTTAACTAAGCAATTTGATGTATGACTAGCTAATTTTTCCTTGCTGTTGAAGTGGAGTAACACGTATCATGTTTTGTTATTCGACTCAAAACAAGCGGAGATAAATTTTTTATGTAACAATAGTGCGAATTTTCGCCAAATTTGATGTAAAACAAATTAATGTGTTTCTGTATTTCAATTTCATATCTTTTACTGGATACACTTGATATATTTCATCAAATGAATAAACATTTGAAGACTGGAACTCGTTTGTAGCCTATGGAAAACAAAATCACAGACCGCTGATATCTGCTGTAGATCAGTTTTTACTCTTTTCGATCAGTTTTTACTCCTTTCTGACTAATTACATGCCTTAGATAATTTACTTCTATTTGACTGAAGTGGCACTTATCAGCACTGAGTGTTAGGTATGCTGTAGTCACTTTAAAACTTCTGCCAATCGTTTTATATATTCTTCCATATCCTTTGAAAATACAATTATGTCATTAAGATAGATCATGCACCTTTTAGGCTTCAGTCCATGAAGGATTCCATCCAAGAGTCTCTTGACTGTAGCTGGTGCATTTCCGATTCCAAATGGCATCTTATGGTGCTGGTAATGTCCCCATAGTGTGGTAAAAGCTGTCTACGGCCAGTCTTTTGGAACTGCTTCAAGTTAGTGCTGGTCATTCTTCAAATTCTTTATCAAGAAGTATTTACATTGACACAGATTATCGAGTGTTTCCATAATGTTTGGCATGGGATATGCGTCAGTGATAGCCTTGCATTTAGGAAGTGATAATCGCAGCTGAACCTGTGTTGCTTTTTACCATCTGATTTTTTTGTCATGATGACAATGCTTGTATCCCAGGGACTGTCACTTTGCTTGATGATTCCAACAATTAACTGCTGGTCAATGAATTCATCATCATAGGTTGTAAATGCTTTTTTACCCTGTATTGCTTCCTATACACTGGTGCATTGCATCCTTTGAGTATTCTGTACTGTACTGGATTGAACAAATATTCGAATGTAAGCAATAAATCTTCCATGTTTTCTTTGTCTTTTCCTTGCAAGTGTTTGACTTAAACACATATTACAGAATTGCTAATGATAAGTTTCTAGCCATGGTCGTGTTCCAACTTATCAATATACTCTTATTCCAAGACAATCAAATGGGCAAACATTAGGCACTTTGGCAGACTAATGTTTACCATCCTAAAATTATCCAAACTCACTGGAACCATAAATTCTCCATCTACATCTTTAATGTGTACTACACTCCTGAGCATGATAGAATGCAACTTATCTAACTCTTTGTTGCTGGTCAACTGCTCTTCCATGTACAGTAATTCTCTTGGTAAGTTTGTACCTACCCTACCCCAGATCAGTTTTCCTGTACCTGCTGGTACATTATCCCAGGAATTAACCTTTAGCCTATGTGTATGCAATATAGCTGATAACCATGGTACAAGAACTGGAGTGCCAGTCATTAAAAAGTACCCGTTTTTCGCTGCAGAAGTCCTTCTCAGATAATGTAAGTCAGTAATTTCCTCCTCAGAGTAAGAAAATATTTTATTGACACCCACTTACATAGGGCGAAATGATGATTATAATAAAATAGGAGAAATCAAAGCTCTCACAGAAAGAAATAAGTGTTCTTATCCTCGCATGCTGTTCGAGAATGGAATGGTAGAGAAGTACCTCAAAAGCGGTTCTATGAACCCTCTGCCAGGCACTTAATTGTGAAATGCACAATAATTATGTAGATGCAGATGTAGACTCTTCACGACAGGTTCACCTTGCAACATTGTTTCACTAGTAGCTCTCTTCCCTAGCAGATACAAATTTCCACCAAGTTCAATCATACACCACAGAAGATCAACCATAGCTCGATGTTTTTCCAGAAAATCGAGTCTGAAAATTGCACAGCACCCTTCAGTATTGTGTAGCAACACAATGATCCATAAACATTTCAGCCCCAACGCTAAAAGTGAGCAGTGTTGTCCCCAGTGTCCACCTTATTGTAACCGACTCCAAGTAAAGTATGCTGCGGAGACTGAAGTCTTTTCCTACATAAGAGGTCCAGGTCAACACCTGACACATGTACACAAATGTCTACCAAGAATTTATGTTCCTTATTATTTACTGTGCCAACCAAACAAAAATTGCCTCTGCAATCGTCCTTCCAAATGACCTTTGAAGGTCAAGACACCCCCATTTGCATTTAATGAACACTTCTTTTTATTGTGCTTATCCCACTTTATATATTAGTTTGGTGCCTAAGTTCGTTGCGTTTTCAGTAAGTTTAATAAACACAACAGATACACATAACCCGGCCTTAGTCATCATTAATATAGTCTTCTTCACTATTTACAACAGTCTGCCAACGTTGGAGAAACTTTTCGATTCTGCGGCTGTAGAAATCATGTATTTTTGAGGTGAAGAATTTTTCGAGTCATGTTCGGAGTGCATTTTCATCCGGAAAGGAAATTCCTTGAAAGTTGTTCGATAGAGGGCAGTAAACGTGAAAATCTAAAGGCGCAAGATCAGGTGACTAAGTAGATGCAGAATGATTTCCCAACCCTATTCCTATTTGATGATTTTTGTCAGTCTAACAGAATGCAGGCAGGTGTTATCCTTAGTAGCATCACTTCAGGCTGTCTTCCTGGTCGTCTGCGTCTGCAAGACGACTCAGTTGTTGAGAATATGTCAGCAATACACTTTGGAGGACCAATTCGTAGTACATCACACCATCGATGTTCCACCAGATGCATAGCATTATCTTTCGTGGGTATAGATGGTCTTCTTATGGGGGTGGGGAGGGGGTTGATGCTTTGTATGGGCTCAACCATTCCTTTCTTTTCCTTATGTCAGCATAAGGACACCGTTTCTCATCACCAGTAACGATACAGGATACGAATAGTCGGTGTCGTTCACGAGCCAATGGAGACGAGCAAGTAGAGATGCAGATATGGCCAGCCACTGATTTTTGTGGTTTTGGCTAAGAGCATGCAGTTCCCATATACACGATTTTTGAACCTTCCCCACTGCAGGCAATGTCACATGATGGTGGAATGATCACAGTTCATCAGAACTGCCAGTTCTCGAGTGGTCATTGTGGATTAATGCAGCTATACTGGTTTTAACGATCTTTATCAAAGATCTTTCTGAACGTGGAGAGTCACTAATGTCAAAACAATCCTCCTTAAAAGTGAAAACCATTTTCTTCCCCTGCCCTGTCCAATAGCATTATCCCGACATGTAACACAATTTTTTCTGGTTGCCTCCTATGCTGTCACCCCTCTACTGAACTCAAAGAGGTATACTTCGGAAATGTTCCGATTTCTCCACTTGGTACTGCATTTTCTAGCGTCCACAAGTACTCTCACTACTCCCAAAGGACTATATGTTAACTCAGATAGCATCAGTGAACTAAAAATTAAAAATTACAATCGATAAATGATCCCTTAGCAACCGGAATACCAACATGCAAAACATAAACGTTATGAATTTATGCATCAACCTATATTTTTGCAGTCACATGCATTATGCCCAGTGCCACTATGTTCAAAGAACTGTGTCTGGCGACATTAAACCTTCATGTGGCCCCTAGTCCACGTCTGTGTCATCTGATGTCGGATGAGAAGGCACCATGGTCACTCGATTTCTCGGTCGAAATATATATCTTTTCCAGCTGCGTGCAGTTCTGATAACTGACGACAAATCACAAGGATTTTCCATTCTCACCCATCATGACTCCTTACGAAGCGTCCAAGACCCTATTCTCTGTTTCTCCACAAGAGGAATTTGTCTGCCTCTGCATTGTGTGTCAATTCATAAGTCTACGAGTTCACTTTGAAAATTCTGTCAGAGAATGTCTCTACTGACTCATTGCGCTTTTGCACTAATCCCATGATCTTTTCCCTGAAGAACCTGGCACTATATTCCTTATTGTGGCGTTCGCTAAGCTCTGTGGTGAGCTGATCAAATGTCTTTGTTTTCAAAGGGTTTCATGCTATGTGACATACGTTTTAATGTCACCCATTAGCCAGAGCCTACACATAAACAGACATATCGAATCAGGCCAATTCCCTAACCGAGTTGTTTTCGTCACATATTCCAGAAAGGCTGACACATCCTCTGATGCTTTCCCAGAAGAAGGCACAATCAGACTACCTGCTGGAGGATCAGTGGATGGTACAGGTACATTCACTAAGGTCTTGGTATCCCCTCCTTGGGATATATTATCAGCCCAGTCATGGCACATAGCTCTTCTCGTTCCCTCTGCATCTCATCACTAATCATACTTCATCTTGCTTTGCCCTGGAGTAACATGGCTACCTGACATTTCAAAACTTCACTAGCCGTACTTAGAGTTGTAGAAAGGGTTTCTGGCCGTTGTGTGACCTCCATTTTGAATTATAAAAAACTGTATTAACCTTTCCTGCATGTCATGGTCTTTTGGGAATCACTGCAGCATCGTGCTTCATGGTCAAACCTGTTTCAAATCAAGTTCTCACTTTTACTTCTAAAACACTTTATTTAAAATATACACATGTTGACTTTATTAAAATAGGCGCACGAAGACTGACTAATGCGCCTCAACACACACACATATATACACAAACATCTGTCACCACAATCGATATTTCTCGAACATACTCGATATCCGATATAAATGTATTACAATTCCAACACGCCTCCTTACATTTATATCGCGATGTTTAACATATTCCTAATTTTAATGAATTTTTCTTTACATAACGACTTTGTGAATATATCTGCAACATTTTCATTCGAATCTACTTTAACAATATCAATGAGTCCCTGTAAATAATACTCATGCACAAAATGGTAATGTACTTCTATATATTTTGAATTCTTTGTGAAATTACCAAACTTCGCTATATTTAATGCTCCTGAATTATCTTCATATATGACAATAGGTTTTTCAAATTTAACATTAAAAATGTCTAAAATATCATGTACAAGTTTCACCTCGCTAACAGCTTCAGACAATGCTACATATTCTGCAAAAGTTGAAGCCTTTGTGACACTCGCTTGTTTTCTTGACTTCCAAAATACAACATTACTAAATAATCTAATTACATAACCAGAAGTTGACTTTCTATCCACACTATCACCTGCCCAATCTGAATCCACAAAACAATCTAATATCTCAGCACCTTCATTCCTACAATAGTTTAATTTCAAATCTTTAGTTAAATATAAATATTTCAAAATTCTCAAAGCATATTTAAAATGAGTACTACTGTAACAACTTTGGAATCTGCTCAAGTAATTCACACTATAGCTAATATCTGGTCTAGTACCCGAACTTATGTACAAGAGTGCACCTATCAAGTTTCTATATCTAACGTCATTACAATCTTCATACGCTGGTTCTAACTTTAAATTTACTTCCATTGGAGTTTTGTACAAGATCGAATCTTCAATTTTATATTTCGCAGCTAACGAATCAATGTATTTTTCTTGACTCAAACTCATAACTCTTGTTTCATAATCATAATTAATATCGATGCCAAGATATCTTTTTACCTCACCTAAATCTTTCATATTAAATCGCTTTGACAATAAGTTCTTAATCTTAACAATTTTTTCTTTTCTCACACAGCAAATGAGCAAATCGTCGACAAAAATAATCAAATAAATCAAGACATCTCCATCTCTCAATACATAAAGACAATAATCATATTTACTCCTTTTAAAACCTAAACTTCTTAAAAACTCGTCAAGACAATTGTACCAAGCTCGTGAGCTTTCTCGCAAACCATACAATGCTTTATACAATTTACAGACTCTACCCGTACCATCATCATATCCTCTTGGCTGCTTTACATAAACTTCAGATAAAACTTTACAATTTAGAAACGCAGTCTCTACGTCCATTTGTTCTATAACCAAACCTTCTTGACAACAGTATGACAACAAAATCTTTAATGTTTGCATATTGGTTACTGGAGAATAAATATCCTCAACGATTTCTTTTTGTTGAAACCCCCTGACAACTAATCTTGCTTTGTAAACACCCTCTGATTTCTTTGTGAAAACCCACTTTACATCAATGGCTTCTTTATCAACTGGTTTATCTACTAATTCCCATGTTTTGTTTTTGTTCAAACAATCAATTTCCTTATTCATCGCTTTTTCCCAATAATTTGATTCGGCACTGTTAATCGCCTCCTCAAAGCTTTCCGGACTATTTGCACTGCAAAAGTTTACATAAATAAAATTGCTGTAAACATAATCATTTAATATTTTTGGTTTTCTTTCTCTAGATGATCTCCTCAACTCAAGTACTTTCTCTGATTCATGATTATCAGAAAGCTTTTCATTTTTCTCAATTTCCTTCTGTTTTTCTATTAGTTCAGTTTCATTTTCTATACTTTCGTGTTCAGAATCACTAGAATATTCACTTACTGAATCATAATCTTTAAACCCAATACATTTAACACCACTTTCAACAATGTCCACATGTCTAGCAACAACTATCTTATTATTTATTAGCACTCTGTAGCCTACTTCACAATAACCCATTAAAACCCCCAAATCGGCTTTCCTATCCCATTTCGACTTTCTCAGTTGCTCAGGTACTCTTACAAAAACTCTACTCCCATACAACTTCAAATGATTAACATTAGGTTTTTTTCCCAGTAATATCTCATAAGGAGTTTTCTTTTCAATGGTGTTAGCTAAAGTTCTGTTTTTGAGGTATGCTGCTGCACAAACCACTTCAGGCCAAAATCTCTTGTCTACTCGCGCTTCGGCTAGCAGACACCGTGACATGTCCATGATGGATCTGTTATACCTTTCAGCAGTACCATTAAGCTCATGCACATAAGGTGGACAAGCATTCAATACAATTCCTTTTTGTCTCACAAATTCATAGACATTTTCATTTAAATATTCCTTCCCATTGTCACATCTTATCTTTTTAACAGTTTTCCCAGTGAGATTCTCAACTTCATTAATATACTCTACAAAACATTTGTATACTTGATCTTTAGATTTTATGGTGTAAACACGAGCTGCCTTACTGTAATCATCAATGAAAGAAAGAAAATATCTTTCCCCATGCATTCCAGTAGTTGAGTGAGGCCCATTTAGATCTGTGTGAACAATTTCTAAGATTTCTTTTGCTTTGGTTCTATTATTTTTAAAAGGAACATTATGCATTTTGTTTTCGATACAGATTTTACATTTCATAAATTCTGATTCTAGTTCTGAAGGAACCCCATCTAACAATTGATGTTTACATAAAGTATTTAGATAATTGAAATTAACATGTCCCAAAATGCGGTGCCATTTTTCCTTTGCTGTCATATTATTGTCTTTACTCATAACATTAACATTAACTTCTCCTTTATTAATAGTACTACTCATTTTATACAACCGACCCTCTTTCCATGCAATCGCAATCAATCCATTAGCTTTATCAAAAATTTTTGCATTATTCCCTACCGATACAATTTTGTGATTATCTGTAATTTTAGCATAACTGATCAAGTTTTTGTCTATGTCTTTTACAAAGAAAACATTTCGCATATTAATTGGAACCATTTGATCATAGACAGGAAAATTACTAATTACATTACCAACTTTAGTAGCTTGCAAAATTTTTCCATCAGCAATTTTTACATTTATAGGTTGTTTTAAAGTTATACTCTTAGAAAAATATTCCTCATTATTAATAACATGATCAGTACAGCCACTGTCTAATAACCAATTGATTTGAATTTGATTGTTATTACTTGACTCTACTGTTCTATTTTGACCTATCATAGAATTAACCTCTGTTATAAAACTACTCATACCATGATCACTCTGATGGTAACCTTGCTTGCTGTGATGCCGACCGCTGCTAAAACCATGCTGCTCTCCTCGACCACGTTGCCTGCTGCCATAACCTCCACGCTGCATGTTGCCGTAATATCCACGCTGTACATTGCTATAGCCTCCACGCTGCATATTTCCATTACCTCTGTCGCTGCTTTGAAAATGTACTCCACGATGCCATGTGCCTCTGTTACTTGTTCTTCCCTGGGTACAATCACGTTTGAAGTGACCTGCTTTGCTGCATCGATAACATACTTGCTCCTGATTTCTTGAATTCAATTTTCTTTCTGTGTGAAATGCATTTGATTTTACCTCTTCATTTCCAATTTTTGCATTCAATAATTGAATCTTACTTTTAACGTATTCAACTGTCTGGTCCTCTTCCTTCAAGACGTCCACTAAGTCCCCAATATAGCTCATTGACTCTGGTAACGTTCGCAGCATATAATTTAACTTCTCCTTTTCCGTTACTTTGGCGCCTGCAGATTTCAGCTCATTTACAGTTTTTTCAAATGCACTGAAAAATGTCCCCGTATCACTGTAATCACTTAACCTCAATTTGTCCAACTTGTTTCTGCATAATATTTGAAGGGCTGTAGACTCTTTCGAATATAATTCATCAAATTTCTTCATGATCTCGAAAGCACTTTCTCTGTCACTCACAAATTCTAGTTGCTTATTTGTGATTGCACCATAAATATAGTTGATAGCCTTCAAGTCCTCTTCATCCCACGTTTCGTTGTCTGAACTCACTTTTGCCCTCGTAGTCACTGTATAGCATTTCTTCATTTTTAGGTACATGATTATCCGCTGCTTCCAGTTCCCATAGTCTTCGCCATCAAATACAGGAATAGTTATATCAGCCATGTCGAACTTTCTGAATAACACGCGACGGCCACAATATAATATTTAACTTCTACTTTTCTTTTCAAGAACCACGCTCTGCTACCATGTTTCAAATCAAGTTCTCACTTTTACTTCTAAAACACTTTATTTAAAATATACACATGTTGACTTTATTAAAATAGGCGCACGAAGACTGACTAATGCGCCTCAACACACACACATATATACACAAACATCTGTCACCACAATCGATATTTCTCGAACATACTCGATATCCGATATAAATGTATTACAATTCCAACAAAACCTTCTACAAGTTCCATATGTTATTGGCACTGCCTTAGTAGGTGATAATTTGTGCCATGATAAATTTCAATCCAGGCACTCAGTTGACAGTAATTACCCTTTCCTAAACTTACTGTGGAACTGTGATAGGTCTGTAGGCTGTGGGTGTTCTAAACAATGTCACTTTTCGGTTTCCTATGCAGATCCTTCTGACTCAACATGGCCTCAAAATAAAAGAAAACAGGCCAGTAAAATATGGTTACTAACCTCACTGCATAATGAAAGATATCGAAGGCTGCTGATTGGCAGGTGTGGCTCCTCAATGGCAGCGATAGCTGACGTTAGCGCTTCTGACGCCAAATTTGCAGGAGCCTGACAGACGCAGCCCCCTAGGTGGATGTAGGATAGTTGAGCAGAGGTGCAAAGATATGGTCCTGTGGTGCGCCGAGGCACTAATAAGACATCATTCAATTAACAGTCAGAGAGTTTTACAATCACTCTGTATTCTTGCCAGTCAGCCTAGCAGCGGCCATTTTGTGCCCGTGTTACACAGAGGGGCAGTGTAGCACATCGGCTGGCACAGCTGTGTGGCTTCGCACTTGCAGCGATAGACTCCGAGCTGCCGGCGGCTGGTAACACTTCGTCCGATTGGCCAGATCTTCCTGCAGCTAGCAGAGTTGGCTTTCCATAGGTACATGATGCAGATGCAGCGACCAGACTCTGAAAATGAGCGTAAAGAAGGCGAGGGTTTTGTAGCAGTCTATGACGTCATGCCTCCATACTGGTGACTGAAATTGCTCCAATTTTCTGAGCCAGTCAGCTTTCTCAGCTGGCCTAACGTTTAGTATCAGAGTTTCAGAGCGTTCTTTTGTGCAAAGTTTGTAGGCTGAAGGGTGTTCTTGTGTCGTCAATACTTTTAGTTACTGCACATAGCCCCATTGACAAAAATATGTGTGTACTCTGCACTGTTGTCAAGGTGCTGAATCAGATGTTCCTGATGCTGTCTCTCCCACAGCCTGAAGCAATGAGCTCCCTGTTTTTTGCTCTTTGGCTCTTCTGAGTGTTATGCCATTGTTGTTTGCTCGACAGGCGCGCTCCTCTTAGCTTTGTCCCAGTTTACTTAAACACGGTTTTACTCCTCACTTAATTTCTATTCTGCTGTGCAACAACTTACATATAAGATTAGTCACGATACATTTCATACAATATTCTGATCAACTGTATGTTATATTTAGGAACAAAGTTATAATGAAAAATAAAATTAGTTCATTTTTACTAAACCATTCATAAATGTTCCTGATTTCATTAATGCGACTTATTCCCTACATTTTCTATTTGTACGCTTATTTCTACAGATGTAATTACTATCAAAAAGTTACCCGTTTAGTCTACAGAAATAACTTTCATCACTTTCCAGTGGCTGAAGAATTTTTTTCTTAAGTTTCATTCTTATATAGAACAGTCTGGGTATACAAGTTATTTATATCAGCTTACCTTCAGTTAGTCAGCTGTTCAGAGTTATCGGCAGTAGCAGAAAGTTTCCAAGAAATCTACAAACTCGTGTTTCCTCCTGCAAAGAAAATAGCTTTGTGACCAGCTCATGTGTAGCACACTTGCTTGTAGCTTCCATGACTAATGGCAGCACTATGGAAGAACACACTGCAGGTGAGCTGTATCTTGAATGTTGACTCAAGCTACAGTATTTAGAATAAAAGTTGGAACATGCTGTCATCACAAAGTAATACCTGAGTCACGAAGTTGTCCAGTATTACAGCAAGCAAAAGGTGCATCTTCGGTATGTTTTCACATGTCAGAATCTCTCTGAGTGGGACCCATGGAATATGTAATGTAGCACTGCAGCTTTAGTTCATCTTCAGTGGTTCCTAGATCACCAAGTCTCAATGTGTTGAGTAGTACTCTGGCTTCATGGAATGCCACATTTATTTACTCTGTCATCATCATATCATGAGATAACTGCCTACATCTTATCACTACCACATCAGCTTATCACTATATAGAAGATTAAAAGAGGGTATACAGTGTGGTCATACAGTGTAACTGCAACGTAAGAATTTTTTTACAGTCTCCTCGTATTCTCAGTTTACATTTTACAAGTGGGCCTAAATTGGTGTTTTACTCATTGCACAGTCTTCTTACATGGCATGTCACAATATTACAGAAAAGTGATGGTAAGTATTTTGCTCACTACTTAGAAGTAGTCATGACTGATTGCACGATGTCGGATAATGGGGAGCTCAAAAGGTCAGACAGAAATTGGAGTATTCCACAGTGAGTTCAGTCTACAATGACTTTCGACTAGGACCTGTTGTCTGGGATGAATATCTGCAAGTCGGTCTGGGGAATGTTAGGAGCAGCGCTCCATTGTACTACTTGTAATTTTATATTATTCTCAGCTGCTAATTTCATTCATCTATATACCTCTACTATGTACGTACCTGTTCTAGTGACTCGCCTCAGCTACTTCTTTGTACAGTAATAGGTAACCTGAAAGTGACACGCGCATACACTAACAGGTCTAAATAAACATTCATTAAACTTCAGACAATACGAGAAGCGTCCACCATATAACATCACTTAGTGCAAACTGACATCCAGGTCACAGAGGCTCCACACACCCACCTTGCAGCGCTGATTAGTGATTCTCTTTGTCTCGATGTTTCAGTGTTTCCGCAGTATCCACACTTGGAAGACTTTCCTGATGCAGCGGTAATAACAAGACCAGGAATTTTAATTCATCATGTTTCAGACAGTCTGCACGAAATACACAGCCTCACAAATGGTGAAGCACCTAGAAGGCCTTGGCCAGATCTCGGAGTAACCTTGTACACGTTCACATCATCAAAGGGTATGTAAATCATTAGATTTACAATTCGTTGTGACAAATAGAGCGACCACGAAAGTGCATTAGTGGTTTTCGTGACTATTGCTGTTACGAGGGCTAGTAGGGTACACAGAGAGGCGTGAGCAGCTTCAGATATAGAGTGATCTCTAGAAGCCGGAATTTTATGTAATCACATTTCCTTTTCCTTGGCTCCTAAGTAGTGAAAAATGTAGATGTTGATGAATTTTGTTGCTTGTCTTCATATAATAGTTCATTTTATCGTTACATATTTTATGTAATTCACTATAATTACACGTATGTACATATTTTAACTTGGTGCTTCATAAACATACATATTCTTTCTTGGAACTTCCTGGCAAATTAAAACTGTGTGCCGGACGCTGATATGAAACTTCCTGGCAGATTAAAACTGTGTGCTGGACCGAGACTCGAACTCGGGATCTTTGCCTTTCGCGGGCAAGTGCTCTACCAACTGAGCTACCCAAGCACGACTCACGCCCCTTCCTCACAACTTTACTTCTGCCAGTACCTCGTCTCAGATGGTAGAGCACTTGCCCGCGAAAGGCAAAGGTCCCGAGTTCGAGTCTCGGTCCGGCACACAGTTTTAATCTGCCAGGAAGTTTCGTATCAGCGCACACTCCGCTGCAGAGTGAAAATCTCATTCTGGAAACATCCCCTAGGCTGTGGCTAAGCCATGTCTCTGCAATATCCTTTCTTTCAGGAGTGCTAGTTCTGCAAGGTTCGCAGGAGAGCTTCTGTAAAGTTTGGAAGGTAGGAGACGAGATACTGGCAGAAGTAAAGCTGTGAGGACGGGCCGTGAGTCGTGCTTGGGTAGCTCGGTTGGTAGAGCACTTGTCCGCGAAAGGCACACAGTTTTAATCTGCCAGGAAGTTTCATATCAGCGCACACTCCGCTGCAGAGTGAAAATCTCATTCTGGATATTCTTTCTTTCTTACCCTTCTTGGTATTCCGTTACACCCTCGGTAGGCTACTCCCTTAGAAAAATATCTCAATTCGACCTGCCGTAAAAGTTCAAGACAGAAAGCAAATTATCTCAAAAAATCACGTTCTATAGCAGTAAAGCATGGTTAGTTACTTTTTGATTTGAATTGTGAATAATATTATTTCTGCATGATTATCTAAGATTCGGAAATTCACTTCTTAAACGGAAAGCACATACGGTAACAACAGTGGGTGCAAAATTGTCGAAGCCGTCATTGTGTGTAGTAAAGTACTTCGTGTGCTGTCGAGTGTGGTAGTGAGCAAACAAAAGTCTGGCAGCTCAGACAGGGGTGGATACAGAGTTTTTTTCAGGGGAGTAGGGGCGGGGGGAGGAGGGAGGGGAGGCACAAGAGTCAGAAGGGTGTACATGTCCTTTAAGCATTGTGAGAGTAGTTTTAAAATAAAAACTCTCTCTCTCTCTCTCTTTTATTTTTCATTGCTCAGGCTGTGTAGGCATGGAGGCTCATGGGCCGTCCCCGTCCTTAATCCGCCATTGGCCCTTGGCCCCCAAAGATTTCCTATTACTAGCGATGTCTACTGATTCAGAACTAAGCATTCTGTATGTCAATTAAAGTTTGACAAATAATACTTCTTAAAACTTCACAGCTGTTAGTGCTCATGATGCCTCTTGGTGCATCACAATTATCATCAGTTAAGATCTTGGGTCACAATGGATGACACCATCTGAGTGAGAGACTGTTCTATGTCGAACGTACAATAAGCTGATCAGGTACCCTCAAAAGTCTTAACTTCAGCAATATATGCATAGTGATGCACACACAAAAAACAAAGCAGTATAATTGTCTAAAAAGTAAATGTTATTGACGCAAATACAAAGGACTACAAAGTCCACAAATGAATTCCTACATGATACGTAACCCTCTATGGCGGCTGCGAAAATTGTTTGGTACAAACTTCATGTGCTTCAGTATCGATCGTTTCTACAAAAGTGCTGCAGACAGCAGGATCTTGATGAACTGACATTAAGAAAAGAAATTTGGATTTTTGCTACCAGAGGGCTTTGAAAAATGTTTGGTCGTATGTAAGTGTCTACCAAGCACCAATCATTCAACAGTGTACAGCTCGTTTTGTGAATGACACTCTGAAAGTGCTCTGGCATGAGGAAACGCAAGAACAAAAAAAAAGCTCTTGTTATGTATTTGGATGCTGCAGCCTAAATCCTGAAGACGACAACTGCCCTATGTGTTTTCTATCCACAAAATATCCACTGTGTCTGTTGGGTCGGTGCAGTGCAATGTATCCCCAAAAAGTGCGCAGCAGCTGTCCAGAAGTAAATAAAATAATTTCATACACCAAGAAAGTTTTCTCAGAGCCCCGCATCGTGTGCTGCTTTATAGCGAATCGCCACCAAACCTAGCATTGCTCCTTGAGGTCAACCTAGAAGGTGAGTCACATGGATTGAAGCTATCGGATTTTATAATGAACATTTCCAAGCCGTGGAATCTGTGATTGATTCATTAATGAGATAATTTTCTGTTTCAGTAGGAGACGCACAAAACGCTTTCACCATACCCAAAGTGCTGTGGCGTACACCCTTAGCGGTTTCGGCTTTCTTGCTAGTTAGGAATTTGAATCTATTGGGTTGCCTTTGCAGAAAGCGTTAGAAACTGTTGAGAATGCAAGATGGAAGTTAATTATATTAGAGGTAGTATTGAGCAGAGGGTAGTGAGTTAGTCTAACGCTGTTTTGGCATGAAACTCATGCCACTAAGCTTATGCTACTATTTGCAATATTCTCAGTGAGGGATAAGACGAGGATCCTGTGTACATCCGTCCCGGAGTACTTCATGTCATAAAAACTGCACCGTCAACATCCCATGATGTAGAAGGATCACTGTCTTTGTACAGAAACATACTTTCAGATGGGCAGCATTCAATGAGTGCAGAGAATTTGGAGAAGTAGCTGCTTCTTCATTGCGCTGCAAAATGAAAGTTAAGATAAGGCATTTTAGTAATTTCAGAGAAGATGAGCATTTTAGTACACAGACGTGACCGAAAATGAGTTTATTTACACTTTTCAGTGACATTATTGTGACCATCAGTCAAAATACTGAACAACCACATTTTGCAGTCGTACTGTTGTGAGACATGCAGGAAGAGAGTCAATGAGGCTCTAGAAGATACCGACTGGGATGTGGAGCCATGCGAACTCCAGTCGCGTGGCCAGCTGTGCTAGGTATCTAAGTTGTGGATCCTTGGTGCAGACAACCTGAAGGAGGTGGTCTCACAGATCCTCAATTGGGTTTAAGTCTGATATGCTGGATGGCGAGTGGGGTATGGTAAACTCATCCTGGTAGTCTACAAACCATACATGTGCACTGTGAGCTGTGTGGTATGTTGCACTGTCCTGCTGGTAGATGCCACTGTGCTGAGGAAAAGCAGAAAACATGTAGGGGTGGTCATGGTCCATAAGGATTGATTCATACTTGTGTCGATCCATTGTACCTTCTGGAATGACTAAATCACCTAAGGGCTGCCATGAAAACATTTCCCAGACCATAATGCTCCCTTCTCTGGCCTGGATCCTTCTGACAATTATTGCAGGGTGTTTTCAATCTGTCTGATGGTGTATAAAATCTGATTCATCTGTAAAGGCCACCTGTCGGCACTTAGTGGACGTCAAGTTGCGGACTTTCATGCAAATTCCAGCCTTCGTCGCCAGTGAAAAGTAGTCAGGTGCCTGCTGCGGATGCCCATCCACAGCACTGTTTGCTAAATGGTGGTTGAGGAGACACTGTTAGTAGCCCCTGGGTTAATCTCGCTAGTTAGTTGCTGAACAGTTGTACCCTATCGGCCCTTACACATCTCTTCAGCCATCGTTCACCCCTGTCGTGTATGGCCTATGGTGCACCACTGTTGCCTCAGCACCACTTTCGGTTTGCGACGTTTTGCCATGTGCAGTATACTTTAAGCAAGGTGGCATGCAAACTGTTTACAGACTTACAAACTTATTTGTTTTAGAAATGCCAAAAATTCAATGAGAATGCCTTTTTTGAACGTCAGATAAATCGCTCTGTTTCCACATTACAACAACGACTGCACTGTTTTCTTCATCTTGCAACACACTTTATACATACTCCACTGCTAGTGCTGTCACCTGCCATCTGTAAGTGGTTATTGCATGTTGATTAAATATAGGTGATGGTCACATTAATGTACCTGGACCATGTATTAGTACAGTAAAGACTTCCAAAATAAAAAGATCAAGTAATATATAATACATCATCTTAATGTGCTTTTCGTATTTCTGGTGTGTTTAAGTGCATGTTAACAGCATATAGTAGGCTACAGTGTAATTAAAAAGCTGATTTTAGTTGAAATTATTGTTTTATATCGAATATATCGAAATGGGGAGAAGAGGAGCTTGTGGCACAACTTGACTAGAAGAAGGGATCAGTAGGTAGGACATGTTCTGAGACATCGAGGGATCACCAATTTAGTATTGGAGAGCAGCGTGGGGGGTAAAAATCGTAGAGGGAGACCAAGAGATGAATACATTAAGCAGATTCAGAAGGATGTAGGCTGCAGTAGGTACTGGGAGATGAAGAAGCTTGCACAGGATAGAGTAGCACGGAGAGCTGCATCAAACCAGTCTCAGGACTGAAGACCACAACAACAACAACATATCGAATATTTAACAAAATGCAGATTTCCATTTGTGTTGTACCTGTAATCATCACATAAATATGCACATATTTTGTATGATGATACTAAATAAAAATCCGTGCTTTAGTGATCTTTGCGAAGGGCATGAATATGCATCTGATATAGTTTGAAAGGAGCCCAATTGTAGGTCTCTGTTTGAATCTATACTACGAATTTACTGCAACTGACTGAATTCGCCGTGGGTCTACTGTTTGCAACTACGGAAATAATGTACTAGTACAATAATCACTAGGACTCTACCTACGGCACCACATCGACCACACATCTCTAAGAACTATTATAGCACGTTTATAATTGACTGTGGTAGAATGCTCAAATCGTGTTACTCATATTGATCTCTTAGCCATCAACTTCAGGTGATCTGACTGCATCCAGGACACTGTTGACATCAGTTCTACACTCAGAATTCGTGGGAGTTATGTGTAAACGCGTGATACCGTATACCTTTGGAAATCTAGAATAAATTATTGTACCACGCTTCATCCACTAACAATATAAACTGTCATAAGGAGTGTGGTGTAAGATGTAAGAGCAGACCCTCACAGCTTTGAATGTTCGTAACGTTGATCAACAGAAGACTTACCACACCAACACCCCAGTTGAAGGAAGCATACCTGCGTTCATCTGAAATGATTTAGTAATCCTGTGGAAACATTGTGCGTATATCGCACCTATAGATGTATATTCAGCAGATCAATGCAACTAACTCTTTGAATCTGAGCACTACTCCCTTGGAATTTTTTATATGAGCTGATTTAGGTATAAAGTTTGCTGATTTCGATGCAGAGTTGACTGATTTGCTGTATGCATACACTTTAGAGTCTATCTTCAATTCCTGTTCTGTTGGTTTGGATACTTTTATTTGATCCCCATCATGATCCTTCCATACCTTCATCCCAAATCTTTTGCTCTCGCTTTTGTTGTGCTAAGCATGTATTTTCCGAACACTGTGTGATTGTAGCAAGCGCCAAGGTGGTCTTACATGCTTTCATCTTGATGTCACAACAAGCTTCTATCTTTCTATCTTTCATCTTATTTCTAATCACATCTACATACTCTACAAGTCATCACATGGTGCATAATGGAGGGTGTTTCGTATCACTGACAGTCATCCCTTTTCCTATTCCACTCGCAAGTGGGACGGTAGGAGAATGACTATGAGGTACAATCATAGTTGTAAATCGTTCTGCTGCCTGTAACAAATGTATGTTCGGTAAATTTTCTCATTAATGCTTTGTAAAAGATTGTTCGCACTTTTCTGAACTGCTTCGATGTCTTCTGTTCGTCTGATTGTCTTGTTAGAATGCCCATTATGTTATGTTTACATGGCAGTAGATGTAGAAACTCTTGCACTGAACGTCACACTTTCTGAGAAATTCTCAGAGCATCTCTGTTACACTTTCATATGGGTGTATTGACCTATTATGCGCCTGGTAGCCTGTCTCTAAATTCGTTTGATCAGTGCTATCATACCTACATGATAACAACACCAAACCAGTGGATGAGTACTGTAGCACTGGCTGTTACATTTTGTCATTATCGGAGAACTTTAAACGTAGAAACAGCTGTCGGCCTGTGAAACGTCCAGTTATCTGCGATGGAGTGCGGGGTGACCTCCTCGGGCTGAGCTCCAGTGGTCAGCTGTGACTGTAAGCCTGGAAGGCTACCTGAAACCAATCCACTAGCTGACAGGGGAGCACGTATGACTCTTGTCTCAAGAATTTGTTTATGGATGGGCCGAGTGCTATTGTGGACCACTGTGTTCAACATGATATGCATATGCAGGGTGATTCAAGTGCTTCCATCGCTAGCGTGTTATGTAACCCATAATGTTATAACTGGCCTTCAGGGACCACGTGCGAGAGTTTCATTTTCTATTGCTCGCTACGTGCAAACTATTAGTCCTACAGGAAAAAATGAGCAAGACCTTTTTGTTAGAAATGTAATGTAGTTAAATTTTGTAGTGGGATACGTTTTCGCTGGAGGGCATGATTTTAGAGGTGTTCAAGAAAAACCCATAAAACTGACCTTCAGATGCACCTCCACCCCCCCCCTTACCCTTATCCCTCACCAGTCAGGTTTTCCTCCTACCACAGTAAAAAATTTCCGACTGCGTGAACAATTCCCGTTGTTCTATCTGTTTTGGTCCCTATTGATTGGGCTACTACGCCATCAGCATAGCTGGCTACTTCGTTACAATTATTAATTTAAACATGCTTGTGAGCGTGATGAACTAAAAACTACTTTTGTAAACGTTACGCTAAAACTAACAACCGTTGACAATTGGAGCCAAACTTACCCCTTACAAACACAGTAATTTCATAGTCAGAAGGCCTGACGAATACAACGATGTAATAGTTTATTTTGAAAAATTCACGAAATTATTAGGTGAAATTTACAGATATATCAGTTTTACAATCTGTAAGTGCTCGACTAAGCCTGTGGCATAATAAGGAAGACCAGAAAAGGTCGAATGTGGGAAATAATTTGTGCAGTCACAAGTATTTGTACAGTGGTAGGAGGGACTTCGTTTTTTCTGTGGGGCCAATAGTTTACTCGTAGCGAGTGAGAGAATATGAAGACTAGCTTCAACATTGCAGGTTGCATCTGGCTGAAAATAACTTACAAGATCGTGGCGCCCTCCATCGATAATGCTGGAATTCAATATAGTGTTGGCCTATACTTAGCCACGATGACAGCTTCCACACTCGCAGGTATACGTACAATCAGGTGCTGGAAGGTTTCTTGGGGAATGGCAGCCCATTCTCCACGGAGTGCTGCACTGGGGAGAGGTATCGATGTCGGTCGGTGAGGCCTGGCAGGAAGTCGGCATCCCAAAACATTCCAAAGGTGTTCTATAGGATTCAGGTCAGGACTCTGTGCAGGCCAGTCCATTACAGGGCTGTTACTGTCGTGTAACCACTCCGCCACAGGCTGTGCATTATGAATAGGTGCTCTATCGTGTTGAAAGATGCAATTGCCATCCCCGAATTTCTCTAAACAGTAGGAGACAGGAATATGCTTAAAACATCAATGTACGCCATTGCTGTGACAGTGCCACTCAAAACAACAAGGGTGCAAGCCCCCTCCATGAAAAACACGACCACACTATAACACCACCGCCTCCGAATTTTGCTGTTGGCACTACATCTACATCTACACTGATACTCCGCAAGCCACCCAACGGTGTGTGGCGGAGGGCACTTTACGTGCCACTGTCATTACCTCCCTTTCCTGTTCCAGTCGCGTATGGTTCGCGGGAAGAACGACTGTCTGAAAGCCTCCGTGCGCGCTCTAGTCTCTCTAATTTTACATTCGTGATCTCCTCGGGAGGTATAAGTAGGGGGAAGCAATATATTCGATACCTCATCCAGAAACGCACCCTCTCGAAACCTGGACAGCAAGCTACACCGCGATGCAGAGCGCCTCTCTTGCGGAGTCTGCCACTTGAATTTGCTAAACATCTTCGTAACGCTATCATGCTTATCAAATAACCCTGTGACGAAACGCGCCGCTCTTCTTTGGATCTTCTCTATCTCCTCCGTCAGACAGATCTGGTACGGATCCCACACTGATGAGCAATACTCAAGTATAGGTCGAACGAGTGTTTTGTAAGCCACCTCCTTTGTTGATGGACTACATTTTCTAAGCACTCTCCCAATGAATCTCAATCTGGTACCCGCCTTACCAACAATTAATTTTATATGATCATTCCACTTCAAATCGTTCCGCACGCATACTCCCAGATATTTTACAGAAGTAACTGCTACCAGTGTTTGTTCCGCTATCATATAATCATACAATAAAGGATCCTTCTTTCTATGTATTCGCAATACATTACATTTGTCTATGTTAAGGGTCAGTTGCCACTCCCTGCACCAAGTGCCTATCCGCTGCAGATCTTCCTGCATTTCGCTACAATTTTCTAATGCTGCAACTTCTCTGTATACTACAGCATCATCCGCGAAAAGCCGCATGGAACTTCCGACACTATCTACTAAGTCATTTATATATATTGTGAAAAGCAATGGTCCCATAACACTCCCCTGCGGCACGCCAGAGGTTACTTTAACGTCTGTAGACGTCTCTCCATTGATAACAACATGCTGTGTTCTGTTTGCTAAAAACTCTTCAATCCAGCCACACAGCTGGTCTGATATTCCGTAGGCTCTTACTTTGTTTATCAGGCGACACTGCGGAACTGTATCGAACGCCTTCCGGAAGTCAAGAAAAATAGCATCTACCTGGGAGCCTGTATCTAATATTTTCTGGGTCTCATGAACAAATAAGGCGAGTTGGGTCTCACACGATCGCTGTTTCCGGAATCCATGTTGATTCCTACATAGTAGATTCTGGGTTTCCAGAAATAACATGATACGCGAGCAAAAAACATGTTCTAAAATTCTACAAGAGATCGACGTAAGAGATATAGGTCTATAGTTTTGTGCATCTGCTCGACGACCCTTCTTGAAGACTGGGACTATCTGTGCTCTTTTCCAATCATTTGGAACCCTCCGTTCCTCTAGAGACTTGCGGTACACGGCTGTTAGAAGGGGGGCAAGTTCTTTCGCGTACTCTGTGTAGAATCGAATTGGTATCCCGTCAGGTCCAGTGGACTTTCCTCTATTGAGTGATTCCAGTTGCTTTTCTATTCCTTGGACACTTATTTCGATGTCAGCCATTTTTTCGTTTGTGCGAGGATTTAGAGAAGGAACTGCAGTGCGGTCTTCCTCTGTGAAACAGCTTTGGAAAAAAGTGTTTAGTATTTCAGCTTTACGCGTGTCATCCTCTGTTTCAATGCCATCATCATCCCGTAGTGTCTGGATATGCTGTTTCGAGCCACTTACTGATTTAACGTAAGACCAGAACTTCCTAGGATTTTCTGTCAAGTCGGTACATAGAATTTCACTTTCGAATTCAATGAACGCTTCACGCATAGCCCTCCTTACGCTAACTTTGACATCGTTTAGCTGCGTTTAAACTTGCAGTGGAGCTCTCTTTGCTTTCGCAGTAGTTTCCTAACTTTGTTGTTGTACCACGGTGGGTTTTTCCCGTCCCTCACAGTTTTACTCGGGACGTACCTGTCTAAAACGCATTTTACGATTGCCTTGAACTTTTTCCATAAACACTCAACATTGTCAGTGTCGGAACAGAAATTTTCGTTTTGATCTGTTAGGTAGTCTGAAATCTGCCTTTTATTACTCTTGCTAAACAGATAAACCTTCCTCCCTTTTTTTATATCCCTATTAACTTCCATATTCATGGATGCTGCAACGGCCTTATGATCACTGATTCCCTGTTCTGTACATACAGAGTCGAAAAGTTCGGGTCTGTTTGTCATCAGTAGGTCCAAGATGTTATCTCCACGAGTCGGTTCTCTGTTTAATTACTCGAGGTAATTTTCGGATAGTGCACTCAGTATAATGTCACTCGATGCTCTGTCCCTACCACCCGTCCTAAACATCTGAGTGTCCCAGTCTATATCTGGTAAATTGAAATCTCCACCTAAGACTATAACATGCTGAGAAAATTTATG
Organism: Schistocerca serialis cubense; assembly: GCF_023864345.2. Taxonomy (NCBI): domain Eukaryota; kingdom Metazoa; phylum Arthropoda; class Insecta; order Orthoptera; family Acrididae; genus Schistocerca; species Schistocerca serialis. The sequence goes on from NC_064638.1 coordinate 827,389,320, forward strand.
TGAAATGTATTCCAAATTTTCTCTCAGTTGTTCTGCCCCTAATGCTGCTGAGTCGGGAGGTCGGTAAAAGGAGCCAATTATTAACCTAGTTCGGTTGTTTAGTGTAACCTCCACCCATAATAATTCACAGGAACTATCCACTTCTACTTCACTACAGGATAAACTACTACTAACAGCGACGAACACTCCACCACCGGTTGCATGCAATCTATCCTTTCTAAACACCGTCTGTACCTTTGTAAAAATTTCGGCAGAATTTATCTCTGGCTTAAGCCAGCTTTCTGTACCTATAACGATTTCAGCTTCGGTGCTTTCTATCAGCGCTTGAAGTTCCGGTACTTTACCAACGCAGCTTCGACAGTTGACAATTACAATACCGATTGCTGCTTGGTCCCCGCATGTCCTGACTTTGCCCCGCACCCGTTGAGGCTGTTGCCCTTTCTGTACTTGCCCAAGCCCATCTAACCTAAAAAACCGCCCAGCCCACGCCACACAACCCCTGCTACCCGTGTAGCCGCATGTTGCGTGTAGTGGACTCCTGCCCTATCCAGCGGAACCCGAAACCCCACCACCCTAGGGCGCAAGTCGAGGAATCTGCAGCCCACACGGTCGCAGAACCGTCTCAGCCTCTGATTCAGACCCTCCACTCGGCTCTGTACCAAAGGTCCGCAGTCAGTCCTGTCGACGATGCTGCAGATGGTGAACTCTGCTTTCATCCCGCTAGCGAGACTGGCAGTCTTCACCAAATCAGATAGCCGCCGGAAGCCAGAGAGGATTTCCTCCGATCCATAGCGACACACATCATTGGTGCCGACATGAGCGACCACCTGCAGATCGGTGCACCCTGTACCCTTCATGGCATCCGGAAGGACCCTTTCCACATCTGGAATGACTCCCCCCGGTATGCACACGGAGTGCACATTGGTTTTCTTCCCCTCTCTTGCTGCCATTTCCCTAAGGGGCCCCATTACGCGCCTGACGTTGGAGCTCCCAATTACCAGTAAGCCCACCCTCTGCAACTGCCCAGATCTTGCAGACTGAGGGGCAACCTCTGGAACAGGACAAGCAGCCATGTCAGGCCGAAGATCAGTATTAGCCTGAGACAGAGCCTGAAACCGGTTCGTCAGACAAACTGGAGAGGCTTCCCGTTCAGCCCCCCGGAATGTCTTTCGCCCCCTGCCACACCTTGAAACGACCTCCCACTCTACCACAGGTGAGGGATCAGCCTCAATGCGGGCAGTATCCCGGGCAACCACAGTCGTAGTCCGATCAGGGGATGCGTGGGACGAGCTGGCCGTCCCCGACAAACCCCCATCCGAACCCCCACAGTGATGCCCATTGGCAACAGCCTCAAGCTGTGTGACCGAAGCCAACACTGCCTGAAGCTGGGAGCGAAGGGATGCCAACTCAGCCTGCATCCGAACACAGCAGTTGCAGTCCCTATCCATGCTAAAAACTGTTTTGCAAAGAACGTCTGAACTAATCTACAGAGAGCACAAACAAATCGACAAAATTTAAATGGTTATTAAAATACAAGATTGCCTAGTAAATGCAGTAATGCTGCTACTTGCGCACTGCTGACACTGCTCGGCGGCGGAAGGAGAATAAGCGAAATTACACTATTCAGGTACTAAAACGCGATGCTACACTCTCAAATACTATAATACGCCCGAAATTTATGAATTAAACAATGCAAGTACCAAAAACACGCAAAGAAATTAAGAATTAAACTATGTAACAAATGAGTGAGCTAGGAGTATACGACTTGCTGCTCAGCTGCTTATCCAACGGCGGCAGGGAGCACACTCTGGCAGATGACGACGTTCACCAGGCATTCGCTATACCCACACCCTGCCATCGGAACGCCACATTGTGTACCGTGATTCGTCACTCCATATGACGTTTTTCCATTGTTCAATCTTCCAATATTTATGCTCCTTACACCAAACGAGGCGTCGTTTGGCATTTACTGGCGTGATATGTGGCTTATTAGCAGCCGCTTGACCATGAAATCCAAGTTTCTCACCTCCCAGCTAACTGTCATAGTACTTGCAATGGATCCTGATGCAGTTTGGAATTCCTGTATAATGGTTTGGAAAGATGTCTGCCTATTACACATTACGACTTTCTTCAACTGCCGGCAGTCTCTGTCAGTCAACAGACGAGGTCGGCCTCTACGCTTTTGTGCTGTACGTGTCGCTTCACGTTTCCGCTTCACTATCACATCGGAAACAATGGACCTATGGACGTTTAGGAGTTTGGAAATCTCGCATACAGACGTACGACACAAATGACACCCAGTCACCTGACCACGTTCGAAGTCCGTGAGTTCCGCGGAGCGCCCCATTCTGCTCTCTCGCGATGTCTAATGACTACTGAGGTCGCTGATAAGGAGTACCTGGCAGTAGGTGGCAGCACAATGCACCTAATATGAAAAACGTATGTTTTTTGGGATGTCCGGATACTTTTGATTACATAGTGTAGATTCTGGTCAAGCATTTTTGCTATTTGGATTGTGGCGACCAGAAACCGCCTCCTCTGTAGCTGAACAGCTCGTAGCTCTGATGACTACCACGAGATGTCACTCCAAACGTCAATTATAGATGAAACATATAACAATACACGTATTACACACTTATCATAATTATAGTTACATATTGTACACAGACCGTCCTTGTTAATAATTGTGTTAACGGAAACAGTATCAAAACTCCAATGATACTTCTTGAGATTAGCTTTTACATGCAGATAAGAAAACACGGCCAAGGACTATAATTTATAATGTGTGTAGGTGTCGCTGAGGTTTGTCCGCTGTGGTAGACTGCACTTTAAAATAGATTCGCACTGTTTAGAATATGTCCAGCATATGTAAACAGTTGTGCTATTGTGTATAGTGTTGTGTGATGTAACAAGCATATGTGAGCAGTATGTATATGGACATGGCCTTTTGCACAAGGTTGTCTATGTTTTGAAATACTTTAACGATGACAAACCTTTTATAATGTGCTGATTTTTATCCATTTCACATCTTGTGCGTGAGGTTCAGCGTAAAATAAAAATGTTTTATAACAAATTATTTTAAAACCTTAAGATAACAGCAAAGTCTGTTGAAACCGGTTCTCTTAAATAAACTAATATTTTGTGCTTCTTGGCTGCTGAATGTTTTTTTAAATTTTTTTTACAATTAATTCAGATCGCCCTTCAGTTCTCTCAAAATGAGAAAATTTTATCAGAAAAATAACAAGTGTTAAAAGTGCGAGCATTTTATTTGATGACTCGTGTATCAAAATCAAATTATGGGACGTCATCTTACATGTTCACTGGAAAAAAAAATTTCGGGCTTCGTTCGACTCTTAACAATAATTTCTAGAGAATTCAATTTGTATGGAATCTTTGTTTAAAATTAACAGAAGTAGACATGAAATCATCTGATAAATGATATGACATTTCTTTAAACAATACATGGAAATGCGGTGTCTGTGAGTATAATCAACTATGTTCGTTTTTAATCATTTTTTGCCGTACTATGAAGCGAATACAAGAGCACGAAATACAATATACATCGGTTTACAACTTCTCTATTATTGTTTTCTTGCGATTGTCGATTTGCGATTCTTTTTGTTGTAGTTTCATACGAGAGTATTTTCCTCCCAACAGATTCCCTGTTTTCGAAAGATTGAGCTGGAAAATAAATCACTCTGACATTTTATATAATTGTTTTACGAAGTGGGAGGATTAAACCTTCTGAACTGCGTTTTAAGAGATGCGGTGGATGGCAGAATTTCATCTCGAGCCTTAACAACTAACTTCGCGCTTGGTGGCGACACGAGAGGTAGTGTGCTTCGGACAGACTGTGGCTTGTCGCTGGCTGAGGTGCTCTGATTACCCGTTCCGGGGATTGTTCTGTATTTGTCTAGGTCGCTTTTAGTGCGAGATATAGACCGATAACCTCTTATCTTAGAGATGTCTTGCGTCGTAGCATCGTTGAATGAGCTATGCCTATGCACAGGTACTGGTTTCCACGTCTTATTGAGCATTCCAGTTTTGAAAGAAGAATATGCCAGTGGCGTTCTCGTTGCCGCAGCGTAGAGCCCTGAAGAGTCAGAAATCTCAGCGCCGTTCTGAGAACCCGGTGATTCATTCGTAATATCGACGTTTCTAGTGTTGGTACTCAGAGAAAACGGGGAACTTCTCTGCTTGTTTCTTTCTGTTGCCGTTAGACTTGTACTGCTGTTGACGGTGGTTCCGTGTTGGTCCTGCCGATGATTTCGTGCCGCTTCTGTGTTAACACTAGAAGTTGTAGGACGATTAAGATAGATGAATAAAGAACTTTTATTATTTAGCTTGTTCTCGGCTGTTTTTGAAAAAGTCTCTCCAGTTTCGCTACCTGTGGTACGATACGCGTATACCCGAGAGTAGGAGAGAGGTGATTTGAAGTCTGATCTGTTGGTGATGTCTCCCTCTCCCACAGCTGGATATGCACTCTTGATCTGGTGCGCTCCAGTTCTGTTAACACTAGAATCCACTTCATCGGTCGTGGTACGGAGCGAGGGTTTCCGAAGGTAGTGAAAAGCTGATTGGAAGTCTGATGTCTTAGAAACATCACCCACAGCCACCGCCCGTTGTGTCCATTTGGTCTGTATTGTTTCAGCCCCGTTAACGGCGGAGTCAGTTACTTCGAACTTTGCTGAAGTCGAGTGTTTCCGAAGGCCGTGGACAGTTGATTTTAAGTGGTCATCTGTTGGTGTCGCCCGCTGCGCCCATCTAGTCTGCAGTGGTTTAATATCATTAATTCTGGAAACATTTCGCCCATCCAAATTCCCTTCACGCGCAGACATTGTTCGACGCAAGTGTACGTTGCTGTTGTTCGATCTACTAAACGCCGTTAGTGGCAAGGAATTGCTCAACGATTTCGACGGCACTTCTTTAACTGTTGTTTCGAGCATCGATTTGTGTACTGGTGTTACGTATTTTGTAGAAATTTCTCTGACAAGAGAAGGGGCCTTAAGCGTATCGTCACCACCGTTTTTCACTTTGGTGCTTGCGATGGACTCTTGAACAGTGGAGCTGCTTCTTTCTTCATCAGTCGAAAAACGCCGAGATTTTGAAACCACCCATCCGTTCACAGGACGGACGTTGTCGGCTGTGTCGTTGCCCTGAGTCTCGAATTTGGCTCTGTTCTGCAGATACTTTTGCCGGAAAAGCCTCTGTGCCTCTAATAGGTCGAGGTTGTCGAAAGCGTCCAGAGATCGGCTGCGTTGATGCTGCCTATGCCTCGTGTTCTGCAAAAACAAACAGAGACCTCTGCCATGAGACACACTACAGTTAGAATAAAATAAAAAATTCACTGATGAGAAAGTGCATTACGTATTATTATTATAACTGACTGTAGGACATCGTAGTGAATATTACAAGTGGAACTTAAACATAAAAAACAGATATACAAAAATACAAGCAAAAGACGTGAATAGATAAATAGAGTTACGTGGATTTAGAGCAGTTCGTTCATAGTACAGAGTTTGCGTAGCTTTCTGCAGCGAAGGAGGTGTTCTGTGTTGCGTAGTTTGTCACATTCATAGATAAATTCTCCAGGCACACGTTCCTTTCGCTTTAAGTTTTCCTTGCACCACTCTCCTCAAACCTCACCTATTGAGTGTAATTACAGATAGCTGCCAAGTTGGGCTGTCGAATCACCAAGTGCAGAACTCTGGTTTGAGTATGTCCGCTACGGTTTCAGGTCTTATGCGGACCGTTGAGCATGGGTGACGCAAATGATGGGAAAGACACCACATTCAATCACGGTCGGATCACTGGAGTGGACGCATGGGAATACTCAACGTCAAAAGCTGGGCAAGGTACAGAGCTTCTCAAGAGCAACCTTCGACACTAGCCATCACAAGGACCTCAGTTCAAACAACACTGTCACCTTATTATCTGTCATGGTCAACACTGTGTGGCTAAAAATCGTCCCACTGTAAGACCGGACAGGCGAACTACACTGCAGCAAATAATTTGAAAAGTAATTCTGAACAACAACACCCATATCATACAGAACCACTTCCTTTAGTGTACAGAAGGCAATGTCCTTTACCAGTTACTCGGTTAATTGCAATTCGCATACCAAGGAGATTTCATTTATTGTGGGATCACCAACCTAAGATACTCCATGCACAAACAAAGTTTCACATGCTTAATGGATCACAATGTGCATTAGCATACTCCCCTAACACACTCGTTGTTGTTGTTTTGGTTTTCAGTCGGCAAACTGGTTTGATGCAGCTTACCATGCTACCCTATCCTGTGCAAGGCTCTTCATCTCTGCTCCAGCCTACATACATCTGCTTACTATGCTCAAGCCTTGGTCTCCTTTCACACTTTAACCCCCCCCCCCCACCCATTCTCCCTTCCACATACACTTCCCTCCATTTCCAAACTGATGCTTCTACACTCCTGGAAATGGAAAAAAGAACACATTGACACCGGTGTGTCAGACCCACCATACTTGCTCCGGACACTGCGAGAGGGCTGTACAAGCAATGATCACACGCACGGCACAGCGGACACACCAGGAACCGCGGTGTTGGCCGTCGAATGGCGCTAGCTGCGCAGCATTTGTGCACCGCCGCCGTCAGTGTCAGCCAGTTTGCCGTGGCATACGGAGCTCCATCGCAGTCTTTAACACTGGTAGCATGCCGCGACAGCGTGGACGTGAACCGTATGTGCAGTTGACGGACTTTGAGCGAGGGCGTATAGTGGGCATGCGGGAGGCCGGGTGGACGTACCGCCGAATTGCTCAACACGTGGGGCGTGAGGTCTCCACAGTACATCGATGTTGTCGCCAGTGGTCGGCGGAAGGTGCACGTGCCCGTCGACCTGGGACCGGACCGCAGCGACCCACGGATGCACGCCAAGACCGTAGGATCCTACGCAGTGCCGTAGGGGACCGCACCGCCACTTCCCAGCAAATTAGGGACACTGTTGCTCCTGGGGTATCGGCGAGGACCATTCGCAACCGCCTCCATGAAGCTGGGCTACGGTCCCGCACACCGTTAGGCCGTCTTCCGCTCACGCCCCAACATCGTGCAGCCCGCCTCCAGTGGTGTCGCGACAGGCGTGAATGGAGGGACGAATGGAGACGTGTCGTCTTCAGCGATGAGAGTCGCTTCTGCCTTGGTGCCAATGATGGTCGTATGCGTGTTTGGCGCCGTGCAGGTGAGCGCCACAATCAGGACTGCATACGACCGAGGCACACAGGGCCGACACCCGGCATCATGGTGTGGGGTGCGATCTCCTACACTGGCCGTACACCACTGGTGATCGTCGAGGGGACACTGAATAGTGCACGGTACATCCAAACCGTCATTGAACCCATCGTTCTACCATTCCTAGACCGGCAAGGGAACTTGCTGTTCCAACAGGACAATGCACGTCCGCATGTATCCCGTGCCACCCAACGTGCTCTAGAAGGTGTAAGTCAACTACCCTGGCCAGCAAGATCTCCGGATCTGTCTCCCATTGAGCATGTTTGGGACTGGATGAAGCGTCGTCTCACGCGGTCTGCACGTCCAGCACGAACGCTGGTCCAACTGAGGCGCCAGGTGGAAATGGCATGGCAAGCCGTTCCACAGGACTACATCCAGCATCTCTACGATCGTCTCCATGGGAGAATAGCAGCCTGCATTGCTGCGAAAGGTAGATATACACTGTACTAGTGCCGACATTGTGCATGCTCTGTTGCCTGTGTCTATGTGCCTGTGGTTCTGTCAGTGTGATCATGTGATGTATCTGACCCCAGGAATGTGTCAATAAAGTTTCCCCTTCCTGGGACAATGAATTCACGGTGTTCTTATTTCAATTTCCAGGAGTGTATGATGACTCGGGAGTATCCTATCAACCGAGTCCTTCTTTCAGTCAAGTTACGCAGTACGTTTTATTGTACTTCAGTTTTACTCCACACCTCCTCATTAGTTATCCGATCTAGCCAAAAGATCTTCATCATTTTTCTGAAGCACCAAACTTCAAAATCTACTTTCTCCTCTTGTCTAAACTGCTTATCATCCATGTTTTACCACCGTATAAGTCTACCCTTCAAATAAATGCCTTCAGAAAAGACTTTCTAACATTTGAAATTGTATTAGATGTTAATAAATCGCTCTGTTTTAGAAATATATTTCGTGCTATTTCCAATCTGCGTTTTATATCCCTTTCCTTTTGGCCAACGTTAGTTATTTTTCTGCTCAAATAGCAAAATTCATTTACTAATTTTAACGTCTCACTTCCTAATCCAAGTCACCTACGTCTATATCATAATCCGCAAGCCACCAAATGGCGTGTAGCGGAGGGTACTTCTTGTACTACTAACTGAGCCACCGTTCCCTGTTCCACTCGCGAATGGTGTGTGGGAAGAACGATTGTCGGTAAGCCTCTGCATTTAGTAAGATATATGTGGAAGGAAGTAATATACTGTCCGCTCCTCCTCTTAAAGTGCTCGCTCGAAATTTTGATAGTAAACATCTCCATGGTGCACAACATCTCTCTTGTAACGTTTTTCACAGGCGTTTATGGGAATCCCTGTAACGCTCTCGCACCGACTAAACGAAATGGGGCGCTCAGAGTTGGACCTTATCTATCTTTTCAATCAGTTCTACCTGGTAAGGGTCTCAGAGAATCGGTCGAACAAGCGCCTTATAAGAATTTTCTTCGTGGATGTGTTACATTCCCATAAGATTCTTCCTATGATTGTAAGTCTGCCGTCTTGTTTTCCTGCTGTTTGTTTTAAGTGATCATTCCACTTAAGGTCGCTCTAGATAGTTACTCCTAGATAGAAACTGTTTTCAGCAATTTGTCATCAATATGCAGTTGTACAGTAGCAGATTCCCTTAGAATCGCCTGATTTAATTCGACTGCATACCATTACCCTTTTTAACTTCTGTTGATGTTCATTTTATTACGTCCTTTCAAGACACTGTCCACTCCGTTGAGCTGCTGTACCTAGGCTATTGCAGTCTATGACAGAATTACAGTATCATCAACAAACTTCAAAATTGTATTTCTTATCCTTGAACTTTACTATTCCAAATTTCTCCTTGTTTTCCTCACTTTCTTGCTCAATTTACAGATTGAATAACATCGAGGATAGGCTACAGCCCTGTTTCATTCCCTTCTCAACTACTGGTTTCCTTTTAAGTTCCTCGAATATTATAACTGCAGTCTGCTTTCTTTATAAGCTGTGAACAACTCTTCTCTCCCTGTATTTTACCCTGATACCTTCAACGTTTCAAAGTGTGTAGTCCAGCGAACATTATCGAAAGCTACCTCTAAATAGGCAAATGCTATAATCGTAGGTTTGCTTTCTTCAGTCTATGTTCTGTGATGAATCGTAAGGTCGGTATTGCCTCGCTTGTTCCTACATCCCTGAGATCGGCTCTGCCAGCTTTTCCACTGTTATGTTTATACGAGGGCCATTTTCAAAGTAAGAACCGACAGCGCATCGTGTCCGCGCCCCCTGTTACGTGACGTCCGTGTACGGTTGGCTACTCTTGGCCAGTCTCTCACTACGCCGCCATTACTTTTAACGTCCCTGCCGGTGTTGGACTTGCGGTTATACTATTTCGTCTGTGGCCACGTCAATCACTCTTCCCGCCAATTGTGTACTGTGCACTGGTTATTCGCTTCTTAAAAGCAAAACGAGCTTGTCCTAATGAAATTCGCCGGCAGCTTGTTGAAGTTTATGATGTAATGAATACATGGAAAAGTGCGTAAATGATGTAGGCTGTTTAATGAAGAAAGGACAGACGTTCATGATAAGGACGATTAGTACGGCCTACTGTCATGAATTAAGACTTGAAGAAAGGCTTTTCGCCAAGAGGAATGACAATAAATGACAAGTGTACTGTGAAACATTATTAAAGCTTACACTCTCTATTCACACTCGCCGTCGGGGACTGTTATCTAGCCGAATCGTTCTGCTTCACGACAATGCTCGACCTCACTTTGCGGCAAGAACAAAGACGCAACTGTACAGGTTTCATTGGGAATTACTGGATCATCCACTATACAGCCCTGACTTAGCACAATCAGATTTTCATCTGTTTCCAAAACAGAAGGAATTTCTTGGTGTAAAGCTCTTGGAAAATGATGATATGTTGAAAGAAACTGTTACTAATTGGTTTAACAGTCAGGCGGCAGAGTTATTTGATACTAGGAGCTAAAAGCTGATGCCACGACTTGACAAATATTCAAATGTTCTTGGTGACTACGTTGAAAAGTGAAAAAACGTGCATATTGTTGCCTGTGATACAGTTTACGATCATAAATAAAGTTTCTCTCACACAATTACAAATCGTTTCTTACTTTAAAAGTGACCCTCGTAGTTTTTTAGTTGGTGCCATATTGCAATCATCAGCTATTAATACGATGGTTCTGTAATATTCACGCCTATCAGCACTTGCCTTCTTTGGAACTGGAGTTATTACATTCTTCTTCAAGTCTGACAGTATTTCATCTTTCATATATCTTGTATACCAGGTAGAATAATTCTGGAATGGCTGGCTCTTCCAAGTAGCTCAACAGTTCTGAGAGGATCTCATCTACCACAGGGGTCCTGCTTTAACTTAGGTCTTCCACTGCTGTGTCAGATTCTTCTCTCAGTATCATATCTCCCACCTCATCTTCGTCTACTCCCTCTTCTCTTTCTTCCAATAATATTGTCTTTAAGTTCGTTTCCTTGTGCACCTCTTCTATATATTCCTTCCACTCCATGGGAGATTGCACAGGTGACTCCTACCCCAGCAGCGTTTGGCATCCCTTTTCGTTCTGATGGCAGTGGCGACACGTAACGGCATAGAGTCGATGAGACAATGATCCCGCTGAGGAGTCATCCTTGTCCATAAGCCCTTAATAACCGACTACAAATCAGGAGGGCTCGCCAGAGAGGAGTCCAGACCGCGTATGGTGTCAGAAATATCCTCAGATGAATTGGAAACTTGGCAAACATCCTATTTCTCGTGGAGTGTTTCTTAAACCATTGTCACACCTTAGTCCCACGTGTTTCTTTGAGCGATCTGGTATTTGGCAACTAAGAATATTGTGCCGCCAAGATCGCTTGTTATATATATATATATATATATATATATATATATATATATATATATATATATGAGATTAGCAAGAAAAACGAGACAGAAAATCGCAAGAAACTGAAAGATAAGGAAATAAGATTTAAATCAAATATAGACAAATGACACACAATGAAAAGGGTATTTACAGATGTGGAAAGACAGGAAATATCAGAACGAATGAAAAGATACTGGCCAGATAAGAAAGAAAGAAACATGCGCTTTCTGAAGAAGAGGACGAGGAAATGATTGACCAAAGTGGTCCAATGAGGCCGTAAAAGCAAATAATAAATAATAATAATATTAATATATATTTTATATTTTGCTTATAATGCTCATGAAACTGATGTACGAAAATGTCCAGCTTACTTATTATACTAATTTCTTGGTATGTGCTTCGTGTATTTGATAGGCCATACATCACAGTAAGATCCCTTTCAGGTCTCTTATATCCTACCCATAGTCGCTTCACCCAAGCAGCTGGCTGTTGCACAGCATATTACAATGCCTTGTGCTTCTATTATTAATTTTATTTTCCATGAAGTTTTGAATATAAAAAAGGGAAGGAAAAGTGTATGTATTGTCACTCCTAACAGTCAATTTATTTGCATTTGTAAACAAGCTATAAATGTAGTAGGGTACGGTCTAAATGTTTCGGTGATTTAAGTATGAACCGACAGTCTTTGCCTTATGTTCGGATATTATTTAAATGCATGTCGCTGTTTTCGCTTAGACCGATGTATAATTTTTCCATTATACAACAGTTATTCCTATGTCAGTGTATCTAGCGATTACAATTTTCTACTTCAAAGAATATTTATTTAATAGTTGGTGTAACGGCCACCTGTTGAACAAACATGTAGCCGCTTCCACTACATGTCCGCTCAGTCTTTCCGATGTGCTGTAGCTGTAAAGGCTCCATCGACGATCTCGTCTTCATTCAGTGCCGCACTGTTGGTGCTATTGACTCTGTTTTAGGTATCTGACAAGCCGCTACGGCGCCTTGTTTTTTAAGTGGAGTGCGCTCCCGTTGTGTTTGTGTAAGTTATGCACAGTACTATTATTTCCTGGGGGTATATAAAAGAACATTGTGATATCTAGTTATTATGTTATTTTTTCACTTGCATACTGGTGGTACTGTAGTGCCGATTATAATGATAACGTTTTTCCCCGCAATATTGCAAATCCGAAGTGACAGGTAGACTTTGTCTAAACCGCTCATTGAGGAAATAAAAGAAGAAATAATACAATACGCGATATTGGCACCCAACTATCCTTAGTTACGTTTTAACTCAATTCGGGGCGAAAAGGAAATGCACTTTGAGAATTAACTACGTTCAGTTTTTGGCATATATTTCGAGCCTCCATGGATAGCTTGTCAAATCTGCAACCCCTGTAGATATACTTATCCTTTTGTAGTCGTTTTGTCCAAGTGTACAGGTTCTCATCTCTGAGGTGATTTGAATGCGCTCAGTGACAAACAAAAAACTCTGCATAGTGTTAGTTTATTATTAATGTCCTTCAACATAAAATAAAAAGATGCATCTGCTCGACTTCAATACGGCCGTCATCAGTATTGCCACCATACTGTTACTCAGAAACGATTACGTGTATGTGTTGTCCGAAGCTGTCAAACGAAACTACTACATGTCGCTCTTGTCACACTGTTATTCACTCCCGTAACACAATAAACAAATGCTTAGCTTCACCTGAGTCAGCATCTTCTATCATGTGGCCTGTGGCATATTCCTTGTGGCGACAAACAGCCAAATGCCAGAATCATACAATGCCTTTTGAATCAAATAACTATTTACACAATACGAAATGACATTAAAGGCACATTTTAAGCATGGTTCAGTATACGAAAAAATAGCTCAGTCACCCTTAGAGATTGGCGGTTCTGTTTTTTATACAAATCATGCTTATACGAGGGACATTCGATTATTGAAGTGACAAACTAATGTACGAAAAAAAATCTATTTTAACAAAATGAGACTTTTACTATTTCTCAGCATAGTCCCTGCCAATATTAACACACTTGTCCCAACGATGAACTAATTTTTGTTTTTATCCTTGATGCAAAGAAGTCTTTTTCTTGTTGTATGGCCTCCTCCTTGTTGCTGAACGTTTCCGCGAAATGGCTTACTGAGTGGACCAAACAAATGAAAATCCGAGAGTGTCAAATGTGGACTGTAGGAAGGATGGGGTAGTATCTCCCAACCCAGTTTTTCAGTGGTTTCTTGGGTCAGCTGGGCGGTGAGAAGGCGAAAACTGTCATGCAGCAATAGCAAGCCTGTTCTTTAAGATCCGCGACGTTTTCTTTTTCTCATTGCTGGCTTTATTTTGTTCATCAGTGTATTTGAATAGTAGGCACTATTTATTGTACGGTGATCTTCCAAATAATCACAAAAGACGACGTCTTGGACATCCCAAAAGACGGTCAACGTGACTTTTCCCGGTGCTAGCATTTATTCAAACAGCTGTCCCTGTATGTCCAAATGTAACACGTGGTACGCCAGGACTTTGCTTGTCAGTCACTGTTCGACCGTTTTGAACTATTCTACTCAATTATAAAAATTTTCGCGGTTTATGTAACTTTCACCATACTGTAAACTCATTCGAGAAAAGATTTTAGCCAGTTTTCGACCTTCAGAAAGCAAAAAGTGGATCACTGAACGTTGTTCAACTAATGTGGAAACTTCAAGTGGACGCACCATCGTGATAACACCGGTCCCCGTCAGTTCAGCAAAGTTAAGCACTGTCGGGCTTGGCTAGCACTTTGATGGGTGACCGTCCAGTCTGCCGAGAGCGCAATTAGCAAGCGGGGTGCACTCAACCCTTATGAGGTAGACTGAGGAACTACTTGATTGAGAAGTAGCGGAGGTTATAAACAAAACGTTTTTTATCCTTCAATTGTTCTCAGTTCATCCCAGTGCTATCAACCTATAGTCATGAAAGTGCAGAACTCCTACAAACTGCTTCAGGTCTACATCAATTTTCCTCTTTAATTATTGAATGTCCCTCGTAATATACTCGTTGAACCCGGGTGACATGGGATAGACTGGCTCAAAACATAAAAAACGAAAAACAATACATAAATGGCAAAACAAAAATTAAACAGAATGTGACTGATACATGTGTCAAACGATTGCATTTGATTTGTAGACCACAAATCTGGAATCGAATTTTTCAAGGCAAAGTGTTTCGCAATTTATTGATGAATTTTTATCGCTGTTTTACTTAGCTGTTAACTGTTTGGCATGCCAGGTATCCCAAATTTTGTAAGCAACTGAACATAGTCTTCAAACGCATCTGTCTTATGGTACACATTATAACAAACTACGTTAAATAATATTTATTACACTCCTGTTAATCGCTAAGCTGTCTAGGGCTCATGTCAGGTCACATTTAATCGGTCCAATAGTAATCGCTGAATGCATTAGAAAGCTACCATCGTGACCATAGTCTGGCAATATGTGTCTTTACGCTACAGAACGGACAATTACGAGGGTTGGCCTTTGGCTACAACAGTCATTCTCGATTCCTTATATTGATAACACTTTAAACAGCAACTGCTGTATCACAGAGTCCTTTGTTGGGTTGATTTGGGGGAAGAGACCAAACAGCGAGTTCATCGGTCTCATCGGATCAGAGAAGGATGGGAAAGGAAGTTGGCCGTGCCCTGTCAAAGGAACCATTCCGGCATTTGTCTGAAGCGATTTAAGGAAATCACGGAAAACCTAAATCAGGATGGTCGCACGCGGGATTGAACCGTTGTCTTCCCGAATGCGAGACCAGCGAGTCCTTGGAACATAAGGTACTGCAAAGATATACAGGGCTATTACAAATGATTGAAGCGATTTTATAAATTCACTGTAGCTCCATTCATTGACATATAGTCACGACACACTACAGATATGTAGAAAAACTCATAAAGTTTTGTTCGGCTGAAGCCGCACTTCAGGTTTCTGCCGCCAGAGCGCTCGAGAGCGCAGTGAGACAAAATGGCGACAGGAGCCGAGAAAGCGTATGTCGTGCTTGAAATGCACTCACATCGGTCAGTCATAACAGTGCAACGACACTTCAGGACGAAGTTCAACAAAGATCCACCAACTGCTAACTCCATTCGGCGATGGTATGCGTAGCTTAAAGCTTCTGGATGCCTCTGTAAGGGGAAATCAACGGGACGGCCTGCAGTGAGCGAAGAAACGGTTGAACGCGTGCGGGCAAGTTTCACGCGTAGCCCGCGGAAGTCGACGAATAAAGCAAGCAGGGAGCTAAACGTACCACAGCCGACGGTTTGGAAAATCTTACAGAAAAGGCTAAAGCAGAAGCCTTACCGTTTACAATTGCTACAAGCCCTGACACCCGATGACAAAGTCAAACGCTTTGAATTTTCGGCGCGGTTGCAACAGCTCATGGAAGAGGATGCGTTCAGTGCGAAACTTGTTTTCAGTGATGAAGCAACATTTTTTCTTAATGGTGAAGTGAACAGACACAATGTGCGAATCTGGGCGGTAGAGAATCCTCACGCATTCGTGCAGCAAATTCGCAATTCACCAAAAGTTAACGTGTTTTGCGCAATCTCACGGTTCAAAGTTTACAGCCCCTTTTTCTTCTGCGAAAAAAAACGTTACAGGAGACGTGTATCCGGACATGCTGGAAAATTGGCTCATGCCACAACTGGAGACCGACAGCGCCGACTTCTTCTTTCAACAGGATGGTGCTCCACCGCACTTCCATCATGATGTTCGGCATTTCTTAAACAGGAGATTGGAAAACCGATGGATCGGTCGTGGTGGAGATCATGATCAGCAATTCATGTCATGGCCTCCACGCTCTCCCGACTTAACCCCATGCGATTTCTTTCTGTGAGGTTATGTGAAAGATTCAGTGTTTAAACCTCCTCTACCAAGAAACGTGCCAGAACTGCGAGCTCGCATCAACGATGCTTTCGAACTCATTGATGGGGACATGCTGCGCCGAGTGTGGGAGGAACTTGATTATCGGCTTGATGTCTGCCGAATCACTAAAGGGGCACATATCGAACATTTGTGAATGCCTAAAAAAACTTTTTGAGTTTTTGTATGTGTGTGCAAAGCATTGTGAAAATATCTCAAATATTAAAGTTATTGTAGAGCTGTTAAATCGCTTCAATCATTTGTAATAACCCTGTACTGTATGTCGCATTCCGGCAGGAAATTCCTCAACCGCATATAGCGAGGAATGTGAAAGCCTCCTTCCAAGATATCACTTCTTTCCTGACCAGTACGTTGGATTAATGCGTCGTCTGACGAACATGTCTCATGTACGGTTGATCATCAAGTTGTTCGCGCTCCTTCAACAACTGTTGTTGATGCTACATCTACGTCTGCTTGTGGAATCGGTACACGCATCTCATGTAGGGAGATTCTCCAGAAACACTTGTGACTTGGAAACTCATTGGGAAGAAAGTGTGTGACTGCCAGGCCACATATGCACCAATATGCGGTTCGATCTCCATTCAGTCCTACTTTTATTCTGTCTGTTATCCTTCTCATGCCTCTGACAACGATTTTTTAATGTGAAAAAATGCCAAACTGAATCGTAGTTTGAAGTCAACGTTAATCTGGAGGCCCCCATATAACTGGCTGGGCAAGTCAGTTCTACACTAGGTCCATGCCCAGTAAAGCACTGCAATGTTGAACCCAGCCTTAATGTGAACACAGCTTTACCTTTTTTTACGTAATTGGTGGTACAAAGTTTTATTTATTGATGCAGTCTTCCCGTACATTCAAATACATGGTCTATTCATGTTCAGATACTTGAATGGTAGTTGTGAAAAGGAAAGCAGTTTTAAATTATAATCAAGAAATGAAAATCTGTGAATGTGTACC
The DNA here is from genome assembly GCF_023864345.2 of Schistocerca serialis cubense. Classification (NCBI taxonomy): domain Eukaryota; kingdom Metazoa; phylum Arthropoda; class Insecta; order Orthoptera; family Acrididae; genus Schistocerca; species Schistocerca serialis. The sequence continues at coordinate 827,406,313 of NC_064638.1, forward strand.
TTAACAGGATTTGGAAGATCATCGGAAATTTCTTCTCTCATCTTGAAATGTGGGCTGAAGTACCTGAAACATGCAAAATAGTATATTTACAAGATCAGCCCTTCCATAGTTCAACTGTTGCTACAGTACTTTTACTGACTAGAGAACTCTTATGAAGAAAGTCATACGTTTATAAATACACTAATAAAAATTAAACTTCGTTCACAGCATTTCCAGAATAAAGAAATTTTAAAAACATAGGAGAGTTTATTGCATATTAGAAAATACATTCGAAAGAACAAACACTCTATGACTGAATATTACGAAAGCTTGGTTGCGAATCGTCGTGAATAGTAGTATGCAGTGACAGTGCTGTAGAAATCTTGAGGACAAGGGTGAAGAGAACTGCTCAGCTATAAAGGGATCTGCATTAAACAACTTTATTTTAATGACAAACCGAGAAACTGGGCAGCAAGTCTGTGAAAATATACAAACGGAAATTTCCTGTATGTCACATCCTTATCATCGCACTGCATTAAATATCAATGAGCTTAGAGGAAGTGATCCAAAGTTTGCTTTGCAAATAGCATCATTACAGTAGCTAGCGTTAGAAAACTGAAACACCTGGAAGACAACGCAGATTTGGCGTTAAATGGTATACACAAGTGATCTATGCACAATAAAGTAGCTGCATGACGTCCAGGATAAGGGACAATATCAATACTCTGTAATTAATTGTAAATAATACCTACATAAACAATGCAAAATTGTATGAGGTGAGCACTTAGCTCCAGCTGAAGGAGGATGAGTGAATGAGGATACTACTGAAAAGATTGTCAGCTTCATTTCATTGTTTCTGAATACTTGTGTTATTGAGTGAACCGCTCACGCAATATACACACATCAAAAAAAGTTTTGCATCACACCGGTTCCCAGAACTCCTGAAGATAGACGTTGACTGTGGATATTGTATCACAGACACAGTCCCTTTGCTTTGACTGTTCAGAAATGTCACTAAACCAGCCCAAAGATGTAAACAACCATGCGTGAACAACGCCTATTAGACGAAGGTGGTCCGACAGCCGATCAGTTCCAGTCATTCCACCAGGAAGGAGGTACACAGCTCATGTTGCCTGCAGTTCAAGCATGCCTAAACGGTCAATACCCCTGTTCGATCGCGTCCGCATTGTTAATTTGTGCCAGGAAGGGCTGTCAACAAGGCAAGTGTCCAGGCATCTCGGAGTGAACCAAAGCGATGTTGTTCGGACATGGAGGAGATACAGAGAGTAACTGTCGATGACGTACCTCGCTCAGGCCGTCCAAGGTCTACTACTGCAGTGGATGACCGCTACCTACGGATTATGGCTTGCAGGAACCCTGACAGCAACGCCACCATGTTCAATAATGCTTTTCGTGCAGCCACAGGACGTCGTGTTACTATTCAAACTGTGCGCAGTAGGCTGCATGATACGCAACTTCACTCCCGACGTCCATTGCGAGGCCTATCTTTGCAACCACGACACTGTGCAGCGCGGTACAGATGGGCCCAACAACATGCCGAGTGGACCGCTCAAAATTGGCATCACGTTCTCTTCACCGATGAGTCTCGCATATGTCTTCAACCAGACAATCGCCGGAGACATGTTTGGAGGCAACCCGGTCAGGCTGAACGCCTTAGACACACTGTCCAGCGAGTGCAGCAAGGTGGAGATTCCCTGCTGTTTTGGGGTGGCATTATGTGGGGCCGACATACGCCGCTGGTGGTCATGGAAGGCGCCGTAACGGCTGTACGATACGTGAATGCCATCCTCCCACCGATAGTGCAACCCTATCGGCAGCATATTGGCGAGGCATTCGTATTCCCCCCGCCCCCCCCCCCCCCAATCGTGCACATCTTGTGAATGAGTTCCTTCAGGATAACGACATCGCTCGACAAGCGTAACCGTAACTTTAATCTGTTTGTAAACCACCTTGAAGCTGTACTGGCCCATTTAACAACCAAAAACAAAGAAATAGTGGTTGCTGGTGATTTCAATGTAGATTTCCTTAAAGACTCTCCCAATAAGAACCTATTTGAGTTAGTAACACTATCATTCAACTTAATTCCCACAGTAAAGTTCCCCACTAGGATAACCACTTGCTCACAAACAGCCATTGATAATATCTGTATAGAAAAGTCAAATGAACAAAGTTATATTACAAAACCAATAGTCAATGGCCTCTCAGACCATGACATGCAGTTCCTTCTGTTAAATGTTAATACTGAACGAGATATAAAATCTGTTAAGTCTGAGCTCAGGAGGGTAATCAGTAAGCCAGAAATTGATTATTTTAGGACACTCCTCAGAGACATTCACTGGACTGATGTTTACAGTGCTCATGGCATGAATGAAAAATATAACATTTTTGCTAATAAAGTGCTTACCTTATTTGAACACTGCTTTCCCCCAAAACTTACCAAGGTTAGAGCAAAGTCTACAAAGAAGCCATGGATTACTCGAGGAATAGGGGTATCTTGTAAAACAAAAAGAAAACTGTATCTGTCAATCCGAAACATTTCCAATGTTGATGCTATAGCACATTATAAGAAATACTGCAAAATATTAAAGACTGTAATGCGGATGTCAAAGCAAATATATTACAAGGAAAAGATAGTCATGTCGGATAACAAAATAGGGACAATGTGGGGTATAGTGAAGGAGGAGACCGGTAGAACCAGACATGAAGAGGAACAAATAGCATTAAGAGTAAATGATGCATTGGTGACAGATGTGTATAGTGTTGCAGAACTTTTTAACAAACATTTTATAACTGTTACTGAAAAGATGGGGTTGTCAGGTTCGGTAGATGCTGCTATGGATTACCTTAGACCAGACATTTCAAGTAACTTCCATAATATGAATTTGACCCTCACTACCCCAACAGAAATAATGTCCATCATAAAATCTTTAAAATCAAAAACATCTAGTGGGTATGATGAAATATCAACAAAGTTAATTAAAGAATGTGATTCTGAGCTAAGTAACATATTAAGCTATCTGTGTAACCAGTCGTTTATCAGTGGAATATTTCCCGAATGGCTGAAATATGCTGAAGTTAAGCCACTGTTTAAGAAGGGAGATAAAGAAATAGCATCAAATTTCCGTCCAATTTCACTGTTGCCAGCATTCTCAAAAATTTTCGAAAAAGTAATGTACAGTCGTCTTTATAACCATCTTATCTCAAATAACATACTGTCAAAGTCACAGTTTGGATTTCTAAAAGGTTCTGATATTGAGAAGGCTATCTACACTTACAGTGAAAATGTACTTAATTCATTAGACAAAAAATTGCAGGCAACTGGTATATTTTGTGATCTGTCAAAGGCATTTGACTGTGTAAATCACAATATCCTTTTAAGTAAACTAGAATATTATAGTGTAACAGGAAATGCTGCAAAATGGTTCAAATCTTATATCTCTGGCAGGAAACAAAGGGTGTTATTAGGAAAGAGACATGTATCAAGCTATCAGGCATCATCCAACTGGGAACTAATTACATGTGGGGTCCCACAAGGTTCCATTTTGGGGCCCTTACTTTTTCTTGTGTATATCAATGACCTTTCATCAGTAACATTACCAGATGCCAAGTTTGTTTTGTTTGCTGATGATACAAACATTGCAATAAATAGCAAATCAAGTGTAGTCTTAGAAAGACCAGCCAATAAAATATTTGTAGACATTAATCACTGGTTCCTAGCCAATTCTTTGTCACTAAACTTTGAAAAAACACACTACATGCAGTTCAGAACTTGTAAGGGGTGTCCCAAGAGTATATGTCTAACATATGATGACAAGAAGATAGAAGAAGTGGACGGTGTTAAATTCTTGGGATTACAGCTTGATAATAAATTCAACTGGGAGGAGCACACCACAGAACTGCTGAAGCGTCTTAACAAATCTCTGTTTGCAATGCGAATTTTGTCAGACATAGGGGATATAAAAATGAAAAAGCTGGCATACTATGCTTACTTTCATTCCATAATGTCATATGGGATTATTTTCTGGGGTAATTCATCAAGCCAAGCTAAAGTTTTCCGGGCACAAAAACGTGCAGTAAGAATTATATGTGGTGTGAACTCAAGAACATCCTGCAGAAGCCTGTTTAGGGAACTAGGGATACTAACTACAGCTTCCCAATATATTTATTCCTTAATGAAATTTGTCATTAAAAATATATCACTTTTTCAAACCAATAGCTCAATTCATGGAATCAATACTGGAAATAAGAATAATCTTCACAAGGATTTAAAGTCACTTAGTCTTGTACAAAAAGGTGTGCATTATTCAGGAACACACATTTTCAATAACTTGCCAGCAGCCATAAAAAGCTTAACAACCAATGAAATTCAGTTTAAGAGAAGCCTAAAGGATTTATTGGTGGCCAACTCCTTCTACTCCATTGATGAATTTCTGAGGAAAACCAACTGATTTGTATATAAGTACAACATATCTTCTGCACAATTTCAGTGCAGTAATGTGTTCACTGAAAATTTGTGTGTGTGTGTGTGTGTGTGTGTGTGTGTGTGTGTGTGTGTGTGTAAGTATAATCTAACTTCTGCACCATTTCAGTGCAGTAATGTGTTCATTGTAAATAAGTATTACAGTAGTTGTATTACATGTTTCTTACCTTATAAATAAATAAAAAACTTTTTTATTTTAAATTCAGTGCAATAGTATTTGTAAAATGACTCTTAGTGTTCATTAAAAAATGACGATCATTCCACTTGGGACCTGTGGAATGGTACATTAGCTTATTTGTTTTAGTTTAAATATTTGTCATGTATTGTTGTTTTTCTGACATGTTCCACATCCTGGAGGACCTCCTCACTACGGATCAATTGGAATGAAAGTAAATCTAATCTAATCTAATCTAATCAAAATGTTCTGCAGACATGAACCCTATCGACCATGCCTGGAATAGATTGAAAAGGGCTGTATATAGACGACGTGACCCACCAACCACTCTGAGGGATCTACGCCGAATCGCCATTGAGGAGTGGGACAATTTGGAGCAACAGTGCCTTGATGAACTTGTGGATAGTATGCCACTACGAATACAGGCATGCATCAAAACTAGAGGACGTGCTACTGGGATCAGAAGTACCGGTGTGTGCAGCAATCTGGTCTACCACCTCTGAAGGTCTCGCTGTGTGGTGGTACAACTTGCAATGTGTGGTTTTCATGAGCAATAAAAAGGGTGGAAATGATGTTTATGTTGATCTCTATTTCAATTTTCTGTACAGGTTCCAGAACTCCCGGAACCGAGTTGATGCAAAACTTTGGTGCTCGACACTAAAGTACGCTATACAGAGATGAGTATGGGTTTAAAAAATGTGATATTTAAAGTGTTCAACAAAATTCTGTGAAACCACACATCCTCACATAGATACATACAAACAACTGCACTGACGGTAAAAAAAAGCCCTATGTCAGGTATTAAAATGCACGGTAAAATAAGAACAAAGGGCAATAGAGGATAATTTCAAAAGCTATAGCAGAAACGTGTGAACGGCTGATCATGAATCAAAGACTGAATCATTAACTCTGCAACACACTACTAAATCACCAAACTAAAAGCTTAGCCTGAAACAGTTTTTCCTAACCTGGGAGTATTACCACTGCGGGGTAAAATTAAATTTTCTGAGGGGTAAAAACGAAACTGTTCAATTGGGCTTCAGTGAGGAAACGACATCAAAATTTGTGTTATTTATCATGCAATAGAATACTGTTAATCTTTTACATCGTTACCAACAAATGGCTTTTAGTCAAATTGCGTGCGTATGGAATATCGTCTCAGCTATGCGACTGGTTTCGTGTTTTCCTCAGAAAGGTCACACAGTTCGTAGTGACTACGGGAATTCATCTAGTGAAACTGACGTTACATCTGATGTTCCCTGAGAAATGTGATGAGCCCTTTAGTCTTCTTAATCAACATGAATGGTTTAAGAGACAACCTGTGCATCCCTCTTAGATTGTTTGCAGATGATGGCGTCGTTTACTGTCTAGTGAAGTCAACAGCAAATGAAAACGAATGTCCAAACAATACCTGAATAGTGCGAAAAGTGGCAATAAACTATGCCTGTATGAGCGCACATTGTTCATTCTTGATGCAAGTTACTACTCCTTCCATTTTCGAGCTTTAGTCTACAGTTGCAAGGTATCCATGGTCTGTAGCTTTCCGTGCTAAAAATGCAACAGGTGAATCCGAAATTTAATTTTTAATAGTTTCATTCCTGTGTTTCTCAACGCTCTTCTATCTCGGACTCAAAACGTTGTGGCATGTTATGTACGTAGAACTGCAGAGATTATTGTTCTACATGCTAAATACGGAAAAAAGTCTTATTTGTTCAGTTTCTCTAAGGAAAATTCCAGATGGAATTTTTGTAAAACGTTTGTCTATTTTGTACATTAAATTCAGGAACATCGGCAGACTCTCTCGAAATAGTGCCATTTCTTCTCTCTCTTGTTCTTTTTTAGCTTCATTGCAGAAGCACAGTAAAAGTTACGTTCTCTGTTGTTTTTTATGAGAAGTCACATCCCTTTCGATGTCTTTTCAAAATGTTTACTTCCGAGTCAAACGTTTATAAGAGCTATTAGAGATCAACAGTACTCAGAAGTCTTGTCCATTATTTTTTAATATGCTTCCTAGGAAAAAATAGGGAAAAAAAGAAATTTTGTCCACATACAACCTCTCGTCTGAAGTGTGCTATGTACAGAACACTACTCTAGTGTAAATGCGCAATGGTGTTTTTTATCTCAGTCTTTAGCTGTCACAATTCAAAACAAGTTTAAACACCCACCATCCGCCTTCTTACGTGGGTACTGCTATAGCATTAGTGGTCGTAGTTAACAGCAGGAGGATATGCTTAAAAAATGATTCAGTCAGTGAGACTGTATACTCAGAAACCATCGTTTCCCTGTTGTGAATAAGAAAAAGAAGTAGGAAAACTCTATAATTAGTCTGAAGAAAAAATTTTCGACAGATGATGAGAACTGGGAAAAATATTTTGTCTTCAGAAATGACAACAGATCAAGATAAGAAGTTAACGAAGATTAAATTACAGCTGCCACTCAGATTAAACTTTGAACATTCTTCAGGATGCACAAGATATCTTATCTAGTGAATCAGATACCAGTTGCAATAACTCTCCTCTCACTTGTATTGTTACACCGAGCAAAGTCGAAGACACGCAGTCCTCGGGTAGTTCATAACATTTAGCACGTCTTCACGTTGCCTGTATGGTTTTACTTGTAGATTCAAACGTACTGTAATACTGAGTTTGGTTTAAATCGACAAAGAAAATTTTAAAGCATCTGGATCTCCGGATTCTGCTTCCGATCGACACATCAATGTCCTGAAAACAGAAAGATTGTGTGCTGCGTATAGGTACTGCTCCGTGTGGATGTGCCTCGGTAAACACTGTGACTGGGACACCCATTTGAAGTTCTTGGACCACATCACCAGTATACACGACCACACCAAAGTCACGGTGGAGGTAGAGACAGACGAGGCCTTGCCATTTCCTGACGTTATTGTCCGCCGAAAAGTAAATTTACTTTTGAGAATCCTATCTCTAAAATTTTAACATACAACCCTGCCACATAACAAGGCGAATTCTCAGTATGGGGACATCATAGTGTAAACTCCACAACAGACTCAAAGGAAATGTTCTCTTTGCTGTATTTAGAGTGAGAATTCATTAAGATTTTAGCATGCGATCGATTGCATACTTGTAATGTCCATGTCATCGGCAGAAGAAATAAGTCAGCTTATATACAGGGTGTTTCACAATTAACAGCGTAAAAGGAAACGGTTGAAAGTCCGCGATACTATTACACATATTACGAAATCCAGTGGTGATTTTACTGTTAACAGCCCTCTTATTTCCTATTTTGATATGAAACATTTGTGTAGTAGCCGTCTACGAACATGGGTAGATAAATTAAATAAATAAGAAAGAATCGTGTTTCGGAAACGGGGCGCGAAAGTACGAAGCTACGATGCTATCCCCTGTGCCTCCGTTTCAGTTCAACTTTCAGTGTACTACTAGACGTATAAATTACGGCGAAAATTTTGATCGCCGTTTTTTCAGAAATAGACGAGTATGTATCGATAACTGAGACGCGAAATCGCTTGTTTTGACCCCTCTTCGACTGAGCGAAGTTTCTGGGAAATCGGTTGATGGCGGTTTCCGTGTTCTCGTCAGTCGATAGTCGGCATCGGATGTTTTTCCATCGAGTCACGCGAAGCGCTCCCCAAATACATACTCTGGGAGAACACATTCGTAGTTGAAGGTACCACCAGCAAAAATCAATTTAAACGGCAAAGTTCCTCATAGTCAAAACAGGAAGCAGTTGCAAATTTTTACCAGTTTACAAAGAAAGAAGCTGAGCTAAGGGCTCCATTGAAACTAAAACCCACATTGAAAACAAGTGACCGTACAACTGATGTTTCGTTTACTTCCGTTCGGCTACTCAGGAGAGAAAGAGTGTAGGCAGGTGAACCCTCGACATTTTCAGCAAGGATAAGTCCATATGATGTTTGAAGGCCAATTCAGACAATTTTAATGCGCAGATGGTGAATAATTTCTACGTTACAGATAAAAGACCGTCTTTAAAGTAAATTCATTAAAAGCTACCAACTTTAATAAATTTTATACGATGTATAAAGACAATTCATAAAATTCTTCGTACTCTAGGATTTAGGTGGATGAAGACTGCGAGCAACCGAAAAGTTCTCCAGGAACAACGAATTGCTTACTTAAAAGGTATCTGAGGATTCAGATGTGAGTGTCGTCCAGTTGTCTATATGAACGAGATATATGTTCACACTTGTTACATAGCATCGTACGAATGAAGTGGCAATTTACTACGGGATCTGTTGAAACCTGTTTCGACAGGAATCAAAATTATCATCACTCATGCTGGCGGGGAGGACGGTGTTCTACTTAGAGCCTGCTTAGGTTTAGATTTGGGCAGAAAAATGGAAATATCACGACGACATGGACTTCTTAAAATTATGAAAAATCGCTCATACTGTCTTAATTATCCATAACGCCTCTAAACAAAATAAGCAACTGACCCGTGTTCCACCATTAAACTTCACGAGGAGATATCATGGTTAACGCAAAAGGGAATGCATTTCCAACAACACGTGCTGAGACCCCAGTTGTCTTCATTGATCAAATTTTCTAACCAGGTCACAGCACTCATAAATAAACAGTATTTTAACCAAACATAGTCATACTGTGTTATGACTTCTTTCATACCACCCAAAAGTGAATCCTATAGCGCCGATACAGGCAAGAGACAAGAACGACGTTTCCGAACGTAGTGTGATATTATGAATAGAAACGTTATTAATTATTATAGATAAACAAAAGAAGACTCGAAGAAACGCTATGAGCACGCAAATAAAATTGAAGAGCAGTATATTTCAAGTGAAAGTTTACTGTACCAAGTGCTGGAGGTGATCATAAATGTAGGAAGTAGTACAAACTCGAATACATAGTGATGAAAGCAGTACTGATTCCGCGAGTGAAGAAAGTGAATCAACTGATACTGCCTTTGGAAATGAAAGAAGGCACGGGTACCGAAAATTAAGAAACGCAGAGTGGAGCCTTTTTTAAATGTGTAGAAGTAATGATAGTGAAGGATCCATTGTATTATGTCAAACCGTGAACTCTATTATTTGTAATGTGGAACGGTGTATGCAGTTACTCTAACGATCTGTGAACGTCTTCTTAACAGTGAAGCTGCTATTTACGACCAAATTGTATTTCGCATGGCTATGCTTGTAAAATAAACCTTTTACATTTTATTATACATGTTCGTTCCGCCTGTAACCCATTTGCTCGTCCGCTACACTGAAATAGCTCTTCCCCTGTTTTGCATTTTGCTTCCTGCGCACACGAGTGTTCTCGTTTGTTTGCATGAAGTGCACTAGGTAACTACAGCAACGTCCGCTTTATTCTTCGTCCTTAAGTTTTCAGATAGTAGTGCTCTGCTCTGTTTTTCCTTCAGTGTTAGTTAAACAGCAGCAGCGATGCACAGCAACGTGGATAGGTTTAGTGATGGGGAGTTGACCAATATGCACAAAAATGTATAGGTTCACCGAATGCACAACGATACTATGCTGAACTGTTCCCGAAGCGACGTCAACCAGATCACAATACATTTTCATCTGAAAGTTTTTGTGTTACACTATGTTTTATGTTGCACGTTCTGTTGATTTCTTGTCACAGGCTTTTCTGACTGTTGTGTTGTTGCTTTCAGAGAAAAACAGCGAATTGGATCTAAAACCGAATAAACCACACATATACCTATGAAAATGTATAAGGTACGGTGGTTGAAAAAGCAACAAAAAATAAAACCTCAAACAGAAAACAAGACAGCTATTATAAAGAAGGCGGTAGTTTGAAGCAAACGATAACACTACAACATATGCTAAAATGCGGAAATACCTTAGACAGGGTGCCAGAAGATATGCTGAAATTTGACAAGGAGAATTAGTTGAAAATAATTGCAGTATGAAGAAACCGAAACAGAAAATTATCTTGAGTAGATATCACGTTTCATCAGTTAATGTGATAGATGGTATAGTAGCGAATAACAGTGGGATAGTTGGACAAACAAGTGTAGAAGACGTACTGAAGTTCTATAGTGAAGAGACGCTGCCAGAAACACATTTCTTCATGGACTGCTTGCGACATGAAAATTGACAGACTGTGTAGTACTAAGTGATTGCGATCTACATTTCGCTTGCATTATGTATTTTCTTATACAGGTGATGCAATTCACATGGTTTATGCTGGAACGTACCGATTGAGGTAAAGCAGTGGCAAAACACTAAAATTGCTTTCGAGAGGGCGGCGATTAAAATTCCCCTCGGCCATACAGAATTAATTAGGTTCAGTGGCTTCCTTGAACCTTTTAGGATGAACGTTGGGATATCTCATTTGAAAAACACACGGCCGATTCCCTGCCCCTCCCCTCCGCATCTCGAGCTTGTGTTCCGTATCCAGTGTCCTCGTATTCGAAGTTAAATCCTAATATTCCTTCTTGATACCAGAACATAACTCTCTACTTAAAATATATTTACAGTTATATTGCTAAATGCCTGTCCTTGTAAGGCACACTGAGGCACAGTTGTAGTAATCTAAAACCATCAGCGTCAAACAGATCGCGTGAGATTCGAAGTAATGACAGACGCTGTCAAAGGACATGAGGCGTCTTGTACGCACGAAGGGAATAAAGTGGAAGTTGAATGCCATGTCCACACTGCTGCGGGCAGCTTGCGAAACTGTCATCGTTTCTCTGTGAAGTACGCTTCGACTAGTAGCGTTAGCTGCTGCAACTTATCCGTACTTACAAATAGAAGTGCCCAAACAATGGTGCTGCGGCAGCAGTCCGAAGCGAAACTGACAGTCCGACTCTTGGCGTGGAGTCTCCGAGATAAGATAAGATTGTACTTGGTCTTTTCAAGGAAACTGCGGATATCTTTGACACGCTCTATCAACGATTTTGCGAGAACTTATTGAATCTTGCACGTATCACAAACGTTTCTCAAGAAGTTCTCAACAGAATCTGATGTCTCTGCATCGTCCGGCACGTATTCCAATTACGTTTAGTTGTTCTCCTCTGCCTTAGCTGGCACTGAGAATTTCGCAATAATTGTAGCACAATCTTGTGAAGAAAATTGTTGATTTTTACTGCGCATGACGCATTTTTTCCCTCTAATAGAAAATAGGTGTTTCAGTAACGTATGAATGGTGGGCTCCATGTGGTTCCCAAGTTGTGCAGCGACCGTAAACCATATGTTTGACCTCTACTTAAGACAGTATTACTACTCAGGGCACAAGTTGAAATCGATTTGCAAAAGCGAATAAATAAAACATGATTTTGCGACTGGCTGCTGCATATTTGGTAATTTTATAGTTTCAGTAACTGCTGTCCTTTGCCAATACTCGTCGTCTCGAGGTACCATTTGTGCCCCGTGAAACAGACGACACGGGTTCAAGTCACGCTTCTGGCATGGATGTGGGTTTTACGTGTTTCGTTGCTGTGCTTGTAACCTATAGATGGAAGCTGCGAAAGTAAGTAAAACTACTGTAAATGAAATAACGTAAGTACAAAAAAGATTGACTAAAAAACGAATTAACTGGTTCCAAGACCTACAAGTTGACTGCCAATAAAGAACTAAATAAACCCCACCATCTCAACCAAGACATTCGTCTCTCTATACCAGAAACACTAAGTACTTATATTAAAATTACTTTCGGTCTGGTTGGCAACTGCAATAACTACAGTATAATTTTACTACGGGTTCACAGTATAGTGTATATGATTCTGAAACTCTCTCCCTGATGGGTGTCCATCCATTGAACGAACGATAGAATCCAGAGAGGTAAATATGATGATGAAGTCCCATACTCCTTGACAGAGCGTAGGGGACGATGCGGGAGACCCGCATCGCCGCAAGGTCCTAGCGAAGGTGGTTTGCCATTGCCTTCCTCCGACCGTAATGGGGATGAATAATGACGATGACGACGACACAACAACACGCAGTCGAGACAGGTGAAAATCCCTGACCCTGGGACTCGCGGGTTGGGAAGCGAGAATGCTACCGCGAGACCACGAGCTGCGGACAGAAGTAAGTCAAGAAAACAATAATTCAAATTAAAAGTCAAATAATCCGTTAGTACTTTTTAAGTTTTTAAGCAGCAGTGTTCGATCCGTTTACCTTACCGTGCGATTTGTAGGCCCCAATGCGGCAATTTCTGCCAATTTTACGAGTAATGCAACTCATTTTTTAACCAGATTGCGTCCATTCAGGATTCCAGTACACCGTATTATTCCTCACTCTTTCAACTGCAAAACCCTGTTTTCGACATAATCGCTGTTCAGTGCGACCGCCTGATGCCACCTCACTAGGAGGGCCCGTATGCCCGCCGGTACCTCTCTACAAGTCGACGTCGGAACCAGCGTCTTTGCCGCATCAACAACCTCCCGATCGTCCACATACTACTTCCTGCGGAGTGCATCCTTCATTGGGCCAAACAATGGAATTTGGAAGGTGTAAGATCCGGTCTATAGGGTGTTTGAGGAAGAACAGTCCAATGAAGTTTTGTAAGCTCCTCTAGCGTGCACAGATTCGTGTGAGGCCTTGCGTTGTCATAGAGAAGTCCGTACGCATTTTTATGGCGACGAACACTCTGAAGTCGTTTCTTCAATTTCCTGAGGGTAGCACAATGCACTTCAAACTTGATCGTTACGCCATGAGGGTGGACACGAACAGAATAACCTCTTCAGGGTCGCAGAAGACCTTCGCCACGACGTTACCAGCTGAGACTGCGGCTTTGAACAGAGGTGAGGCGCCACTCCATGGATTGCCGTTTTGTTTCCGGTTCGAAGTGACGAGCCAATGTTTCATCACCTGTGATGAAGTTCGATAAAAACTTGACACTATCAGCCACGTAACGCGCAAAAATTTGCGTACAGACGGTCCTTCGTTGTTCCTCGTGATCTTGTGTTGACGACCAGTTGAGCAGGGACTTGTTTGATTGTGGTCAGTCGATCATCTCGAATACGAGTGTCCGCACTTTCCAACATTACAGTACTCATATGTGTGCTGAAGGCCAGCACGCGGGAGATCGGACAGGTTTGCGTGATCTTCTTGCGATGACAGACGCCTCGCTCAACGACTCATCGTGCTTTTTTCCACTGTCACATCTCCGTAGACATGCTGCATACGTCTACTAATGTCTCCAATGCACTGGTTTTCCGCTAGAAGAAACTCAGTTACAGTTCTCTGCTTGGAACGCACCTCCGTTACAGACGCCATTTTGAACGTTACGCATAGTGCCACCGCCTACTGGAACTTCACGAAACTATAGAGGCTGAAACGTACTTCCTCAAACTACACTACTGGCTATTAAAATTGCTACACCAAGAAGAAATGCAGATGATAAACGGGTATTCATTGGACAAATATATTAGATTAGAACTGATATGTGAGTACATTTTCACGCAATTTGGGTGCATAGATCCTGAGAAATCAGTACCCAGAATAACCACCTCTGACCGTAATAACAGCCTTGATACGCTTGGGCATTGAGTCAAACAGAGCTTGGATGGCGTGTAGGTACAGCTGCCCATGCAGCTTCAACACGATACCACAGTTCATCGAGAGTAGTGACTGGCGTATTGTGACGAGCCAGTTGCTCGGTCTCCATTGACCAGACGTTTTCAATTGGTGAGAGATCTGGAGAATGTGCTGGCCAGGGCAGCAGTCGAACATTTTCTGTATCCAGAAAGGCCCGTACAGGACCTGTAACATGCGGTCGTGCATTATCCTGCTGAAATGTAGGGTTTCGCAGGGATCGAATGAAGGGTAGAGCCACGGGTCATAACACATCTGAAATGTAACGTCCACTGTTCAAAGTGCCGTCAGTTCGAACAAGAGGTGACCGAGACGTGTTACCACTGACACCCCATACCATCACGCTGGGTGATACGCCAGTATGGCGATGACGAATACACGCTTCCAATGTGCGTTCACCGCGATGCCGCCAAACACGGATGCGACCATCATGATGCTGTAAACAGAACCTGGATTCATCCGAAAAAATGACGTTTTACCATTCGTGCACCTAGGTTCGTCGTTGAGTACACCATCGCAGGCGCTCCTATCTGTGATGCAGCGTCAAGGGTAACAGCAGCCATGGTCTCCGAGCTGATAGTCCACGCTGCTGCAAACGTCGTCAAACTGTTCGTGCAGATGGTTGTTGTCCCCATCTGTTGACTCAGGGATCGAGACGTGGCTGCACGATCCGTTACAGCCATGCGGATAAGATGCCTGTCATCTCGACTGCTAGTGGTACGAGGCCGTTGGGAACAAGCACGGCGTTCCGTATTACCCTCCTGAACCCACCGATTCCATATTCTGCTAACAGTCATTGAATCTCGACCAACGCGAGCAGCAAGGTCGCGTTAAGATAAACCGCAATCGCGATAGGCTACAATCCGACCTTTATCAAAGTCGGAAACGTGATGGTACGCATTTCTCCTCCTTACACGAGGCATCACAACAACGTTTCACCATTCAACGCCGGTCAACTGCTGTTTGTGTATGAGAAATCGGTTAGAAACATTCCTCGTGTCAGCACGTTGTAGGGTTCGCCACCGGCGCCTACCTTGTGTGAATGCTCTGAAAAGCTAATCATTTGCATATCGCAGCATCTTCTTCCTGTCGGTTAAATTTCGCCTCTGTAGCACGTCATCTTCGTGGTGTAGCAATTTTAATGGCCAGTAGTGTAGCTCCCATCACTTTGCGTACATCTACTCAATCTAAGAACTCGACGATAAAATTCCAACAATGGTATAATTATTCTCATCCACGATTTGCAATCAGAATTGGATTCCCTCTGCTCTAATAGTGCTCCTCAAACAGAGGAGTGTGGGAGGGAGAGGGCGCACGTTTGCAAAGGAGCTAGCAGGCAAAAGTGACAGAGAGCCTAATTAGAACTTTTCAGTGGCTAGGGGCTTCATAACTGACACCATACAGCAAAAATTTGGGAGTTTCTGCTAAAGATGTTTCAAAAAGATTCATCCAATTTCACAATATTCTATCTTCTTCAAGAATGAAAATAGAAACTTAGGACGAATTTTAACACACGCACCGAAACTGGAAGTTTATCTTGGCGCCAGTTGTACATTATCTGATTAAAAATATACAGACAGCTGCTGGCTGACATTAATATTGGTTTTGTCTACCCTTCCCCTTTCTAACAGCTTCAACTCTGCTAGGGACAGTTTCAGTGAAGTGCCTGAATGTCTGTGGAGGAATGGCAACCCATTCATCCTCAAGAGCCGAAGCTAGAGATAGAGTAGTGGCGCTAGATGCTGGGGTGCGGAGCTAAGTCGACATTCTAAGTCATCTCAAAGGTGTTCCGTTGGGTTAAGATCGGAAATCTTGGCAAGCCAGTTGGTTTCAGGAATGTTATTGTCCACATACCACTGTCTGACACATGGCGTTTTATGACAGGGTACACTGTCATGCTGATACAATCATCGTCTCCGAACTGCTCCTTTACTCGATGTGTTCATATCCTCAGCATTTAGCGTCACATTGAGCGCAATAACGGCGCCACACCCTTACCGCCAAAAGACTCTCGTACTGTAATACAACCCTCTCCTCACTTCACAGCTGGAACTGGACAGCTGGTAGAGCTTTGGAACTCACGAGTGTTCCCTGGGATTTTTACAGCTATTCTTCCCAATGCTCGACGCTCCCTGTCCATCAGTACATGAGATATGCTTGGTCTCGGTTTCGCTGTGGCTTTATCTTCTCGTTTCCACTTCGCAGTCATGCCACCAGCAATGAACTTCGGCAGCTTTAAACAGGTTTAAATGTGCCTGATGGATTTGTTACGCAAGGGACATCCAATGACTAGTCGACGTTCGAAGTCACTTAGCTCTCCTGATTCGAATCATTCCGCTGTTACTGCTACTCTACTGACAGGACAATACTCCTTGTCTCCTTTTAAACAAGCGGATCCGCCTCTCGAGACATCTAGTGGTCAATTCGGCATTACATTGAGGTGTCTGGTATTTTTGATAAGATAGTGCAAGATGCCGGCTCATTTGATTGCCAGTTCATATCGTTGCCGGTAAGGGTCTCCCTGGATCAGCTCTCTCGCTCGGTCATTCGCTGCGCAATGTGCGTTGGGCCGCGATGGCGATAATGCAACAATAGAAAGCATTCTGTCTTAACTAATTCAACAGGTAATATTCAGTAACAATAAAATTATGTTTTCTTCAAGATTGCGGCACTGCACATCCTAAGCTCAACTCGCTCGATGACGACATCAGCATTTTCAAGATACTGGTTGTTTATACAGGGTAAATCACCTCAAAATTGCTCCGGAAATATTGCGGGAAGTGGGGTTTTCACTGAATGGATTGGTAGTCAGTGGCTCGTATTGTTAGTCTGTAATAATACTTAGAAAGTGCATTTTTTGTGCAGACATAGACTTTTTAAATTGAACTATATCTATGTGTTAACAAACTAAAAGTTGGTTAAATTAGAATGTCAATGGTGTCTGTTGCAGGAGTCTTGTGTGAGTTGTTTACGAGAGCTGTCGTGTGCCAGCGTACCCATGACCCCACACCGTGAATGAGGCTGCCCGATTTCTTGTTGTAGTAAAGCGGACTGTGGGGAATGGTGTACCACTCGTGCACATGTAATGAGATGGAATGGTTGTAAAAAAGATCCTAGCCGGCAGAGATTGAAGAAAAATGCCAGTCTTTGTCATGGACAATTGGTTTCAAAACCGACAGGAATTTCCGGTATCGCTACATGTAACTCCATCTCAACCAGTTCCTGAGCGAACATTACGAAGGCAATTGCATGCAATGAGCGTTTGGATTGGGATACCTCGCAGATGGCCATTGTTCTCATCGGCACATAAAGCTGCACATTTCTGTGGTCCAAACAACACAAACTGCACAGTTGCTGATTGGAGACGTGTTGCGCGGTTGGACGAGTCGGGATTTTACTTCTTATGATATGACGCAATGCGTCGAGCGCACCGACGTCGCCTTGAGATGCACAACCCAGTGTGTGTGTGGAGGGTGTACGATAGGCCGCAAGTGGTTCTGTGATGGGTTGGGGCTGTTTTTCCTACCATGACTTGGACTTATTCACTGAGACCACTGTGAGAACTACCCAAGATGTTCATTTTATCATTCCCAGTGACAGAGCATTGCCCATCCTCTACACCTTCATCATGAGCATGCTGTGGATATTCCCATCTTCCGAGAGGACTAAAGTCTTGTCCATAGGACAGCATACACATATTCTTGCTTTGACGAACACTCATGCACCCATCGCACTTCGGCTGGTCCTATACATCAAACAGTCTTCATCACTTACAGAATGTCTGATTATTTAGAATGGGAGGTGAAACGCAGCAAGCAACATCGCCACTATTGGGTAACACCGTGGGTAACCAGTCATCATTGTGCGATTTCAGCTGAATATGGCTCACCTGTTGAAACTTGTGCAATCCCAGTTGAGGCCATGCTCAAGGATACAGGCGGTGTTACACGTTAGTAACGTGGAGGCGACTATTTTTTGTGTGAGCCAAGAAAATTATCTGAACATAAAAATCATGAAATTTTTACTTGTAAAATGCAGAAAAATACGTTTATTTAATACGAGAAACGAGATAAAATGTTTTTTCCTCAGTAGGATATCAAAAATGTTTTGTTAGGTATATTCATTACGCTACATAATGTTTACCCTCTCAGTGCCAGAAAGATTGTTTTGGTAGTATTATCAGATTGGCGTAACGTACGAAATAATTCTCTAGACAAAAAGTTTAAATTATGGAAGCTTCCTTCCAGCACAATTACTTCTGATTGTCTTCTTTTGAATTCTCTACATTCCAGCAGGATCTATATCTTGTGAGAGTCATCGAATGATTAGTTCTTAACGGTTAACTTAGAATACTTGTCATCCAGAAATCTTAGAACGCACCATGTTTTGAAGAAAAAGATGTACTCATACAGCATACATATCTGAAACGCCATTAACATCAGTAGAATGAAAATCGGGAACAAATACTTTTAGAGCGTTTTCGTTAAATGCTGTTATAAACACAGACAGAAACGCTAGGAATCGCCGTTAAATAGAAATATGATGAAGACGTGAGTACATCAAGAGACAATAAAGTCAACTCCGAACTTACTTATGAAGGTGTGCTGCAGCTTCGATGGTCACTTTAGAAAAGTGAACAAGGCTAAGATGTACCAACGGTTAGGAAAAACATCGGTGAAGGGGAAAAAGGAGGGGGTAGGGACTCTAACGACCAGTTGAATAACAACCAAACAGCACTCAGTGTCTGCAGCACATACTCTACGTGTCTTGCAAGGAGAGTTAACTATACTGTGCGTACGACGACACGCATTTATGCTGCCAAACAAATTGTATAAGGGACGTTCAAAAAGAAATGAGCCGGAGGCAGAATTATAGAAACCAGATAGTAGTATTGACCCTGGCTGTTGAGACACTTGTCCCACTGTGACACAAGGCGGTGAATGGCTGTCTCCTAAAATTCCCGGGGCTGCGACGTGAACCAGTTCCTCACGTACAGCTGGACGTCGTCGTCCACACGAGTGCAGGAAAGGTTGTGCTGACGTTCTTCTTTGACCAAGATCGCCCCTTCTGATTCACTTCCTGCAGCACAGGACAACAGTGATTGCACAGCGTTACTCGCAAACCTTGACCACCTTTCGCCAAACGATCAAATCGAAACGACCAGGCAATCTCACCCGTGGGATCATTCTGCTCCACGACAATGCAAAGCCTCCAACGGTCAACTCAGTCGCGGCACCTCTGCAGAAATTCAAATGGGAGGATCTCGGCCACCCTCCACACAGTTCGGACCCCTCTCCCTGTGGTTACATTTTTGGTCCCATTAAAAAGGCTCTGAGGGGCAAACGATTCGCCTCGGACGACGACGTCCAGCTGTACTTGCGGAAGTGGTTTACATCGCAGCCCCGGGAATTTTATGACCCACCCATTCACTGCCTTGTGTCACAGTGGGACAAGTGTCTCAACAGCCAGGGCCAATACTTCTAACATATAGGTACTGGTTTCTATAATTAAGCCTCCAGCTCGTTTCATTTTGAACGCCCCATATACTATAAACAAGAGCGAGCAGTGTTTCTACTTTTGTGTATCTCAGAGTTTTTCAGCTTTACCTCTTAAGTATCACTTTCTATCTGTCCGTTCCAAGTTACCTCTTACGGTTCTAAGAATTTTGCGTCGGGTATACAAGTCAAACTAGTAAACAAGCCGAGGAGGAAATGAAGTAGTGAGTGTGTGAGAGGAGGGAAGCTGATTCTGCAAGGATGCAGCAACCGTCAGTTAACGTAAAGGGAGGCTGTCTGTCAATCGTGTAAACTTGGTTTTATGCGTATTTTATCTAGTCATGTATCGCATTTTCTGAGCCGGAGAACAGGCACTAGTTTAGGATTTGCCTAAATGGGCGTGGGAAACTGCCTGAAAACCTCACTCAGGCTGGCAGCTGAAACACACAAGCGGTTGTATGTCAGCTGTGCAAGATTTGATCCGGGTCATATACTCACCTCCCCATCACGCAAGCTATCGCGCTGGGCGTTAAACTACACGAGCAGGTCTGCTCCTTCCCGTTCAGTGATATTCTAAAAGCCATCAAGCTGCAAGTCGTAAACATCAGCCAGAAGTTCCTTCTTACGCGTAGCCTTTCAGGCGCTGTATGCGTTACACAATCCACTTGCATAATCCAATGTTTGCTGCTTCAAAATCTAGCAAACTGCACTAAGACCAACGAAGAGCAGCAGTTAATATTTCAATGCAATATAACTTCACTTATTTACTCTTCACTTTTCCATCCCAACGAAATTTAACCACTTCCGCCGCGAGGAATTAGCCGAGCGGTCTTAGGCGCTGCAGTCATGGACTGTACGGCTGGTCCCGCTGGAGGTTCGAGTCCTCCCTCGGGCATTGGTGTGTGTGTTTGTCCTTAAGATAATTTAGGTTAAGTAGTGTGTAAGCTTATTGACTGATGACCTTAGCAGTTAAGTCCCATAAGATTTCACATACATTTGAACATTTTTTTAACCATTTCCACTATCTGGATACGAAATCTACCTGGATATTTAATCGTCCTTCCATGTTTGGCGAAGTACTCATTTTTCTCTAAATAATAGGGCTCCATCTTTCGTCAAGTTCCCTCCATCCCTTTCCAAACGCTTGGTTCGGAATCCTCCTCTCCATATTTTCCATTCCACATTATTTCCAAAACACTCCCTGCTCACTTCATGCGAGAGTCAAGTGCTCGTTTATTTTTATGTAAAGACTGCTGTCTTTTTTTAACTTTTAAGATAGAACATATTTTACTCAAAATTTTGGCTGCACAGCCATCGATTTTAACAATTTTAAAAGCATGTACATATGAGTGGTTCCTGTTGTCATGTCCTAGTTCATGAACCACAGGCAGCGTATGAGTGGCCTGACAGTCAGGATATCAGTTACTTTGGAATAAGGCTGGACATCTCGGACATATTCTGAGTCGTGGTCACCTTTGTGCTCAGACGGCAAAGACTACCAAATCCACCGGTTAGTCCCTCAACCGCTAGGGGTAAAACCAAATGGGACCCGGGGCAAGTAAGGCTAGCAACCTGCTTCCCTGGTACTTTAAATATGATGCTGGCAACAATCAGAGCAAAATGCCTCGGACCTTTGGAGGTGACGGAGCCCCACCTCCAGTTGACAAATCAGGGACTCCTAAGATACGACTCGGCAAACGAATGGTAACGAGATGGGGAGCTATTAATATCAATGGGGGCTACTCTGGGAAGAAGGTAGAGTTGGCAGAGGCTGCAAGTAAGATGGGGTTGGACGTTTTAGCTGTTAGTGACATTCAGGTAAGGGGTGAGAAAGAAGAGGAAGTGGGAGAATACAAGGTTTACCTATCAGGAGTCAAAGCAGGAATAGCACAATGGGGTGTAGGGCTTCACATCAGGAAAGAAATGGAATCCAGCGTAGTTGCAATAAGGTACGTAAACGAACGACTGATGTGGATAGATTTGACAGTGTCTAACAAGAAAATTAGGATTGTGTCAGTATATTCGCATTGTGACGGGACAGATCAAGATAAGATGGATAGCTTTCATGACGCACTCAGTGACGTAGTTGTTAGAGTAAAGGACAAGGACAGTGTTCTGCTCATGGGTGATTTTACTGCCAGGATTGGAAATCGAACAGAAGGGTATGAAAAGGTTATGGGTAAATTTGGAGAGGATATGGAGGCCAACACGAACGGGAAACAACTCTTGGATTTCTGTGCCAGTATGGGCTTAGTAATCACAAACTCCTTTTTTAAACATAAGAACATTCACCGGTATACTTGGGAAGGCAGGGGAACCAGATCTGTCATTGACTATATAATAACAGATCAGGAATTCAGGAAGGCTGTGAGGGACACACGTGTATTCAGGGGATTCTTTGATGACACTGATCACTATTTAATATGCAGTGAAATTGGTATTGTGAGGCCGAAAGTGCAGCAGGTCAGGTCCATATGTAGGAGGATAAGAGTGGAGAAACTTCAGGATAAGGAAATCAGGCACAAGTACATAACAGTGATCTCAGAAAGGTACCAGTTAGTTGAATGTAGTCATTTACAGTCATTGGAAAAGGAATGGACAAGGTACAGGGACACAGTACTAGAAGTGGCTAAAGAATGTCTTGGAACAGTAGTGTGTAAAGGTAGGATGAAGCAAACAGCTTGGTGGAATGACACAGTCAAGACAGCCTGTAAAAGGAAAAAGATGGCGTATCAAAAATGGCTACATACTAGAACTCAGGTAGACAGAGAAAGTTATGTTGAAGAAAGAAACAAAGCCAAACAGATAATTGCAGCATCCAAGAAGAAATCTTGGGAAGACTTTGGAAACAGGTTGGAGACTTTGGGTCAAGCTGCTGGAAAACCATTCTGGAGTGTAATTAGCAGTCTTCGAAAGGGAGGTAAAAAGGAAATGACAAGTATTATGGACAGGTCAGGAAAACTGCTGGTGAATCCTGTTGATGCCTTGGGCAGATGGAGGGAATATTTTGAAGAGTTGCTCAATGTAGGTGAAAATACGATCAGTAATGTTTCAGATTTCGATGTACAATGGGATAGGAATGATGATGGAAATAGGAGCACATTTGAGGAAGTGGAGAAAATGGTCAATATATTGCAGTGCAATAAAGCGGCTGGGGTGGATGAAATTAAGTCAGAACTCATCAAATACAGTGGAATGTCAGGTCTTAAATGGCTACACAGGATAACTGAAATGGCGTGGGAGTCGGAACAGGTTCCATCAGACTGGACGAAAGCAGTAATCACACCAATCTTTAAACATGGAAACAGAAAAGATTGTAACAACTACAGAGGTATCTTTTTAATCAGCGTTGTGGGTAAAATCTTCTCAGGTATTGTTGAAAGGAAAGTGCGGGTATTAGTTGAGGACAAATCAGATGAAAATCAGTGTGGGTTTAGGCCTCTTAGAGCTTGTCAGGACCAGATCTTTAGCTTACGGCAAATAATGGAGAAGTGTTGCGAGTGGAACAGGGAATTGTATCTATGCTTTATAGATCTAGAAAAGGCATATGACCGGGTTCCTAGAAGGAAGTTATTGTCTGTTCTACGAGATTATGGAATAGGAGACAAACTTTTGCAAGCAATTAAAGGTCTTTACATAGATAGTCAGGCAGCAGTTAGAGCTGACAGTAAATTGACTTCATGGTTCAGAGTAGTTTCAGGGGTAAGACAAGGCTGCAACCAGTCTCCACTGTTGTTCATATTATTTATGGATCATATGTTTAAAACAATAAACTGGCTGGGTGAGATTAAGATATGTGAACACAAAATAAGCAGTCTCGCATATGCGGATGACTTAGTTGTGATGGTAGATTCGATTGAAAGTTTGAAAAGTAATATTTCAGAGCTAGATCAGAAATGTAAGCTCTATGGTATGAAGATTAACATCTCCAAAACGAAAGTAATGGCAATGGGAAAGAGATATGAACGGATTGAGTGCCAAATAGGAGAAACAATGTTAGAACAGGTGGACGGTTTCAAGTACTTAGGATGCATATTCTCACAGGATGGCAACATAGTGAAAGAACTGGAAGCGAGGTGTAGCAAAGCTAATGCAGTGAGCGCTCAGCTACGATCTACTCTCTTCTGCAAGAAGGAAGTCAGTACCAAGACTAAGTTATCTGTGCACCGTTCAATCTTTCGACCAACTTTGTTGTATGGGAGCGAAAGCTGGGTGGATTCAGGTTATCTTATCAATAAGGTTGAGGTTACGGATATGAAAGTAGCTAGGATGATTGCAGGTACTAGTAGATGGGAACAATCGCAGGAGGGTGTCCAAAATGAGGAAATCAAAGAAAATCTGGGAATGAACTCTATAGATGTAGCAGTCAGGGCGACCAGGCTTAGATGGTGGGGGCATGTTACACGCATGGGAGAAGCAAGGTTGCCCAAGAGACTCATGGGTTCAGCAGTAGAGGGTAGGAGGAGTCGGGGTAGACCAAGGAGAAGGTACCTGGATTCGGTTAAGAATGAATTTGAAGTAATAGGCTTAACATCAGAAGAGGCATCAATGTTAGCACTGAATAGGGGATCATGGAGGAATTCTATAAGGGGGACTATGCTCCAGATTGAACGCTGAAAGGCATAATCAGTCTTAAATGATGATGATGATGTACATATTTGATCTATTCTTGTGTATTTTATAAGTGTTCTTAGCTGAAGGATGGCAATCATAAGCTGCCCTTCCTTCAGGTGGAGGGAACGAATCAACACTGCACGAAAATATGTGTGAATTTTGGCGTGCATTTCCTTCATCAACCCAGTGAAGTTGATGAGACGTTCTACTCTGATTTGCTCCCTGAACGAGGGGCTGCAGTGCTTACTGTAATGGGAGAAGAACGCTTCCAAATCCTCGACTCACTAACTGGATTTAGATATTCAAAATGGCTCTGAGCACTATGGGACTTGACATCTGAGGTCATCAGTCCCCTAGATTCAGAACTACTTAAACCTAAGGATATCACACACATCCATGCCCAAGGCAGGATTCGAACCTGCGACCGTAGCAGCAGCGTGGTTCCGGACTGAAGCGCCTAGAACCGCTCGGCCACAACGGCCGGCGATTTAGATGTTTCGCGGATTTCTTGCATCTGTTAAGGTAAATGCTGGGATACTGAAAAGAACAGGATGGTTTACTTCCCAGTCGCCGTCTTACCCGATCTCGTGCCCCATCACTAATCACCTCGCCGCGTGCAAAACGTTTAACCCTAATTTCTGTTTCCTTTCTAAGTTGTTATTTACAAAGCAGTAAACACAGATACCCCGTAGATCAGAATGCCGCCTTTTCCTTTACAAAACTAATAAATTGAACTGAAAATCTACGTTTCTACCTTTGTGCAACGAAGTGTTTCTTCTCGTCTCCGCTAAGGTTGCAGATCTCTTTGTTCTTTGGAAATTACCTGTAAGTAAAAATTCTTTATTACTACATTGTATAATTTTATATCACCTCTGCAAGTGAAAGTGTTGCAACTAATTCACCACAGTTGAATAATTCTGTTGAAAGTCCTTCAGTTTTGAAAGCAAACGCCCGAGAAGAGATGACAAGGAAAGAAGAAAAAACTTTTTAAAAAGAATATATGTGCAAATATTTCATCACATTTTCATTCACTAACTACTTGTATATTGTTGATGCGTGGTGAGAACAGTTTTGATATTAAAAATATATAAATATAGTACGTAATCACACTGAATGGGGACTAATTTTCCTGATAGCACTTGCTGATTCAACAGGTCAGAGTGTAGGATCATAGAAATGAATAGATTTCCTTTATTTCCGTCTATGACGTTTTGCTCCTTAGACCACTGGTTTCGCTAAGCGATGACCATCTTCAAATCTGCAGCAAAAGGTAGGAAAATCAAGAACAAATTGTGGATATCTTAGGTATTAATAAACCGCTTTAGCTGTATTTAGTCCTTCATTATTGGATCCAATAAGAGGATTAATGATCCAATAACAGAGTACTACATACAGCTGAAGCGGTTTATTAATAGCCACGATGACTATTCATAGTTGTGGTTGCCCTACCTATAAGGTTGTCTGCAACTGGTGGACAGTTTACTTCTCAAAACGATAACACGTGCCATAATGAAAAGTATTATTTTCATACAAGTGGAAAAGATGCGATTAAAATATGACGAAAGATACACTGTTTAAAGTCCTCATAGACTGAAGAGCCAAAGGAACTGGTACACATGCCTAATATCGTGTAGAGCACCCGTGATCATACAGAAGTGCCGCAACACGACGTGGCATGGACTCGACTAACGTCTGAAGTAGTGCTGGAGGGAACTGACACCATGAATCCTGCAGGGCTGTCCATAAATCAGTAAGAGGTGGTAGAGATCTCTTCTGAACAGCGCGTAGCAAGGCATCCCTGACATGCTCAATAATGTTCATTTCTGGGGAGTTTGGTAGCCAGCGGAAATGTTTAAACTCAAAAGAGTGTTCCTGGAACCAGTCTGTAGCTATTCTGGACGTGTGGGGTGTCGCATTATCCTGCTGGAATTGCCCAAGTCCATCTCCGTCAGAATGTGCAATGGACATGAATGCGTGTAGGTGATCAGACGGGATCCTATCAGAGTCGTATCTAGACGTGTCAGGGGTCCCATGTCACTCCAACTGCACAAGCCCCACATCATTACAGATCCTCCACCAGCTTGGGCAGTCCCCAGCGGACATGCAGGGTCCATGAATTCATGAGGTTGTCTCCGTATCCATACACGTCCATCCGCTCGATACATTTTGACACGAGACTCGTCCGACTAGGCAACATGTTTCCAATCATCAACAGTCCAATGTCGGCGTTGACAGGCACAGGCGAGGTGTAAAGCTTTGTGTTGTGCAGTCATCAAAGGTACACGACTGAGCCTTCGGCTCCAAAAGCCCATATCGACGATGTTTCGTTGAATCGTTCGCACGGTGACACATGTTGATGGCCCAACACTGAAATCTGCAGCAATTTGCGGAAGAGTTGCACTTCCGTCACGCTGAACGATTCTCTTCAGCCATCGTTCATCCCGTTCTTTCAGGATCTTTTTCCGGCCGCCATGATGTAGGAGGTTTGATGTTTTACCGGATTGCTGATATTGACGATACACTCGTGAAATAGTCGTACGGCAAAAGCCCTACTTCATCGCTACCTCGGAGATGCTGTGGCCCATCGTTCGTGCACCGACTATAACACCACGTCCAAACTCACTTAAATCTTGATTACCTGCCATTGTAGGAGCAGTAACCGATCTAACAACTGCGCCATACACTTGTTATCTTATACGAGGTGCGACAATAAAGTAATGAGACTAGCGTGAAAACAAATGTTGCTTACCGTTTTAGTCAAGTTTAGTGTTGTATCCTTCAAAGTAGTTCGCTTCTGATTGCACACACTTTTTCCAGCGCTTCTGCCATTGATGGTAACATTTCTGGAACTCATCTTCTGTAATATCCTCTAAGACCCTCGTCACAGCTTTTTGGACACCTTGTGTTGTTCGTCCCTTGACAGCCGTTTGTACTGTTGGAAATAGAAAAAGTCACACGGAGCGATATCTGGTGACTAAGGTGGCTATGATAGTATTGAAATTTGTTTTGCGGTTAAAAATTGCTGTACTGACAGAGCAGTATGGGATTGCGCATTATCGTGATGCAGAATCCAATATCAGCAATGTTGGCACAGACACGAAGAACTCTTTTATGAAGTCTTTCTAAAATTTCTTTGTAGTAATATTGGTCAACTGATTGTCCAGGAGGCACCCACTCTTTATGAACAATTCCCTTTAAGTCAAAGAAGCACACAAGCATGCATTCACTTTTGACTTTGACATCCGAGCTGTTTTTGGTCTTGGTGATCCCTTTGAGCACCATTGCCAACTTACGCGTTTTGCCTCTGTATCGTACTGAAAAAAAAAAAAAACAACTTTCATCACCAGTGATAACACGGCTAAACAATTCTGCATTAATTTCTGTTTGCTCTAACAGATCTGCTGCCACATTTTTCCGTCTTTCTTGCTGTTGTGGTGTGAGATTTTTGGAGACCATTTTTGCACAAAACTTCCTCATATCAGGATCTTCAGTTATTATTAGCCAAACCATTTCTCGATTGATGTTCAGTTCTTCTGCTACCATTTTCACGGATAATCTTCGATCAGATCATACGAGTTCACGCACCCTGGCCAAGTTGACATCCGTCCGTGAGGTTGATGGTCGTTCACAGCGGTCTTTATCTTCATTATTCGTTCTGCCTTCACTAAACATTTTATGCCAATGAAAAACTTGAGCTGTTGACATAACCTCCTCTCCAAAAGCCTTCTCAAGCTTACCGTAAGTTGTCGTCGCGTTTTCATCCAATTTAACGCAAAAAGAAATGGCATACCGTTGCGCAGTATTATGTGGTTCCATTTCCGTAAGGAGAGACACAAACACGTGTTAACTTATTACAGCACAACTCACAACTTAGCAGTTGCATCGATGTGCTGCTTGGACTAGAAGCAGCTTATAGACTAAGGTCAAAGATATTGTTTCTAAACAAGCCTGCAGGGTTGCCACATGTTGAAAAGAAAATCAGTCTCATTACTTTATTGTCGCACCTCGTATAAGCGTTGCTGACCGCAGCATCGTATTCTGCCTGTTTACGTATCTCTGTATTTGAATATGCATGCCTATGCCAGTTTCTTTGGCGCTACCACGTATAAAGCAGCGATAGTGGTTTCGTCACAAAATGCACACACAATCTGCTTAGTATCGTCTCTCATACTTGAAATTTAGGCCACAGTGAGAGCAGAGTCATCCTGTTAACAGCGCTACTGTTCACAACAAACTGAGGTACAGTAGCGACAAAATATTTTTGTGTCATAAGCTCATTAGAGGTCGGTCGGTACTGCAGGCCTAAACATATTCGTCAATTTAACAATTGTGCATAATGCAACAAAATTAAAAGTAAGGTAAGTATAAACTATAGTGGGCTAATTAGGTAAAAATCGCAGCACCAAAAAGTAATTAATGTAACGTAATGAAATTTTGGGAATACATTTGTCTAGGTAACATATTTAAGTGATTAATATTGCAAGCTCATAGGTTGATGTAAGCAGAGAGAAGCCATTGCAAATACGAAATGCTGGTACACTGGTAACCAGTGTAACCGCCAGAATGTTGAATGCATGCATGCAAAAGTGTATACACTGTGTTGTACAGGTACCGGATGACAGTTTGTGTGACTGAGTTCCACGCCTGTTGCACTTGGTCAGTCATAGAGGGACGGTTAATGTTGTTTGTGGATGACACTGGAGTTGTAGTCCGGTGATGTCCCTTATGTTCTCGACTGGGGACAGACCTTGTGATCGAGCAGGTCAAGGAAATGTGTCGACACTCTGTAGAGCATCTCATATTACAACAGCAGTATTTGGGCGAGCGTTAGCCTGTTGGAAAACATCTCCTGGAATGCTGTTCATGAATGACAACACAGCCGGCCGGTGTGGCCGTGCGTTTCTAGGCGCTTCAGTCTGGAACCACGTGACCGCTACGGTCGCAGGTTCGAATCCTGCCTCGGGTATGGATGTGTGTGATGTCCTTAGGTTAGGTTTAAGTAGTTCTAAGTTCTAGGGGACTGATGACCACAGATGTTAAGTCCCATAGTGCTCAGAGCCATATTGAACCAAAGACAACACAATAGGTCAAATCACCAGACTGACTTACAGATTTACAGTCAGGGTGCGTGGGATAACCACGAGGGTTTTCCTGTTGTCATACGAGATAGCACCCCAGACCATAGCTCCAGGTGTGGTTCCAGAGTGTCTTGCACACAGCCAGGTTGGTTGCAGGCCCTCAGCAGACCGCCTTCTAACCAACACACGGCTATCACTGGCATCGAGGCAGAACCAGCTTTCATCAGAAAACACAACAGACCTCCACCCTGAGCTCTGGCTTGATCCCACTGTAGTCGCAAATGGTGGTGTTTTCGGGCCAGTGAAATACTCGCTACAGGGCGAGTGGCTCGGAGCTGTCTTTGAAGTAACCGATTTGTAACAGATCGTTGTGTCGCTTTGGTGCAGTTGTTGCTCAAACTGATGCTACAGATGCAGTGCGATGTGACAACGCTACACGCCAAACACGATGGTCTTCGCACTTGATAGCGCCACATGTGGCCGTGCGGAGCACGGTCGTCTTGTGACCGTACTTTATCGTGGCCACCGTCGCCAACAATCATTTACTGTGGCTACATTCCTGACACGTCTTTTTGCAATATCACGGAAGGTACAGTCGTGCTCAAAAGTATCCGAACTACCTGAATTGCATTTCGCCTGATTCGCAAGCAACCCACATAACGCAGCTGTCTAGCAGGTTCTCTAATCTCTCCTTGGTACAGTCGTTTGACTATTGAAAATGGTTCCAATAAGTCACCACTAGAAAACACTGCTCTGTATCGCAATAATTCAAGTTGTAAAGTAATACCACGATACTAGAAATATCAGGGAACACCTTATCACAGATAAGACTGTCCTTAATGTAAGCTCACATTTATTGCAATAAATGACATACCTGAAATGTTTCCACTCTCATTATTACGTCAGATAGGTAATGCACGTAGTAAGTTCGTCGTATTCATGATTACCTCTTCAAAGTAACATACCGTACTTGTTATTTAACACAAAATGACATTAAAAAATTAAGTTATTCACGATCAGCTAGTTGAGAATCTGTATGAACTTCAAATGACACGACAAACTGTCTCGTTCTGCATGTGGATTCAAACCCAGGTCATCCACAATAAGATTTCGTGATTGATGGAAACTAGCAGTAATTCCTGACTAGGCATACAGAGAGTGATATACCTCGATTTTAGACAGTATCAGTTAGCAAATATCAACTTTAAATTACATAACGTAAACGTTTTTAACGGACGCGAATTCCTACCCAGCATCTATTGTCCCTGTTAACGAACTACGAGAAATGTTAAATATTGCTTCTTCACAAGTAACTTACTTGAATTGCCTTGAGGTAAGGCTTTGTGTTGGACAGGGATTCGAATCCAGAACCTAATCGGATTGTTATCGAAGCACAATCAACTGTGACATATCGGATTTTCTCGGCAGTAGATGGATGTTTTAACTGAAATGACGAGACGAAACATTAATTTTTTCCTTCCCATGACTCCAACCCGGCACCTATCGCTCTTATATTCTAGAGAAAACGAACGTTAAATATGGGTTTGTTACACCAGCAGCTACATGTGAGCATGTTTGAACTAGAAATAATATGAGGAAGAGTTCAGTGCTGACTGGGAATCGAATTCCACACATATCGTTGTTGACTACACACAGACGTCAGTTACCGAATTTTTCTCCACCAGCAGCTCGGAATAACGTCCTTGAACTTACAGTGATCTCGCAAGTAGTTATATGTCTCACTGGGAGTCAAAAACGTCAGATATCGTTAGTGTTGACAATGAATGAAAATGCATTAAAAATCAAAATTATTATCCACCAGCAGATATGTGTTCTCATGCTAGAGCTTGATAATTCATAATGAAAACCTTAGTGCGGGCCAGGATTCGAACCCATTCACGCGCAATATGTGGAGATGTTGAGGAATCTGCAGTTTTGAACAAACAACAAATTGTAGTCGAGCTGTATTGTCACGAAGGGATCAAATTCCGCGTTGAGTGCGGTCTGAGCTGCTTTCCCAGTTCAGAACCAATTTTATCGGCATACAGAAGCTCAAATAAAAGATGGAATAAATGTCCTGGGACTCTACATAGCGTTTGCTTCATCACTAGAAATAAATAAGAAAGGATACTGGTGATAGAGTTTCTACATGTCGCCACTCCTGACTTTATTATGATTCAACCTAACGTCTACTCGGTAGAGAAGGAATATCACGTTTAACGTGAATTTCAGACCACAATGCCATTATACCTTCTTCATTTGCCGTAGCCAGAAGCGTATAGAATTTGTCTCTCCCCATCAAAAAGCACCGGCAGAAGTTGTAATCGAACCTAGACCGTGAATTTCGTATCGATGACGGTCGATTCGAATTTCTTCAGAGACGCTTGTATTGTGAAGCAGCTTGACAGTCAGAAAGCCGAGATCTATTACCATTAACACAACTTACTGAGTCGAGCTGCCAAGAGGATTTGATGTGTGAAGGTTTTCTTCTGATTTCGTTGCAGAATTTGTTCTGGAAATTCTCAGATCCATAAAATAAACCACAAAAAAAAAAAAGCTCGTACACGCTGGCTCCTACAATGGTTAGAACTGACGAATCCTTGTAGCGTTGCAACACGAGACACAGGCGGTACCACGGGGCTATGAACACAATGCTGCTGGCACCCTACTCTCATCATGGTATTGGTCCCTCAGCCTCATAACGCATAGTGAAAGATAATAAAAGTTGTCACTTACGTGAAGAATACCATTTCTTTAGTCAACAAATGGAATTTTCTGTCTCAGTGTCTTAGTTTACATGAGGAGTATATAGCACAAGTCATTCAAATGGAAAGGGAATATCAAGTGAATTTAGCGCATCAATTCAATACCATACGCGGAAGTGTTTGCACTGTCACAGTGTTGCCAAATGTTTTTGACATTGTTGCCAATTCTCATCTGTGCTAGGAACAGCTCTGTAGCGTTATAGGAGGACAATCCCGTGCTCGTGTCATAGGAGGATACAGAGAGGAGGCGCAGGGTTTGGTTAATATGCAGTGTTTTCTCCTAACAGTCAAACATTTGGGTGTGTAATCTTCCATCACGATTACAGCTTCCCACAAAATATATACGAATAAAACACTTACCTTGTTACTTTGTGACAAAAGATTATTTCAGTACAATAAAAAGTCTTTGGAAATCAACTTTGCCCACCCGCCACGAAAAGTAAGATACCAAACACATTGCACCTCGAAATCGATTGCATCTATAAGCAGTCTTGTGATCATATAAGTATAATTTCATGA
The DNA here is from genome assembly GCF_023864345.2 of Schistocerca serialis cubense. Taxonomy (NCBI): domain Eukaryota; kingdom Metazoa; phylum Arthropoda; class Insecta; order Orthoptera; family Acrididae; genus Schistocerca; species Schistocerca serialis. The sequence goes on from NC_064638.1 coordinate 827,438,965, forward strand.
ATTACACGAGAATGTAGAAAAATGTTGGTACGAGTGGAAGCTGCAAGAAACACAGTTAACTAATTATTCTGTACCATGTAATAATCAATTCATTTGAAAATTCAGAAGAGAAGAAACTAAAAATTATGCCCGGTAAGACTGAAACTAAAATGCAGATGCGGGCTCTGTGCAGATCTGCGCTTTTTCATCTTCAGATCTATACAAATAATGTATACTAACCAGCGTATTCATTGCTTTCGTAATGTTTCCCTCTTGTTTAGTCTTCTAATGATGAACTGCATCCACACCCATGAGTCTGATTGTTTCTTTGTATCTTTCCATGTACTATCTTTGTGTGTTATTGTTCGGTGTTCAAAAAGCAAAATGTTATGCCTGTTCCCACGAGGTATTAAAACGAGGTCGCAAGAAGTCTAACGAATTATAATCAAAATACAGTGAGACGCCAGTTTGTCTGTCGCCATGGTGTTAAGTCGACAGAAATAGTTGGGTGTTTTTGCCTGCATCACCGGCATCCCGTTGTCGTCTTCTCTTATTGAGACTTTTATATTACCCTTAACACAAGACGCCAAGATAAATGTGTATATTCTCCGTGACGAAACATCCCTCATTCCATTCATCCTTATCCATTCGTTCCGTGCATCGGCGGCAATGAGTGATAGGAAAGCTGTTGTGAGGTGACGAATAACAATAACAATGGTGTGAACGACGAGCGGCTGCAAACACGAAATCTTTTTGAATAATAACAATGGTAGCAATAACAAATCAATAATCAAGGACGTTTACTGCATTACAGACGATTAACAAAATAACCAAGAAAGGTTGAGTGTTTAATTGGCGCACTGCATAGGTGTTCTTACCACTTTGTTACAGAATTCTGTTCTGGTTGTTTGCAGAGAGAGAAGAAAGAACCCTGTAGCCATACATATCGCTAGTACAACGAGATATTACCTATCAACTATCCTTGCATCATCACGAGACGAACATGGTGCCACTGAGCTGAAATTTGAAATACATTTCTGTATTCTCTCTCTCTCTCTCTCTCTCTCTCTCTCTCTCTCTCTCTTTAATTTTATTTTTATTTTTTGAGGAAAGCATCGAGAAGCGCGAATAATAAGCAAGTAGGCATATAACCTGTCTACAGTTATTTTCATCGGGATACATAATGCAAAAATACAACTTTTAAGGCCGGCCCGTGTGGCCGAGCGGTTCTAGGCGCTTCAGTCTGGAACTGCGCGGCCGCTACGGTCGCAGGTTCGAATCCTGCCTCGGGCATGGATGTGTGTGATGTCCTTAGGTTAGTTAGGTTTAAGTAGTTCTAAGTTCTAGGGGACTGATGACCTCAGATGTTAAGTCCCACAGTGCTCAGAGCCCACAACTTTTAAATGTATTATTGGCGTAATTCCAGTTACTGACAGTCTATTCGTGAGCCTGCTCGCATTCAGTGGGGTGAAACCTATCACAGAAGCAAGCAAAACACAAATACTTCTTGCACCATGCGCAACACACAAACGAAATCTCGATGCACTGACGTGTTGTCCGATATATTGCACGGAAAACATATCTGATTCATGTTGATAAATGCAGCTCTATCAGATACCAATTTGGATGCGTACCAAGTGTATAAAAGTATATCTTGGAATACGCAGAAAGGCACATAGAGGTATTCGACTGAAACATAGCCATGACCAAGACAGCATCGTCGACTACCGCCTTGACAACTCGAACGGTGACAGTGCTCGGCCGGTTACTTACGTTTACTAGTATCAAAGCTACAGTATGAAAACACAAAAATGTTAATAACCCGAAGATGATTAATTTTGGAACCCATAGAAAGTAAAGCAGTCATCAGTTGGAAGAGTGATTTGAACACAACAGTGCTTTAATAGGCACGGTCTTGTTGGAGGTGGTATGCCGTTGCTTTCCTCCGACCTTTGAGTTTACTTTCCTAGCCAGTTAGTAGGGGAACCTACAGTTTACCGAGGCTTTCGGACCACAGTGCAACTCGGAAGCTTTCACATCAACAAACTCTGCCCGAGGGGAAATAAGTGTAAAGTGGCACATAAAAGACGTGGGACTGACGAGGAATCGAACCTGAGACCTTCGTATCCGTAATCCTGCTCTTTATCACCTTGCCACCATGCAACAAACAGTGTGGTTTCTGCTTGGCATTAAACTTAGGATCTCTCGTTTGTGCCTGCGTTGGACCTTGTGTGTCCCGTAGAAGACCTTACCTTTGGGATTACCCTAGTATACGTGTGTGTAAAAGCCTTCCAATGCCCACTCAAGGAAGACATGGATACACAGTCTAGCTTCAAAATTACAAATGCGCCTCAGTTTGTGGATGAACGCATACTTAGGTTGATAACCATTATGAATATTTAGCAGTACTGTACCCTTTGGTGTTAAACTCGTTTTCAACCAATGATTCCCGCAGCTACAGGAACACTACTTGTGATACCTCTTAGACAACGTACTTACGTAGTGCTACCAGACGAAAAGAGCAACCTGGCACAAACTGTGGGAAGTTTGTTTTACAACCTTCGTACCTGGATAAAGAGCTTTTCCTATTTGAGATATCTGTGAACGTTGCTGCATAAGACGGTTTAAGAAGAAACTAAATTCCTTCAGCTACGCCAGTGTTTAGAAATCGTCTTAACGGCACTAAATCGTGGTTTGGGAATCGTTTACCGGCCGTACTCTTCGGCATTTCGCTGGTCGGAAGGCAAAAAGCTTACTGACAAATTTCAAAGAAAGAAAAGGGTGTCAAAATCCCTCCCACTGGAAGGTCATGTTGTTTTATTTAAATGATTACAAAATCAGGTAAAACGAACAGTGAGGTTGTCAGTATAAGCACATTACTGTTGTCCATATGATGTTGCACCGCCCAGGGCGTGTAATGATAAAGAGCCCGTTTAGGTCAGGCATATTGTATACAGAAGTGGAAGAGAGAGCACCACTAAATTCTACAATCCGTATGCATTGCATACACACAGAAATTACTGTTACAGTGTACTTATGGAGCCCAGTGAGTGAATTGCATATTTTCCGGTGAGAAAGAACACTGGCAAACAGTCTTCGCTGCATTAGGTTACTTAAAGTGGTGTCACTCTGAGCTAGAATTTATTGTCAGCGACTAAGTGTAAGGACAATGAGTCGGATGCGGGTTTTGCAACTGTGAAATACTTTCCTACATTATAGAAGCGAATATTAAATTTGAACTAATATTGCGAAAATTTTGGACTTGGATAGCTTAGAATGAAAATCTTTCTGTTTATTGCAAAGGAAAACAATTGATTTTCTAAAACGTTCTCTGTCATACACAACTTGCAACAAGTCACGTCGACCAAATCATATGGAAGAATTGACAGCGACGTATATCGGAAGGCAGTAAGATCCCTTGGCTTTTGGTTTGGCAGTATTCGACAGCCATTTCTAGGCGCAAGTAAATGAAGAAGGCAGCGCGTTTTTGTTATCAAGTAACGTCTTCATCAATTACTTTAGTTTTAATGTGATCTACGAGTAATTGCTGATGTTTGATATTAACATGAAAAGGATTCCGTAGACAGGGAAAGAACCTGTTCTTGGGCGACTACTTCTATAATGACCAAATGGCCTTAAATGATCTTCAAGCACATGTGTTCCAGCAGCGGTATGAAGAAAATGATAGTAATAATGACGGTAATAATCGAATTATCCGGTAACTTCACACTTCACAGTGGATTTTCTCGAACTAAGAAATTTGCTGAATTAGTGAAGATATCAAATTGGCTTCACATCGAGGCTATGATGCCTTGAAGAGTCTTTACATTCTGCTGACAGGAGAACAGCATAATATCCACGTCAGAAGCTTGCTTCTACTTAAACATTTAATAGACTCGCATTTTTTTCCAGCGTGACTAAATTTGTAGGCTAAGCACATCATCCGTTACAGCACACTCCTGGGGCTGGAAAATGTGGCCACAATGGTCTGGTGGAACGAACTATCGCAACTGCAATGCGTGGGTTCAGGCATTTACTTTTAAGAGGCACAAACAGATTTACGTTACCTCTGGTAACCTCAAGAGAAAGATGTTATAATCCAGAATCCGCATTAAACATCACGTTCCTTCATTCCCAACTGGGCAGAGCCGGTTTACGTTGGGAAATGGCATTGGTGGAGGTCGTGGTAAACAGAAATACTGTCTCCAGTAAACTTACTTACATTAGAAAATTTTATTTCATTTGATGAACCGATAGCCATTTAAAGGAGCAGGGCTCTTATTTTACTTGTACTTGATTGAACTAGAGACGTTGAAAAATTTGGTGCTGGACTGTGATTCGAATTCGTATCTCCTCTTTCGAGGATCTGAATCTCTCGGAACAGTATAGTTCAATCATTTCGTTCCTTTTCCCAAGACTGCAATCTTCTCTAGGTCTCCTCCAAAGGTAAGTATGTGGGTCCGAATCCTGATCCAGTACAAAAATATTCATAATTTCATTTCAAGCCCTATCATGTGCACACCGGCCTGCTAGTGAAAATTAACGTGCATTTTTAATGTCTGTTCATGTGTTGCCAACAATTTCTGGTCAAGCACGCACACATCTTACTGTTGGTGAGTAAGCAATTCGTGGACGATAAAGAAGAACGATAGGAGTGCGGTTCGATTGTCGCTCAGGCACAAAAATTTGTATCCTTATTTTAGATTCAAACACCTAGCAGCTGGTAAGAAAAACCGATACACAACATTTGATTTTACTTAGTTAACAATCCGATTACGTGTTGGGTTCGTATCTCCGTCACAGAACTTCACATCATGCGCTTCGTCTTTAAATGCATACACACTTTGTTACTTCTGAATTGAGGTATATCAGACATCTTTCGTGGTTACTTAACAGGGTTGAAAGGGTCTATGTGGGAGTCCCGGTTTATTACAAAAACTGATGTCTTTTATTTTCAAGTTTAGATTTGGTTACTGATATTGGCGAAAATTTCGGTAATTCATGACTCTTCATGGCTAGTCAGCAATATGATTAGATTAGATTAATACTTGCTCCATAGATCATGAATACGACATTTCGTAATGACGTGAAACGTATCATTTTAATGAAAGATTTCTTTACATACCAGTATTCAATTTCTTTACAACAATTTTTTACCCTCTCTCTCATTCATTTTTATTTTTATCTCTTTCTTTCTCTCGCTCTCTCTTTCTCTCTCCCTCTCGCTCTTTCTCTCTCTCTCTCTCTCTCTCTCACACACACACACACACACACACACACACACACACATTCTGTTTTTATTTTTATTTGTTTGTTGTGCTCGACTATCGGCAAGCCACGAAACCGTCCGTGAATGACTTTCTTAGTTTTGAGTACAGTTACGAAAGAAATATAAAAACAGCTATGAGAGTTACTGATTTATGATGCTTAGTTAGCAGTCAGTTCTGAGTATTGTTAGCAATTATGCTCCAGTCCCTAAACCTAGTTTCAGAAACGCTAATCACACGCATAGCAGCCGCGTCTTTGAGACACCAGCTATGGTCACTTCCCAGCCCGCTGTAGGATCGCATAGGGTTGTCTTCTTCCTGCTGGCACTGTAACTGAGATTTGGCAACAAGGCAAGCTATGTCTGGCAACACTGTGGTCGATGAAGTTACTTCCTGGTGTGCACGGAATTAAGCTTCAGATCTCACTTGACTTTTCCTGTCATTTCCATTGAATAATCTGAGTTATTATCGCTTGAGGTGCAACAGAAGACTGTAAATTTACGGTTTTCAGCCCAGGAAAGTCGTTGCACATGGAAATCGCAACTAATCTCGTCCTTTAAATAGCGGTTTACGACTTCTAGCCACTATTGGCCATGTAAGAGGAAGCCAGAACACATACCTGTTAGTTAGCTCTGTGGTGAAGAGCTGAATTTGGGAAAAGAGTGATATGGTTGCGGTTCCAGTCTCGCTGTCTCTAACGTTTTTACCCCTTCTGTGAAAGAGCTACAAGCAGTCAGATCAAACATAGATAATCAAATTGCAAGAAAATACTTTCAGCTCATAGTGCAATGGTGAAAAACTTACAATGCTGCACAACAGGTAACGCCTCTTTCCACTGTGAAGAGCAAATTTTGGGTTTCTAGGAATATATAACTTTATTTATGAAATGCCACATTTGGATACCTGTTGAATATGACACAGTATACCAATTAAACACAGACCTAATCGAAATGTAAGTGAGTAGCATTTTACTAATTCGTGCCAATAGAGGCACGCTTGCGTACAGATACTGAGTTTTATTAAAACAGACTTTCGTCGTAAGGTTATCGTGGGTAGTTTTATTTCATTTCTTATAATACAGTGCACAATGTTCGTAAGGATTCTTTTAGTGTTGTTAAAACAATACTAAACATGAGAGAGAAATTAATCATAGACGACATATGCGAATTTCTGTGTAGGTAGCAGTTACATTATTTTATTTCGGTGATTGCAAAATAGAGTCGAATGTATGCAATAGATAGCCGAGACAGCTAGTTCATGGCGATTCGGTCAACCAAGTAAATGAATGTACTGAACATGCTGCAAACCACTACAGGAAGCCTGTGTGTCAGAATTCTCATCGAGTGTGCCGCATCGGAGTTATGATAGATAAATGAGTCAGAGAGATGCGGATTTGGTGGTCTGTTGGATTGATGATAGGTTCATATAGTCACGGTCTAGTTATTTATTTCTAGTGATGAAACAAACGCTATGTAGAATCACAGGACACTTATTCCATCTTTTATTTGAGCTTCTGTATGCCGATAAAATTGGTTCTGAACTGGGAAAGCAACTCAGACCGCACTTAACGTGGAATTTGATCCCTTCGTGACAATACAGCTCGACTACAATTTGTTGTTTGTTCAAAACTGCAGACTCCTCAACATCTCCACATATTGCGGGTGAATGAGTTCGAATCCTGGCCCGCACTAAGGTTTTCATTATGAATTATGAAGCTCTAGCATGAGAACACATATCTGCTGGTGGTTAATAATTTTGATTTTTAATGCATTTTCATTCATTGTCAACACTAACGATATCTGACGTTTCTGACTCCCAGTGAGACATATAACTATTTGCGAGATCACTGTAAGTTCAAGGATGTTATTCCGAGCTGCTGGTGGAGAAAAATTCGGTAACTGACGTCTGTGTGTAGTCAACAACGATATGTGTGGAATTCGATTCCCAGCCAGCACTGAACTCTTCCTCATATTATTTCTAGTTCAAACATGCTCACATGTAGCTGCTGGTGTAACAAACCCATATTTAACGTTCGTTTTCTCTAGAATATAACAGCAATAGATGCCGGGTTGAGGCCTGGGAAGGAAAAAGTTAATGTTTCGTCTCGTCATTTCAGTTAAAACATCTAGCTACTGCCGAGAAAATCCGATATGTCACAGTTGACTGTGCTTCGATAACAATCCGATTAGGTTCTGGGTTCGAATCCCTGTCCAACACAAAGCCTTACCTCAAGGCAATTCAAGTAAGTTACTTGTGAAGAAGCAATATTTAACATTTCTCTTAGTTCGTTAACAGGGACAATAGATGCTGGGTAGGAATTCGCGTCCGTTAAAAACGTTTACGTTATGTAATTTAAAGTTGATATTTGCTAACTGATACTGTCTAAAATCGAGGTATATCACTCTCTGTATGCCTAGTCAGGAATTACTGTTAGTTTAAGTCAATCACGAAATCTTAGTGTGCATGACCTGGGTTTGAATCCATATGCAGAACGAGACAGTTCGTCGTGTCATTTGAAGTTCATACAGATTCTCAACTAGCTGTTCGTGAATAACTTAAATTTTTAATGTCATTTTGTGTTAAATAACAAGTACGGCATGTTACTTTGAAGAGGAAATCATGAATACGACGAACTTACTACGTGCATTACCTATCTGACGTAATAATGAGAGTGGAAACATTTCAGGTATGTCATTTATTGCAATAAATGTGAGCTTACATTAAGGACAGTCTTATCTGTGATAAGGTGTTCCCTGATATTTCTAGTATCGTGGTATTACTTTACATCTTGAATTATTGCGATACTAGTGGTGACTTGTTGGAACCATTTTCAATAGTCAAACGACTGTACCAAGGAGAGATTAGATGACCTGCTAGACAGCTGCGTTATGTGGGTTGCTTGCGAATCAGGCGAAATGCAATTCAGGTCGTTCGGATACTTTTGAGTATGACTGTACATGCACCAAGGTTCTCGTAGCCCTGTTACACAACCTCGTTTAAAACTCACTGGGGTCCTGAGAATGGCGCCTTAAAGACTAACTTCATCTCACCGTGTCCAACCTCAAAGGTAATTAACCTTCACGACAGTTACAGAGCGTTTTTAAAGCAAACCTGATTTGCATCCTCATAGTGGCGCTTACAGTGCCACTGTTACGCAACTGGAGGGAAATTTGAATAGCCATCATCTTACGATATAGAAACACCAACTAATTTTCGCTTACGTAGAACAACTCTTTCTCTGTGTCGCACTTTTTTTCCTCCAGTGTATGTTACAACAGAAATAAAATGTAAGAAATAAAAAAACGAATAAAATTAAATTTTAAAATTATATAAAAGGATATGCTTCAAAGTGACAACATGCGATTTTGAAATAGTCTTCCGGAATTTTAGATTAAAATAAAGGACAAGTTTAAGGTGGTAACATTTTATTGAATTTTGTACAATTCTGTAATTGACGAATATGTATAGGCCTACAGTCGACCTTTACTGAACTTATGACACAAAATATTTTGTCGCTACTGAACCTCAGTTTATTGTGAACCGTAGCGACGTTAACTGGATGACTCTGCCAGCACTGTGTCTAGTTTACACCATGCTGCGAGTATGTGCTACGGTGCTAAGCCGAAATTGTATTTATCTTGTCACCAAGGCTTCATCATATGACAGTAGGATATGCTTTAAAACAGGAATGCCTCGTCTGATTTTAAGCACACGTTTTCCACATGTACGGAAGTAATATTTTTCATTACGGCATATTTTATTGCTTTAAGATATAGACTATTCACTAATAGTATTTGGTTTTCCCATGTGTTGGAACAGATCTGAAGACGGTCATCGCTGACCGAAACCGGAAGTCTAAGGACGAAAAAATTTTGATGTCATAGACACAAATACCAGATATTTATTCTACACTTTCTGGATCACTGTTTTATTCGAAATTATGTAGCAGGATCTAAGACAGAATTCAGCTTTTGTCTTTCGACCATCAGAATACTTTTATCCACTAGCAAACAAACAAACATTTTTATAAGCTTATTGATGTTGTACTGATCGTTATCCTACTTATGCAATTATTTATTTTTTAGCTTTGATGTGAAAGTCTATTTAATAGTGGTCCAAAGTACTCCACTGGTGATTATTTTCAGCAAGTATTTTATACTAAATGGTATGGCGTATAATACTAACGTACATTGAAGGCAGTGGAAAGTGGCACACCATGAAAACATCGTTCGAATCCAACGAAACTGATACTCCAGCATTTCCATGCCTATGATATGTGTTCACTAAAATTTACATCCTTAAACGAGCTTATTTTAGTGTTTTCAGGACAAAAAAATCGATTCCTACAGGTGATGAATAACACGGCATGCCCACACGGCATGCATGAGCAGATCATAACAGTCCTTAAGATTTTGAGAAATGTCGAATATTATCACATGGGTCACTAGTGCAACATACCGGCAGATCATACAGACGGTTGGCTATAGTGCAAAGATTCAGGACAACAGTGTGGCAAGAAAATGAGTTTCAGTTCTTTTCAGAAGCACTACACCACGAGAAGATCGCTGAATTCTTCGAATCACTCTGACGAAATGACAACGACAACAGCTGAAATACGGAGAGGAGCTACGAATAAAAGAAGATTGTCGCGACGAGCAGTAGGGAAGAGATTTATAGAAGCTATGTTGAAATCTCAAGATGCCATGCATCCTTTACCACTGACACGATACCACAGACAACAGAACTTCGCAACACTCAACTGGGAGACTGTGTTACATTCTGAGGTGTTCAGCGATGACTCTTGCTTCTGTTTGTGGCTGTCAAATGGATGCCAACGTGTCCATAAACAACGTGGTGAAAGGTCACAAAAAACAGCAATTCTCGAGGTTCATACTTCCCCAACTTCTGAAATCATGTTGTGGAGAGCTGTAGGACGTGACAGCATGGGTAATACGGCAATTGTTGAAGCGAGGTTGACTGTTCATCAGTATGTGACAAGAATGGTAAACCTTGTTGTCATAACCTTTGGTACCACATTCCACGTTCTAGCAAGATAATGCACGACCCTACATCGCATTTCACAGCAAAAATGCCTTTAAGAACGTACATATACTTGATTGACTCGGCCAGTCCCTGATTTGTCACTCATAGAAAATGTCTGGGATGTGATGGGGAAGACGTGTACTTTCACCCCAGCCTCCAGCATCAATCTCCATGAAATGACGCAGCGTGTGATTTAAGAATGTCAAAAAATTCCTCAAGATGACATTTCGGGATTGTTTACTTATGTGCCACAACGAAAACAAGACTGGATTCAGGCCTGTGTGGTCACACCTCATACTGAAGTTGACGATAGAAATCAGTTCTGAATGGAACGAAAGTTTAATCATTTAACACCCGTCATGTAATAAACATGTGATGATCCATAAAGTTTAAAGAGTACTAGATGGATACTTCGTGGCTCATTGTGTAACACATTTAGTTCTGCCAGTGTACGAGTATGTTTTCAACTGTAGTCTACATAATGATACTGTCTAACATGTTCTTCACTTCTAATGATGACGTTCTGTTACTGTTAATATGTGTTGTAGCACTGGTTTTCTTCTTTTTCTATATATAACACCCGCCCTCTCGTCCTAGCCCTACCACAAATTTATTGTAGCATTATCACCCGACTCCATGCAGCATATTGCCTGTAACTGTATGCAATAGTGTACTTTCTCAGGATTTTATAAAATTTTACCTTTCGCCTTGTCACACAGCTCATTAGAATAATATAGCATTTCGGCGGTACTCTGGCAACAGCTTCTCTGCCTATTGTCCAGTTTTAAGTCGTTACTGTGTATACAGTGGAAGATGAGGTTGTCAAGCTTTGCAACCGAACCTTTAGCAAAATGTCGACCTGGTGTCTTCCTTTGCTCTTCCACACTTTGTCATATCCCAAGGGAATGCTGCTGAGTTGCAGATCCTATTTCTACATTGATGATGTGTCCGTCAGCTAGATTTTGGGACTAGTAGGGTAACTTCGTTCTGGGGCGTTTTGTTAGTACTGATTGCACACATTCAGGGGCAAGCTTACATTCAGGGGCAAACTTGACTGATTGTTCTACTAGTGCTTAATGACCCCTAAGGACTGATTTATGACCGCCTGGTGATAATCCGTCCTTCTGAGAAACCCCCCCCCCCCTCCCCCTCCTCACCACCCCTCCACCACGCTGATACAAGCACATTTTTGATATCAAATTAATTGACTAATTAATTAAATCAATCAATTATCTGACTCCTCCCCCTCTCGGAAATCCCCCAGTCCTCCCCCTCCCCTCCCTATCTGGAAATTGGTGGGAAAAGGACTTAGTCTATGCTCACAATAGGAAATGCAATTACATAGATAAGGATATACTGTTTATTTATAAAACTCAATACACAGGGGTTGGATCTCTCTTTTATTTGGTGGGAAAAGCTCATCAGTCCCTGCTATTTGGGAAGATGCAGGTGTTGTAAAATATATCGACAAAAAGTAATTAAATAGATTGTTTTTTTTTCGATCACACGAGGAATATCATCACGAAATTGATGTCAACATAACTCACCACACCTAGTTACACTGTTAAAAAATCTTTTCAGTCCATCTTTGCACCAACTGCAGGGCAGACATGCCAGCTGGGACAGTGTGCCCATGTGGTGACCGCGTCACTGGGCTCATCATATGCCTGTGTCCAAGAGGCCAACACTACACCCACTCAGGCTCTGCAACCTCTGTTGGCTGCTGCACTGCCAGCCATCTCATGGTATTAGCACACCCCGAGTGGCTACTTCCTGTTGTGTGCCACTGCTTGGGAGAATTCTGACCAACCTGTCCATAGCGGCAGACCTTAGTATCTCAAAATACAGTGCTCACTTGTTTGTGACCATCCAGCAGCCAGGTCACCCCCACAACTGTGGTCCCCTTTGTTCATGACAGTGTCCTTTGCCACTTTAAGTGGCTGCTTTAGGTCACAGCATCTGTAAAACTGCATACAAACACTTGACCCCTCCTGCCCAGCAAGCGTCTGTCATGAGCCACACTAACTATCCTTTGCCCTGAACAAAGTAGTGGATGTCCTGGAAATATTGCATCACTCTATCAAGTTGATTGACTAATTAATTAATTAATTAAACTGATACCCTTGTGTACAGGTAGTTTTCCCTTGCCTCCTATTTGTGGATACTTGTACAGTTAGGTCATTTGGTAAGAAGTCCATTACGTTGGAGGTAGCTGAAAGTTTCAAGTTTCAGCTCAGTTGCATGCTATATCCTTAAACAATTTGCAGGAGGGGCTGGACAGATGGGTGCTCACAATACAATCAGAAACAATGAATTGATCAATTGGAAATTTTACGTTGCGATTGGTTTCTTAATGCACTGCAGAATTCCTAAGCTTGTTCTGTCCACCACATTCAGAAAGAGGAGAAATGGCTTTCCAAAGGTAGGAGACGAGGTACTGGCAGAAGTACAGCTGTGAGTAGCGGGCGTGGGTCGTGCTTCGGTAGCTCAGTTGGTAGAGCACTTGCCCGCGAATAGCAAAGGTCCCGAGTTCGAGTCTCGGTCGGGCACACAGTTTTAATCTGCCAGGAAGTTTCTTATCAGCGCACACTCCGCTGCAGAGTGAAAATCTCATTCTGGAATCAAGGAATTGTTTTAGAACAAAAGATAAGGCCAAGATTGGTACAGTGACTCCTTCAATTACGGCAGTTCTTTCTGACTTCACACAGTCTAAAAAACCGGAAGAAATCTTTAATAATACAATTCAAGAAGTAGCCACATCCGTCTCGTCGGCAGTGAGTTATTATTGTTATTACAGATGTATAGAAACTTGAACATAAATGTAGGTAAAATGCAAGTTTAGATAAACTATTTAGTCAGGTGTATTTAGTTATTTGCTTAGCCCGTAGTATATAGCCCGACGCATCGGACTTTTATATGCATGTTAAATGATAGAAAGTAGCTCAATGTCAGTAGCCCAGACCTTTCATCAAAGTTTCCCGTGTCTGTAATTTCAAAACTATTCCAGTTTGTGGACGGTTGGCAGAATTGGGAAGATGGAAACAGTAAACGGCCGACAAATGTAAACAAATTTGCAGACGCCACAGGGGGAGTGTGTACACAGACAATATTGCTGTCAGAAATATATTTGCATCGATTATTTTTTAACGAAATGGTTCAAATAGATTGGAAAAGAATATCGGCTGTTGAACCGGTGGAATTAACAGAGGATGAAAAAGAGGACTGGTTTGATGCTATTACGGAATGTGAAATATCTTCAAATATCTCACATGAAAACTGTATAAGTTTACTGCGTGTAGCGCAAGAAATTTTGAAATTCAAAGGAGACCAGGTATGCGTCAATAATATGACATTTACGTATGCTTTGAGTATTATAACAGTCACTGTAGTCCACTAACAATCGACATATCTTCGAACATTGGAAGTAGATAAGGAATATCATTCTCATTGTTTATCGGTATCTCCACCTAATTAAAGGAATGCATTTATTTTCAGGTGGAAATATTGGTTGCAGAATTGGATACCCTATCATCGAAACTTAAAGAAAAAGAAATTAACCAACAAAAAGTAAATGAAGATGTAAAGGGACGAAAACAGTTGAATAGGAGTAAACTGCGTAAGATCTCATTATTCTTCTCGGCACTAATTTAACTACCATGACTTTTGTGTCCAGCCATTTATAAACGTACAAGATGCGCAGCAAATTTAATACTGCAGCAGTAAACAGGGGACAACTAATTAATTTCTTTTTTTCTTCTTTCTGTGCTGCCCATTTTTGTCCCCGGTCCTTCAACGCCAATTCAGTGATCAGTGTTGTACTTTAAGATGTACAACATATTGTAATGCGTTGTTATTTGCGTTACCTGTAGTTCATGGTAACTCACAGCCTATTCCACACATGTCACTAATGTTGCCACAGAGCTCTACGACTATATTGATGGTCACTGTTGGCAGTCCTTAAAAGCCTTGTGCATGGTTAATGTATGCGCTAGAGAATTGCATTTTTCAGACTGTGACTCCAGGCAATATGGGTATTATAATTCTGAATAGAAGACAAACACAGCTTCATGTATAAATACACGTAAAAATCTCATCTTCAGTTTACATCATGCGTGGCATCGAACGACAGATCATTGTAGGCGTACAGCGTTCTCCTAAAGGGCAGTGAAATATTGAGAGTGCACTGTTGTGGAAACTTGAAACAGTGAATTGGAATGCCATTAAATAGGAAGCTTGAGTTTCATAAACAGTGTTGTGCTCTTGGAGAACTGGGTAAGCCTTATAGATCAGCATCAAGCTGTGAAACGTGCTCACATATATTGCTTATACAGCTCAGTCAGAGAAAGCCAGATATTTGTAGCAGCAGCAATATCAATAATAATAATAATAATAATAATCATAATCATACTGAATACAACATCAGGCTTGGAATCGGGAATTCACTACCTCCCACAGGGGCAATATCATTATGATTAGCTGGACAGATTTTGGAAACTGGAACAGATATAACAAGACCAGGTAGTTATGAGATGACTGACTGTTTCTGTCAAGACCTTCTCATACAATTGAGTATTAAAGAACTGATTGTATAAGCCAAAGATATATCATGAAACTGTTTTTCATACCATATGTGTGTTGATGACAAATGTAAGAATTTATATGCTATCCTTATTATTTTAATATTCTTAATAACACAAATTTGATGCTTGGGGAGTTGCATTATGCTTATTAAATTAATATGTGTGATAAAATCTTGAATTACTGGAATGTGGCAGTAGACATGTTTCATGTGTGTATAAGAAACATGTAGGGCTCATAGCTATATTTGTAGACCCAGAGAAGCAAACAGTTGCAACAAAGTGTATCTTCACATATAAGATTTAGAAAAAACAAGAAAAGAACAGATTAGAAGAGAATTGTGAAGAAATGGGGGAAATTTGAAAGAGTAAGACATCTAGTGTATAAGTAGTAAGAGGAACTGAGAACATCAAAGATCTTGTTTTGGAGGTTCTCAGTTATTGAAACTTGTGCATGATAATAGTATCAGATTAAAGTGATGGCAGAGTTATTGAGGATGCTACTTTGTATTTCGTATCTTGTTAAAACAGAATGTTTCAAGTTCTGTGAAGAGAAGGTCAATGTAAGGCAGCTTAACTAAGGTGGAGCAGAATACAAAAGGAATGAAAAATTTTGTTTTTAATTTTGGTGGTGCTGTGTTCAGCACTTGATGTCTTCATCTCTGAAATGCAGTGTGTCTTCTCCCAACATGTTCTTACAAACCTCTAGTGCGAATGAGATCTTAAACTGAAATTCAAAACATCAGCTTTCCTATTGCTGTCTTTTATTGTCACATCTGATTTGTCAATGATTGGCTGGACAGAAATCTTTGACCTGCTTACCAATTTTATGTAAGACCAAAATTTTCTCTGGTTCATGACAGTACCTTTTACTAAGGTACATTGGTGGAAGTTGTATATTTTTACAGCTGCATGAATTTCTTCTAACATTTTGGCTGTTGTCATTTCACATTCTTTTTTGAATCAAAAGTGCAACACACTCTGCTTCCTCAGTGTTATCCAAAGTTTGTTATTAAATTATGATGAGTCTTTTTCATTCTTAATCCACTTACTCGACCCATACCTCTCCAGAGCATGATCAACAATCAGTTTATACTTTGCCTATAATTCCTCTGCATCCATCATATTGGAACTAAATGATGTCCATTCATTGTGTAAGTGGGATGCGATCAACTGTTGTTCCACCTTTTCTAGTAAAAACAGTCTCGTAATCTTTTTGACAGATTTATTAACTTTGGTAATCATTGTCACCTTGATGACATCATGATCACTAATCCGCGTCTCTATACTGACATTGTCTACAGTTCAGGCCTGTTTGTAATTATAAGGACTAAAATATTTCCATGGTTTGAGACGTTGTAGACTTTATTTTACTTTCCTTTTATGTGTGTGTTCTGCTTGCTTATTTCTTCAGTTATTCAATTGAAAACAAAATTTCTCTATTTTTACTTCCATTTTCATTTGTAAGGTTCTCATACAGCATTCCAGCTCAGATATTTTCACTTAATTCCTTGAATTTTAAAATTTACATTTATATAATTTTAAAGTGTATCTGTCTGTAGCTGACTGATGTTTGCCACTGACAGGTTCATTGAATAAAGTCTTAAATTTTCTTTCACTTTTCTTTTTCTTTCTCTCACCATTCTCATGTTATTTCACTGCACGAGTATCATATTTTCTCACTTTCTGTTGTGTCTGCCCCCTGGTAGCTGAGTGGTCAACGCGACAGCATGTCATACCTAATGGCCCGAGTTCGATTCCTGGCTGGGTCGGAGATCTTCTCTGCTCATGGACTGGGTGTTGTGTCGCCTTATCATAATCTTTTCATCCCCATCAACACGCAAGTCGCCGAAGTGGCATCAACATGAAAGACTTGCTCCAGGAGAATGGTCTACTCACCGGGAGACCCTAGCCACAAGGCATTTCACTTTCTGTTGTTGCATCTCTTTTGTTGTATCTCTTCTTAATTTTAGATTACACAGCTTGTTTTTCATATTCCTGTAGCATCTCTTTAATTTTTCTTTCATTTGAACAGAGATTAAATCACAATAAGCAGCTTATGCATTACATTCAGTATAATTGTACAGTTCCATTATTTGTCATCAGAACTGAGGTATTATAATTCTGTCTTATATCAGTTTGTCATCAGCAGATACATTTTTACCAGTGTTGTCAACAAATGTGTTAAACATTGTTGGTTGCAAGGTCCTATATCTGTACAAGATGTCACAGGACCAAAACTAAATAAATAAATAATTTTTTTTGTAGTATTATCTGTTGAATAGCTACTTGTCTTTCAACAAGTTTCTGTATTTGTTATAACTAATTTATCTGTCACCAGTAACTGAAATTTTTCATATGCTTCAATTCTTTAATTTTATTTCCCTCATGGCTAAAGTGGCTACATTGCATTTTACATTCACTGAGGACATAATAAAATTTTAAAACAGTATAATATTGCTAGTTTGGATCATCTGCAGTGTACAAAAAGCATTTGAATGTGCCAGTCATAAAATTCTATTATGTAAGTTACATTTTTATGGAATACTTGGTTCAGCTAATGCCTGGTTTAGTTTCTGTTTAAGAAAAAGGATACAGAAAACAGCACCAATCTGTTCAAGTAATTCACGTAGGGAAGCTGCAACATTTGCATGGGGATAAATTACGGAGGGTGACACCGGCAATTGATCATGAGCCTATAACAGTTCTTGCCCAGTGTTAATGACTGAAAATTTTATTTGAATCCTGAAGCAAAGTTAGTCCATCTTGTAAGTGAAAAAGCTGTTATTATCTAGCCAAGCAAGTAAGCATCAATAGGGAGCTGGTAAATGGTGACTTTGTGAAAGTTACTAAGCAGTTTTGCATAAGTGTACTGTACTTGCTGAAATATTTAGTCTCAGATTCTTTTATTATAAGGGTAATCGCCCACTGTGGGGATATAAAGGTATATTTTATGTATTTTTGTTCACTGATATCCTAGAGTATAATATTTTACGCCAAGTCTTCAGGTGAAGAAAAAGTATTCACTATACAAGGAAAAGGAATAAGAATTATGGGTGGGGTTCACATACATACATATAATCATTCATTAATTTGTCCTTTAATAATTTCACACACATGTCAAATATTTCACCAAAATATGTTCATGATTATTTGCACATGTACCCAAATGCATCACACATAACCATTTGACCCAGACTGGCTGGTGTGGAGAGGAAAGGAGAGTAGCAACTAGGAGGATGTAAAATGTGCAGTGTGAGAAAAGGATAGTGGAATAATAGCAGACACTGAGCTACCAAATTGTGGATATGTTGAATGCTGTGCTTCACCTGCTGTTTCAAATAATCCCAGATAATTTCAATGGGATTAATGTCAGATGACATATCAAGCTGGTCAAGGTGTGATAGGATGCCTGAGTATTTCTCTTACGAGGAACATGTGTGTACACCCAGTGAACATGGCTGTTGTCATCATAGAAGATGTCAGTGTTCACAGCTTACCCATTATGGAAGTGTAGAAGAAAGAGCAACACTCAGATTGGAAACAGACATTCACGTCCACAGTAATCTAATTGAGTGGGCCAAGTGTGGTGTGAAAAACACCGCCAAAACATCACAGAATCACCTCTACATACAGTTTTGTTTCAGTTCTACACATCTGTGGCACTCTAAACCAGTATGCTCTTTTACCGGAGTGATTCAGGTTTTGTCTGGTGAGCTTATGCTTACATACACATTTATCATCCACGTTTGGCCTACCCTCATGTTTGTTTATGTTTTTGTTTATTGTTTTGACAGTTGTCAGTCTTATCTGATCATTCTTTACAATAATGTAGTATAATGTTTTATGAAAGACAACGATGTCTCTTATATTTTACATTACACTGCTTCATATATATTTGCCGGTGGTATGTCTGGTATTGTTATTGAATTTCATTACCTCTATCTCTGTTTAATAAAATCATTAGCAAATCTTAAAACAATTTTTTGCAAGGCCCAGAAGCTGATTCCTTAAAGGAAGAACTTATAAAAACTGAATTGGAAGTCGAGAAATTGAAGACTGAGCTTAGAGATCGAGATAAGGAATTGCTGGAAGCAAGGAAAGAACTAGAGGAGGTAATATAAAGGAAAAAAAAGACATATAGTTATTTTTTTCTTTAGTGGAAGCTACTTTTATGAATAATTCTTTTCCTTCCTTGTTAAGTGCTTTTGAAAATTAACAGTTGTGTTTTCATGAATCTTTCAGTACTTAATTTTCAGTGTGGAAATAAAGACATGATTGCACTAGAAAATTTTGTGTGTGCACTGTTTCAGTTGAAGAAAGATGTCCACATATTGGAAGAAGAAAGGGCTGAATTACAGAGAGAACTCCTGTTTTCACAGAATGAGCCAAGTGATGATGAGTTACAAAAGGAATCACTTGAAATTTATATGGAGAAACAAAAAGAAATGACTGAACTTATTAAACAGAAGAATAAACACATCTCTGAATTGCTGGAGGATTTCGAAGTAATGTACTATATTTTTACACATTGTTATTGTGATAAAAAGTTATATGTAATAAAGATACAAATTAATTTGGCTGTTTCATATTTTTTAAGGAATTGGATCAAGAAAACAAGCTCCTTAAGGAAAACCTCTGCAGTGCTCGAGATAAGTTGACTGAAGCAACAGAGCATTTGACAACTTTGACTAATGAGATATCTGGCTATAGAGAAACATGCAGTGAACAGGCAGGTATGTTGGCCTGTAGATTGTCAAGCTGTGTGCAATTATTTACTGAAATACATCAAATGACAAAATCTAGGATACATTGAAGATAACACCTAAACTGAAGATGTAGTAGCTTGTCTACAATTTTCTCATGTGGGTATAGCCTGAGGGAAAAGAAATTTCAGACTAATATGTTTTTTTGATGTATGTCATTTATTAATTGTAACAGAGGAAAAGTCACGTGAGAAAACTAATACACTGTGAGACACAGTTGCTTTGCCAATACTTTCCTTCAGGGGTGAAATGTATAATGTCACTGATAGACACACATAAAAATAAAAGGGACACACTACCTAGCTTTTGGAACTGGTAGTCCCCTATTCATGGAGGAGAGAGGGACGTTGTGGGGAAGGTTAAAAAAAAAAAAAAAATGAAATGCAGGCCTCTCAGACCACAAGGTGAGAGAGATCATTCTGTAGTGACAACAAGGGAAGACAGATATCACATAAGTACTGGCCAGCAATTCTGCCTCATAATTTATGTATGTGTAATTTATTACAATTTTGTGTTATTTTATATATAAAATAGTTGTCTAACTGTGTGGCAGTTAGACTATTGTTCTGTGTTAGGTAGGTCCATCATATGATCATACATTGTTTACTTGGAACAGATGTGTAATGAAGTACCTTGAAGCAATAACAATTATTCCCTTGCAAGCAATGACTCACTGTTCCTGCCCCTGTTGTGAGATATCCTTACTAGAAACAGTTGTTTGACAACTGAATAAGCACCGTCTGTGAGGAGGTTGTGTGTGTGTGTGTGTGTGTGTGTGTGTGTGTGTGTGTGTGTGTGTGTTTCAACAATGATTTTTTTTTAAGGGGGGCAACAACCAGGATATCCCTCATCTAAAACAAATTAATGAAGAGCCTAATTCAATAATTATCAGAACACTCAGTCAAGAGGAGAAGCTGTTTAGGATTTCCACAATTTAATACAAATAAATTTTGATTATAGATGTTACATACTGCAACAAAACTTGCTGTATGTGTTTCAAGTGATCAAGAAGTGAATTAAATTGGTCAAAAAATGAAATTAAAATTGGAAATCAATTTGGATTTAGTGTGAAGTTATCATGGGTTACAAATTAACATGTGGTGTGTGTGATTTACATTCTGCCAATCCTTAGCCCTCACCAACATAGTCCTGCAAAACCATATCAACCAAGCCCAATCCTCCTTGCAGTATCTTCTCTCCATCCACAAAATTCTCCTGCTGTGTAATCCCAAATTCCTGGAACCCATAACACACATTGAAACTCTTGCCCTGCAGGAACTTGAGCAACATGCACAACACCACCTCAAAAAGCTCCCCATCCTGCTCACTTCCTACTCCTGCCTCGGAGTACCACTGTCCACCACTTATACAACAACCTCCCGCACATCCCCCATAGCTGACAAACCCTGCCTCGCAGACCTACTACACTTACCCCACCCTCCAAAACTCTCTACCACTACCTCAGTACCCAGAACTTAAACAGACCTGCAACACAGTTATGAAACTTTCCCCCAGTTATGAGCCTAGTCCCACAGAAATATCAGCCCTTTCCAAAGGCCTCACCTTTTGCCCCACTCCCAAATTCAACCATGCAGGACTAGTTAAAGACCTTCTCTCCTTCTCCCGGTCCCTACAGTGGAAACACTTTTTCGCCACCAACCTGACCAATCAGACACAACCAAAGACCAATATTGAACCTTGCCTAACTCAGTTCACTCCTCCATTCAACCATGATCCAGCCCCACTGCCTCCAAACCACCCCCTGTTAACTTTCCAGAATTTCTTAACCTCGAACCTTGTCTCGCCGTCATTCCCCAAATCCCTCAACACGCAAACTAACCTTACAGCTACAGAAAGAACCGCAGTCTCACCACCTAAAAACTGATCCCAACCTTATAATCCTACCTGCAGACAAAGGCTCCACCACCGTTGTTTTGAGCCGCAAGGATTACGTGGCAGAAGGACTCCGTCAGCTGTCAGGTACTTCCACCTACAAACCATGCCATAGTGATCCCATTCCAGTAATCCAGCAGGATCTCCAGTCACTACTCAAATCCTAAGGCCCATCCCAGAACATCTTCCCAGAGTCCATCTCTCTACTTACCCCCACCACTCCCCGCACTCCCACCTTCTACATGCTTCCTAAAGTTCATAAACCCAACCACCCAGGACGACCCGTTGTGGCCGGTTACTGTGCCTCCACTGAGAGAATCTCTGCTCTCGTAGACCAACACCTTCAACCTATTACCCGGAACCTGTTCTCCTACATAAAATGGATTCCAAACCAACAACCTCCTTCTTAGTCTTCATGACCAACTATATCCTCACCCACAATTACGTCTCCTTTGAAGGCATTACCTACAAACAAATCCGTGGTACGGCTATGGCCACCTGCATGGCACCATCCTATGCTAACCTATTCATGGGTCATGTAGAGGAATCCTTCCTAAAAGCCCAGAATCCTAAACCCCTCACCTGGTTTAGATTCATTGATGACATCTTTGCTATCTGGATTGAAGGTGAGGACACCTTATTCACATTCCTCCAGAACCTCAACAACTTCTCCCCCATTTGCTTCACCTGGTCCTACTCAACCCAGAAGCCACCTTCTTAGCTGTTGACCTTCACCTCAGAGATGGCTACATCAGTACCTCCATCCATATCAAACCTACTAACCACCAGGAATACCTCCACTTCGACAGCTGCCACCCATTCCATACCAAGAAGTCCCTTCTGCACAGCCTAGCCACCTGTGGCCATTGCATCTACAGTGATGAGCAGTCCCTCTCTAAATATACCGAGGGTCTCACTGAAGCCTTTGCTGACTAATTATCCTCCCAACCTTGTACAAAAACAAATCTCCTGTGCCTTATCTTTCCAGTCTCCCACCACCTCCCGAAGTCTCACAGTTTGGCCACAGAGGAGCATTCCCCTCGTAACTCAGTACCATCCGGGACTGGAGCAACTGAATTACATTCTCCGCCAGGGTTTCGATTACCTCTCGTCGTGCCCTGAAATGAGAAACGTCCTGCCTACTATCCTACCCACTCTTCCTACCGTGGTATTCTGCTGTCCACCGAACCTACACAATATACTCGTCCATCCTTACACAACCTCTGCTCCCAAGCCCTTACCTCATGGCTCATACCCCTGTAATAGATCTAGATGCAAGACCTGTGCCATACATCATCCTACCACCACCTACTCCAGTCCGGTCTCTAACATCTCCTATCCCATCAAAGGCAGGGCTACCTGTGGAACCAGTCATGTGATTTACAAGCTAAGCTGCAACCACTGTGCTGCATCTATGGAGGCATGACAACCAACAAGCTGTCTGTCCACATGAACGGTCACCGACAAACTGTGGCCAAAAAACAAGTGGACCTCCATGTTGCTGAACACGCTGCCAAACATGATATCCTCTATCTCAATGACTGCTTCACAGCCTGTGCCATATGGATCCTTCCCACCAACACCAGCTTTTCTGAATTGCGCAGGTGGGTACTTTCCCTGCAATACATCCTATGTTCCCGTAACCCTCCTGGCCTCAGCCTTCGTTAGTTACTGTCCTCACCCATCCAGCCCCCTTCCTGTTCCCATTCCAGCACTACACAGCCCCCCCCTGCGGGTTCGGGGGTAAGAATAGGCCCGCGGTATTCCTGCCTGTCGTAAGAGGCGACTAAAAGGAGTCTCAAACGTTTCGGCCTTCTGCGATGGACCCCTCTTGGGTTTGACCTCCTTTTTTTTCCAAATTTCCGTTGTTAGTGCGTGCCATTTGGGGAAGGACACCTTACGTGGTGTTTTTCTGTTGGTCCATCATGCTCCACCATCTTGCATGTTACCTATTGTCGTGTGGGGGGGGACTATGCCCAACATCTTCTGGGTTGTCTCCTTCTCGCCTTGTGTGCACTCTTCTTCTTAGCGCCCACGACAACTGTGGACCCTTTCAACACCTAAAATCCAGCACCGTAGCCAGTCCGTTGTGGTGGAGTCGTCATGTACCCTCTTGGTGGTAGCCCCCTGACCACGCAGGGATCGCACTACAGATGCCAGAGGTGTTTCCTCCCCATGCATGCCAAGGAGTATGTGCCCATCTTGTCTGGGGCACGGGGACTCCGGGCAACGGGATATCGGCCAGGTACCCGTTGCTTTGGCTGGGTGGCGCCCTTGGGGAGAGCCCTCGTTCAGAGTAGGTGGCATCTGGGCGGATGTGGCGCAATGAAGCGCAATAAATCACACCAAGCTGGTGGTCGCACGGCCACCAGCGTCTCTAAGCGAGGTAGAGTAGACTTTGATGCTGCGCAATATGACCCTCAGTCGTTCCCCTCGTTGGCTGCGCCATGGGAGGGACGCCGATCTAGTGCCAAGCGGGAGCCTTACGTACCGCAATACCTTGTCTGCAGCAGGACTGATGGTGACTCCTTTCTTACGACGAAGCCTCTGTTTTTTGTGGAACACCTGGAGGATAAGTTTGGGGAAGTGGCGGGGTTGTCTAAAATGCGGAATGGGTCCATCCTCCTCAAGACGTCCTCCCCAGCCCAGTCACGAGCGTTGCTCTTGTGTGATAAGCTGGGTGACATCCCTGTTACCGTCACTCCCCACAGTAGCTTAAATATGGTCCAGGGGATTATTTACCATCGTGACCTCTTGTTACAGTCCGATGACGAGCTGAGAGCCGACTTGGAACGACGTGGTGTACGTTTTGTCCGTCGTGTACATAGAGGACCCAAGACTAACAGGGTGGCCACCGGTGCCTTTATCTTGGCCTTCGAGGGTGATGTCTTGCCCGAGAAGGTCAAGGTGATGGTTTACCATTGCGACGTGAAGCCATACGTCCCTCCCCCGATGCAGTGCTTCCAGTGCTGGAAGTTTGGGCATATGTCCTCCCGTTGCCCATCCAGCGCTACATGTCGAGATTGCGGACGCTCCTCTCATCCCGATTCTCCATGTGCGCCTCCGCCTGTATGTGTCAACTGTGGGGAGCACCACTCTCCATGCTCGCCGGATTGCCCCGTTCTTCATAAGGAGCGGAAGATCATGGAATTTAAGACCCTGGACCGGCTTACTTATCGAGAGGCAAAACTGAAATATGAAAGGTTGTATCCTGCTTCCATTCGACCATCTTATGCTGCAGCCACGTTATCGTCGCCCACGCGAGCGACGGTTGTCGCCTCATCTGTGCCGCCTTCAGTGGGCCCTCGGGGCCGTGTATCTCTGTCTGCCCTCCTCGTGTCTGGGGGCAAGCCTTCCTCTGTTGCCCCCTTAGCAGTTGGGGGCAAACCCTCTTCTGTCGTTCCCCCCACGCTTACTTCGGGAGTGACATCTGCTCCACAACCGGGAGGCTCGATTCCTCCCCCTCCTTCTTCGCCGGCGTTGCCTCCGCTGGTTCCTCTCTCGTGGAAGGGGTCCCTCGGGGCTCTCCCTTCCTCCGTTTCTTCTCCTTCCCAGCCAGATGTCAGCCAGTGGCTGAAGGTTCCGCCACCTGCTGGTCGTAGGGCTTCTGCGTCGTCGTCAGCCTCCGACGCTCCTTCAGAGAAGCTCTCCCAGCCCTCTCACCCTAAGGGCCGACGTGAGAAGAAGGAACGGCATGTGTCCAGGAAGAAGGACGTTCCGGCGGTTTCAGCACCGCCTGCTGTACATAGTCCTGGCTCCGGGGATGAGGTGGAGATCCTCGCCTCTGCCGCGGATCTCGCCCTCACGGAACCCTTGGGGGCCTCTCCTATGGACTCAGCTGACTCTCCCCCGGTGGTGGCAGTTGGCTCTGAAGCGCTGTCTGCCTCTTAGTCGCATTCACGCCCTCCCAGTCCCTTCCTGCTTCCATTCTCCAATGGAACTGCGGCGGTTATTTCCGCCACCTGCCTGAGCTCTGGATGCTTCTGAGTGATTCTCCTGTTCACTGCATTGCTCTGCAGGAAACTTGGTTTCCTGTACTGCGGACCCCCGCCCTTCGCGGTTATCGGGGATACTATAAGAACCGTGCTGCCTGTCAACGAGCGTCAGGTGGGGTTTGCCTCTTTGTTCACCACTCTGTCTGTAGCTCGCCAGTACCCCTTCAGACGCCTTTAGAGGCAGTTGCTGCCAGGGTTGAGCTCTCGCCGGCTATTACTGTTTGCTCTGTTTACATTCCTCCGGATGGGGAGCTCCCCCGACATGTCTTGGCTGCGCTGCTGGCTCAACTCCCGCCACCATTGCTGCTTCTGGGCGATTTCAATACCCACAACCCTCTATGGGGTGGGACTGTCTCTGATGACCGCGGTCGGGCCTTGGAGCATTTGTTGGCTCAGCTCGACCTTAGCCTCTTGAACACCGGTGCTCCCACGCATTTCAGTGTTGCCCATGGCTCGTTCTCGGCCATCGATCTCTCTCTTTGCAGCCCTGGACTTGTCCCATCCCTCTACTGGAGGGTGCACCCTGACCTGTGCGGTAGTGACCATTTTCCCATCTATTTGTCACTACCCCAGTGTCGTTCTTCTGGGCGCCTGCCCCGCTGGGCTCTCCACAGGGCAGACTGGCCGGCTTTTACTTCTGCTGCAGCCATTGAGTCTCCCCCACAGGGTGACATTGACGAGGTGGTCCGTGTTTTAACCACGTCCATCATTTCAGCGCCCGAGGCTGCCATCCCCCGATCTTCTGGCCTCCCTCGGAGGAAGGCTGTACCCTGGTGGTCGCCGGAGATTGCTGAGGCTATTCGCGACCGTCGGCGGGCTCTCCAGCGTCATATGCGGCACCCGTCTCTCGAGACCCTCATCGCCTTTAAGAGGCTCCGTGCCTTGGCCCGTCGTCTTATTGCACGGCGTAAGCAGGAGTGCTGGGAGAGGTATGTCTCATCCTTGGGCTCCCATCTCTCCCCCTCACTCGTGTGGTCCCGGATCCGGCGGATTTATGGATACCAGACCCCTATGGGTGTCCCTGGGCTCTCCTTGGACGGCGCTGTCTGCACGGACGCTGCCGCCATTGCTGAACGGCTTGCCGTGCACTTTGCTCAGAGCTCTGCGACTGCATCTTATCCCCCCGCCTTTCGCTCTCTAAAGGAGCGAGCCGAGCGGACGCCGTTCTCATTCCACACGCGTCGTTCTGAAACATACAATGCTCCTTTCAGCGAGAGGGAATTCCTCGCTGCCCTCGCCGATTGCCCTGATACAGCACCAGGCCCAGACTGCATCCACGCGCAGATGCTGAAGCATCTCTCCAGGGACTGCCAGAGACACATTCTCGCGTTATTTAATCGCATTTGGAGCGAAGGCGTGTTCCCGTCGCAATGGCGAGAGGGTGTTATTGTCCCCATCTTGAAGCCCGGTGCGGACCCACTGGCGGTGGACAGCTATCGTCCCATTACCCTCACCAACGTTTTGTGCAAATTGCTCGAACGTATGGTGGGGCGGCGTTTGTGTTGGGTCCTTGAGTCGCGCGGTCTCCTCGCTCCATCCCAGGGTGGCTTCCGTTGGGGCCGGTCTGCAGTGGACAATTTGGTGCGGCTGGAATCTGCTGTCCGTACGGCCTTTGCCCGACGTCAGCATCTCGTTGCTGTATTTTTCGATCTGCGGAAGGCGTATGACACCACATGGAGGCATCACATCCTCGCCACGTTGCATGAGTGGGGTCTTCGTGGTCAGCTCCCGGCTTTTCTTCAAAGCTTTTTATTGCGCCGCTCTTTCCGGGTGCAAGTCGGTGCCACCTCTAGTTCATCTTATATACAGGAAAATGGGGTCCCGCAGGGCTCAGTGTTGAGCGTCTCCTTATTTCTAGTGGCCATTAATGGTCTGGCTGCAGCAGTGGGGTCGTCGGTGTCTCCTTCTTTGTATGCCGACGACTTCTGCATATCATTTAGCTCCACGACTACGGGAGTCACCGACCGCAGGCTGCAAGTCGCCGTTCGCAAGGCAGCATCATGGGCTCTGACTCATGGTTTTCAGTTCTCTGCAGCCAAGACTCGAGTTATGCACTTCTGCAGGCGTCAGACGGTCCACCCTCATCCTGAACTTTACCTCGACGGCCACCTGCTTGAAGTGGTGGACACTTGCCGCTTCTTGGGACTCGTGTTTGATGCCCGGCTCACATGGGTTCCTCATGTTACTCAGCTGAAGCAAAAATGCTGGCGGCACCTCAACGCCCTCCGCTGCCTTAGCCACACGTCTTGGGGTGCAGATCGCTGCACGCTGCTGCGATTGTACAGAGCCCTTGTGCAGTCCCGGCTTGATTATGGGAGCCTGGCCTATGGGTCTGCGTCACCCTCAGTGTTGAAGTTGTTAGACCCCATACACCACTGTGGGGTTCGGCTTGCCACTGGCGCTTTTCGCACTAGCCCCGTGGATAGTCTACTGGTGGAGGCCGGGGTTCCCCCGCTGTGGATTCGCCGCCATCGTCTGCTCGCCGACTATGCTGTCCACGTGCATTGCTCGCCAGGCCATCCCAATCGTCGCCTGCTTTTCCCTGCCATGGTCCTCCATCTGCCCGAACGGCGACCTAGGTCTGGGCTTTCCGCAGCTGTCCGCGTCCGGTCCCTGCTGTCGGAACTGGGGTCATTCCCTCTTCTGCCTCCCTTCCGGGTCCGTGCACCTACGCCTCCCTGGTGTTTGCACCGGCCGTCCGTCTGTCTGGACTTGGCGCAGGGACCCAAGGACTCGGTTCCGCCTGTGGTCCTCCGTCGCCGTTTTCTTGCGCTCCTCGCCTCATTTCCGGGCTGTGAGCCTGTCTACACTGATGGTTCCCTGGTTGATGGTCGCACTGCCTACGCTTTTGCTCATGCTGCCCATGTTGAGCAACGCTCCTTGCCGGCTGGCTGCAGTATTTTTACTACAGAGCTGGTGGCCATCTTACGCGCTCTTGAGCATATTCGTTTCTGCTCAGGTAGGTCCATCGTCGTCTGCAGTGACTCCCTGAGCAGCCCTCAGGCCATCGACCGCTGCTATCCCTCTTCTCCTCTGGTGTCCTCTATTCAGGAGTCTGTTTCCGCCATTGATCGTTCTGGTCGTTCGGTGGTCTTGGTTTGGACGCCAGGTCATCCCGGGGAACGAACGTGTTGACAGGCTGGCCAAAGGGGCGATCGACGCCCCAGCTTTGGAGATCGGCCTCACAGCTCGCGATCAGCAGCTGGTGTTGCGCCGTAAGGTGCTTGGGGTGTGGTCTGCTGAGTGGCGAGGCATGACGGCGCCTAATAAACTGCGGGCTGTCAAGGAGACGACCGATGTGTGGCGCTCCTCCCTGCGGTCTTCTCGCAGGGCCTCTGTTATCCTGTGTCGGCTGCACATCGGCCATACATACCTGACGCACGGCCATCTTTTGCGTCAGGAGGATCCCCCCGTGTGTCAGTGTGGGTCCCGGCTGACGGTCGCCCACATTTTATTGGAGTGTCCCCGACTGTGCACCCTCTGGCAGTCTCTTAATCTCCCGGGCACTTTGCCTTTGGTTTTAAGCGACAATGCCTCTGTGGCTGATGACGTTTTAAATTTTATCCGTGGTAGTCCTTTTTATTGTTCCATTTAGGGAGGTCCTGCTCCTTTCCCTTTGTGTGTCTCTTGTCCTCGAGTCTCTCGTATGTGGTTGCAGATTTTAGTGTGTAGTCGGTTGGTTGACTCTTTCCCTTTTTTGTTGTCGTGGTCAGTCAACCAGTCTCCGGTCATCTTCTTTTGTTCTGTTTCCTTTTGTCTGGTGTCTTCATGTCTGTAGTGTTTGTTACCGCGTTTGTGTTCTTTTAGGGCCTGGGGGGGAGTCTCCTTCCCCTTGGGGTTTTACCTGTTTCGTGCATTTCTGTCTCGCCTTTTTTTTGGAATGGGGGACTGATGACCTTAGCTGTTTAGTCCCCCTTAAACACCCCAACAACCACCACCACCACTACACAGCCGTCATTTCACCACCGCACCCAGTCTTTTAATTTCTTTTTATTTCTCTCCTTTCCACTACGTACCCCCCTCCCCTCTCCACACCTTCTCTCCTGCCCTCCGTCTAAACTGCAACACTTCACTGTCCGCCATTCCCACCATACTATTCCTCCCTCTCCCCACTCCGCTTCCTCCTTACCCCCAGCCAGTTGCCACTTCCATCATGCACTGGTGCTGCTGCTCGCAGTGTGGTTTCAATTCTCTGAGACTGCAGATGTGTGTGCAAGTTGCGTTTGTGTGAGTGTGCGTGTGCGCGCATGTATGTATGTGTGTATGTGTGTCTACTGCTGACAAAGGCCTTAAGGGCCGAAATCTATAATTGTGTGAATCTTTCTGTTGTACCTATTGCGACTCAACATCTCTGCTATTTGGTGAGTAACAACTTTCCTTCTCTGGTATTGTTACATTCCATCCTGGATTTTCCATTGTTTGATTTAGAAATTGAGCAGAAATGAGGTAGGTAAAGACTTGTTTTATAACCCAGACTGATAAAAGCAATGCAGATTTGATCAGTAAAAGATGATGTCAATTTGTACATCCAGACTAAGATTCTTGGCAGAAGGTACAAGGGCTGTTCAGAGAGTAACGGACATTTTGCAATAAAATATTAATAATATGGAAAAACAAATTTTATTACATATATTTTGAAGGTACACTCTTCAGCTGTTTTTATACATAATCCAAATTTATATTGAGGCACTTACCATATCATGGCACATGTTTTTCAATACCTTTTCTGTAGTAATCTGCTGCCTGTGATTCCAACCACTGGCATGCAGTTTGCCGTCAGTATCAGAGCATTGTGTAGTGAACCATATCTTCATTGCTGGGAAGAAGTGGTAGTCACTCGGTGCCAAATCCAGGCTGTATAGTGGATAATCAAACAGCTCCCATCCAAAACCCTGTAGGTGCTTTCAGGTACGATTGACATTGTCTTGAAAAAACAGAACTTTTGCACCAAGTTCCCCCAACACTTTTTTTTTATATCTTCACCTTAACTTTGTCAGTGTTTGACAAATTTCAGTTGGTCTGCAGTCTTTTGCGAACTAAAACCTAATCACAGAACACTTCTCAAGTGGCGGGATTTTCTATTGCAGCGTACATTTTATCGCGTGACAGAAAGCACAGTAGCAGAGACACAGACCACATATTATCAGCACTGGCTGTATACTGTGTAAGAACATTATGGTGCCAAGATGGCAGTTGTAGCCCCACCCACTGCCATGATAGACAAGATGTCTATTATTTTCTGGATAGCCCTCATGTCATAGTTTACCTTCATTGCTACTATGGGAGCTCTGAAATAATTGCACTAATAAATGAGTAGAAAAAAGTGTGCTTTTGTCCTCTTTCTAAGTTGTTTTCTCGATCACAGCAATAATGCTTATACATATGTGGCATTGGGTATCAGGCAACTTCTGATCAAAGACAAAATGAAGTTTTAATCTTCACTCCACTAATCACCGGGCTTCTTTCTTTTTTCTAGGATGAGAACAGATTTAAAAGATAAGCACCTTCAGAACATACTCAGATTAAAATGTCAGGAGGTTCTAAACAGCATTACCTCAGATAGCACCCTGCAGTGATGAGAACATTAAGACTAATGTATTGGTTTTTATTATATCACTTTGTAGGGAAAGATCTACCTGATTAAAGTTTTAGATATCACCATCTGCTCTTAGAATCCCTTTATATTTAATTAGCCAGAACATATGAGTCTCTTGAATGCTTTTGTGGCTGGAAGTGTGTTAACCTCTTCTGGTATGTTACAATCAAACTTTAAGAGCACCCAGGCAAATGAATATAAAATAAGTGCATGTAGAGGATCAATGTACATCAGTTCTGTTTCACAAGATGAAGTAGCTAAAGCAATAAAAGGACTAAAAAATTCCAAATCGGCAGGTATTGATGGTATACCTGCAACAATGTTAAAGAAGAGCGCATTAAACCTAATTGAAGTACTCACACATTTATGTGACTGCTCACTTCAGGCAGGCACTTTCTCTGATGTGTTGAAAACATCAAAAGTTATTCCTGTATATAAAAAAGGGGATAAAAACAATGTAAATAACTACAGACCCATCACAATTTCCTCCTGCATCTCTAAAGTACTGGAAAAAGTTATGTACGAGCAACTTATGAAATTTATAAATAAAAACAGCATCCTATGTAATGAACGACATGGATTCAGAAATATGAAGTCAACGACAACTGCTGTCTATGAGTGCATCAATTCGATCCTAAACCTGATGGACAAAAAACAGGAAACAATAGGAGTCTTTATTGACTTGTCAAAAGCTTTTGACATGGTGGACCATAAAATTCTGCTATCAAAGCTAGAAAGATATGGTATTCAAGGTCTGTCCAACAAGTGGATCAGTTCCTTCCTGACAAATCGTATGCAGGCAGTGTGCGTCAAGCACACAAATATTGAACTAAAAACTGTATCTAATCGCTTATCTCACTATAAACAAATAAAATATGGTGTACCCCAAGGATCCGTATTGGGACCCCTTCTGTTTCTTCTGTACATAAATGATCTAAGCTTAAATGTTGATGCACACAAAACAATCATATTTGCAGATGACACCACAATTCTACTAAAAGGAGATGGCGATGAACAGTTACAGCAGACAGTAAACATGGTCACGAAACAACTTAGCAGCTGGGCACAGAGTAATCAGCTTGTAATAAACAGTAAGAAAACCGTTGCTCTAAAATTCCACAATATTCCTAACAAGGACATGTTTATCCCATCAGTCTCTATCAATGACGAACCAGTTGGTAACAGTACTGAAACCAAATTCTTAGGGCTTTGGCTACAGAGTAACATCAGATGGAATAAGCATATTGAATATCTCAATGCAGAACTGAGCAAAACATGTTACCTTCTTTGTTCATTAAAATCATGCTGTAGTGAGAAAACAGTATTGAATGCATATCATGCGTACTTTCATTCCCGTCTTAGATATGGGGTCACCTTCTGGGGAAACTCTAAAACAGCTAATAGCACTTTTAAACTACAAAAAAGGGCCATTAGAATCTTGTTTGGGTGCAAGCCTAGAGACTCTTGTAAACCCCTGTTTAAGAAATCTGGTATTCCTCCATTACCGTGTGTATACATTATGGAAACCCTTTTGTTCTTTAAATTAAATGTAATAGGCAAGGACCGGAGACTGCAAAAAGCTGTGATATACATGAGCACTTTACCAGACAAAACAGAAACTTACATATGACTCAAATCAGCACAGCACTGTGCCAAAAAGGTACTTTTCACATGGGAGTTAAGCTTTATAACAAACTTCCTGAAAACATAGAAGCTATCACTGAGGTCAATACATTTGGAAAATCTCTAAAGTCATATTTACAGCATCACTGCTTTTACTCCATTGAAGAATATTTAAATTTATGAAATGTGTTATATAAATACTTACGTGTAAAGTGTATTATTGTAAGCTTAAATATGTATGCCTTGAAATGACTTTCAGCCTGTATATTTATAACTTGACGTGTCCAATGTCTTATGCATAAGCTGCTATGTAGACAACAGGACCAATAAAATATAATCTACAATCTATCCACTGATGCTCATGGATATATAGGTATCTTTGCATTCTCAATGCCTGATAATAAGCAAGTGATCCTATCATCAACTCAGAGTTTTCATTTGAACAACCTAGTTATACATTGAGGTGACAAAAGTCATTTGATACCTCCGAATATCCTGTCTGATTTTCCTTTGTCTGGCATAATGCAGCAAGTCAAAGTGGCATTGACTCAACAAGTTGTTGGGAGTCACCTGCATAAATACTGAGCCGTGCTGCCTCTATAGCTGTCCATGTTTGCATAAGTGTTGCTGGTGCAGGATGTTGTACATGAACTGACCTCTCGATTATGCACCTCTCGATTATGCTCCATAAATGTTTGATGGGATTCATGTTGGGTAATCTGGATGAGCAGATCATTTGCTTGAACTGTCCAGACTATTCTTCAAACCAGTTGCTAACAACTATGGCCCAGTGACAAGGTGTGTTGTCATCTATAAAAATTCTGTCGTTTGGGAAAATGAAGTCCACGAATGGTTGGAAATGGCCTCCAAGTAGCTGAACATAACCATTCCCAGTCAATGATTAGTTCAGATGGTACCAGAGGGCCCATTCCATACCGTGTAAACACAGCCCACACCATTATGGAACCACCACCAGCTTGCACAGTCTTGCGACAAAGAAGGACTCATGCTGGCAGACTGGGCAGATATAAATAATTATACATTAATATACGATGCAAAAGATACCCCCACCTTCTGTTCAGGAGCGTGGGGCACAACATCAACGCCCGATCTTTGTTTTGTCTCATCTGGAGAAACTGGAATAGCACTTCCGTCCAAGAGAACTGTACTGAGCCGTATTCCTCGGAGCCAACACAGACCAGTTATTATAGACCTTGGGATCCAAATACCAGTAATAAAGAGCCCCCCTATAGCCCGCTGGAACCTCAGGAAGGCTAACTGGGTTAAGTTTAAAGATACCATTGAAAATAATGTAAACAGAATTCCCCCAATTCCAGAAAATTACGACAGATTTACGAAGTTAATTATTAAAGCGGCACATAACTCAATACCAAGAGGAGCGCGGAAAGAATACATCCCATGCTGGACAAAGGAGTGCGAACAACTACTCGATGAATATAACAAAACAGAGAATCCAGAACTAGGAGAACAGCTCATAAGAGCTATGGACGAGGAACGCAAACAGAGATGGCAAAAGCGGATGGAACAAATGGACTTTACGCACTCCTCACAGAAGAGCTGGAGTCTACTGAGGAAACTTGGCGGAGCACAATTCAAGGGACGGAACATCAATAATAAAATGACCCCTAACAAGATATGCTCTTCTATACTACAAACATCCAGAATCCATGCCTCCGCCTCGAAGAAAAAAGAACTGCACCAACTGATGAACGAAGAGCTAGATGCAAGCGAGGAGGAAGCAGGTTTAGCGAACTGGGTAACACAAGAGGAGATAAATATAGCCCTAAAGAAAATGTCACCTGGTAAAGCAGCTGGCTGTGACGGCCTTCTTCCAGAATTCTTGAAGAACCTCGGGCCAAAGGGAAGAGCATGGCTGTCTTCTCTTTTCTCTAATATCATAGATACCAGCCGGTTACCAAAGCAATGGAAAAACGCACAAGTCATAGCCATCCAGAAACCAGGGAAAACAGGAGAGAATGCTAAAGATTATAGACCGATATCTTTATTGTGCACCACTTACAAGCTGTTTGAACGGGTCATCCTAGGCAGAATAGAAAGTAAAATAAAAGCTGCTCTTCCCCCAGAGCAAGGCGGTTTTCGAAAAGGAAGAGATTGTTGCG
Organism: Schistocerca serialis cubense; assembly: GCF_023864345.2. Classification (NCBI taxonomy): domain Eukaryota; kingdom Metazoa; phylum Arthropoda; class Insecta; order Orthoptera; family Acrididae; genus Schistocerca; species Schistocerca serialis. The sequence goes on from NC_064638.1 coordinate 827,473,845, forward strand.
ACCAAGTTCTCGCCCTAACCACTTTCATTGAAAGAGGTTACCAAAACAAAAAGAAAACGGGCATGGTATTATTAGATCTCACCTCAGCATACGACACCGTATGGACAAAATGGATACTGTATAAACTGTCAAAAGTCGTGAAATGCAAGAAGATCATAGATCTAGTCAGAAATATGTTGATAAACAGGAGATTCAAGGTATCTCTGAATGGGAAAACAAGCAGCTACAGGACACTACAAAATGGTCTCCCCCAAGGGTCTGTGCTGGCTCCATGCCTTTTCAATTTATACATAGCGGACATCCCAAACCTGGAATCTCGTTCTTTTATGTATGCAGATGACATCGCTATCGCGGCTCACGCCAACACTTTCGAAGAACTGGAAGAAATTTTAAACAGGGATCTGGAACGACTACAACAATATTATGACAACTGGCACCTCAAAGTAAATCCGACTAAATCCGTGGCATCAATAATGCACTTGTGTAACAAAGATGCAAATCATGAGCTAAAAGTGCAAATAAAAGGTAAATTGTTGAAAAACGATAGAACGCCAAAATATCTGGGTGTTAAGCTAGATCGCACTCTCACATATAAGAGCCACCTGTACGAAGTCGCCCAAAAAATGAAAACAAGAAACAACATCATAATGAAACTGGCAGGAACAACCTGGGGATGTTCCACTGAAACTCTACGCACATCAGCACTGGCACTTCTGTATAGTGTAGCGGAATATTGCGCACCCGTCTGGGCCCGCAGTAGGCATGTCAGATATATTGATGTGCAACTTAACGAGACAATGAGGCTCATAACAGGAACAGTAAGACCCACCCCGAAACCTTGGCTGCCCGTCCTTGCCAATATCGAACCACCCTCGATTAGACGTGAAAGAGCAATCCAGAGGTACAAAGAAAAGTTCAGGGACCTACCTCCTCCCCCTGACAGATTGATGTCAAGAAATCCCTTCTGGAAAGAACTCAAACAACAGATTGATATCGATAACCTGTGGAAACAGCAATGGCAGGAAAGCAAAGTGAATAACAGTTTCCTTATTGAGGACCCATCTCAACGAGTTCCAGGCTTCCAACTCCAACGTAGAGTGTGGGTAACTCTAAATCGTCTGCGGACAGGTGTTGGTCGGTGCGGATATTTGTTGAAAAAGTGGGGTTTCTCCCAGGACCCCAATTGTGAGTGCGGAGAGAGTCAAACCATGCAGCATATAGTTGAGTGCGACGTACACGGACTTAAGGGAGGAAATCTGATGGACATACATGTGATAAGTGACCAAGCACTTTTGTGGCTGGAAACCCTGAAAATTTTATTGTAAATCATTGTTAATGTTAATTTAAATTTTTATGTTGATGTTTGTAAGTGTATCACGCTTTGCCTGTAGCTGAACGAGAAATAAAATAAAACAGTGTCTTGTTGACAACTTGAGTCCAAGGCTTTGTGGGATCTATGCCACATGCAAACCCTACCATCTGCTCTTACAAACTGAAATTGGTACTCATCTGATCAGGCCATAGTTTCCCAGTTATCTAGATTCCAGCCAATATGGTGATGAACCCAGGAGAGGCTCTGCAAGCAATGACATGCTGTTACCAAAGACACTCACATCAGTTGTCCGCTGCTAGAGCCCATTAATGCCAGAATTTGCCACACTAGTCTATGGATACATTTGTTGTATGTCCCAAATTGATTACTGTGGGTATTTCACACAGTGTTACTTGTCTATTAGCACTGATAACTCTACACAAACACTGTTGCCCTCAGTCATTAAGTGAAGGTCTTTGTCCTTAGTGAGAGGTAATGCCTAAAATTTGGTATTCTCTGTACTCTCTTGACACTGTGGATCTCGGTATATTGAATTCCTGAAATGGAATGTCCCATGTGTCTAGCTCCAACCACCATTCTGCTTCAAAGCCTGTTAATTCCTGTCATGCAGTCATAATCAGTTCAGAAACCTTTTCACATGAATCACCCGAGTACAATTGACAGCTCCACTAATGCACGGCACTTTTGTACCTTGTGGATGCAATACTACTGCCATCCATAAATGAGCATATCAGTATCCCATGACATCACCTCAGTGTAGGGAGACCAACAGTTTAATGTGGACTCTAAACAATGGTGTAACTTGGCATTTTTCATGTATGCAAATCATTGCCATAGCTGAAATTGACAGAAAAAATTGACAGATCTGAGACTGATCTCTATGCCTTTTAGTTTTGTAATCTGACACACACACACACACACACACACACACACACACACCGCAAATCCTGTAGTATGACTGGTATAAAGCTGGTTGGTGAGGCAAGAAGGTGCGAGAGTGAGGATGATAAGTAGTTGCAGAGACCAAGGTAATGGAGGTGAAACATAAGAGGTTAATAGGAATACAAGAACATCTCTCAGGAGTAAGTTAAGAAGATATATCATATGGCTATTGTTAGTGGTTGACCTTCTTCAAATATAAGAAAGAGTGGGTTTGTGCTGACTGTTGTGTGTACTATTTAGCATATACATTTGATAGGTGTAAACTTGGTCCGTCCACAGGAATACAGTGTATGATACTTGGGGTTAAGTTTGGAAGTAGGAGGGGAATAAGAATGAGGTAGGTTATTAGCCATTTTGGATTGAGCACAGAAGAACACTATGTGCTTTAAGAATGATCTTGAGAAGAATGCATGTGATTTTACTGCACATGAGATCCAGTGAAAGACTTGGCAAAGAATGTGATTGAGTTTTTCTGTTTTGGAATGCAACTTTCAGCTCTGACAGTACTTTTACAAATGTTAAAAAAATGATTCTTGCAATGTAGGGGACTGCCCACAGTTAATTGGATAAGTGAAATACATCCCCAAGGTAAGGACGTGCTATCTGTGGCAGGACTATACATGGTAAAGCTGTGTGATGTTCAAAGAAAACACTTTGTTGCTGACTACTTTTTTATTTGGTTAAGATGTGTTTAATTATTCATCTGCTTGTCATTTTAGAGAAACTTTCCAAGTTGGAGGAACAAAATGCTGCTTTGCACATGCAGATTAAGGATCTGGTGGAACAAAAGATTCAGAGAGATGCTCAGTTGGATCAGCTGACAGACTCTCTTAATTCAAAAGTACAAGAATGGAAGGTAAAACTCATATGAATGACTCTGTAGAAAAACAGTTTGTTGCATCTGCTACTTTATGAAATACCTTACAGTTTTTTTGGCACAATATTGTTCTTATAGAACTGCAATTACACAGATACCATTAGTTAATGAAGTTGTGACAAACAAATGTTTTAACTAAGGAGTTGAACAATCTCTTAGTTAATGTTTCTGATATATTTATCAATCAATTTATAGCATTTTGGATGCAGTGAAATAACTTCAAAGAGAAGTGATTCTCTCTTTACAAGAAAGGAATTCATGAAAGCACCCAGCTGCCTTGCTTTTCCTTCATTTTCAAATATAATTTGTTGTTGGTATTTAATCTCATCTTGTTATGTTGTGCCTCCACTTAGCTGAAATTCCAGATGACTTTCATACTAATATTTGTAAATAATCCTTTCTCCTTCAGTGTTTCTTCTTTGTTATATTTACCAGATAAAGGAACCCCAGAAATTACATTATGTATGGAAATATTATTACATACATGTTGCTTGTTTTGCAGTTCTTGATTTTTTTTTCCTGCTTGAATGACTTTTGTGGTTAATAGTGCATGATTGTATTTGGAAATTCCTGTAGACATCATACTATTTTGTCTGTAAATTAATACTTTCAAAGTGAAAATGCTTCGATAGTAAGCGAGGTGACTATCCTTATCAACCATTGATGAAAAATCATTACAGAAGTTACAGATTTTGAAATTGCAGTTTGTGTTTGTAATGCATAGCTATTAAAATGTGATATGAAATTAACATCTTTTTCTATTTTTTGGTGTGTCACAGAAAGTAATTGAACTGAAAAATAGTGAAATATCTGAGCTCAAAGAAAAAGTGGCACACCTAGCTTCTCAGGCACCAAATGCAGAGTTTGATACTGAAAGAAATCCGGTAGCTTTTCTAACAATGGTAAGGAAACTATTACTGCAAAACTCTTGAAATTTTTGTACATTTTTTACTGTATCTTTTTTGTAATCTGACTTTTATCTCTTCAACAGACAATACAGGAACAAGAGAAGCAGATAGAAAATCTGCAGAAACAATTAGTAGAAGCAACTAAAGAAATTAATGAGAGTGCAACAGTTATAGAAGAGCTGAAGTCCCAGAAAGAAAAGTGAGAAATATGTTACATTTGCAATGTTATCCACTTAGTTTTCATTTTGTTCTGGCGTAGATCCTTGCCTTATTTTCCTAGATCTGTTTTTAGTGCTGTTACAATTTTTTTAGCTGGCTAGACTCTTTATGAATTGTATTCATATTATTTTTCCTTATACAACACACACACACACACACACACACACACACACACACACACAAGAGAGAGAGAGAGAGAGAGAGAGAGAGAGAGAGAGAGACCTGAATGAAGACATATGGGATCCGTCAAAATATATCTTAGCATAATACTACTTTCTTCTGCATCCTGTCTCCATACAAGCTCAGTATTCCTTTTGTACTCACTGACTAGCCACAAAAGAACTTTCCCAATATGCCTCTCCTTCTCTCAAATGTCTATACCAGTACTATAACCCTGTAGAAGACCCACATGCGAGGCCTGTCCCAAATTAATGCTAACTATTTCCTGTTCCAGCCCCCTCACTGACATTTCTGATCCACTCAAAGCCACGGCCACCTGTGAAACCAACCACAACATATATCCACTTTCCCGCAACCACTGCATTGCACTCTATGAGAATATGACCACAAAGATACTGCTCACATGTATGAATGGCCACCACAAAACTGTGGCCAGTAGCCAACCAGAAATATGCATGTCCTGACAGAGATAAATAATGCAGATAATAAGATTAAAATTATATGGGGCATTGTGAAATGTGAAACAAGACATTTGATAACAATTAAACTAAATGACAATATTGTGACTGACAATTTACAAGTTTCAGTTACTTTTAACAGTCACATTCTAAATGTATCAGTAAATGTAGAATTAAATGGTTCAGTTGAAGAAGCAAGAGAATATATTAAAAATGTTATTCCACAAAACTTTTAAGTAACTATATGTTGCACCAACATTCTTCACTGAAATTAATACAATTATAAAAATTCTAGCAAAACACAAGCTTTTGTGGAGTTGATTGAGTTTCAGAGAGAATTCTGAAAAGTTGTTCCATCTTAATAAGTAATTTCCTTAGTGATGTATGCAATGCATCACTGCCTCAGGTAACTTATCCAGACAGATTGAAATATGCAATTATTAAATCACTTTATAAGAAAGGTGGCAAGACAGACTTAAACAATCCAATTTCGTTACTGACATCTTTGTCCAAAATATTTTAAAAAGTAATGTAATCAAGAGTAATTGCATAATTAAATGGAAACAATTTACTTAGCAGATCACACTTTGGAGTCCAGAAGGGTTGCTCAATTGGGAATACTGTTTATACTTTCACCCATCAAGTAGTAAAAGCACTAGATAATAATATATATCACCAGGTGGAATTTTTTGTGATCTTTACAAACATTTGATTGTGTAGATCATGATACTCTCTTAGAAAAACTCGTTGTACGGAACTGATAGCTTTACGTCCAGCTGGTTTGAGTGAACTTAACAAACAGAAGTCAAAAGGTTATGCTATATAATTCAAACTGTATCGAGAAGGTAGATAATTTTAGTTTTTAGTGACCGGGGGGGGGGGGGGGGGGGGGGGGGGGGGGGGGAGGGAGGGAGAGATTCACAAATGGAGTCCCACAAGGTTCAATTTTGGGTCCACTCCTATTCATTATATATGTGAACGATGCTCCACTTAACATTCAACAAGGAAAATTGGTACTTTCTACAGACAAAACTAATTTTATTACACTCCTGGAAATGGAAAAAAGAACACATTGACACCGGTGTGTCAGACCCACCATACTTGCTCCGGACACTGCGAGAGGGCTGTACAAGCAATGATCACACGCACGGCACAGCGGACACACCAGGAACCGCGGTGTTGGCCGTCGAATGGCGCTAGCTGCGCAGCATTTGTGCACCGCCGCTGTCAGTGTCAGCCAGTTTGCCGTGGCATACGGAGCTCCATCGCAGTCTTTAACACTGATAGCATGCCGCGTCAGCGTGGACGTGAACCGTATGTGCAGTTGACGGACTTTGAGCGAGGGCGTATAGTGGGCATGCGGGAGGCCGGGTGGACGTACCGCCGAATTGCTCAACACGTGGGGCGTGAGGTCTCCACAGTACATCGATGTTGTCGCCAGTGGTCGGTGGAAGGTGCACGTGCCCGTCGACCTGGGACCGGACCGCAGCGACGCACGGATGCACACCAAGACCGTAGGATCCTACGCAGTGCCGTAGGGGACCGCACCGCCACTTCCCAGCAAATTAGGGACACTGTTGCTCCTGGGGTATCGGCGAGGACCATTTGCAACCGTCTCCATGAAGCTGGGCTACGGTCCCGCACACCGTTAGGCCGTCTTCCGCTCACGCCCCAACATCGTGCAGCCCGCCTCCAGTGGTGTCGCGACAGGCGTGAATGGAGGGACGAATGGAGACGTGTCGTCTTCAGCGATGAGAGTCGCTTCTGCCTTGGTGCCAATGATGGTCGTATGCGTGTTTGGCGCCGTGCAGGTGAGCGCCACAATCAGGACTGCATACGACCGAGGCACACAAGGCCAACACCCGGCATCGTGGTGTGGGGAGCGATCTCCTGCACTGGCCGTACACCACTGGTGATCGTCGAGGGGACACTGAATAGTGCACGGTACATCCAAACCGTCATCGAACCCATCGTTCTACCATTCCTAGACCGGCAAGGGAACTTGCTGTTCCAACAGGACAATGCACGTCCGCATGTATCCCGTGCCACCCAACGTGCTCTAGAAGGTGTAAGTCAACTACCCTGGCCAGCAAGATCTCCGGATCTGTCCCCCATTGAGCATGTTTGGGACTGGATGAAGCGTCGTCTCACGCGGTCTGCACGTCCAGCACGAACGCTGGTCCAACTGAGGCGCCAGGTGGAAATGGCATGGCAAGCCGTTCCACAGGACTACATCCAGCATCTCTGCGATCGTCTCCATGGGAGAATAGCAGCCTGCATTGCTGCGAAAGGTGGATATACACTGTACTAGTGCCGACATTGTGCATGCTCTGTTGCCTGTGGCTATATGCCTGTGGTTCTGTCAGTGTGATCATGTGATGTATCTGACCCCAGGAATGTGTCAATAAAGTTTCCCCTTCCTGGGACAACGAATTCACGGTGTTCTTATTTCAATTTCCAGGAGTGTATAAATCCCATGAAAGGGAAAGCAACAGAAGTGTTTGTAAATTATATTTTCCAAAGAATTGTTTAGCAGTTCTCCAAAATTGGACTCCCCCTAAATTTTGGAAAAAGAAAAAAAAAGAAAAAAAAAACCACTGCGTTCAGTTCTGTACACTGGTCATACCAACAATTGATGTGGCACATACGCAGGAGTCAGTTGTTGTTGTTGTGGTCTTCAGTCCTGAGACTGGTTTGATGCAGCTCTCCATGCTACTCTATCCTGTGCAAGCTTCTTCATCTCCCAGTACCTACTGCAGCCTGCATCCTTCTGAATCTGCTTAGTGTATTCATCTCTTGGTCTCCCTCTATGATTTTTACCCCCCACGCTGCCCACCAGTACTAAATTTGTGATCCCTTGATGACTCAGAACATGTCCTACCGACCGATCCCTTCTTCTGGTCAAGTTGTGCCACAAACTCCTCTTCTCCTCAATTCTATTCAATACCTCCTCATTAGTTATGTGATCTACCCATCTAATCTTCAGCATTCTTCTGTAGCACCACATTTCGAAAGCTTATATTCTCTTCTTGTCTAAACTATTTATCGTCCATGTTTCACTTCCATACATGGCTACACTCCATACTAATACTTTCAGAAACGACTTCCTGACACTTAAATTTATACTCGATGTTAACAAATTTCTCTTCTTCAGAAACACTTTTCTTGCCATTGCCAGTGTACATTTTATATCCTCTCTACTTCGACCATCATCAGTTATTTTGCTCCCCAAATAGCAAAACTCCTTTACTACTTTAAGCCTCTCATTTCCTGATCTAATTGCCTCAGCATCACCCTACTTAATTAGACTACATTCCATTATCCTTGTTTTGCTGTTGTTGACGTTCATCTTATACCCTCCTTTCAAGACACTGTCCATTCTGTTCAACTGCTCTTCCAAGTCCTTTGCTGTCTCTGAAAGAATTACAATGTCATCAGTGAACCTCAAAGTTTTTATTTCTCCTCCACGGATTTTAATACCTACTCCGAACTTTTCTTTTGTTTCCTTTACTGCTTGCTCAATATACAGATTGAACAGTATCGGCGAGAGGCTACAACCCTGTCTCACTCCCTTCCCAACCACTGCTTCCCTTTCATGTCCATCGACTCTTACAACTGCTATCTGGTTTCTGTACAAATTGTAAGTAGCCTTTCGCTCCCTGTATTTTACCCCTGCCCCCTTCAGAATTTGAAAGAGAGTATTCCAGTCAGCATTGTCAAAACCTTTCTCTAAGTCTACAAATGCTAGAAACGTAGGTTTGCCTTTCCTTAATCTTTCTTCTAAGATAAGTCGTAGGGTCAGTATTGCCTCACATGTTCCAACATTTCTACGGAATCCAAACTGATCTTCCTCGAGGTCGGCTTCTACCAGTTTTTCCATTCGTCTGTAAAGAATTTGCATTAGTATTTTGCAACTGTGACTTATTAAACTGATAGTTCGGTAATTTTCACATCTGTCAACACCTGCCTTCTTTGAGATTGGAGTTACTATATTCTTCTTGAAGTCTGAGGGAATTTCGCCTGTCTCATACATCTTGCTCACCAGATGGTAGAGTTTTGTCAGGACTGGCTCTCCCAAGGCAGTCAGTAGTTCTAATGGAATGTTGTCTACTCCCGGGGCCTTGTTTCGACTTAGGTCTTTCGGTGCTCTGTCAAACTCTTCACGCAGTATCGTATCTCCCATTTCATCTTCATCTACCTCCTCTTCCATTTCTGTAATATTGTCCCCAAGAACATCGTCCCTGTATAGATTTTCTATATACTCCTTCTACCTTTCTGGTTTCCCTTCTTTGCTTAGAACTGGGTTGTTTCCATCTTAGCTCTTGACATTCATGCAAGTGGTTCTCTTTTCTCCAAAGGTCTCTCTAATTTTCCTGTAGGCAGTATCTATCTTACCCCTCGTGAGATAAGCCTTTACATCCTTACATTTGTCCTCTAGCCATCCCTGCTTAGCCATTTTGCACTTCCTGTCGATCTCGTTTTTAAGACGTTTGTATTCCTTTTTACCTGCTTCACTTACTGCATTTTTGTATTTTCTCCTTTAATCAATTAAATTCAGTATTTCTTCTGTTACCCAAGGATTTCTACTAGCCCTCGTCTTTTTACTTACTTGATCCTCTGCTGCCTTCACTATTTCATTCCTCAAAGCTACCCATTCTTCTTCTACTGTATTTATTTCCCCCATTCCTGTCAATTGTTCCCTTATGCTCTCCCTGAAACTCTGTACAACCTCTGGTTCTTTCAGTTTATCCAGGTCCCATCTCCTTAAATTCCCACCTTTTTGCAGTTCCTTCAGTTTTAATCTACAGTTCATAACCAATAGATTGTGGTCAGAGTCCACATTTGCCCCTGGAAATGTCCTACAATTTAAAACCTGGTTCCTAAATCTCTGTCTTACCATTATATAATCTATCTGAAACCTTCTAGTATCTCCAGGGTTCTTCCATGTATATAACCTCCTTTTGTGATTCTTGAACCAAGTGTTAGCTATGATTAAGTTATGCTCTGTGCAAAATTCTACCAGGCGGCTTCCTCTTACATTTCTTAGCCCCCAATCTATATTCACCTACTATGTTTCCTTCTCTTCCTTTTCCTACTGTCTAATTCCAGTCACCCATGACTATTAAATTTTCGTCTCCCTTCACTACCTGAATAATTTCTTTTATCTCATCATACATTTCATCAATTTCTTCATCATCTGCAGAGCTAGTTGGCATTTAAACTTGTACTATTGTAGTAGGCGTGGGCTTCGTGTCTATCTTGGCCGCAACAATGCGTTCACTATGCTGTTTATAGTAGCTTACCCACACTCCTATTTTTTTATTCATTAATAAACCTACTTCTGCATTACCCCTATTTGATTTTGTATTTATAACCCTGTATTCACCTGACCAAAAATATTGTTCCTCCTGCCACCGAACTACACTAATTCCCACTATATCTAACTTTAACCTATCCATTTCATTTCCCTTTTTAAATTTTCTAACCTACCTGCCTGAATAAGGGATCTGACATTCCACGCTCCGATCCGTAGAACGCCAGTTATCTTTCTCATGATAACAACATCCTCTTGAGTAGTCCCCGCCCGGAGATCCGAATGGGGGACTATTTTACCTCCGGAATATTTTACCCAAGAGGACACCATCATCATTTAATCATACAGTAAAGCTGTAGTTTCCCCTTGCTTCAGGAGTCAGTAAGTACGGTAGAATGCTCCAAATGTTTGGGTTATGTATTGATGAAAACTTGAACTGGAAGAAGTATATTACTCTAAGCTTATCAAGCAAGTTAGTTCAGCCAGTTTTGCTCTTTGTGTAATTGCTAATGCTGGAAACAAATGTACCAAACGCCTGACATATTTTGCATATTTCCACTCAGTAATGTTGATCGGAGTAATTTTCTGGGGTAACTCATCACTTAGAAAAAAAGTTCTGGTTCTGCAAAAGCAAGTAGCAGTAATAATGTGCTGTTCACCCAGGGACATCATGTAAGTACCTCTTCAAAGAGCTAAGCATTTTACCTCCACCATCACAATACATATATTCATTAATTAAATTTATAATAAATAATCCATCACAATTTGAGACTTTATGGCCCTTTTTTAAAGCAGGCAGTGCCTCAGAAAGGAATTCAGTATGCAGCAACAAAAATTTTTGACCATTGGCCCAATAATATAATGTGTCTGACAGGTAGCAAAGCAAGTTTTAGGTGTAAATTAAAGTCATTTCTCTCCTGGACAACTACTCATTCTATTCCATTGATGAATTTGTACTTAAGAAACTGGCAGCTATTAAAAAAATGGTAAGTGTATTAGTATGAGTCAACTGAAAATAATAATGTATTCATTAATATTAACACTAACCTACATCTACGTGGATACTCTGCAAATCACATTTAAGTGCCTGGCAGAGGGTTCATCGAACCACCTTCACAATTCTTTATTATTCCAATCTCGTATAGCGCGCGGAAAGAAGAACACCTATATCTTTCTGTACGAGCTCCGATTTCCTGTATTTTGGGTGTCAGTAAAATATATTCACATTCGGAGGAGAAAGTTTGTGATTGGAATTTCGTGAGAAGATTCCATCGCAACGAAAAACACCTTTCTTTTAATGATGTCCAGCCCAAATCCTGTATCATTTCAGTGACACTCTCTCCCATATTTCGTGATAATACAAACTGTGCTGCCCACTTCTTTGAACTTTTTCGATGTACTCCATCAGTCCTATCTGGTAAGGATCCCACACCACACAGCAGTATTCTACATGAGGACGGACAAGCATAGTGTAGACAGTCTCCTTAGTAGATCTGTTACATTTTCTAAGTGTCCTGCCAATAAAAAACAGTCTCGGGGTAGCCTTCCCCACAACATTTTCTGTGTGTTCCTTCCAATTTAAGTTGTTCGTAATTGTAATTCCTAGGTATTTAGTTGAATTTACTGCCTTTAGATTTGACTGATTTATTGTGTAACCAAAGTTTAATGGATTCCTTTTAGCAGTCATGGATGACCTCACACTTTTTGTTATTTAGGGTCAACTACCAATTTTCGCAACATTGAGATATCTTTTCTAAATCATTTTGCAATTTTTTTTGATCTTCTGATGACTTTATTAGTCGATAAATGACAGCATCATCTGCAAACAATCTAAGACGGCTGCTCAGATTGTCATCCAAATTCTTTATACAGATAATAATGTATACATATCCTGTAAACTGACATTCCACATAATTTCAGTGAAAGAATTGTTCAGATGATCTATCCGACATATAATTAAATAACCGACCATCCAGTTGTAGAGCATGCTATGTAAGATAGTGTGATCTGTTACACTGTGCCATCTGCTACCTGAATCCTTCTCCCAGGAAGATCTTTACTGAATTTTGCTGGTGGAGACTATACTTGTAACATATCCTTCATTCTGACAACCTCCTGATCTCTCTCTCATTCTGCTAGTCCCTGTCATTCACTACCTGTTCACTGGTCCATTAGCTTGTTTACCTCTTTTGCCTGGTAATTCCCATTACATGTATTCTCCTCAACCACTGAGTAACCTTCAATTGCTGAATGATTTTCACTCTTAAAGTTCATGTCTTACTGCTATAAGTCACAACTTTTAATGTACACTGAGTGTAAACTTTCCTATTGAGATATATCGGAAAATTAATTTCCAAAATTGTGCTTCATTGCTTAGCTTAGGTGAAACCCAATACTTTTCTGCCTTGTTTTTAATATTGTATTGAATATTGTATGTGCTACAGTGAGGGGGCTGACATGTCTATAGTATTTTAATGTCTTGTCTGTTTCCACAGACTGTCTCTGACTAATTTTGGAATTTCTTTTTGTATTATTTTTCCTTCAGGTTCAAGCATATCTATTGAAACACAATCCTTGCCTATTACCTTTTCATTCTTTGTGGATTGGGTGGCATTACTGCCAGAATATTTTTATTAACTATATTTCTGGTTTGTCTCTTGAATAAACATAAAAAGAAATCTTGTAATGTTTGTACAATTTTCTTTGTGGTTGTAGAAATGGTTCTCAAGTGAGACATTGGCTGTCATTGTAAAATTCCTACAGTATTTCATTGGTGTGATGGATACAGTGCTGAGCTGTGACTGAAACCCCCTATTTATGTCAGTCTAAGCAGGAAATGCGGAGCTGTGAAGGTGCCAAATTCGGTGTCCAATAATGAAGATATCTTGCCCAATACTGGGAAAGACAGGTACACCGCCAGTTTAACAATGAACTGAGATCTTTTCCACATGCACAAAGCTTGTTATTCATACTATACACTGTTGTCGACTGCCTCAGTGCCCTCTGTCTGGATTAGCATGGCCATATACGCATCCACACTAGTATATAACTGTCACCACCATTGTCATCCAAATATCTATATCCTCACTGTAATATCATCCCTTGCATGACCAGCAGTTCTCCTTGTGGTTACTTTGATTTTAACATGGCCAGTGCTGGATTACACACTGTACTAAGTTGGTATACTGTGTCTCTGTTCTGCAGATTTATTGAGCTACGAATTTCCACTGCTTCTTTAATAACACTATCCTGATATTAAACAATGGAAAGTAGTAAGTTCAACTGTTTAGGAAGAGATAGACTGCTGCCACTTACCACAAAAAAAGACATGTTAAATTCCAGACAGACACAATTAAAAGACACTTACACAAAGCTTTCAGGCACAGCCTTACACAAAGCTTTCAGACACAGCCTTCATCAGCAAAAGAGCGACGGAGAAGCATGCACCATTCATACACACAAGAAAGTACACCTCACACACACATGATTGTCAACTCTGGCAGCTCAGACTAGAATGCAACTGTCATGTGGGATGTCAGCAGCAATCTAGAGGGGACGTGGAAGGGGGGATAGTAGAGCACAAGTGAGTGGCACAGGAATGCTGTCTGGTGGAGTGTGCAGGGACTAGAATGCCAAAGGCACAGTGTCAGGAGATTGTAGGGCAGAGAGGTGAGGAAAAAAGGAGCGAAAAGGTCTGGAGTGGGGAAAGATGGGTGGGTGCATTAGGACAGGGTGGCAGAAAAAGAGACTGGGAGACAAAAATGGGGAGGCGATGATAGGACAGTGGGAATGGAAACTGTTGGGTGGAGGGTGTGGGTACAGTATGCTACCATAGGTTGAGGATGGGGTAATTATGGGAGCAGAGAATGTGTTGTAAGGATAATTCCCATCTGCACAGTTCAGGAAATCTGGTGTTGGATGGGAGGGTCCAGATGGCTTGAGTAGTGAAGCAACCATTGAATTTGTTGTGTCCCAGGTACAAACAACCAAGTGGAAAGTCGGAACTAATTACAACTTAGAAGATTTATCCTGAAAACAAGGTGAAACATAACTCAGCATAGTCACTCATGTCCTAGCCAAAGTTCATCTCCTGTAAACACTATCAGAGTAATAGTGTTGCAACTGAGAGGAGACTTGCTCCTTACCCCAGGAGCCCCACCAGATGACTCCTCTTCCGGGCCGTGACATTGCGAATTAATCACTTGGAGCTGCGTCCTGATTGGCTCCATAGCCTCCAGCGGTATGACTGCTGCATCTCTTGTAGCAACCTCACTGTGCCACATTTAAGTATGCCGTGCTGCTGCCACTGGAGCATTGGCACACGGTGCTCGAGAAGGTGGTGGCCGCATCTCATGTCAGGCGACCTTGCTGTACGAATGCACGGAACAACAGAAATCGAGCACATTATGCTCAGGTACATGTGTCGCAGGGTGGTCTACTTTGCTTTTGGCCATAGTTAGGTGGTGGCAATTCATCCTGGTGAACAGCTGGTTGATAGTCATACCACTATAAAAAGCTGTGAATGGTTGCAGCAGAGCTGCAGTTTCCACATCGACTGTCTTGGCATCTCCTTCCCATTCTCGTCTCCCAGTCTCTTTGTCTGCCACCCTCTCTCAATGCACCTGCCCATCTTTCCCCACTCCAGTCCTTTTTGCTTCTTTTTTCCTCACCTCTCTGCCCTACAACCTCCTGACACTGTGCCTTTGGCATTCTAGTCCTTGCACACTCCACCAGACAGCATTCCTGTGCCACCCATCTGTGCACTACCATCCCTCCCCTTCCCCATCCCCTCCAGATTGCTGCTGACATCCCACATGATAGTTGCATTCTAGCATGAGCTGCCAGATGTGGTGGTCATGTGTGCGTGAGGTGTACTTTCTTGTGTGCATGAATGGTGTGTGTTTCTCTGTTGTTGTTTTTTTTTTTCCTTTCTTTTTTTCTGAAAGCTTTGTGTAAGTGTCTTTTAATTGTTCCTGTCTGCTACTTAATGTGTCTTCTTTATGGAAAGTATCAGTCAATCTTTACTTACATTGTTGATGTTACTACCCCAATAATATTAAAGAAGCAGCGGAAATCCACAATTCAACAAATCTGCTGAATATGCACACTCTGCCTCTGCAGTAACTACTACCATCAGTACCACTCTTCCTTTTTTTTATTTCCAGTTGTTCTTAATGAGATAAATTTCAGCCCTTTATAGTTAACTATCATAATGTTTGGCTTGCTCAAAAGATATGTGTCACATCAGTGTTTTCAATCCAATGCCGAGGACTGGGCTAAGAGAACAGCTTGTATTATGCACCTTTGGTTACTGACAGCAGTCACAGTAAAATCTTTTAGCAGACTCTGTGCTAGTGAAGTACTGCGTTGGATAGGGAAGCCACTTCTATGCATAAGCCCGCATCCCACACCGATACCACCTTGGAATACTCTGTCGTATTTTAAGGTCTTTGCAATTTGCGAGGCACTTAACTAGATTGTTTGTTGAGAGATAGTTACCCCATCTTTCCCTTTATTTTGTACAAGCAAAAGAACTCTTCTTTTAAGTTCAGAATATTTCCAACTTTGGCCCTATGAAGGATTTCCTCGATGAAATTTGCTGATTGTTCTACGTTATGATGTAATGCCATGCGTTAGATTCCTTCCACCCATACTTTTTTTGCCACATAACGAATAGCACAGATGAACTTCACCTTTATTTATTGTGGAGAAATACTGTAAAAACTTGCTCTTTCACTTGTATCTGTATAATCTTAGTATTCTTAGAAGGTGAACTTGTTTCTTAATGTAATGTGGTTTGCCTCACCATACTTAAATAAGTTTTAATAATCTCCATTTTCAATTTTCTGCTTGATGACGTTGGTTCTTTATAGTTACTTATGTATTGTTACTCTGGATCTCATTAGTGTATGGTGTTCTGAAATTCATCACGTGCTCAATAGTTTCCTAGTTGTCTGATGAAAACTGTGAATTTCATTTTTATTTCTGTGTGGTCCTTCTCAGATCTGTTTTCTATTTATCTATTAAAAGAAAGTGTTTAGGTCGACATGTTGTTCCTTCCATAAAATTGTACTAGGGTGTGACCTCTGTCGTTTGTAGTGTCACACCATATATTTCCCTCTGAAGGACAGCTCTTTATGTTTTGTCCAGCTGTTGTATCAAAATGTTTTATTGTCATCTTTAGTGGAATTTGGTGTTATTTATAATTTAGTTGATCCTGCCAGTAGTCATATGCTTGTCTCAAAGATTAAGCCATGCGTGTCTCAGTACAAGCCGCATTAAGGTGAAACCGCAAATGGCTTATTAAATCAGTTATGGTTCCTTAGATCGTGAGTGTCGTCGTAACTGCCGTCTGCTTCACGTCTGCTGTGCAGCAAGCTACGTTAATTTAAGTATTAACTGTATTTTTCTTACTTGTCACTTCTTCTTCCGTGTGTATTTGCTTTTAGAAAGCTTTAATTGTCGAGTGCTATTAATAGTTCCATAGATTTGGTGTTTGTTTTGAATACAGTCAGAGAGAGTCCCTTTAGTCAACCATAGTGCCAGTAGTGCTAGTGTTTGTTTTCAATACAGTCCAGAGACAGGTAGTGCTATTTTCATTGTTTTCTACAAGAAGTGTCTAGCAACCACAGTTTAGTCAACTATCAGCCGCCTTTATTGAATTAGCAGTCTAGTTAAAAGTTGATTAACTCTCTACAGTGAATTGATTTCTTAGGATGGATAGGATGTGTGACTGCTGTGTACGGACGCAGGAGGAGCTGGCCACTGTTCGCGAACAGCTGAACGTGTTGATGGCCGCAGTCAGCCGTCTTCAGGCCTTAGGGAAATAGCGGAAAGGTCGGGGAAGAAGGCCAGTGTTCACTCTGTCTGCTTGCCGGGGGGTCTCATCCGAGATGTGGGGGAGGCCCTGTCGGCGGCGATAGAGAGCACTGAGTGCATCCGACTGCAAATTGTTGCTCATGTTGGCACCAGTGACTCCTGCCGTCTGGGTTCAGAGGTCATCCTCTGTTCGTACAGGCGGTTGGCGGAATTGGTGAAGGCAGAAAGCCTCGCTCATGGGGTGAAATCTGAGCAAACTATTTGTAGTATCGTTCCCAGAACCGATCGCGGTCCTCTGGTCTGGAGCCGAGTAGAAGGCTTAAACCAGAGGCTCAGACGATTCTGCGGAGATCTGGGGTGCAAATTTCTCCCACCTCCGCTATCGGGTGGAGAAATGTAGGGTCCCCCTGAATAGGTCAGGCGTGCACTACACGCCGGAAGTGGCTACAAGGGTAGCGGAGTACTTGTGGAGTGTACATGTGGGTTTTTTAGGTTAGAGAATTCCCTCCCTAGGCCCGACAAGACGCCTCCTGAGACGCGGCAAGGTAGGAGTAGGCAAAATGCAACAGGGAATAACAATATTAATGTGCTAATAATAAACTGCAGGAGCGTCTATAGAAAGGTCCCAGAACTGCTCTCATTAATAAACGGTCACAATGCCCATATAGTACTAGGGACAGAAAGTTGGCTGAAACCAGATGTAAACAGTAATGAAATCCTAAACTCAGATTGGAATGTATACCGCAGAGACAGGCTGGACAGTGAAGGGGGAGGCGTGTTTATAGCAATAAGAAGTGCAATAGTGTGAAATAATTTGGGTGAAGGTCATGGTAAAGCAGGCTCAGACATGGTAATTGGATGTCTCTATAGGCTTCCTGGCTCAGCAGCTGTTGTGGCTGAGCACCTGAAGGATAATTTGGAAAATATTTCGAGTAGACTTCCCCACCATGTTATAGTTCTGGGTGGAGATTTTAATTTGCCTGATATAGACTGGGAGACTCAAACGTTCATAATGGGTGGCAGGGACAAAGAATCCAGTGAAAATTTTTGAAGTGCTTTATCTGAAATCTACCTTGAGCAGTTAAACAGAGAACTGACTCGTGGCGATAACATATTAGACCACCTGGTGACAAACAGACCCGAACTATTTGAAACAGTTAACGCAGAACAGGGAATCAGCGATCGTAAAGCGGTTACTGCATCGATGATTTCAGTCATAAATAGAGATATTAAGAAAGGTAGGAAGATTTTTCTGTTTAGCAAAAGTGACAAAAAGCAGATTACAGAAAACCTGATGGCTTAACACAAAAGTTTTGTCTCAAGTACAGATAGTGTTGAGGATCAATGGACAAAGTTCAAAACCATCGTACAATATGCGTTAGATGAGTATGTGCCAAGCAAGATCGTAAGAGATGGAAAAGAGCCACCGTGGTACAACAACCGAGTTAGAAAACTGCTGCGGAAGCAAAGGGAACTTCACAGCAAATATAAACATAGCCAAAGCCTTGCAGACAAACAAATTACGCGAAGCGAAATGTAGTGTGAGGAGGGATATGCGAGAGGCGTTCAATGAATTCGAAAGTAAAGTTCTATGTACTGACTTGGCAGAAAATCCTAAGAAATTTTGGTCTTACGTCAAAGTGGTAGGTGGATCAAAACAAAATGTCCAGACACTCTGTGACCAAAATGGTACTGAAACAGAGGATGACTGACTAAAGGCCGAAATACTAAATGTCTTTTTCCCGAGCTGTTTCACGGAAGAAGACTGCACTGTAGTTCCTTCTCTAGATTGTCGCACAGATGACAAAATGGTAGATATCGAAATAGGCGACAGAGGGATAGAGAAACAATTAAAATCACTCAAAAGAGGAAAGGCCGCTGGACCTGATGGGATACCAGTTCGATTTTACACAGAGTATGCGAAGGAACTTGCCCCCCTTCTTGCAGCGGTGTACCGTAGGTCTCTAGAAGAGCGTAGTGTTCCAAAGGATTGGAAGAGGGCACAGGTAATGCCCGTTTTCAAGAAGGGACGTCGAACAGATGTGGAGAACTATAGACCTATATCTCTAGCGTCGATCAGTTGTAGAATTTTGGAACACATATTATGTTAGAGTATAATGACTTTTCTGTAGACTAGAAATCTACTCTGTAGGAATCAGCATGGGTTTCGAAAAAGACTTGTGTGAAACCCAGCTCGCGCTATTCATCCATGAGACTCAGAGGGCTATAGACACGGGTTCCCAGGTAGATGCCGTGTTTCTTGACTTCCGCAAGGCGTTCGATACAGTTCCCCACAGTCGTTTAATGAACAAAGTAAGAGCATATGGACTATCAGACCAATTGTGTGATTGGATTGAAGAGTTCCAAGATAATAGAACGCAGCATGTCATTCTCAATGGAGAGAAGTCTTCCGAAGCAAGAGTGATTTCAGGTGTGCCACAGCGGAGTGTCGTAGGACCGTTGCTACTCACAATATACATAAATGACCTTGTGGATGACATCGGAAGTTTACTGAGGCTTTTTGCGGATGATGCTGTGGTATATCGAGAGGTTGTAACAATGGAAAATTGTACCGAAATGCAGGAGGATCTGCAGCAAATTGACGCATGGTGCAAGGAATGGCAGTTGAATCTCAATGTAGACAAGTGTAATGTGCTGCGAATACGTAGAAAGATAGATCCCTTATCATTTAGCTACAAAATAGCAGGTCAGCAACTGGAAGCAGTTAATTCCATAAATTATGTGGGAGTATGCATTAGGAGTGATCTAAAATGGAATGATCATATAAAGTTGATTGTTGGTAAAGCAGATGCCAGACTGAGATTCATTGGAAGAATCCTAAGGAAATGCAATCCAAAAACAAAGGAAGTAGGTTACAGTACGCTTGTTCGCCCACTGGTTGAATACTGCTCAGCAGTGTGGGATCCATACCAGATATGCTTGATAGAAGAGATAGAGAAGATCCAACAGAGAGCAGCGCGCTTCGTTACAGGATCATTTAGTAATCGCGAAAGCGTTACGGAGATGATAGGTAAACTCCAGTGGAAGACTCTGCAGGAGAGACGCTCAGTAGCTCGGTACGGGCTTTTGTTGAAGTTTCGAGAACATATCTTCACTGAAGAGTCAAGCAGTATATTGCACCCTCATACGTATATCTCGCGAAGAGACCATGAGGATAAAATCAGAGAGCTTAGAGCCCACACGGAAGCATACCGACAATCCTTCTTTCCACGAACAATACAAGACTGGAATAGAAGGGAGAACCGTTAGAGGTACTCAAGGTACCCTCCACCACACACAGTCAGGTGGCTTGTGGAGTATGGATGTAGATGTAGATGTTAGTATAACTCTCTATAGTGGTATTCTGCTTTCCTGTCAGAGTGAGCACGGTGGTTCATGAATTCAAATGATTTTCATGGGATATCTTTTGTTCATTTTTTGAAGTAAGATTTGCTTATTTGTTCCATTTGATGGTATTTAACTCCTCTTCCAACTCAACTAATCAGTCTTTGGATCCTAAAGTTACACAGTTTATTGTCCCTCAAAAAAAGTTAGTAGAGACAGTTCACTTTCTGAGGTCCATGTTGTTATTTGTTTGGCCAAACCTAAGGAATTACTGGATGTACCCATAGTCTGATGACTTTGCCTAAGTTCCCTCAAACCACTATTCTCAATATTCACTCACCCTGGCTGAATAACCACCATCCCAGGAACTTGCACATGCAATGGACCCTCTCGCAACTCCACCCATGACTAACTTGTCAACCAGAGCATGAAAACCTTGGCAAGACATGTGAACAGTACTAAACCTTGTCAGATATGTGCTTATAGAAGTCTCAGTCCAAGTCTTAAGTGGTTTTGAATCTCAGAGCTTGGTATCCACATGACCAGTTGTCATCTGTTATTGTGACAGTAGATACCTCAAGTATTAGGTCAGTATTATTTTCTAGCAGTCAGTCAATGTCTGTGTGACTGGTTACGTATTGAAGATGAATGTGAAGGCTTGGAGACATTGACTCACCATACTGTCTGTGGTGTGAGTTAATGAGCACCTCATCCATATTTGTTCTCCACAAACTGGTGATTTATCAAGATTATTACATCATGGCTACTAACAGCTGCACTTCAGGATTGGATATTAAGATCTACCCTGACTGATTTACTCAATTTTCACTAAGATGTAATTAAAAGCTCTCCTGCAGTTTCTTTTCAGTCTTCTTTTGCATTTCTCTCGGTGAGTATATACATAGAGAAGCAACTGCTATTTGAATTGTATTATTTACACACTTTGCAACTGAGAGTACATACTGGATATACAAACAAGAAGGAGACACGAAAGTCAGTATGTTCATAAGTGTGAAGTCATGTTTTAGTACACTTGTTGAAGTGTGCCATTCTAACATTGATTTGGAAAAACAAATCTACACATTCATGTAAGTCATTGAATGGGTAGCAGGACAGATATACTTTCAGTGACTTTTTTAAAGTTTGTGTTGTTTTACAACCTCTTGTTTTGTGTGTTATAGGTTTCCATTTTATACTTTTAGACAGGAACAGAATATAACTGTGAACTTCAGACATGGATGCAAAAGTGTATATGGAAATTGCTTTCGTGCCTTATGTTCTGGCTGTATATGTAAATCATTTAAAATGAGTATATTAATATCAAATTGTTTTCAGGGAAAAGAACAGTTTGCCAAATGGTGATGCTATTCAGCAACTGAAATCTCAGCTGCAGTCATCAGAGGAGAAAGTGCAGCTTTTGGAAGAAAGCCTAAGGAATGCAGAAGAAGATGCCAAACGAAAGGCAGAAGAGGTCTGGTACTACTCTGTTTCTTTCCCTTTCTCTTTCCATTTCTTCTGCCTCACAAAATCTTTTGAATGTATGGTAATTTTCTCATATAAATGTCGTGTTTGTTCACTTGTGTACTAAATGTGTACTGGGCCATTTATAAAATTAAAAATTTGATTTTAGAATTTTGTGATCCATGTTTTCAAGCAATCAGACATGTACACAAATCAGAGTGAACAAATTTAAAGGTAATTCAGATTTTTGTTCAAACAAGACTTCATTTTCTTACGGATTATCTGATGACAAGGTAATAGACACACGAAAAGAAAAAAAGTTTCAACAGTTTTTTGTTTATTTATCTGCCATTTAGCATAATCTCTGTTCCAGTTTCAGATCTGATTGATTTTTCAAGACAGCAGAAATCCTTTATTAGTGCATAAATAAAATAACTTGTAGCCACTACATAGCTCCATTCTATTAATGATAGACTCGTTCGTATTCTTAATGTTCAACTTTATTGTGAAGCAATGAGCCAGACATTTACATAGAACATCTAAGACAAAAACAAAAACAAAGCAAAGAGTAAATGATCATGTGCACACTAGAGACTTTGCCGCTGCCCCTGTACTGTGCGCACTCAACTATTCGTCTGTGTGCTCCCACTCAGCCCCCTCCCTGAAGAACGGAGCTCCAGGAATGTGTGGAAACTTGTACCAGACCCTTCGCCCGGCTCTTGTGTGAATTTCCGGCTATACTTCCTCCATCATCGTATCCTCTCGCAGCTTCATCCGGTTCGCTGTCCTACCATCTGTTGCATCCTGCAGGTGCCCCTCGTCTTGCTGCAGGCCCACCTCCTCTTCTTGTCTTACATCTTCTAGCAGTAAGTGAGCCGGGTTCACCCGGGCTATTGACATAGTAACATTCTTATCGCGAACTAGGATAGTCATGGCCTGGTCCGTACCGTGTAGTACTTTATAAGGTCTCGTATATGGCGGCTGCAATGGAGTTCTGACTGCCTCGGTTCGCAACACTACATGCGAGCACTTGCTCAATTCCCGATGTACGAACAACAGCCTAACGCCATGCCTTGTCACTGTTTGTGGCCTAAGCTTGGCCAGTTGAGCCCTTACCCTTGTTAACAAGTACGGTTGATCCGTCTCGCCTGTACCATTCCGAAAAAACTCTCTGGATAGGCATAAGGCTTCCCCATATACTAATTCCGCTGTATATGCTCCGAGGTCAGGTTTGAAAACAGTGCGTAAGCCTAGTAACACTAGTGGGAATGCTCCTGACCAATTCTCACCATGGCACATTAACGCAGCCTTAAGTGTTCAGTGCCACAGCTCTACCATGCCGTTGCTTTCTGGATGATAACTTGTGGTATGGTGACGGCAGAACCTGCACATGTTTGCCAGCTCCAGGAACAAGGAGCATTCGAACTGACATCCTTGGTCCATCGTGACATGTACCGGACATCTGAACCGTGCTATCCACGTTGTCGAGAATGCCCTACTGACTGTCTCTGCTGATATGTCTCAAATGGGAATTGCTTATGCCCATCTCGTAAATCTGTCAGTTGCCGTCAATAGATACCAATAGCCTTCGGACATTGGCAACAGTCCAACAATATGTAGATGCACATGTTCAAAATGACCAGTTGGCCCGTCAACTTTACCTACTGGCTTCTTCACATGGCATCCCACTTAACATCGCTGACAATCGAGACACGTCTGCGCCCACTTCCGACAGTCTTTCTTAATTCCTGGCAACATGAAACTGCTCTGTCATTAATTTTACACTCGCTTGGGGTCCTGGATGAGCCTAACCATGTAACCCTTCGAATACTTCCCGGTGCAAACTCTCCGACGCAAAAGATCTAGGCCGTTCCTGTGAGGTATCGCACCATTGTATTGTCTCACCTTCTGGGCACAGTTTTCTTAACTTCAACCCGGTGGGCGTGCTCTGCCGAAAAACCTGCAGGTGTGCGTCATCCTTCTTCTCTCTCGCCTTTGTAGCATAGTTTACTGAATACTTTATTGCCGCAACTCATGAGAAGTAATCTGCCACCGTATTCTCTGCCCCGTTAATATGTCATAAATCAGTAGTGGACTGGCTTATATATTCCAGTTGCCTGAATTGTTTAGGTGACAAAGTATCCGTATGCTTGCAGGATGTGAAAGTGAGTGGTTTGTGATCTGTAAACAATGTAAATGGTCTGGCTTCCACGTAAGGACAGAAATACCTTATGGCTTTGTAAGCAGCCAGCAGCTCTCTATCATACGCACTCCAATTCTGCTGTGGGTCTGTGAGTTTCTTGGAGAAGAATCCTAAAGGCTGCCGGTGACCAGCAGTCCACTGATGCAACACTGCCCCAATCGCCACCTTACTTGCATCAACAACAATAGCTAGCTTCGCATCTTTCTCTGGGTGAGCTAGTAAAATCGCTTGCTTTAGGCTTTCCTTGATTCGCTCGAACATGCGCTGCATGCTTGATGTCCATTGTAGCTTCCGATTTTTCCCGGTGTTCGTGCCCGCCAAAGCCTCCGTGAGTGGCGCTTGTAAAGCCACAGCTCCTGGCAGATATTTGCGGTAAAAATTTAAAACACCTAGGAACCTCCGCAACTGTTCCAAATCTAACGGGCGAGGCATCTGCTGTATAACCTTGACCTTCTCCTCCAAAGGATGGATGCCAGCTGCTGAGACTGTGTGACACAGGTAAGTCACCTGATCTTTACGCAAACTGCACTTGGTGTCATTCACCACTACACCCCAAGTATGTAGCCTCTTGAAAACTGTCAGGAGGTGCTCTTTGTGGAGGGCTGCTGTCTCTGAGAACACCAGTATATTGTCTAAATAGGCGAAAGTGAAATCTAGCCCTCACAGCACCTCATCGATGAAACGTTGCCATTTCTGTGCAGTGTTTTTTAAACCAAATTGCATGCGCAAAAACTCGAAAAGACCGAAAGGTGTAGTGACTGCTGTCTTCGATATGTCACTGACAGCCACAAAGTATTTGGTGGTATGCTTTTTTACAGTTGACTACACTGAAACATTCAGATCCGCCCAATTTATTTGTAAAGTCGCGAATGTTGGGAACCGGATACCGATCAGGTATCATACGGGTATTCAACAACCTTCCATCTTTCTTCCATATTAAATGTAAAGGCGAGGCCTATGCACTATCAGATCTTCGTATCACTCCCATTTCCAACATCTCTTCAAACTCAGCTTTTGTGTCTGCAAATCTATCTGGGGCCAACCTTCTCGGTCGGAGGGAGACCAGAGGCCCAGGCATGGTGTTTATGTGGTGAACTGTATGATGGGCCACCATGGCTATCGGCTGCACTGACGGTTCTCTAAGTCGGCATACTTCTGTCACTCCAACCGAACTGTGTACTTTCGCTGTGATTATTCCTACATGACCAGGCACCACCTCTTTGCCCCTTCTAAGCTGCGATAACCGAATGTCCACCGCAATACCGAATGCATACAGAAAATCTGCTCCTAATATGCACTCTGCCACATCTGCAATGACAAAAGTCTAGTGACAAATAATACTAGGTCCTAAATTCGCTTCTTTGACACAACTGCCATACGTCATTATGGGCTGTTTATTTACAGCTTTGAGGCAAAACAATGTGTTGTCACTGAGGGAAGTACATTTCCTCTTTGGCCACGTGCTGACATCAGACCCCGTGTCTATCAAATAATAACATGAAGCCGTCACATCTCGAACATAAAGTTGCCGAGATACTGATAATGAAGAGACATCTGTACTTATAGTCTCCATGTTATTTATGCGGTGAGCGTGACTGCACGGTAGAATGCACTTAGAGGCTTGCTCCCCGAATCGTCGATGAAACCAACACTACTGCTCCTTCCCGGCATGTCCACTGTCCTTATGTGTCGGCAGGACCTCTGAACCGGTAGCTCTCAATGCCTCCATCTGCCTCTGCAGCCCATCTAGCTGCTCCTTGAGTTTTTGAAGTTGTGTACCAGTAACAGCGTGCCACTGCTTATCAATCACTGCCGCTTCATATTCTTCTGCTGTCGCCTCCACATTTGCTATACTGAGAGAATTTGTTGGTTCAACCGTCGCATGAACCTTGTCGGCGAGTTGGAGTAGTGCTTGTATATCGTATCCGTCATTCCCTGCCACAGCTACTCTTACTGCAGACGGAAACTGTGCTGCCCAAACGGAATTAAGTGTAGTGTTCGAAAATTCATTTTCCGTCACAATTCCATGCAAATGCCTCCAATATTCGGAGGGAATTCTGTCACCTCTACGTTCACCTCGCAACACCTGGCAGAGTATTTGATCTAGCGGTGTAGCAAGCTGGCTTATTAAAAAGCCCTTCAATGTTGTATATTGCTGTGTTTCCGCTGGCCGTCTAATTATTTCTTCAACCAATATTGCTGCCCTGGCATCCAGACTGTTTGCCGCTATCATGAACTTGTCCCGGTCATCAGTTACCCGATTATGCATGAATGCCAGTTCTAATATCGAGAACCAAAGTTCCGGTTTATCGGCCAGGAACGACGGCGAGCGTATTTTCATGCATTGTCCCAGCGAATCTTCCTCTTGTATATGTGTTCCGGCCGCGGATTTTGTCCTGGTAATATCACTGTCTCGCTCCGCTGAATCCATTCCGTGGTGTCGAATGTCGTTCCATAATTCCTGAACCTGACTGCGCAGCATACCCTGCCGGTATACTGATCATGCTGTAGAGCTTCTGCCATTTGGCGTACGTTGTAGTGTACCTTCGTTGTCCTCCTCTGCCTCTTGCCGTACTTGTTCTTTTGACTTTGGGGTCACCACTTCATAGTCACTACGTAGCTCCATTCTATTAATGATAGACTTGTTTGTATTCTTAATGTTCAACTTTATTGTGAAGCAATGAGCGAGACATTAACATAGAACATCTAAGACAAAAACAAAAACAAAGCAAAGAGTAAATGATTATGTACACACTAGAGTCTTTGCCGCTGCCCCTGTACTGTGCACACGCAACTATTTGTCTGCGTGCTTCCAGAAACTCATATATCAAAAGATGCAAGTTAAGCAAAATACATTTGTTGTTTCATTTTCCAAATGGTATCTGAATGCTATGCTGCACTACCCTTCCCATCCCTTTGTGGAATATTACTGTGTCGTACGATGTCTTTAACCGATAGGACTGATGAAGAACACCAGAAAAGTTAAAAGAAGGGCTGCTTATTTTGTACTATCATGAGTAGTGGAGCGAGTGTCATGAATGTGATAAATAAGTGAAGCCGTTTCATTAAAGTACAAACTTTCTTATGCAAATGCCAAAAAAAATTTTAATGCCCATCTACATATGGAGAAATAACCACTGTGAGAAAATAAAAGAAATCAGAAATCAGACAGAAAGATTTAGGTGTTCATTTGCTCCCCACATGCTAATTGAAAGTGGAACATCGAGAAATAGTCTTAAAGTAGTTTTCTGGACACACTGGTAAACTCTTAAGTAGGATTTGCAGAATAATCATGTAAATAACACAGTTTGTTCAGATAGCATTTCTTTTCAAATTGCATTTAGACAGACATATAATTTGGAGATTTCAAACAAAAATATCAAATATTGTTTAATGTCCTTGAATCAGTTTTAAAGAAACATTTTCAATTTTCGTTCAACTAATTTCACAGTAGTCTCCTCTACAAACATTGTTATTCATTAATAAATGATGGGAATTGTTTTAAAAGTGATTGCAGTAAGTACAACTGGCATCTACAGACCCAACATTTCTCTTCACAGTCTTGCAAAAGCACCCAACAAAACAACAAATAAGGTTACTTTGTTCAATGTCTGGTGACTCTTTTCTTTGTGCTATAAGCGTATCTTAGATTACCTCTGACATAATATGACAATTCCTAGTGCAGGATGTTTTACTCTGTTTACTAGAGTTAAACAATTTAAATAAATAAATACAATTGAGTATCTCAAATCCCATTAAGCTTTGGTAGTAAGATGTACTTGAAGTCTTTTCTTTCACACACTGAATAACCACTATTGACTGTAGTAAATTGTTCATTCCTTGCATTTGTCTTGCAGCTGTCATTGATGTATGTAAAGTCATATTTATCTTGTATATACTATTTAATACGCTACCAAATTCAATATGTATTGTGTGTGCTTAACATTTCAGACAACGAAACTGATTTTGCAACTGCGCAACTTGGAAAGTGGTGAATCTGGGTTGGCAGAGGCTTTGTCAGAACTGAATGATGCTCAGATTCAAATCTCTAATAAGGACCGGCGTATTGAACAACTGGTCAGCCAGCTTAATGAGGTTCAGACAGTTGTTGATAACCTGGAAGACCAAAATACTGTTTTGCGGTTAGTAGATATGGAGAATGTTGCAGTGAATATAAATTATTTGGTTACTGTTTGAAATGGTATTGTCTTTCCCATTCTCTGCTGTGAACCAGTTGCATTTTGCTTCTGTTTTATCATAAATGTGTAGTGTGTTATGTTTTCAAATACTGATTGTTTGTGGAATCACTGACTGTAGTTCAAAGAGATCATACCCATAACTGTGATAGTTAATGTTACTACATTTGTGATCCTTGGAGCATAGATAGAGAGACAGATAATTTTATTTGCTCACAAATATGGCCACTGCCAAGGTGGTGAACATAACATTTTTAAATCACATAAGTACATTAGATCCCTTTCATACAATAATTTACTATAAAAACTAAATTTACCCTTTTCCTATTGTCTTTAATCTGTGGCATTTGCCACTGTTGTACCAGATATTTAAATTTAGTGATGCATTCTGGGAATGGACTGAGGATACCTCCTGGTACTGTAATTTGTGCCACTCCTTTACTCGTGTACCAACATAAGAGTATTTAACCGCGCTGTTGTTTCATGATTTCACATTTATTTTTTACTAAAGGTCGTTCCTTCGTTTATATAATGCATCAGTAACCACCTTTGTCCTGTATCTTCCCTTGTGTCTTCACATCTGCTTAGTAAATTCCCCCAAATCTAGCTCTTACTCTTATTTGTGCAGGACTTAATTTCAACAGCATTATCCAAATAATGTGCACCTAAGAAATGATGGAATAAAATGTTGTTGGTATTGATCGTGTCGCATTAGTGTATAAAATGAATTTATCATCACTAATGACGGTATTTGAAAAAAAAAAAAAAATCCTCTTCATGACAATGGACCGAAAAGATATTCCCTGGTGTCAGTTTCTGATTATTGTAAGCACATTTTCTGCAAGCATCAGGCTTGTAGTTTTGATATGACAGCTCATCATTCACAATTTCGAACAGTCCTTTCTTTGAATCATCTCTGGGAAGAACATGGATGATAGCTTTTAGAACTTATAAAAGCACAAGTTCAACAAGATTATTGTCTGGCAGCTACATCTCCCAATTCTGTCCAGATAGTAGTGTTTTGAAAGGTTGTCCCTAAAAACATAAAATAGTTGTCTTACTTTCTCTTCATCCATTTCTGTAGGCTTTAAGCTCATACTGTACACCCAAGACACTGTCAGAGACGTTGCAGTTCATAGTAGTTGATGGAAAGTTATTGAGTAAAGCGGAAGTGATTTTTGGCATTCCCCAAGGCCCTCTGCTTTTCCTTATCCATATAAATGATTTAGGAGACAATCTGAGCAACCATCTTAGGTTGTTTGCAGATGATGCTTTCGTTTATCATCTAGTAAAGTCATTAGAAGATCAAAACAAATTGCAAAACACTTTAGGAAAGATATCTGTGTGATGCAAAAATTGACAATTGATCCTAAATAATGAAAGTGTGAGGCCATCCACATGAGTGCTAAAAGGAATCTGTTAAACTTCACTTATATGATAAATCAGTCAAGTCTGAAGGCCATAAGTTCTACTAAATACCTAGGTATTACAATTACGAACAACTTAATTTGGAAGGAACACACAGAAAATGTTGTGGGGAATGCTAACCAAAGACTGTGTTTTATTGGCAGAACACTTAGTTCTACTGAAGAGACTGCCTACACTATGCTTGTCCATTGTCATTTGGATTAATACTGCATGGTCTGGAATCTTTACCAGATAGGATTAATGGAGTACATCGAGGAAGTTGAAAGAAGAGCAGCACATTTTGTATTATCACAAAATAGTGGAGAGAGTGTCATTGACATGATACAGGACTAGAGGTGGACATAATTAAAACAAAGGCATTTTTCGTTGGGACGGAACCTTCTCATGAAATTCCAATCACCAACTTCCTCCTATGAATGTGAAAATATTTCAGTGATGCCAACCTACATAGGGAGAAACAATCATCATAATAAAATAAGGGAAATCAGAGCTCACACGGATTGATATAGGTACTGTTTTTTTTATGTGTTGTTTGAGATTGGAATAATAGAGAATTTTGTACCATTTGCCAGGCATTTAAGTGTGATTTGCAGTGTATCCATGTAGATGTAGATGTAGATGAACATTATGCTCACTTGTTCTGAGAATTGTAGTCTATGATCAGAATAGAATGGAATAGAATGTTTGTATTCACCTCGCAGTGTTTTTCATACAACTGGCTTCATCAGAGTTTACAGTGGTGTCAGATGTTCTGAAATATCTACATCTGTGTCTACATTTATACTCTGAAAACCACTGTGAATGTCATGGCAGAGGGTATTTCCCTCTGTACTGTGGGGTGGCGAGTAAGTTACTTCACTGGTTTAAAGTTTTGATGCCGTCTTTAATCACGTGAGCCTGGCAACTAATGTGGTGGTCTGCCAGAAAGCGAAGGGAAACATACTGACCTTAGTTTCCGGTCTGCACGGCCACATTCCGGTCCAGCCCACTGAAAGAAAAGTGTCTATTTCCCATTTCTTTGCAGGATCAGGACTATGACTTCAGTAAAAGTTTAAAGTTCCAATCAAGATTTAATTTAATTAAAGTTTCTCACAAACAACACTTAAAATTGCGTTATGTTCAATTGAAAACAAGTCTTTCTAATCTAACAGCGCCTTTAGCAGTTCAGAGGTGACCTCTGTGGTAACTTCCTACCAGATTGTTTTTCGCCCTGACTAACATCACTCAATTGAAAGTTCGCAATAAATGTTCAAAACTTAATGCCCGCCATAAAAGTGGAAATAAATTCACCACTTGCCACGTGGCATTGAATTTCACATGGACAGCACACTAACAGTTACTTTACCGAATTCTAAATGATTTAGGATGATGTACAGACCTCGCGAGTTCACTATCCGTTTTCACTGCCAAATATGCGCTTGTCACAGCTCGGCTCTGACGTCATCCGAGGCAGAGCGCGACCAGACGTTTAACTGTCATGGACCTCACAGTGTCTGAGAGTGAAGTGAACCTTCCTACTGCTTCAGGGGCTGTATTTATAAGGTGCCAGTGCGGACTGCCGAGAAAACACCTGTTCTCTCTGTCTATTTGCATACGGCGGCAGTCTACAAATGACCGCTATCTCGGGCACATAATGTTTAATAATATAGTTACCAATTACTTCAGAAACTTCTTAATTTTTGCTGGTATGCAGATAAGCAGTTTGAAAGCACGTAGAAAATTTCAGCTCGCTAGAATGAAAACTTTGCTTAATAGAATTTATTTAGTGGAACTAATGGTAGATTGTTGTCTCTGAGCCATACCTTTGCTAAGACTTATATCAGTTGCTATTTATGTTACAAGTCTTAAACTTAGTGTAGCTCTATTATTTGATATATTTGATCATCTGGTTTAACTAAAATCCTCTATCATTAAAATTTCAAGTACTTAATCTACAACACTTAGGTACATTTTAGTTACAAAATTAGTTTTTATTTAATTACTCAAAAACTATAAGAGGTAGATTAACGTGGACTCTCTGTTATTATTTTTGGGGTGTGCTGAAGCATAAAACAAATTTTCAAGTTTCTAAGTCCATTGTTTAGCACCTCTGATTTTTCCGAAAAATGTGGATTCTGGCATTAATTTTTGTTTTATGGTTTCGGAAACCAGCATCACTTATTTTTAACTTCTAACTGCACCTTATGACCAAATTCGGACTTCCTAGCGTCATTATTTAGCACCTCTGATTTTTCTCTTAAAACGGCATTTTTCCGTAAACTATTAAGTTTAGAACATCAAGACTTGGTATTTGGAAATTATTACACTAAACTATAATTTAACAATTAAGTTTAGAACATCAAGACTTGGTATTTGGAAATTATTACACTAAACTATAATTTAACAAAGTTTTAAACATAAATTTTGATTTTTAATTTCATACTAAATTGTGGTGCAATACTTGTGCGCTACATGCAGACACATTTAGGTGACGTGGCGCTACTAGCAGTGAACAGGGGTAAGTCCCGGTGCACTCACTCGCCTCTGTACCTCACACATGATACAGTGCTTGGTTTGCTTCAGTACCAGTTATTAGGGCTTTTTTTGTTCCATTCACATATGGAGCATGAGGAAAATGATTGTTTAAATGCCTCTGTGCCTGCTGTAATTAATCTAATCTTATCCTCATAATGTCTATGGAAGTGATATTTAGGGTGTTGTAGTGTACTCCTAGGGTCATGATTTAAAGCCAGTTCTTGAAACATTGTAAGTAGACTTTCTCAGGAAATTTTTTCGTATATTTTCAAGTGTCTGCCAGTCCAGTTCTTTCAGCATCTCAGTCACACTCTCCCACAGATCAGACAAACTTGTTACCATTCATGCTGCCCTTCTCGCTATACATTCAATATCCCTGGTAGTCCTTTTTGGTATGGATCACACACACTTGTGCAATATTTTAGTATAGGTCATATGAGCGTTTTGTAAACAATCTCTTTTGTAGATTACATTTTCCTAGTAATTTATGAATAAACCTAAGTCTGCTACCTGCTTTATCCATGGTTAAGCATATGTGATCTTTCCACTTCGTGTCCCTACTAAATGTTGACCCAAGTATTTGTATGAGTTTACGCATTCCGACTGTGCACTAATATTCATAGGATACTATGCTTTTTTCATTTTGTAAAGTGCAAAATTTTACATTTTGAACATTTAAAGCAAGCTGCCAATCATTGCACCACTTTGAAATCTTATCGAGGTGTAACTGAATATGTGTACAGCTTCATTCATACTGTACTTAATTGTAGATAACTGCATCATTTGCAAAAAGTCTGAGGTCACCATTAATATTGTCTGAAAGATCATTAATATACAACATGAACAGCAAGAGGCCCAACACACTTTCCTGGAGTATGTCTGAAGTTACTTCCATATGTGTTGATAACTATCATCCTAGATAATATGCTGTGTCCTCCCTACCAAGAAATCCTCAGTCCGGTCACATATTTCACTTGAAACACCATATGATCATACTTTTGATAACAAGTGTAGGTGTGCTACTGTCAAATGCTTTTTTGAAATTGAGGAACACTACATCTACCTGGCTGCCGTGGCTTTGAGGATGCCACGTGAGGAAGGTGCAAGTTGGGTTTAACATGATCTATGTTGTCGAAATCCATGTTGGTTATCATGGAGGAGGTCATTCTGTTCAAGATACCTGATTATGTGTGAGCTCAGATTATGTTCTAAGATTCTATAACAAATGGATGTCAGGGATATTGGATGGTAGTTTTGTGGACCTCTTCTGCTACCCTTCTTGTAGACAGGTGTGACCTGTGCTTTCTTTTAGCTCCTGGGAACAGAAGGTGGAAGGGATCTGTGGTACATAATAGTTAACAGATGGGCTAAATCAGCCATGAATTTGGTTCAGAATCTGACAGGGATTATATACTGTTGAAGGACATTGTCCATATAGACTGCAACCACCACAGTACCTCTAGGGGTGAGAGAGTGGCTGGGGGGGGGGGGGGGAGGGGGGGGGGGAGGGGGGGGGGGCAGGGGTGTGACACCACTCAATGGTGTGGTTACTCCCAAGATGGCAGAGCTCCAAATGAAAACACAGGGCACTGCCACATCAGTCCACTTCATCAGTATTGGTAAGGTTGTAATGTATGACAGGGGATGTGTCTGTCCAATGATTATGATGAGGGTAATAATAATAACAGTAATAATAGTAATTCATGTGGTTCAAAGGCCATGTGCAAGTCTTTCAATTTAACACCACTTTGGTAACTTGCATGTCCCTAACCTGCCCCATTTATCCAAATGGGGAAAGGGGACCTCCAGCTTAATGTGGAACCTGAACGAGGTGACATTCCTGCTACCTCACATTGTTGACATGTGAAGGCAAGATTAAAGGCAGACTGAAAATTTCCATGGGCTGACCTGAATTTGATCCTGTGATCTCTCATTTTCCAGGCTTACACTTTAACCCTAGACCACCAGAATCCCTCCCAATTTTGAACAGGCCACTACCCACTCCATTATTTACACATTAACGACCTTGTTAACCATGTTAAGTGTGTCTTGTGTTGATGTACCACAGTTTAGCCCCCCCCCCCTCCTCCCTCCCATTTTCACCATTACACAGTGGTTTATGAACATAGAAGTAGTGTATCTGATCAGAAGTATCCAGACATCTATTGGTGGACATTAATATGCGGTGTCCCCACCCTACGCCTTTATGGCGGGCTTGAACTCTGATGGGGAGGTTCAGTGAGGTGCCTGAATATCTGTGGAGGAATTGCAACACAGTCTTCTTCAAGAGCTGAAACCAGAGAAAGTAGTGATGTTGGACCCAGTGTCTGGAATGAAGTTGATATTTTAACTCATCCCAAAGGTGTCCCATTGGGTTCAGATTGGGACTCTGGGCAGGCCAACCCATTTCAGGAATGTTATTGTCTTCAAACTATTGCCTCATTTGTACTGCTTTATGGCAGCTTTTTTTCATACTGAAATGAATGGCCATTGTCTCTGAAGTTTTACTGTATTGTGTGTAGTGCATAATACTGTAAAATTTGTTCAACCCCTTCTTTATGTAGCATTTTCTTAAGTGCAGTAAGAGGACTACACCATAAGCATGAAAAATATCCTCATACCGTAACACCGCTTCTCCTTCTTGACTATTGGCGCTACACATAATGCAAGGTAACATTCTCCAGGCATTTGCCAAACCCAAATGCTTCCCTCAGATTGCCACAGGGTAAAGCGTGGTTCATCACTCCAAATCATTTGTTTGCAGTTACCCTCAGTCCAATGGCATTACTCTTTACATCACCTCACTTTTCCCTTTGCAGTGACTACGGAAATGTGTGGCTTATGAGAAACTGTTCAATCATTGTACTTCATTGCTTGTAGGCTTAGCTATGATTGTTCCTTCGAATTTCCGTTTCACATTTACATCACCAAAAATTGACTTGGGCAGCTTTAGAAAGGTTGAAATGTCCATTATGGATTAGTAACTTAGGTGTGATCCAATGACTAAACCATGTTTGAAGTCACTATGTTCCCCTGGCTGACACATTCTGCTATTACTGTTTCTCTACTGACAACACAGTACTACCTGTTTCCTTTTATATAGGCAGGTCCATCTCCTGTGAAATCTAGTGGTCAATTCTGCATTACATAGTGGTGTCCAGATACTTTTGATCAGATTTTGTATATCCCTACTGTATCTTCATCTAGGAATTTCATCTTATTGAATGACCCTTCATTATATCCTTTTTTAGCCACTGTATGATGTTAAGCTATGCGTAATGCTAAATTAACTCCAGCATAGTGATATTCCTGGCAATACTGCCAATAACACAGTAGTTATGAATAGCTTGTACTATGTGGCTGATGTATTAACCAATACACTTAGTCATTCATCTGTGATCCATTCTATAGCCACCTCGTAACTGTGGGCTCTAGGCCATCATTATAATGTAAGATTTCCTGAGTTTCTTTTGATTTTTCCCTCCAAGATCAGTTATTTTGTAAATTATCCAGTCTCACAAATTGCTACAACTGATCTTCTGAATATGCATGGTATTAGGTATAGCTAAGTTCCATTGTGTTCTTAGAAGTATGATATTGAATTCTATTGATGTGAACAGTCTGTCTGTAGCCATTTGTTCTGAATAGCATTTGCCAATAGCCATGGTAGTTTAATAGATTATCTTTTACAAAACAAGTATGCTATAAAAAGCCCGTGAAAATATCTTAAGAATGACATATAGTGGGGAATAAATTAAGTTGCAGTTCTCCAGGTGTGATAGCCCAACCTCTTACATTTGTCTCAAAGCCTTGAACTTGGAGACATCAGTGTATTTTCCATATTCATAGATTTCTGGAAAGCATGTGACATAGGGCCCCACTGAGGGACGTTAACATAGGTCTGAGCGTATGGAATAGGTTCTCAGGTGTGTGAATGGCTCAAAGACTTTTTAAGTAATAGTCTCCAGTATATTGTTATGGATGGAAAGGGTTCATTGGAGGTGAAGGTATAATCAGGAATGCCCCAGGGACGTGTGATAGGACCACTCTTGTTCTCCATATACATAAACAATCTGATGGATAGGGTGAGTATCAGTCTGTGACTGTTTGCTGATGATGTTGTAGTATATGGGAAAATGTTGTCTTTCTGGTAGTGTAGGAGGATACAGGATGACTTGGATAGAATTTCTATTTGGTCTGGTGCATGGCAGCTTGCTGTAAACGTGGAAAAATATAATTTAATGAGGATTTATGGCAAAAACCTATCCTGCAATGTTCAAATGCAGAATTAGTGGTGTGCTATTTGACTCAGTGCTGGTTATATATCTAGGCACAGCATTGAAAAGTGATATAAAATGTTTCTTGATGATTGGGCCTGCAGTGAAATATATATCTTGAAAAGCTGTTGTAAGTAAGGTTCTAGTATCACTGCTTAAAACATTTATTGATTATTATGACATCTGTTTCAGAAGGTTTCCATTTTTAAGTACCTGCGTATACAAAGTGCTATAGTTACAATGTGCTATAGTTCTACAGGAATTTTAGACTTAATTCTTTATAAGCATAAAGAATTTTGTGAGTTATTGAGGTATAACTGAAATTGCAGTCATAATTTTCACCATCAAGAATTACACAAACAACTATGTTGTATTTAATTTTTTTATATGTTTCTAAATTATGTAAGTAGCTTATGTCTACTTTCTTCTGACATACATATAATATCTGGTGTGACTGTATCTGGTAACTTCTTTTTATATTTCATGTGAAATTCTAAAATCTTGATTTCATGTCAATTTTGTGCTTTTTTATACCATCTGGCATAATATTTTGGTATAATATTGTAGATATTTCTTGTAATTTTTTTGGCAGTTTATATTTACATAGTAACAGACTGTGGTCAGAGGTGATTTTTATCTTTAGGTACCTCAAGTATTTGTATCCTATCTTTGGTTCTCAACTTATGTCAACATTGTTTTGATGTGTAAATAATATTTGGTATGACTGTTATTGCTACATTTGGGAGGAACTTGAGGTATTTAGTCACACAAAAAAAAAATCCTAAAGAGATTCTTAATGAACACTCCAATTTCAAACACAAACATTATTTAGATAACTTAATTGACTTAATCGATAAAGGTTTTGAGAGAAAGGTTCCTAAAGACATCATCATCTCTGGCCAAAGTCTGTTGTCACGTAAATGTAAAGCATCTGTGGCATCAGCTGTCATAAAATATGCTAAATATTTTATGATTTTACACTAAAATGTGACACCCTACTGTATGAAACCCAACAGTGTAAAATCAATGTGACACCAAAATTTCTTGAATTTCATGTGAAATGTAACAAGAACAGTCACACCAGGTATTATTTATACATCAGAACAACATCAGCATACGTTGAGAACCAAAGATGGGATAGAAGTACTTGAGGTACCTAAAGATATAATCACCTCTGACCATAGTCTGTTACTATATAAATATAAAACATTTATGGTGTGAACTGCCAGAAAAAAAATCCAGGAAATATCTACAGTATTATACCACATGGTATAAAACAGCACAAAATTGATGTGAAATCAAGATTTTAGAATTTCACGTGAAATATAACAAGAAGATTTACCAGATACAGTCACAACAGATGTTTTATGTTCGTCAGGACAATGTAGACATAAGCCTCCCTCTTACTTACATAAATTAGAAATATATAAAAAAATTAATTATGACTTAGTTGTTTGTGTAATTCATGATAGTGAAAATTATGACTCCAATTTCAATAATACATCAATAACTTATGAAATTCTTCACTTATAAAGAATTAAGTCTAAAATTCGTGTAGAGCTATAGCATATTGTAATTCTCAAACTTTATATACACATGTACTTGACAATTGAAATCTTCCTAAACAGCTGTCGTAATAGCCAACAAATGTTTTAAGCAGTGATACTGGAACCTTAATACAATGTCCTATTGTGACATGAAACTGTATGAGCATGTGGGGTCAATTGAAGAGAAGGCAATTGATTGACTTTGGTTTATTGGGAGGATTTGTGGAAAGTTTGAATTCTCCTTAAAACTGGGATCCCCAGTTGTTGAGATTAAAGAAAGGTACTGAACCAATTCAGAGGCATGTTGCCAGATTTTTATTGATTGGTTCAGTCAATGTGCGAGTATTAGAGAAATACTCCATGACCTCAATTGGGAACTCCTGGAGGGAAGAAGGCTTTCTTTTCGCGAAATACTATTGAGAAAATTTAGAAAACTGCCATATGTTGCAGACTGCAAAATGATCCTACTGCCAACAATATACATATCACATAAGGACTGATAAGATAAGGAAAATCATGGCTTGTACAGAAGAATATAGATAGTCATTCTACCCACATACCATCTGCATATGGAACAGGAAAGGTAGTGGCTAGCAGTGGTACAAGATACTCTTTGCCATGTGCCATACGGTGCCTTGCGAACTATATATGTAGCATTATTTTGTTATTTTGATGTCCTAGTTTGGTTTAATTAGTCATGTATTACTTGTACATTTGTGTTTTGGGTTTGTTAATGTCATACACACTACAAGAATTCTTGATATTTGTCCTTGTCACTAACCAGATCTAGAAATAGGTAAGAATAATATTTACATTACATATTTTTGTTGTATGCACTGCAGGGAGAAGCTTAATATGTCTGCTACAGATACAGTTGACACCACAGCTGTAGTTGCAGCACGGAATAGTGAACGTTTGACTGTGCAGCAGCTGCAAGTTCAGTTGGACACCCTTGAAGAACAGAAGATTGAGCTTCAGGCTGAGGTAACAAATGTGTGTTGCAAGATTTTATTGAGCTAGTGTTATGGGCTTGCACCTTGAATTATTGTTTTTAGAATGCCCTTATACTTGTTACTTAATATTAAATGTTTCAAATATTGTCTTACACATCATTGAGAGTTAATGGAAATGTGGTGTTCCCCACGATGAGTGCTGTCTTAGATAAAATTCTAGCTTCATTCTCCTGGGTATTATTCCATCACCCAACTGTTGTATGCAGTACCCTAATTCCACCCCAGTGGACCATTTAGGTGCAAGATGTACACTATACACTCATCCAAAACCCTCAACTGCAGTCCACTTGCTATAATTTCCTATCAAATGAAGAACTGAGCTGTGCGTGAAAGCAGCCAGGTATATTCCATTGTTGAATACAACTAAGCATCTATCTATCCATAGAATTGCTACTGCTAAAGTGTGGCTAAATGTGGACTGAATT
This sequence comes from Schistocerca serialis cubense, assembly GCF_023864345.2. Classification (NCBI taxonomy): domain Eukaryota; kingdom Metazoa; phylum Arthropoda; class Insecta; order Orthoptera; family Acrididae; genus Schistocerca; species Schistocerca serialis. Next base: position 827,513,304 of record NC_064638.1, read on the forward strand.
ACTCATTTGCTAAACAATCTGTATATCACTGACATCAAAAGCTGCATCAGTAGCCATGGTATCTGGATTATCTCTTTCCTCCTCTCCACCCTTTCACTAGCATCAGTCTTTCTTAAATGAACAGGTGGGAATCGTCTCTCCAGCATATCCTCTGTTCTTGCCATCTGCCTGGTCTAAGTCTTCGTTACACCTCATTCTCAGCTGCCATCATCCATTCCCTTAACTTCATGCTTTTCTCTCTTGTCATATCCAGCTTGTGCTGAAACAGCACTCACTGCACCACAGCATATATCCATTCATATTATAAAAACGTGTGTGTGTGTGTGTGTGTGTGTTCCACATCTCCTCCTAAACTGCTGGATTGATTTCAACCAAACTTGGTACACACATACCTTAAGGTCAGGCAGCAATCTCAGTGGCTGTAAGAACCACCCACCTGTCAAAGGGGTGGGGTGGGTGTGAAAAAGAAGTACAGCTTGGATGCATGAACTCCCAGACCTTATTTAGCCAGTATTTGAGAATGAGAGCACTTAGTGACTTACAATAAACTTTACTTGTAATTTCAAACCTTTATGAAATTTTTTATCACTGACTATCCATACAAAATGATGAAAGAAAAACACTTACTGCTTTTTCCTGCAGTAAAAGTTCCGCACGAGACATGATGTAATAATTTATTAATTCTTTACTACTAACTCTATTCATGACAAATTTTACATACAAAATTTTGGAAATTTGTGGTAAGTACTACTGAATGTACCTGCAATATTATATCATTATACACCGTGTAGTTCAGGTGTTATGACTTCATAAATAGAGAGATGGAAGAAAAACTGCCACATCATGCTTAATGTTTAAATTTATTACTTTGTTGCTACTAACTCCATTCGCAACACATATTGCAGACAGTATACAAATATTCTGCTGAATGTACCTACAGTATTATATCATTGTACGTCTCATAGTTCAGAAGATATGACATCATAGACATTAAACACAATGCCAGATGCTCCTTTGCCTTACTGGGATTGGGTCAACCTATTCTAGTATACTGAAAAATGTAAAATTTCCAATAGATTTAATTAGAATAATGAGACATTCAGAATTGAAAGGGTAGACAACAAGGGGATTTTATACCATCAAAACTATTCTCTCCAGTCCTTTTAGGATGTATACAACTATTTTCACTGGAAAAATGAAGAAGGTACATGTAATGATGGAACATAATTGAACCACCTTATTTTGATGATGACAGTGGGCTGTTTTCTACCACTGCAGAGGAACAAAAGGAACAAAAAGAGCAACTTAATAGAGCATGTCTGGAATTGGAATTGAAAATGAATTAAAATGTCACTAAAATAATACACAATCAATGGATTGAAAAGAAAATAGCACAAATTAATGATGAACTCATAGAAACAGTTTTTACATTTGGGGCAGCAGAAGTCAGTGATCAGGTAGACAACAAAATAAATAAAAATAAATAAATAAATAAAATAAATTCTAGAATGAATTTTCACTCTGCAGTGGAGTGAATGCTGGTTTGAGAGTTCCTGGAAAGTTAAAACTGCAGAATGTGCTGAGCTAAGGCTCAAACATGGGACCTTTTGTCTTTTGAGAGCAAGTGCTCTACCAGCTGATCTACCCAGGCACATCTCACAATCCGTCACAGCTCTACTTTCACCAGTACCTCATCTCCTATCTTCCAATTTTCTGTGAAGCATAGGAGGTAGGAGATTAGCTACTGAATGAAGTTAAGGTGGGTGGCTCATAAGTTGTACTTAGATTGCTCACTTGGTAGAGCACTTGCCCACAATAGACAAAGATCCCAGGTTCAAGTTCTTGTTGGCACACAATTTTAATCTGCCAGGAAATTTCAGAGTAAAAATTATCTGCGGGTAGGGGGTTGGTAAGCTAATAAAGTGTTTAAAATTAAGTTTCTGATATGTCGGAAAGCATAACTGTACAAGGAGTGTGTGTTTTCCAGCTCTGGCTTAACCTATACAATTAGTGTGTGTTTTCCAGTTATGGCATAACTTTACAATCAGTTTGTGTTTTCCAATTTTGATTTATGACAGTAAGACATGGACATTTAATGCAAACATTGTTATAAAAATTGAGGGTGGGTATTTGAGCAGTGGAAAGATGCATGTTGGAAATTACTAGATAAGAAAGAAAAACAATGAAATTTATCAGTGAAGTGACTGGAGCAAAATACATAATTATGCTTTTAGTAAAAATAACATAGTGATGGACAGGACATTTAGCCACAAAAATGGATGGCAAATGGACCAAGAGATTTAAAGTGATAAGAAAAGACTGAGACAACAATCTGATGGAAAATTTGTCAACAAGATTAGAAAACAAATAGAAGCAATGTGGATGCACACAATTGAAGATTGTAATACTTCAAAATGTCTAGAGAAGGCATTTGTCCAGTAGTTAGACACCAAATGGCCGACACTGATGATTTTTTGTAATGATAACTTAAACAAAGTAGATACAACAGATCATGTTACACATATTCTTTCTCATGCAAAACAGAAAAATAAATTACTTTCTTAATTATCCTCATAAATCTTCTATTTATCATTTCTTATTTTTCCATACTAAAATTGATTCCTTCCTCAACAAACGTGAATCTAAAATATGAACACTCATTAAAATGTCTTTTTTGTACTTGAAATGAATTCTCAAGAACACAGTTAAAAGTAGCAAATGGATACATTTATTGAATGCAAACAATTACAAGGTTTACAAATCGTAATCAGCAGAAATAAGATGTGATGTGCTGCCAAGCTTAGGACAATTCCTACCTTGTTTAATATGTGAGCTAATATTTTTGCTGTATATCATTAGTCTACCCAGTCTCAGTTTTGTGTTTGACAATTAATTTATCACTCTTTTAATTATCTTTCTCTGTACAGAATCATCGACTTACACAGAAACTATCAAAACTATGCCGAAAGTTTGGTTTTGACACACAGTCACCTCTGCCGGAAGACACCGGAGCCTTGTCCTTATCTTTACCAGAAAAGAGTGACCAGCATTCCCCAAGTAAGATTATTTTGTTGAATTGTCCTTACCACAAAAGATTTTATGATTGCGCATGTCAATTACTCTTTTAAATGTTTTATTTTTTTATGATATGTTGCATCTTTCGTCTGACGGTTATTTAAGTTTTATTATACATCATCAGTCACATTTCTATGCTTCAGCATGTGTAAAAGATAATTTTAGTGAGCATCTTATGGGTGGTTACCAAATACTTGAAATGAACTGTGATATAAAAGGTAAACTCAAATAAAAAGCAACGCTGTACTCTTTTGTGAGAAGAAATATGTGTAAATGATGCTTTATCTATATAATGATTTTCTTGAATATAATGGAAGGAAACATTCCACGTGGGAAAAATTATATATAAAAACAAAGATGAGGTGACTTACCGAACAAAAGCGCTGGCAGGTCGATAGACACACAAACAAACACAAACACACACACAAAATTCAAGCTTTCGCAACAGACTGTTGCCTCATCAGGAAAGAGGGAAGGAGAGGGGAAGACGAAAGGAAGTGGGTTTTAAGGGAGAGGGTAAGGAGTCATTCCAATCCCGGGAGCAGAAAGACTTACCTTAGGGGGAAAAAAGGACAGGTATACACTTTCCGCTCCCGGGATTGGAATGACTCCTTACCCTCTCCCTTAAAACCCACTTCCTTTCGTCTTCCCCTCTCCTTCCCTCTTTCCTGATGAGGCAACAGTCTGTTGCGAAAGCTTGAATTTTGTGTGTGTGTTTGTGTTTGTTTGTGTGTCTATCGACCTGCCAGCGCTTTTGTTCGGTAAGTCACCTCATCTTTGTTTTTATATATAATGATTTTCTTGTTTGAAATTATTGTGTACTTTTTTAAAAAATCAGTAGAGATACTAAATTGAGAAAATTTATAGGTTTTGTTAACAGGACTTAGACTCCACTATCCTTGTCTTCTCAAAGCTGATGTTGATTTCCAAACAATTTCAAGCAATTCATTGTGAAACTCCAACGTTCATAATGTTTCATAATGGATGGTATGTAAACCAGAGTTCTGTAGCATAACTGTTAAGACAATGAACTGGTGATTAGAAGTAGTATGAAGAATTGGTGTCTTCACCTTGTCATTCAGCTTTATATTTTCTTCAGATTCCTTAGAAAAATGCTGGTATGGTTCTTTCTTCTTTCAACAAAGCTGTTGCTAGTTGCTTTTCCCACCATACTTCAACTAAGGAAGCACCGTCTCGGATGTCAATGTTAACAAGATATTAAGCTCTGACTTTTCTTCTGTCAAAATATTGACATAAAAATTAAAAAATTTACATGTGTGGTGCAAAGAGGCAGGCCTACTTAACCATCTGCTGAAACAGAAATGACATGAGCATGTTTACATAACTACAAATGGAATTATATGTTACTAGATAAGATGCTATCATTTCATGGTGCTATGAAGCCAAGCTATGTATGGGGTTTTAACAGTTAATTTCATCTTTATTATATAGCAAATAAGTGTCTTAGGGCCTGTTCCAGTTAGTTTATGTTACAGAAGTTTCATAGTTCCAGTTGAATTCTTCATCGAAAGTGTAAATTTTGAAAGAAGTGAAATCATGCTCAGGTGTAAATTTGTTTATGATAAACACTGGATAAACTTTATCTCAATTTTTTTTTTTTTGTGTTTCAGTTTTATTTAGAAGTTGAAGTATTGGAGCAATTAGTGTTTATCTAAAGGAGTTAATAAAAGTTTGATTTCATTTTATTTTGTATAAGATTATTTAATGCTACAAGTCACCACCAGTAGGCGTAATTTTTTTATGTGTATCAGTGAATATAAACCAAGTAAACCATTGTAAATAGTATGCCCGTAGATGAAAAGTGTGCATGCTGCTGCAGGTTAGTTAATAGCTTGGCACTCGTGTGTGGGTACTGAGAATTGTGGTTTCGCTAGTGCAACTGTTCTGGAAGAGAAGAAGGGATTCTTAGTGAGGCTCTCCTCTAAATATGTAGGCTGTGTGTAAAAGACAGGAGATTTCAGAGCAAATGGCAAAGATTTGGGCCTTTCAGATAGAGAGTAAAGACATGACAACTGACTTAGAGAAGTTCGTTGATGCGTGGAGGGCAGAAGGGAAGTCGGGGAAGATGAGAGGGAAGAGGTGGAAAGGGTGTAGTTTGGATGGAGCTTCTTTCAGCTGTAGAAGAAAGTAGGTTGCAGCAGGTCATTAATAAGAATTTAAGAGATAAGTCAGAAACTGAGGTGAATAGAAAAAGAAAGGTCTTGCTGCTATGTAGCAGTCATTGTGTAGGTCAAAACAGCTGTAGGAAAAACTAGAAAATATCACAAGTCTCAAGCTTTGTTAAAACTAGAACTAGCCTTGGCCAGGTAATAGAGGATTTTGAGGCACTGACTAGAGTACACAGGATGAAGAGTTGGTAGTTGGAAAAGCAGGCAACATCCTTGCCAAGAATAGAGAATATAGTTTTGGGAATGGCTTGGATAAGATAGCTGCAGTAACCTCATACACAAATACAAGATTTGTTGAGGCCTTGCAGTAGCATGATCAAACTAAATTTTCCAAGTTTATTCATTTATGAACCTATCTTGTTCACTAGGAATTATCTCCTGAAAACAGGCAAACTGCTACAGAACGAAAATGTACACAACTATGGTACCAGAGTGAAATCAAATATACATCAAAAATATCACAGAACAACCACCTATCGGAGGAGCATAATTAACATTGGTGTAATACTACACAATAAGATACCAGAGGAAATAAAAAATGCTATTCATCCAATATTTAAAGTTAAACTAAAGGCATTTCTGATAAAGCACTGTTTCTATTCTGCCAGAGAATTTCTGAATACATAACAAAATTAATTGTAATAGCTACCTATTTTTAATTTGCCTACTATTTTGCTAACACTATGTATTATTGTAACTTATCTTTGACCTGTCCAATATCAATTGTACAATTTGTGCTGTATGATAAAACTGGACCAATAAAAAATCAAATCGAATCAAATCAAATCCAGGATGAACAAACCCATCAGGCAAGTTAACTAGGTACTGACTGATTTGCTGCTGAGTTTGGGTGGCATTCATGTAAGCTCTGTAGTAGTTGCTGCAACTTTAAGATGGAGATACACTAGACATGGTCTGATGACCTAGTGTGATTAATTGAACTTATGGTTGAAAATATAAGGGGTGGGACATCATTACCAGTGGTTAAATTCCTGTGATTACAGCCGTGAGAAGTGAGCTTTTTGTAGACTAAATACCTCATTCCGACAAACTGCTTTAAAATAAGTCCATATAAATGAAGTGTCTCACACAAAAGAAATTGTTTGAATGTGTTTTCTGTGATGCTTCAAACAGTAGAGGACTAAAATGAATGAATCTCTTATTTCTTTACAACAGAACGTAACAACTCACTGATTTTGAGCATGAGCATTTGCACCTGCTGACACTTTTGTTCATGAGGAGAGCAGTTGTGATGTGAAGGGGAGTGAGGGAAATGCACGCATATCATGTGGTCGCAACGGCATGGGACCAGCGCTAACTGTGAAATATGGGAGGCTCAGTTTTGACAGTGGTGCAATTTAATAGCAGCAATGGCAAGTTGTCATTGTGTAATTCCGTCTTCACCTCAATCCACAGCACTAGAAATGTCATCATTTAACACAAAAAGATGAGTGTGCAAAATCTTTAGTGTATTGTAAGACACTGAATACTTTCAGGAAGTTCAGTTTACAAGGGCTCTTCATGTCTTACCACATTAAAGAACAAGGAAACAGAAAATGTAAAGGACCTGAGAATGTACACGAGGTCTCAAAACTTAAAATGAAGCTATCTAAATAGGGTGAAGAAAGAGAAAAATCAATTAGTGCACTGTGTGGATGAGCCACAAAATTGCATTCTGTTTATCAATGTCCTTGCTCCCTTTCATGGAAGGTGATTTGATAAAGAATACTTGGTGGTTATAAATGAACTTTGTCCATTTCAGGAAGAAAAACGTCGTGAGGTGTCATTATCAAACATGACTCACAGACTATGACAGACTGTGTTCGAAAATAGCTTTGAGGATTTTGTTGTTAAGGAAAACAGCCAATTATTAAAATGTAATTGTCTGATAGCCAACAAATTTTAATAACACTTCTTTGCATAGCTTTGTAGATTGACTTGGACAGTTCAAGGGATAAATCAATGGAACTCATTCAAGAAGCAATGCCACCCACTTACAGGCAAATCTCTGCTACTCTTTGCCCTGCCAAAAACAAAATTAAAAATGTAATTAACTCCCTGAAAACCAAAATTCCTCATGGAGTTGACAATATTGATTACTAAAATCCTATTCTTCACATATGTGCAGCATAGTCAGTCACAATGTGTGAATGAATGAATAATTACATCCATGAAGTAGCTCAGAAGATTGGCTCATACATCAGTAGAATAGTTCAAAATGGCTCTGAGCACTATGGGACTAAACTGCTGAAGTCATCAGTCAGTAGAATGGTTCCAAGAAGCAATTCTACCTATATGCAGGCAAATCACAGTTACTATGTGCTCTGCCAAAAACAAAATGAAGAATGCAATTAACTCCCTCAAAGTGAAATTACTCATGGAATTGATAATGTTGTGAGTAAATGATTAACATCCTATTCTTTGCATACGTGCAATTTTCTCAATCAGATGTGTGAATGAATGAATGATCATATGAATCACTACCAAGGCAATATTTCTAGACAGATTAAAATGTGCTATTATCAGACCCCTATACAAGGAAGGTAGTGAGACAGATATTGGTAATTACTGACCTATGCTCATTAGCTATCCTTTTCTCGAGTGTACCAGAAAAGGTTTTGTATGCCAGGATCACAACACACCTCTTTCAAAACAAGATACTAGGTCTCAGTTTGGATTTCAAAACTGGTCTCTTCACAGAACATGCTATTTTTGAATTAAGGAATCTAATTATGCAAGAACTTAAATGGCAGAATATTCCCAACTGGTACTTTATGTGACTTTTCAAAAGAATTTGCTTGTGAATTTACAGTAATCTCCCAGAAAAGCTCAAATATTATGGTATCTTAGATCTGGTTTTCATCTTAGCTAACTAAAAAATTAAGACACAATGAAACAGCATCTTCAGAATGGGGAATAATTGCTACAAGTGTACCTCAGGAGTCAATATTGGGTCTCTTCTTGTTATTATATGAAAATGTTTTGCCATAATATATCCAAGAAGAAGAAATAGTTCTCCCTGCTGATAATGTAAGTATTAATATCAAGTCTAATGGAGAAACTTCATCATTTGAAAATATAATTTTCTTGAAAATTAATGTGTGTTTATCTGAAAATGGACTCTTGGGGAATTTGGATAAAACACAATAAATGCAATTTTGTACTGCAAAGATTTTGTCACGGCATTAGAAATATTGCATAAGGGTGACTTAACAAATAAAACTGAATATTCCAATATGTTAAATGTTTATAGGAATCTAAACAGGATATCACATGTTATATATCTTCTTCAGCTGTGAAACTTTCGCATTTTAAATAATACCAGATTTTGGAGAAGAAAATGTTAAAAAGTTGACTTAATTTTTTTATTTTCAGTCATTAATATCTTAAGGCATCATAGTGTAGAGTAACTCATCATCGAGGAAAAAAATACTTGTTACATAGAAGCATGTAATAAGGATAATATGTGAAACCACTCTAGAGCCTCTTGGGGACAGCTCATCAAACTGTTGGGCATACTGGTAACACCCTCACAGTAAATTTACTTCTTTATAAAGTTTCAGTCAATAGCAGTTCTAAAACAATGGTAAGTTTCTTAACTGTAATAATGAAAGGAGAAATGGCTGAACTACCCTTCACTCAGCCTTAGTGGCACGGAAAGAAGTGAGATTTTCAGCTGTAATAATCTTCATTTATCTATACCGTAAAGTAACGAGTTTATCAAATACTAAAATTAATGCCAAATGCAAACTGAAATCATATGTGCTTGACAATTCCATAGAAGAGTTCATCCTCAAAACAAATGTGTCATTTGCATCTTGGAGTACAAATGATCTGGCCTTCTTTTTTAAATTTCCCCAACATATCCCTCTCTTCTCCCATAGGAGGGAACTATTAGTTCCAAAATGTAGGGTGATGCTATGCATTTTTGTATGTGCCTATTTGCAGTTCAGATGTTTTACCTTCTGAAACTACTGCCCAGCAATTGTGTCTCATAATTTTATAATGCATGACATTGTTGTCATCCTAAACCAAAAAGTAGTGCTTCTAGTATATATGAGTACCTTAGTCATGATGCTTACCACTGTTGAAGACTGGAATAAACTAGTCCTTTGCAAAACAGAATGTATGACTCACTTCCAACCAAGCCAGTAGATTTGGAGTTATCAGTGTAGGTAACTAATTGCTTTAGGATACTATTTTGGAAAACATGCCAACATTTTATTATTGAAGTGGACGTCATACTTGAAAAGAATGTCTTTTATTATCATCACTCAGAATAATTACAATTGATTTGGTATTATTAAAACTATTTAGTTGAGATAGCATGGGATCATGCTGGATATTCCTTGCATACCTTGAGTATCCTTGTACTAAGGGGATAATAATCATATTCTGCATCTATTTATATAGACATACTCCACAAGCCACAATATGGAGCATCATGGTGTGTCCCTTGTATCATTGCTAGCTATGTCCTTTCCCATTCCTCTTGCAAATGTAGTGAGAGAAAAATGACTGCCTATAGTCTTCTGTATGTGCCCTGCTATCTCTTATCTTGTCTTTGCAATCCTTACGCAGGATACGTGCTAGTGGCGGTAGGATCATTGTGCACTGTATTGCAGAAGCCGGCTCTGTCAACATTCTCCATAGTGTTTTGTGAAAAGAATTCCTATTTATGTTCATGGAGCATTTCCATAATATTCACATGTTGATTGAATCTTCCGATAACAAATCTAGCTGAAAACTTGTAAATTACTTCAATAATTTATTTTAAACCTTTGAGCAATAGTGTTTTCTGCCTGAAACCACCATTTTATTTATTTTCTTTTGAAGTATCAGTGCCTTCAGAGTGAAACCACCAATGCTATTGCAAGACAGGGACACATGGTGACACACTGAGGTACTTCTTTGAATGTTGTGCATTGTAGCATTTACTTATAATGTTCAAAGCAACATTTGGCTTCAAGATGTGCTATGTGATTGTAGGAGATTGCAACACAGTTCTTTTTATAGTGGCTGTATTGAGATCATTGACAGTGAAGTAAGTATGACTTTTTAAGCGGTTTGAAATAAAGCTAGTGGGGCAACTTCTAGTTTTCATACAAAACTTATTATATTTTAGACCCATTTCTGCCTGTTATTTAGGACTATAATTTCTTCTAGACATTATGAGTTCATGGAAATTTTTAGATGTGAGATTGCATCTAAGAAAACTGAGAATTTGCATTCAAATATATCGTATGAAATGAGAGGTGGTTGAAAACTGTGCTCTCTAGAGATTCAATCATGAAACTACCACCTTATAGCAATTAAACATTTACTTTTTCCCAGTATCTTCTTGTATTTGTTAGTTACTATGATAATTAAGGTTATTTCTGTGAAAAGTTTAAATTAGATTCTAAAGTGAAACTGCCTCCGTAAAACATTTGAGTGTTTACTTTTGACCAGTGTCCACTTATATATATTGCTTATTATGCTAATTAATGTTAATTTTGTGAAAAAATAAAATTGTATATTTTTTCACATTGTTTTGACTTTGGGTTAATCTGACCTGGTGAGAATCACAAACAAGGAGTAGTACTTGAGAATGGTTCATGCAAGTATTCTGTATGTGGTCTCTGTTATAGATGAGGCACACTTGTCTCAAATTCTCTCAAGAAACCAAAGTCAACCAACTGCCTTCCCTACAACAGACCTTACATGCTTGTTTCTTTTAATACTCTTAGATAGTTAATTGATGTGACAGTGTCAAGCAGTACACCACTAATACTGTATTTGAACATTCCAGTATTGTTTTTTCTTCTCATCTGCACACCACTAATACTGTATTTGAACATTCCAGTATTGTTTTTTCTTCTCATCTGCATTAACATTTAGAACAAGACGCCATTTATCATACCAAATATAAATTCTATCCAGCTTATCCTGAATCCTCCTACGTTCACTCCGAGACAATACTTTTCTGTACACATTAGTGTCATCAGTACTGAAACCTAGCAACAGTAACTAACTTCACTAAAACTTCCAGGCTGATAGGCCATGGTCGATGTATGCAACTCTCCCCTGATGTTTCATCTCTGACTTTGGGAGACACTCTTGAGGTAAAGCACTGCACCTTGGAGGATGTCTCCTGCAGTCAGAGACGAAACATCAGGGGAGAGTTTTATACATCGACCACAGCCTATCAGCCTGGAAGTTTTAAGTGAAGACAATACTGGCCGTGAAAGCCTACATTGTATGAGCAGTAATTGAGTTGGTCAATCAGTGCACTACTGTTACTTTGTAGGGTTTCAGATTGAATTTGTGCATGAATCTGTAAGTGGATGTTACTGACACAACAGTCTGAAGTGCTAAATGTAGCAATGATTTTCTTTGGCACTTTTCCAAGGTTACAAGATTTTATTATTGGTTAAAACACTTGGATTTATAGATCTTTTCTTACCAAGCATGGATCTATTCTCTTGATATTTCCGTACTAATCTCTGAGACCTCAAATCATTTAGATTGTATATCCTTGGAAATTTTCATGTGGAAGTAAGATGACAATTCACATATGACTCTGTTGTTGTATAGTTCAAAACAAGAAACATTTATTGTTGTTGTACAGTTCAAAACAAGAAACACTTATCAACCTTTGTCAATACTATTCTGGAAATGATTGTCATGCAAGGGTTTCTTCAACCTGAGGAAAGAGGAAGGAGTCACTGGATGCCATGTCAGGCTCAAGTAGAAGCAGCCTGTGCCCTGTGCAAAATGAGATGGTGTATTGTCGTGCAGTAAAAATACAGTTTCCTGTAATATTTCATCTTGACATTCACCCGTAACCTCATCAGCATATTTCAGTAGTATGCTATTGTGATGGTTTGTCCATTGCACCACAGCAGTCCCAAAAAACATCAGCATATTTTTCAAGATATAATATATTGAATGCATAAAAATTCTACTCACCAAGTGGCGGCAGGAGAATACACTAAAATACATTGAAATATGCAAGTTTTCAAAGACAGTGGTACCTTCTTCTGGCAGAGAAGTTCGAGGGAAAGGAAGAGTGATGAAGGAAAAGACCTCAAAAAATTTAGGAAATGGGAGAGTTACAGAAAAGTCACTCAGAACCCTGGGTCAGGGGAGACATACCAAATTTGTTGAGCAGGAAAGACTGATCGTTGGTGCCTGTTAGCTCTCTTTACTTCTGATTCCATCTGGTAAGTCTCCTCTGACCCAAGGTTCTTGGTGACTGTCTTATAACTCTCTGATTTTCTAAACCTCACTAGTCCTTTTTCTTCATGCCTCTTCCTTTCAACTCGATGCTTTTGCAAGAAGCATGTATATACACAAGTTTCCTTCACAAATGGTACTTACGTATTTCCATAGCTTGTTACTGCTTGGTGAGTAGATTTTTAATGTGTGGAACCCTTGTTTTACATTTTCATGCAGTCCAGACATAAAAAACTCAAAATTGAGGAAAATACAGAATCAAGGTAAATAGTGAAACCCATAAGGCATGAGCCAAAACATAAGTAATTGTCATGTGTGATTAAAACTTGTAAGGAAATTAAATGTACAACACAATGTTTATTCAATAATTTGCGTAATGAGTTTCATCAGTTCTTAAAGAAATTGCTGATGTGTAATGGCAAATAAAAACCTATAAAAAAATTCAAGTTGATATTTGGGTATAAGATATTCATGCTATTTTCCTACATACTGCGAACACATCTTTTTGAGAGATCTTTCCTTTGTGCACAGCCAGAAAAAAAAAGCAAAATTGATGGACATGGTGAATTAAACCAAAACTGTAAAGTGTGGTGAAAGACATTGGAGGGTGTGTGTTTTCCTTCTGTAGCCAATGGCAGTGCAGCGTACTGTGGTGACTCAACTGCAGTGATCTCTAGTAATGCTTGTAAACTTTTCCTCATTCATTGTGCTGAGTAGTCAAAGTGGAGCATTCTACAGTATTGCCAGTGCATTCTGTTTGCAGTTCAAAGTCTTCAGCCTGTAGTGTAAATGAAGCAGGCTTCACGAAAGCACAAATATACACACAAGTTTTTCTTCACTAGTGGTACTTATTTGTACCAATGAATATGAAAGAAAGTTAAGACTGCTGTGATTTCAATGCTTCTCTGTCCCAGCAATCTGTTAAATTTATAATAATCCCTCTGTAACCACAACATATTAAACACCATTGAGGACTACAACAAAGATGAACAAGTCCCTGTACAACTGTTGACTGAACATGTCCTGTTAATTGTGGTGCTGCACGTAGCAAACGGAGTAGCCTAAGTTGGATGCAGTCGATAGAGGCACAATACGTTCCGGATTCTTTCGACAGGCTCCGAATGGAACTTCTGTAACTAAAATTAATGTACAGGTAGTGAAGGGTGTATGAGGTATAACTATATAAATTGAACCTAAGTGGAAGCCACAGCCAGTCCATTTGCTATATACTGATCAAATCAGCCGTACTTTGGAGCAAGCTGTCAAGTAAGCTGTTTATCACTCTATATGCTAGAAGCAACGGCGGTAGCATGACATCACCATGCTATATACAGAATTTGCTACAGGTGGAAAACAAACATCCAAGATGTTGCAACATCTGAGATGATGTAATCCGGCAGTTTTCATTGTTTTTTACAGTTTCAGTTTATTTAACCAGTACGGTACAATTTTTTTCCAGGGTGAGATCAAAATGAAAGAACTCTCAAAACAATGTGTTTTAAGGTATAGTTTGTGGCAGCAGGGTGTTGGGAAATGGCTCAATTACCTCGTACATCATTAGAGAAAGTGATAGTCCTTCCAGTTACGCACCGTATGGTATTAATAGTGCCAAAACCCATTTTTTCCCCTAATACATCCATTATATGCTGTAAAATTTTGAAATTTATTTCTTGTTTGTTTATGGTTTTGCGATTTGATTATGTCAGTTGACATTATGAGTGTTGGTGAAATTGCTACCTAGGAAGAGAAGAATGAAATTCTTGCACCAACTTTGATTTATAGCTTCTTTGCCTGTTTATACTTTATAATCCAGTACTTTAGGAATTTTTGAGTGTTTCATAGGCTAATGTCTATACACTTAATACGTGTGTTAGTGTGGTGTGGTGGCTGCATTCGCTGTTGGATGATGTAACTAGTCACCACCTAATAAGAGCTCACTAGCCAGAAACAGGTGTTTCCTTGATTCTGACCAAACATATTCTTGGAGATTCAGCATTGAAATTTAAAAGCTTGATGATCGATCTTGTTACTGAATACATTACATCAAAAATACGTGCAAAAAGATGAGTCTGAGTTATTAGTGGCACCAGAAAAGGTGTTGCCTGGGCCCCTTCATCACATATTGGCTCAGTCCAGAATTCTTGGCATTGACTGCCTGTTTTTCCATTGCTGCCACAATTTAGCAGCAGTCGTATTGTAATAGCGCGGTGAAGCTAAACATAGCAAGTTGTGTTGGCAATGGCGATTGTGGATTGTGACAGCATTTCCTCTCTCACTTCTTCCCTCTCCGCAGTGGCCTAAAATATTCCCTTAACTCCACCATCATGACCCATGGTGCAAACCCTCTGTTTTTTGCCTTTTATAACTCATTCACTCACATCAAAAGTCAATAGTTTTAGCATTGATCTTAAGGGTTTTTCACAGGGGCTATGAATTTATGATGTAGAATCTCGAAAAACATAAAATCAGGGAATGTAAAATTGAAGTTCCACTGTATATCTAATTATATTACAGTTTCAAACATTGATTATTTTCATTGATATGTCAGCATATTGAATTCACATGTTTCCAATACCTGCTTTGCTCTATTGTCTCAGGGTCATAGTGATAGTCTATGGTGATTATGTGGCTCAAGAAGCCATCTGCATTGTCTTGACACAGCTGCAACATTTTCACTGCTGCCTCGATCCATCATGAATGGGTGTGAGTAGTCAAGGAGCCCAGCTGCTATGTTTTTTATGTTCAAAATGTCATGCAGGATGTTGAAAACTGATTCATGACTGATTTTCACTTGTTCTTCACAGAGAGATGGTCTGCCACTTACTTCTTTGACATTCAGACTTTTTTGATAATACCAGAAGCATCTACACCATCTAACCACCATGTCATATGATAGTGCATTGTTGCTGTACACTTTCACCAACTCAGCTGAATTATATCCTTTTAAATACGGAAAATGAATTACTGCATGATACTTCACATTATCACTGTGTTCCACCATTATGTTTTGGCTTTTCTATAGTTCTACGGCACATGGATTTCAGAGTGTACCAGGATTGCAGACATCTATCTGCAAATAAACAATTAACTATGTAACTTAGTTTTTTTTAAAGTGGCAATTAAAACTTTGACTCTAGCACTCACATAACTGTATCATGTGGGTATTCTGAGTCTAGCTAATGGGATGTAGTGTACATTAATTATGAAAATTAGTTCATCCAAAGTTGTTAAAATCAAGTTTTAAGAAAAGTGTTACAATACTTATTGAAAATGAAGTCCACTCATTTGTTAACATGTTAAAACATATTTTCAAGAAGCTAATGGGACTACAAATTAAATTGGTTGGAGGGTGAGATATTAATATCCTAAAAGGAGAAAACTTTTTCTGAAGTGAAATATAAGTGAATTGAAAAAAATAAAAAACTGTTAGAAGCTGTGTTGCACAGCTCTAAGTAACAACAATGTGAATTAGTGCATTGCTATTGACCACACAGAGGAGGCATTAAGTGACAGACAGGGGTATTTAAAATTTAAAAGTGGGGCCACAGCATCGGGAGATGACAATGGCCTTGTGTGTGAGAGTTCAAGAATACATTTGTCTAGGCAACATATTTAAGTGATCAATATCACAAGATCACAGGTTAATGTAGTGCAAGATAAGCCATTCCAAATGTGAAATGCTGGTACATTAATTATTGGTGTTACTGCCAGAATATTGAATGCAAGCATGCATGCATTGTGTTGTGCAGGAGGCAGATGTCAGTTTGTGGGATGGAGTTCCATGCCTGTTGCAGTTGGTTGGTCAATACAGGATTTGTGGATGACACTGAATTTGTCGTCCCCTGATGTCCCATATGTGCTTGACTGGAGACAGATCTGCTGATTGAGCAGGCCAAGGCAACATGTTGACACCTGTAGAGCATATTGGGCTACCACAGCACTATGTGGGCAAACATTATTCTGTTGGAAAACACCTCCTGGAATGCTGTTCATGAATGACACCACAGCAGGTCAAATCACCAGAATATTGTACAAATTTACAATCAGTGTTCATGGGATAACCACGAGAGTTCTCCTGCTGTGATACAAAATCGCACCCCAGACCATAACTCCAGGTGTGTGTCCAGTGTATCTAACACACAGACAGGTTGGTTGCAGACTCTAACTGGCTTCCTTCTGACCAACACACAGCCATTGCTGGCACCAAGGCAGAACCAGCTTTCATCAGAAAACACAATTCACCTCCACTCTGCCCTCCAGTGAGCTCTTCCTTGACCCCAATGAAGTTGCTAATGGCCTTGGTGTGGGGTTAGTGGAATGCACATGCTACAGGGCACCTAACTCGGAGCTTTCCTTGAAGTAACTGATTTTCAGAAGTTTGTTGTGTCACTATGGTGGCAGTTGCTGCTGCAAATGCAGTATGATGCTCCAGAGCCTTATGCCAAACACGATGGTCTTTCCTCTCAGTAGTGCCATGTGGCTATCCAGAACCTGATCTTCCTTCAACCTTACATTCTCATGACCATCACTGCCAGCAGTTATTTACAGTGGATACATTCCTGCCAAGTCTTTCCACAATATCGGTGAAGGAACAAGTAGCTTCTCATAGATCTATTACACGACTTCGTTCAAACTCGGGGAGGTATTTATAAAGGCATCTTTGTTGCCTTAAAGATATTCTTGAGTATCATCAACTCGCTACGTCCAATCTCAGAGGTAACTAATGCTCACAACCATTACAGCATCCTCATAGTGGCACAGCTAGTGCCACTATTATGCGTCTTGTGTGAAACTCGAGTAGGCATCATCTTTCAGATATTGAAACTTGCCTACCAAATTACATTTATGTTGCACAACTCCTTCTTGGTGCTATGACCTTTTTTTCCATCAGTGTATATCTGACAGTCTACTAATAAATGTCACCATTTATGCTTTAAGCTTCCTCTATGTGGTGAGTGGCAATCTATCCAATACATGTTGTTATTCCATCCCAGATTTTATAAGTTTTGATAGCTCTAAGTAAGACATATGTAAGAATTAAAAATGCTGTTTTCACAGTTTGTGAACTAAAGCAGGAAGAGAACAGTGATTCATTTAGAATTACCAATGTCTGGGGGAAGCCTGAATATCTGTAGCTGTGATGACCAGATTCAATAACTATTTATTTATTTGGAGTACCTAAAAAACAAGGACAAGTGTATACATTCTATAAATAAAAGTTCATTGGCTGCCTGTGTATTATTATTATAATAATAATTATTATTATTATTTTAATATATATAATTTGGAGTAAAAGTGACATCATCAGAGTTTCCAAGTTTCACTTGAGACCTTTCATTATGCCATGGTGAAGCAGTCACATCAAGATATTGCAAGACTTGGCTTTCCCAGTAGTCCATGGTGAAAATCCTCTATGTCATTTATCCCCATTAAATACACATTGATCAACAAATTCATATATGAAAACATTGAAATTTTATTTTATTGGTGATAAGTTCATGGTGCAGTTTTGTAGTATTAAAATACAATAATGAAGTGAGATTTGATAATGTTGGAACAGATTGTCTTGTGGAACTGTAAAAGTCCTGTGATGTCTACTGTCACTGACCATAACCCTATGAAATTTTAACTTTTTGTTTCCCCAGGGAAACGGAGGTTGAGTTACAAGAGCACCCAAGATCACAAAGACATGCTGTTGGAACAGATTAATGTTGCAGCATCAGAGGAAGAAGCAAATTTAATGCATGAGAAGTTGCAGGCTGTGACAGAAGAAAATGAAGCATTAAGAAAGGGAATGCATGAGATTCTGGATAGTATTCAAAAGCAAGATGGTAATTATGGTTTGTTTGTGCTTAGTTGTGACAGTGTAATGTGAGAAAGTTTACATTCACTTGCAACAAACTATCATTAGACATTCGTATCATGTGTCACTAATGATTTACAACATTTGGACATCACATCACATCTTATAATCCTCATACCCTGAATCTTAGTTATTGCTCATCTTGGAAGGAGAACTACCAATTAATGGCTTCAAAATATTATTATTTGTTGCTTCCTAAAACACACACTTTATTGACAAGGTAAATTCTCGAATATAAGAAACACCCTTAAAAGTTTGAGAATGTCGCTCTTTGAAAATAATGATGTATTACAAGCATTCAGCTTAAAGCATTGTTGCAAGTATCAGGAATGTAACAATTAAGTTGAAACAACATTTACATGTACAGAATTTTTAAAATTTTATAGTGTTTATATGTGAACTGGTTGCTTGAGAAATTACATTTAGTGTTTCTTTTATTCACACACCCATGACTTCCACCATTTTGTAATTACATAAAAAAGGAAATGATTTAGAAATGAAAGGTACAGTATACAAAAAATATATTTTATGTTAATGGATTCCAGAAGACACTTGCTGAACTTTGCATGTGTCTGTGTTCATATCTAGTAGTTCCTCACTTGGTGAGTACCATTCTATCTAATTCATGAACAGAAGATTTTGAGAGTACAGTACAGAATATAGGTGTGTTGCTATTTCACTTCATGACACCTGTTGTTACTTCCACTGTTACTGTTCTTTGAAATGTTTACTTGTATTATTAAGTTAGATACTCTGCAAGCTCCACATGACATAATCAACTCTGTTTCTGCTCTGTAACAATGAGTTTTATCAGCTGAAAGTACTACCCACACTTGTAATATGTGTTCATTCGCTCAACAACCACTCGATTTGTGACATGGTGATGAATATACGAGAACCATGTACATTACATTGTTGTATAGACTTTCAGTAATACTCTACCTAATGAAAATAATTTTACATTCTGAAATATGAATGAAATAATTAGACAGTTAAGTTCCATCTAGAATTTCCCTAACATTTAGTGCCTAGCACACAATACAGGCTTTCCTGAACTCTATTGTTGAACTGTCTGCCATTAAAATGATTAAAAGTCACTTGTCATTGCATATTGATGCAAAGTGCCAGTTTGATGCAGAGCGTAATGGCATTCATATATCCAAATCTTCTTCATTGATAACTTCAACTAAACTGAAGAGAACAAGGAGTAAGTGGAAAATATTTAATCAATACATTAAGGGGTAGACTGCCACAATCATGCTTGAAAAATATTTGACAGTAACCAAAGATTTGTATCTTCTAATGTCTCCTACTACACATAGCAAAAGAAACCAAGAGAAGCAGATGTGGAATCACAACATATATGAAGGCAAAAGTTTCCCTGAGCATTCTCAAGTCCAAATACTTCAATGTCCAACAAACAGTCCAGATCTGGCCCCGCATTATTTATTCCTCTTGCTGAAAATGAAAGAAACCATCCATATTCATTGGTTTAAGTCACAAGAAGCCATTGTTGACTCACTAAGCATTTAAGAATATTTTCTCTAGGAAGCTTTTCATGGAGCATTCACTAAGTTACTTGAGAGAGTGCACAGATGAACGCATTTTGGAGGAAAATACTTTGAGACATAGATATGGAATTTGTATTTCTTCCATAAAACTTTTGGAGTGCCTCAATATGTATAAGAATATTCCTAAAAAAATATAAAAATTATTTGTCCAAATGTGTTATTTCAAAGTACTAGTGCAAGAGTAAAGGTAACAATAGTAGAGGTGCTGAGTCGTCAAGAGGCACATAAGCTAGACAAAACTTTGCCAGCTTCTGTTAAGAAGTAGAAATTAGAATGTTCATGAATTTTAAATTGATGTTATTAAAATGATTTTCTTTTACTTAAATTCTGGTTCCTATCCATTCCACCTTTATGTTATTGTTGGCACAATTTTAGTCTAAAAGGTATGACATTTCTGCTTGTTTCTGGGTTTTATATCTATTAAATGAAATGTTACAGCATTTTTCTTGAACTTTCCACATTTTTTTAACTCCTTCAATAAATTATTCTCACAGTATGACCAGTCGTCACAAGGTCAAACTTATGACTTGCACAAGCACATATCTGACATAATAACCTGTTTTCCTGCCAAGAACATGAAGTTGAAAATACAAAATTTTTCCAGTGGTTTCAGTTTTAACAGAAAAGGTTTTTACTTGCACCTAATTTTCAGTTTACCATTTATAATTGTTTCAATGATCACTATTAATATTAACAATAATTATTTGATGATAATTGCCCGTATAACCACTTATATAAATAGTTATTATATTTGCATGGAAATTTTGAAATCACGACATTGAAGTGGATTGTTGTTTACAAATGCAATGTATTGTATTTTTCAATGTATGAGAGTGTATTATTGGCAAGTTGGTGGAGGTGTGTGTGTGTGTGTGTGTGTGTGTGTGTGTGTGTGTGTGTGTGTGTGTGTGATTGAGGAATGTATAGCAAGGACAGCTCTCATCTGTGTAATTCAGAGAAACAAATGCTGGAGGGGTGGGGGCTGGAAGTGCGGGGAGGATTCAGGTTTGTGGTTTGTGAAGCAAGCTGAAAATCTTATGTCTACAAATCAGCATGGTTTTAGAAATTATCATTTGTGTGAAACTTAGTTTGCCTTTTTCTCACAAGATATAATGTGAACTATGGATGAAGGGCGACAGGCAGCTTGCATATTTTTAGATTTCTGAAAAGCATTTGACATTGTATCTTTCTGCAGACTGTTAATGAAGGTATGAGCCTACAGAATAGGTTGCCAGGTAGGTCAGGGGCACAAAGACATCTTAGGTGATAGAAGCTAATATGTTGTTCTTGATGGCGAGTATCCCTGAGGAACAAGGTTGTTGTCAGGGAAGTGTGATAGGACTGCTGCTACTTTCTACACACAAAAATGATGTGGTGGACAGGGTAAGCAGCAATCTGCTATTGTTTGCTGATGATGCTGTGGTGTATGGGCGGTTGTCAATGGTTAGTGACTATATGTTGATAGAGAACGACTTAGATGGCTACCTCTAAATGTAGAAATATGTCAGGTAATGTGGATTAGTAGGAAAAAGCAAACCCGTGATGTTCAGATATAGCATTAGTAGTGTCCTATTTCATACACAGTCATCTCATTTAATTATTTGGGCTTTATGTTGCTAAGTAATATGAAATGAAAGAAAATGTTGGGGAGACCTATTCTTGAGTACTGCTCAAGCATTTGGGATCTGCACCAGGTCGGATTAAAGGAAGACATCAAAGCAATTGACAGGTGTGCTGCTAGATTTGTTACTGGTAGGTTCAGACAACACACAAGTGTTACGAAGATGCTTCGGGAACTCAAATGGGCATCCCTGGAGGGAAAGCAACATTCTTTTTGAGGAACACTACTGAGAAACTTATAGAACAGGCATTTGAAGTTAACTACAGAATGATCCTGCTACCGCCAACGTACATTTTGCATAAGGACCATCGGGATAAGATATGATAAATTAGGGTTCGTACAGAGGCATATGGGTGGCCATTTTTCCCTTGCTTTGTCTGCGAGTGGAACAGGAAAGGACTAGTAGTGGTATAGGGTACCCTCCGCCACACACTGTATGTAACTTTCGGAGTATGTATGTGGATGTAGATGTAGACTGAGACTGAAATCAAGTCTGTTATGCTCAACTGTATGTTCTGCCAGTGGGTGATCAACTCTGCTCTTAGCCACAGTTTTGTTGTGGACATTCACTTGTGTAGACTGACTTGTTCCACTTTGAGTGACTGCTGGTGGGCAGCTTGATGCCTACTGTTGCAGATGGGCATGGCAGACAAACAGCTGCCATGCATGCGGTAAGGCAACCTGATCTTAGCATACATGATTATACAGCACATGGGCAGGGGTGCCAACTGCTTTGTGTATGCACACAATGCATGAAATTGGGCCTCTTGGTGGCTAGCCAATAATAGCTGTAACTACCCAGAGACAAACTGATAGTCACCTGATAGCATCTGCACCCTGTGTGCAAGAATTACAGCGGAACTAATATGTGACCTGACTGCTTTCACAGATGGCACTGCCTCTGATAGGGTAGGACAAACCTGTGATACTATCTTTAGGATAAGCTTATGATTTTGTAAAGTTAACAGTTTGTAAGATGATTAGATATATTTAAGAAACAAGTATCTTAGTACACTGTAAACATCCTGAATAGGCACATGTATTTTCTTTTAAATTGTTGATTAACAGATTCTCTAATATTAATTGTTGTCGCAATCTACTAAACCCTGTTGTCATTTACATTAAGAGCTATGTACATGAATTTAGAGGTAAAACTTCTGTTACTTGATACATACCATCATTACGCTTGTTTGTTTCCGACTCCTAGAAGGTGTGATGTGGAAAATGCAGAAAGGGTTTCAATCAAACATTGGAAAATCCGGGATGGACTGTAACAATATTATGAGAAGGAAAGTTGCTACTCACCATATAGTGGAGATGCTGAGTTGCAGATGGGCACAACAAAAAGACTCTCACAATTATAGCTTTCGGCCATTATGCCCTTCATCAACAAAAGAGAGACATACACACACACGCACACGCACACACACACACACACACACACACACACACACACACACACACACACTAGTGCAAACGCTACTCACCCACATGACTGCAGTCTCAGGCAGCTGAAACCACCCTGTGAGCAGCAGCACCAGTGTATGATGGGAGTGGCAACTGAGTGTGGGTAAGGAGGAGGCTGGATTGGGGAGGGGGAGGGATAGTATGGTGGGAGCAGTGGACAGCGAAATGCTGTAAATTAGACTGAAGGCCCTCAGTCTGACCTACAGCACTTTGCAGTCCGCCACTCCCACCATACTATCCCTCCCCCCTCCCCACTCCAGCCTCCTCCTTACCCCAACTCAGTTGCCACTCCCATCATGCACTGGTGCTGCTGCTCGCAGTGTGGTTTCAGTTGTCTGAAAAAGGGTTTCAGTTTTTTAAAACCACGTTGATGTGATCAACAGCATGTATTTGTCAGCAAACAGGAAAGCTGTTTTTGTGGCTTGTTGGTTTATGATTAGAATACTACTACAGAATCTGAATTTGCAATAACAGTAAACAAAGCTCAGGGTCAGAGAGAGAGAGAGGAGAAGAGGAGGAAATGGACAGTGGGGTTGGAGAAAGGGACATAGAAAACAGAAAGGAGTGGATGGACAGAGAGAGAGGTCAGGAGGTGTTGGAGATTTTGGAGGGGGGGGGGGTGATGGAGAAGATAGACAAAGAAAGGGGAAAAGGGAGAGAGAGAAGGAGGGGAGGAGAAGATGGACAGAGAGAAGCGGAAGGAGGAGGTGATAGAAAAAGGAAGGATGAGGGGGCGATTGACAGGGACAGGAGAGAGAAGGAGATTAGGATATATATCCAATTCCTATAAATATTAGATACATTTGCTTTCTCTTTTATTTGTTTTCCTTTTAAGCAGACAGCCACAGCAAAGTGTGGCCAGGTACAGCGAGTATTTCATATGATTCTATTGTCATTGTTTTCACCACTTTTACTCCCTTCTCTTTCATATAGTTTTAAATACCAGATTGATTTAAAGATTGGCATTATGTTGTCACCATCATTTATTATTTTGATGAAACTTATGCCCAGTTTGGTGATGTGCATGCATTATTGATATTGCTTTGTTCCTTTTTCAGTCTAATGAATCTCTGTTGAAGGAAGTTGCCACTCACCATATAACGGAGATGCTGACAATGGCCTTAATGGCTGAAAGCTTTAATTGTGAGAGTCTTTTTGTTGTGCCTGTCTGCGACTCAGCATCTCCGCTATATGGTGAGTAGCAACTTTACTTCTCAAAATTGTTACATTCCATTCTGGATTTTCCATTGTTTGATTTGTTGACTTCCATGTTTTTTGTAATTGTTTTTACTTCCACCTGTGACCCAGCTAAATATTCATTCCTCGCTTGGAAACAACTACAATCACTTAAAAACTTACTGTCAGATTAAAACTTCTGGTTTGTTCAAACAATTGTTATTTTGCTTGAGATTTAAACTTTTAAGGTGTGATCAGTGTGGTTGTTAAACTCAGTGAAAAAAGCCATTCAAATTCATTCTATTTAGTTTATTTTGGCTATGTCCTATCTGCATTTTTCATCTTGTACACTATGTGTACAACTGTATTCTTTTTTTTTTCTATTGTTATTTTGCTGATGATTAAGTGCTCAAAAATTTAGTTCATGAGCATGACAGTTTTTCTACAATATACATACAAAAATGTTTCAGTTGAAGTAGATATATTTCTGAATTATTTTGTATTATCTTCTGTTGTAAAGGCAGTGGCATAGTTCACTTAGAAGCTCCAGTTCTCGAGAGGTTGTTATTTGCATTAGATGCTCGACATGTGGCTGGTTGGTACCATCCAGCTATGAGGTTGCAAGCAGAACTTCATATTTCACAGGGGGTCAGTGCTGAACTGAGAGATCAGCTTCATAAATTAAGGTAGTATGGATATTTTCTCATACTATTGTTAAGAAATTTTCTCTATTATTCATCTCACAGATACCTCTGGACTTTCTGTTATTTTGGTAATGATATCACAAGCATGATTAGCAGAAAACCTATATATAAAACTATCAAAAAGAAAATTGATAAGTTTTGTTACTTGGAACAAAACTAAAGAGTGTGACACAAACAGTGAAGAGTAATGTGAGTACCGAAAGAAGATTGCATGATTAAGAACAATCAAATGTTGATAAGGATTTGTCGACTTTGAAATTGTCGGAATGAATATTTTATTCTGTAACAGTGTTCACTGTAATGAAATTTCGAGGCAAGTTAAAGTTTTGTCTCAGAACAATGCTCAAGTCTAGACCCTTGCCTTTCACAAGAAATGCTGTCTACCAATTGAGCTATCCGGGTTTGTTGTGCAGCAGAACTCATAGCATTGTCTCTTAATTTATGTCAATGTCAAATACAGTTGCTGACCAATAAGTTAGGAGTTTCCAAAACTCACAAGTCTGTAATGGTCTCTCGATAAAAATGCAGGTGCATTCCAGTAATTTGAAATAAACCACGTGGTTAAATCCATCATGAGGGAGGACCCTGAGAAATGTGGAATGAATCAAAATATATTATAAATTGTTTCTGTAGACCTCGCTGACAACGATCATGAATGGTAGACAGATTATAAGACAAGTATTAACAAAATTAAAACAAGGGTAATGGAATAGAGTTGAATATGCAGTATGAAATGGAGTGAGCTTGTTGAATTTGGTTTATTGGAAGAGTGTTAGAAAAGTGTGGTTCATGTATAAAGGAGACCACATGTAGAACGCTAGTGCAACCCATTCTTGATGACTGCCCGAGTGTTTGGGTTACCCACCAGGTTGGATTAAAGGAAGATATCAAAGCAGTTCAGAGGGGGCTGCTAGATTTGTTAATGGGAACTCAAATGGGAATCCCTAGAGGCAAGGTGACATTCTTTTTAAGGAACGATATAGAGAAAATTTAGAGAACTGGCATTTGAAGCTGACTGCAGAACGACCCTACTGCCACCGCTTAAGGAAAAATGGGGCTTGTTTGGAGGCATATAGGCAGTAATTTTTCCCTCATTCTATTAGTGAGTGGAACGGTAAGGAAATTACATGTAGTGGTACAATGTGCCCTCCACCATGCACCATGGGGTGGCTTGTGGATTATGTGTATAAGTATAGATGTGGAATTAAATTAAGGCAATGCCAAGGGAATTAGATTACGAAAGTAGATACTAAAACCAATAGATGAGTTTTGATATCAGAGAATCGAAATAACTGACAGTGACCAAGGTAGAGAACATAAAATTTAGATGCTATAGTGAGGAAAGAATTTCTGAAAAAGAGTAATTCTTTAACACTGAATATAATTTTAAGTGTAAGGAAGTCTTTTATGAAGGTATTCGTCTGTAGTGTAACCTTGTACAGAAATGAAATGTGGGTAATAAGCATTACAGACAGGATGAGAATAGAAGCTTCTGAAATGTGGTGCTGTAGAAGAATGCTGAAGATTAGTGGTTAGACCATGTAACTAATGAGGAGTTACTGAATTACATTGGGAAGAAAAGAAAAGTTCAGATTAATGTATGTTGCATGAAGACACTAGTGTGGAGAGCTGCATGAAACCTGTTTTCTGACATAAGACCACACACACAGCAGCAACGGTTTACAAGACTCCAATTTAGCACACACATCTGTAAAACTCCTGTAACCTGTGCAATTATGATATTTAGCTGCATTACATATACAGTATTACTAAATATGTACCAGTGGACAAGCACGTAAAAAGATGTTAATTACTGCAGGTCAGCTATCAAACTTACATTCTTCATCCAGGAATGCTCACATGGACAGCCATTATCTCTTTCTCCTTACTACTGTGTGACAACTGTGACCAGGATTTCTTCCATATGCTCAATGTACACTATTGGCCATTAAAATTGCTACACCAAGAAGAAATGCAGATGATAAACGGGTATTCATGGGACAAGTATATAATATTAGAACTGACATGTGATTACATTTTCACGCAATTTGGGTGCATAGATCCTGGGAAATCAGTACCAGAACAACAACCTCTGGCCATAGTAACGGCCTTGATACGCCTGGGCATTGAGTCAAATACAGCTTGGATGGCGTGTACAGGTACAGCTGCCCATGCAGCTTCAACACGATAACACAATTCATCAAGAGTAGTGACTGGCATATTGTGACAAGCCAGTTGCTTGGCCACCATTGACCAGACGTTTTCAGTTGGTGAGAGATATAGAGAATGTGCTGGCCAGGGCAACAGTCGAACATTTTCTGCATCCAGAAAGGCCCGTACAGGACCTGCAACATGCGGTTGTGCATTACCCTGCTGAAATGTAGCGTTTTGCAGGGATCGAATGAAGGGTAGAGCCACGGGTCGTAACACATCTGAAATGTAACGTCCACTGTTCAAATTGGCGTCAGTGCGAACAAGAGGTGACCGAGACGTGTAACCAATCGCACCTCATATCATCACGCCGGGTGATACGCCAGTATGGCGATGACGAATACACGCTTCCAGTGTGCATTCACTGCAATGTTGCCAAACACGGATGTGACCATCATGATGCTGTAAACAGAACCTGGATTCATCCGAAAAGATGACATTTTGCCATTTGTGCACCCAGGTTCGTCGTTGAGTACACAATCGCAGACGCTCCTGTCTGTGATGCAGCGTCAAGGGTAACCACAGCCATGGTCTCCGAGCTGATAGTCCATGCTGCTGCAAACATCGTCGAACTGTGAGTGCAGATGGTTGTTGTCTTGCAAATCCCTTTTGACTCAGGGATCGAGACGTGGCTGCACGATCCGTTACAGCCATGCGGAGAAGATGCCTGTCATGTCAACTGCTAGTGATACGAGGCCATTGGGATCCAGCGCGGTGTTCTGTATTACCCTCCTGAACCCACCGATTCCATATTCTGCTAACAGTCATTGGATCTCGACCAATGAGAGGAGCAGTGTTGCGATACGATAAACCGCGATTGCGATAGGCTACAATCTGACCTTTATCAAAGTCGGAAATGTGATGGTACGCATTTCTCCTCCTTACACCAGGCATCACAACAACATTTCACCAGGCAACGCTGGTCAACTGCTCTTTGTGTATGAGAAATCGGTTGGGAACTTTTCTCATGTCAGCACGTCGTAGGTGTCGCCACCGCCGTCAACCTTGTGTGAATGCTCTGAAAAGCTAATCATTTTCGTATCACAGCATCTTCTTGCTGTCACTTAAAATTTCACATCTGTAGCACGTCATCTTTGTGGTGTAGCAATTTTAATGGCCAGTAGTGTAATAGGAAAGATGAAGATGCAGTGACAGATAGTCACTTTCTAGCATCTACGTGCTGTCTCACATGCCTAGCATTGTCAAATTAAAAGTGCCCTACATTTAACTTCTCCAAGCCTCCAGGAATCCATGAACTTAACCACTTTGGGAACACCATTTTAGCTGATTACTGTGCACCCAAGAAATAATCTTGTCTCTTGTTTACCAATGTCTCCAACCCATCACCTATAGGCTTGCTTCCCATATCCAAGACACAAACCACTGCCTTTGCCGTCGCTCTACCACCTCTGCCCCATTACTTAGCCACCCAAGGTCCTAAACCTACCATCTGGTTGAGGTTGATTCAAGACGAGAACCCAGGGCCAAATACTCTATACTCATTCCTTCACAGCCATAACCTCTCCCTTTTCACCCACATTACCTGGCCCTCTTCAGCCCACTGAATCATCTTCCTGGATTTTGAATGTCATCCCTCTGATGGTGCCATGCAAATGTCTGTTCTCATCAAGCCCATAAACCACCAGCAGTACCTCAGTTTTGACAGCCACCATCCTTTTCACACTACAGAGTCTCTTCCAGAAGATCAGGCCACCTGCGGGTGCCATATCTGCAGTTATGAGCATTCATTTGCCCAGCATGTTGAAGGTCTTACTGGTTGCTTATTATTTCATTACAGAGGACTACAGTTGCTGAGGATGGATAAAATACTAATCTTACCAAGCTGTTTACATACAGGCAATACATTCCATATATAGTCCACAAAAAGATTTCTTTTAGGTACCCACATATGTTCTTAATCCTCCAACTGCTCTCATGACCAGCTGCAAAAGAGCATCCCTCTTTTCTAAAGATAATCCCTGACTGGAACAACTTAATCATATTCACTGCCATCGCTTTGACTATTTATCATTGTGTCTGAAAATTACGAATATTCTGCTAACAATACTTTCCATCCTTCCCAATGTGATATTCTGCTATCCACCCTCTCTTGGAAATGTAGGCCATCCTGATACAGCAACCACTACCAAGCTTTTTCCACATGATCATATCCCTGTACAACACAGGTGCAACACTTGTTCTATCCACCCATCCAGAACATCCTGTTTCAGTCCTGTCACTTGCATATCATATCCCAAAAGAGGAAGAGCTACTTGTGAAAGCAGTCAAGTAATATACCAGCTCTGTTGTGACTTATGTCCAGCCACTTAAGTGGGCATAACCAATAACTAGGTGTCTCTTCAAATGGTTCAAATGGCTCTGAGCACTATGGGACTTAACATCTATGGTCATCAGTCCCCTAGAACTTAGAACTACTTAAACCTAACTAACCTAAGGACATCACACAACACCCAGCCATCACGAGGCAGAGAAAATCCCTGACCCCGCCGGGAATCGAACCCGGGAACCCGGGTGTGGGAAGCGAGAACGCTACCGCACGACCAGGGTGTCTCTTCAACTGAATGGTCACCATCAAATTGTGACCAAGAGCAGAGTTGACCACCCAGTGGCAGAACGCACTATTGAGAATAATGTGCTCAACTTTAACCCAACTTTAATGACTTCTTCACAAACGCCCCTCCATAGTAATAGTTTTGCTGAGTAACGGAGATGACAGTCATCCTTACAACACATCCTTTGGTCCCACAAACCTCATGCCCTCAATCTCCACTAATCTTGCCCAACACTTATTTCCATCACTTTCCACTCAGCTCCTGCTTCACTAAATGTACATTCAGACCCTTCTCTCTGCAGTCTTCCTCTACCTATGTTCTATCCCCACTGTTTCCCAGTTCACTTCTCCGCATCATTACGCATCACATGCAGACACAACTGTTCCTTCCTGCACCAGAATGAGCTCACTGGTACCTCTTTCCTCTCCCATCAAATTGATGTCTCTATCTTGCAGCCATCAGCAACCCTTCCCTGTAATTGTAACTCCCAATCCATGCCTCTGTTATCCCCTCACCTACTCCTCCCAGTACATCCCATCACCCTAGTTGAGCTACAGTGGTTGTAAAATGTAGCCAGGACAGTGTGTCCAAGCAGGTGCAGGTGTGTGTGTGTATGTGTACTCTGATCAACCAGAACTTTATGACCACTGACCTAGATATAAACCCGTCAAGGTGTCACCTGGTGAGGAATGACTGTTGGTCAGACACACTATTGGTGCATGTAGTATCAGTGAGTGTGCTGTCCATGTGTGACATGGGGATGGTGTGCCATCTGTCTGAGTTTGACCGAGGGCAGTTTGTGATGGCTCAGAGAGTCAGCATGAGCATTTTGGAAACTGCACGGTTTATTGGGTGCTCAAGGAGTGCTGCAATGAGTGTCTTCAACACATGGCAAAACCAAGGTGAAACCACATCCAGATATCATGGGTTTGAGCAGCCACTCCTCATTACAGTTGCCAGGCATTGTAGGCTGGGCAGACTGGGAAAACAGAACAGGCAGTGAACTGTTATGGAACTAACACCAGACTTCAGTGCTGGCAGAGTACAAGTGTGTCTGAACACGCAGTGCACTGAAGACTCCTAACGATGGGCCTCCGCAGCCAATGACCCATGCATGTGCCAATGTTAGCACCATGACAATGGCACATGACCATCAGCACTGGATGTTGCTGCAGTGACAGAGTGTTGGATGGTTTGGTGCCGATGGCGCAAATCCATCATCTTTGAGGGCAGCAGCTCCTTCACGGCTGTACTGTGAGGCGGAGACAAGCTGCCAGTGGCACCATTATGCTCCGGGGAAAATTCATGTGGGCGTCCATGGGTCCAGTGGAGCTTGTGCAAGGCACTATGACAGCCAAGGAGTATCGTACACTGGTTGCAGATCACGATGCTCATGTTTCCTGACAACAGTGGCATTTTTCAACAAGACAACACACCATGACACAAGGCCAGGAGTGTGACGGAGTGGTTCAAGGAATACAGTGGTGAGCTCCAATTGATGTGCTGGCCCCCATAACTCACCAGATCTGAGCCCGATCGAACACATCTGGGATGTGATTGAACATGGTGTCAGAGCTCATTGCCTACCTCCCCGGAATTTACGGGAATCAGGTGACTTGTGTGTGCAGATGTGGTGCCAACTCCCTCCAGTGACCTACTAAGGCCTCATTGCTTCTCTGCTGTGATGTGTTGCCACTGTTACCCAAGCCAAATGTGGGAATACTGGCTATTAGGTGGGTGCTTATAATGTTCTGGCTGATCAGTGTATGTGTATTCTGTTAGATATGAAGAAAGACATCATCTAAACTCTTAGCAGTATTTTCAGTCCTGTTAGTGTACATTTATACCCCTTGACTGTATGGTGAAATATTAACTTCACTTCTTCCATTATTTAAAGTGAAATAATTTTTATGTGGATGTGTAACAAGTGATGAAAACTGCATACAGTGCCCAAGATAGTCATAATATCATTGTTGTTGTTGTTGACATGTAGAGCAGTGTCATAGTCAAGAAAAATTATTTGAAGAACTTATTTTTCCAAAATAAGTATTGTGTATGTTATTACAGTGCTTGTGTTCTGTTGGCCATAGTAAAATAAATGTAGTGCATGTTCACAGGCGTGAGGACCAGAAAAATTATAAGGAACTTCAGAAAGCTTTGTTGAAGGTGGATGAATTACATAACAAACTGGCAGCCCTTGAAACACCTGAAGAGACTGATAACTTCATTATATGTGAAACTGAACCTCGTAAAATGCCACTTTCAAGTGCTGAAATCATAGCGAAGCTCAATATCCAGTTACTCAAGGTTTTAAATGTGAGTGTTTTTCATTAATTTTTTCCCTAAAATTTCTAAAACAAAATTTGCTCATAAAATTGTAGGAAATAAGAAAGAGGAATGTGTCATGGTTTACATAATAGAATTTGTAAATCAGAAATGTGTGCAGCAGTCATTATTGTGGCCGAAAAGTGATGTTGGGAAGGCAGTAAGCCACTATTAAAAGTCAATTTAGAATCTCTCTTTCTCCAGTACATATATCTCCCTTTTTACAGTTATCATTGTAAAACTGGGAAATTACATCCACTGGGTGTTGAATATTTGTTATTGGTTATAAAAAACTGGATCCTGTCAGTGAAAAATTATTCAAGCTAGTCACGTATTTGTAGAGGTAATTCATACCTCTATGTATATATCTTTGTTCTGTGGGAGAGCATCCTTTTTCACCAGACATGTCACCATGTTCAAGCATAGAGTACTTTCCAAGTTCATGCTATAAATGGATGTTAGGGATGTCAATTATTAATTTTGTGCATCCATTCTTTTATCTGCTTTGTATTCCACTCACCAACAACTGCTTGCTTTATCAAAAATTCTTGGTAAATGTGAACTCTGAAAGGGACCAATTATCTAAAAATTATCAGAAATTGTATCAGAATCTGGTATGTATTTCAACTGGCTAATTATGTAGAAACTATTAGAAATTCCACCAGTCCCTGTTGCCATTTCACTCTGAGCAGTCTAAATTGTTGCCCAGCACCTGAAGTGCATAATATCTCTCATTTGTAAGTGTGTACAGTGGCTACCATCAGATGGCTAGTAGGGTCTTCTGAATGTTTTAAATGTTGATCTTTTTAATTTTTGCTTTCTGTTTGTTTTTTCAGTTTTAACATCAGAATGATTCGTGAGAGACTGGATGGAAAGTTTGTGAATTCATTTGTTGACTTTACATTTATCCAGAGCTTTAGATAGATCTTAAACCAGGACCTGAGTGTGGAAATTATTCTAAGCTTCATTCAGAATCCTTCATGTGGAAACAGGAATTGCCATTAAATTTTGTCTGTCAGTTTCCTCACATGTATTTTTCTGCGAGACTGTAACAGTGTGTGTTGTAACATTCTCTGCTTTAAAAAATTACTGGGGTGGATGTTTTCCATCTCTTATTACTTTACTTTACGTCCAGGGGACTCTAATCTTTCCTTCCATGATATGTTTCATATGGTGATCAAAATGTCCACACTTTCTGTTTTGAGCTCCAACCAACTCTCAATTCATACTGCCTTGTGGGGATGACTTCTTTTTTGGAGAAAGGCCCTTACTTGGACTTGGATGTGTACAGTTCTGCAGTTAACTACAAGTATTTTAATATTCTGGCATTCTGTATTTGTTATATGATCAGGTGTGATAAATGATTTAAGAGATGATGGGATTTTCTTTGAAGTCCTTGGAGAATAAACGTACCTAAAGAAAGGTCCGTATACTTAACTCTGCTACCTGAGTAGGAATTTACATTGTACAATGCATACATCTGATCAATCGTGGTAACTCTCCAAGGTTGTAGAATTTATAGCTGAGCTTCTCACAGAATGAAAAAAGTTTCTACTTTAGTTAGTTAGTTTTTTGTTCTGTGGATCACTTGTGTGATGAATCATAATGACATGGAACGAGTCACCTTACATTTGCATTGCATATTCTTGTGTAAATATGACTACATGCTGACCATTTACAAGTGGATTTATTTATTTTTTCATTTTTTAAAATACAGATGTGAAGTAGCAATTCCTACCCTTCACTCTTTACACATTACAAACATATAAAGCTGTCTACATAATAGGAAAAGTTGTCAAGGAGAAACTTTTTTGGTATGTTTTCAAATTAATCTTGGCTGTTAGACATTTTTTGTTATTGAGTAAGTGATCAAAAATTTTGATGGCAGCATTTGCACTTCTTTTTGTGTAAAAGACAGCCTTAATATTGAATAATGAATGTAATTTTTTTGTCTGGTATTGTAATTATGTACATCATTGTTCCTTGAGAGCTGTAATGGGTTATTTTGAGTAAATGTCATGGGGGAATAAATATACTGTAAAGGAGTAGTTAGATTGCCTGACTCCTTGAACAGGTGTCTACATGATTGTGGGTGAGTATCACATTTTATTCTTACACTGTGATTTTGAGCAATGAATACTTTCTCTCTTAAAAATGATTTGCCTCAATACATTGTTGTAAAAGACATGACTGAATGAAAATACACAAAATATCTTATCTTACTGATTTGTCTGTCCCCAAGATTTGCAATGATTCAAAGCGCAAATGTGGCTGAACTAAGTTGATTTACAAGTTCCAGAGTGTCTCTCTTTCCAGTTTAAATTGTCTTTAACATGGACACCAATAATATTTGAGGACAGCAACTCTTTTATTATTTCCTTACCAAATGCTACACTTATAATTGGTGTAATACCTCTAATGTGCAGGACTGAATATCATATGCAGATAACTACTCCATAATACTTTTAAGAACATTATTTACAGTTTCTTCCATTGCCGTATATATGTTTTGATTGGTTACGATATTAGTCATTTGCAAAAATAATTAATTCTCTTTGTTGTATATTAGACTGAAGGTCATTTACAAATATAAGAGACAATCTTGAACCTACAACTGAGCTATGTGGAAATCTATAGGTGATGTTTCTCCGTTCAGAAGAACATTTTTTTGCTTATTTTAGTTAAATTATTGAATACAACTTTTTGGAATCTTTTGGTTAGATATGATGGTACCCTGTAGTTGCCTGTACCATCAATTCCATGAAACCTCAGTTTATCTGGGAGAAAACTGTAATTCACACGATTAGATGCATTAGACAAGTCACAGAAAATATCAGCCAATGCTGTTTTGTTATTTAATACTTGTAAAATTTGGTGAGTGAATATTAAAATGATATTCTCAATTCAGCAATTCTTCTGAAATCATCATCATCATCTTGGACAGTTTCCAGCCACCGGCTGGGTCTGTCGGGAATACAAGCCTCTCCATCGTGTTCTGTCTTTCCACCATTCCCCCTCTTCCACCTTCGTCCAGTTCTCTCCTCTTCTCGTCACACATCCCTTCACTCCCTTCACCCATCTATCTCTCGGTCTTCCCCTGGGCCTCTTCCCCTCCAGTTGCAGATCAAACATCCTCTTTGGAATTCTTCCCTCCTCCATTCTCTTCATGTGTCCATACCACTGCAGTCTTGATTTCTCTATCCTGTCCTGTACTGGTTCCTCCTTTAGTCTTTCCCTCACATACACATTTCACAATCTGTCTCGTCTTGTTACACTCAACCTGCTCCTCTGGAACTTCATTTCACTAGCTTGTATTCTACTTTTGTCGCTTTTGTGCATTACCCATGTCTCACTTCCGTATGCCAATATGGGGACAAAGTAGGTTCGGTACATAATTCCCTTGGATTTCTGTGGCACCTCCTTGCTCCAAATAAGCCCCCTAATGCATTTGAAGAACTGCCCTGCTTTTCTGCACCTTTCATTTGTTTCCATTGCGTTTCCCCCCTTACTTTCAATCATGCTTCCCAGGTACTTGAAGTTCTCTACCACTTGTAGTTTTTCCCCTCCACAAGCTATATCCACATTTGGCCTATTCTTCTTCCTTGTTGTGACTATTATTTCACTTTTCTTTGCAGAGAAATGCATTCCATATTGTGCTGCCGTTGCCTCCCATACATCTAACTACTCTTGCACCTCCTTCTCGCAATTTCCCCATATCATCAGGTCATCGGCAAAAAGCACTGCTTTCATTTTATGATCTCCAATTGCATCTGATACTTGCTGTAGGATTTCATCCATAACAATAATAAACAATAAAGGTGAAAGTGCACTTCCCTGTTGCAGCCCATTTTCCAGCTTGAACCATGCAGTACGTTCCCTCCCCACTTTCACACAACTCTCACTTCCCTCATACATTTTTCTGACTTTTCATGTTATCTCTTCATCTATCCCTTTTGCGTTCAGCACATCCCAGAGCTTGTCCCTACAGATACTGTCATACGCCTTCTCAATATCTAAAAAGGCCTTCCCGTACTCATAGTGCCTTTCCTGCAGTTGCCTTACCGCAAATATGAGGTCCGTTGTTGATCTTCCCGGTCTGAAACCATACTCCTCCTCTTGCAGTCTACTTTCAATACTGCTTCTTATTCTCTTCTCCAGGATCTTTTCATAGATTTTTCCACAGTGGCATAGCAGGGTGATTCCTCTGTAGTTCTCACATCTCCTATTATCCCCTTTCTTGAAGATCGGGACTATAATTCCTTTCTTCCAATCCTCAGGAATTCTGTTCTCCTTCCACACCACCCTCAGCACTCTGTATAGCCACTGGGTTCCTACTTCTCCTGCTGCTCGTATCATATCCACTGTTACTTCGTCCCAACCTGGTGCCTTGCCCCCTTTCATCCTCTTTATGGCTTCTTCCACTTCATTCCAAGTTAGATCATCAATTTCCCCACTATTATAATCGTCTGCTGCCTTAGGCTCTCCATCGCTGTTAGTTACCCGCTTGGCGGCATTCAACAGATCTTCAAAGTACTCCTTCCAAATCTTTTTGAGCTCATGCATTTCCTCCACAACTCTTCCATTATTATCCATGATCCTCAGGCACTCGCTTCTGTCGTTCCTCTTATTTCTTACCATGGTGTAAAGTACTTTTTTGTTCCCTTCACTGTCCTCTTCTAACATTCTTGTCCATTTTTCCATCCACTTCTTCTTCTCCGCCCTTACTACGGTCTGTGCCGCTTTCTTGCTTTCCTTAAATTTTACCCTAGCTTCCTCTGTTCGGGTGTGGAACCATTCTCTGAAGGCTTTGTTCTTTCGAAGTACTGCCTCTTTACATATGTTGTTCCACCATGGGGTTTCCTTACTTCTCCTCTTTGTGCTAGTTCTTCCGCACACAGTCTCAGCTGCCTCAACTAGAGCCCTCTTAAAATCTCCCCATTCTTCTTCCACTGTTCTCTGATCTTCCTTTGGCAGCTTCTTCCTGATCAGTGTCTGGTACTGGGTCCTCCATTCATCCTCTTTCAGCATCCATGTCTTCAACCTTTTCTCCTGTATGTCTGTTGCCCTCCTATCTTTTTTCTCTCTCAGGGTGGCTACCATCAGCCGATGGTCACTGTCTAAGGCCTCAGATGGAATGACCTTAACATCTGTGAGGCTGCTCATCATCTGCCTATCCACTAGTACATAGTCTACTACTGAAGTCTGGGACCAGTCTCCACTGTACCAAGTTATTTTGTGGCTACTTCTCTTCTTGTACCAGGAATTTGCGATCGCCAACCCATTCCTCTTGCAGAATTCCAGCAACAATTTTCCTTCTCTATTTCGGTTCCCCCAGCCCTCTGTTCCCATTATCTCCTCGAATCCTTTCCTGTCTGTGCCAACATGTGCATTGAGATCCCCTATTATAATCTGATTACCTCCATTTAGCTGCTTTTGCACGTCATCTTCTGATTCCTCCTTCTCCTTTTTTGTACACCCCACCTGTGGAGCATATGCTTGGATGATTTCAATGCTTTTTCCTTTCACTTGTACTCTGGCTTTTATCATTCGATCATTGATACCTTCCACCTCCTCCTGCAGACCCTCTCTGACCACTATTGCCACTCCATTTCTTCCCCTCTCATTCCCTATCCAGTACAGTTTACATCCTTTACTTAGTGGTTTTTACCAACTCCTCTCCACCTAGTCTCAGCAAGTCCCAAGATGTCCAATTTCCTCCTTTCCATCATTTCTACAATTTCTTCTAACTTCCCAGTTAGAGTCCTTACGTTTAAGATGCCCAGTCGTAAACCATCTCGTAATCCTTTTCCATTGCTTGGTCGATTTCCTTTAAATCCGTTCCGTGATCCGAGGAATGTTCCCTTTTTGAAAGCAGTTGATTTATCCACTACTGGCTTGCTAGGCCTATCGCAGCTTCACCAGAGCCTCGTTAGCCGTCACGTTTCAGGGTTCCCATAGGGCCTTCCCAGCTACCGTAGCGGTCCTGGGGCACACGAAGTCCCCGCTGTACATCGCCCCTATAGGCAGTCCCCTACTTTGTGCCGTTGCCCGTCTCCCACGACTTGGACGAGGGGTTGGACTTATGGGAGATATCCAAACTGCAATTTACAGAGGATATCATTTTTGCTCAGGTGGAAAGCTGTTTTACATCACTTCCTGATAAATTTTGGGAAGAGATGTCAGTAACGAAAGTGGTTGGTAGTTATCGATATCTCTCGTGTCAACTATCTTATAGAGAGGTTTAAAAATGATGTCTTTCAAGTTCTCTGGACAAAAATACCATGAGTTAATGACGCATTTCATATTTCAGAAAAGACAGTGCTTATTACGTGGGAGAAAGTCTTTAGTACTTTCTTGGAAATGCTGTCAAATCAAGATGAATTTCTATTTGTGAGAGAAGAATATACATTTTTCTTAATTTCAAAATGAGAAGAGGGTGAGATGTACATATGATCAAATTTTATGTCTGTTTTTGTTCAGCATGTTGCTTTGAATTTTCTCTAGAACTGCTGACCCCCGTATTTTCTACCACATTTAAGAAATGGTTATTAAACATACTTACTACCTATGACTGATCATTTATAACCCTGTCTTGTGGCCTGTAGTCCTGCCTTGTTCCCACATACTGTCTCAGTTACGGGATATCCAGACACTTTGAAAGACTTTGTCACATTTGACCACATGAAATACAGTAGACACAGATAGAAGGGCTACACAGATTCCTCCCCAGGCGGAAGCTGGCAATAGCTTTAGAATCCTCATAGAAGTGGTGACCCCAATGTAATAATAGCCTATATTCAGGTATGGTTTAAAGTTCTGTATCAGTACCAACCCGAATTTGGTTGGTTTCAGGGCTGCAGGAAGGAAGGAAGGAAGGAAGGAGTGAGATGCTAGAATGTGATATTTTATATTTAACTTCCCTAAACCTGTAGTTATGTAATGTTCAAATAGGCATCGGATATCTATTTTTCTAAAGCTCTTGAAATTCTCCAAACAGCAAGAAGCTCTTATATCTTGTTACTCAATCCTCTAATATTCTGATGAATTACTGGTAAGCTCACCTTATGTGGATTCTCAAGCATTTTGTGTTGGGTTTCCGTTATTTTGATTTCTTTCAAAACAGGCTTCCTGTATGTTGATTCTCATCTAAAGAAGGTACCTCTTTGACACCAGCAACCACAAGAATCTTGCTTTGTATGATGATGCCTCCCCCCCCCTCCCCCTCCATAAATTTTCTGCAAGAAGCTGAGCCAACTTATCTTTCCCTCTTTTATTGAGGTATAGGCCATGTCTAGTACATCTCCAATTCCCAATTGTACCACCAGACACTGTACTCATAAGAGATTTCAGTTCAGTCAGCAGCAGCCAGCACAATTTCATGTTCACGTGGCTCACAGTAGTGTTAATCCAGGGCTGATCACTGCCCTGCAGGACCTCCACAAAAGTTGCACTTGTGCATGAAGTTGCTATTCCTATTCTATACAGATCATACCTAATACTGGAATTTCTGTTTTTAGCCAGGCTGTTCTCTACTCCACCTACTATAATCATCTTATCCTCTTAGTCAAAATTCCCTATGGTACCCTGTTCCTAATTCATCCAGTACCGTCTGGCGTACATTGCGACTGTGGCTGCTACCTAGCAGCGAGACTCTTTTCTTCCTAATCACCTTTGATACAGATCTGCACTTAGTAACTTTGCTACAATTCCGTTGTACTGTGCTGTGACCCACGCCTGCATGGGCTTTTCCTCTTCTACTTTAACCTAACAAGCCATACTTATTGGATACTGTAAGCTCAAGTGTAGTTTAAAAAGTTGAAGAGCTGTTACCCTCTCACCCACTACTTGTGACCTTTACATGGTTCCCATGGTATTTTTGCCCCTTTATCCTATCTGTTTCAAATTTCAGGTAATCTAATTCAGCCTGAAGGACACAGATCACTGCTTTCTGTTGAGCTATTATCTTGTGTTTTTGCAGAGCCTACAGTTCAGTGAACAGGCCTTGTTGAGTTCCCCATTAAGTTTTCCATTACAGTCGCCACGATGGAACTCCCGTCCACAATCTTCACTTACCATTCCTTATCTAACAACCCCATGGCAACATCCACACTTATCACAATTTGAAAAATAGGCTATAAATTTAAACATAGAACTAAATCACTTAACAATACTTGAATTTTTGTTATTTACAAGATGCAAGAAATTAAGCCCACAGGTTAGCAATTCATATGTATCATATAATGCTAAAAAGTTAGTTATTTCTGCTGAAAACCAAAAACTCATATCTCACTTAACTGCACTATGTTAATTAATTCATTTACAATAAAATGTAACCTTTAACCACTACTTATCATGAATGTTACTTAATATTTGACAATGTTTGCTATTGGCAAAATGCAGCCTACTACGCATGATGCAGTCTTATGTGATAATTTAAATACAAAACTTGGAGCCACGAAATCTTCAATTGTCCTGATGAAGGAGATATAAAGGAACAAATTTACATATAAAATGTGCTTCAATCATTTTTCCATATGAAGATTGTCTGCTTTTCACTAAT
Source organism: Schistocerca serialis cubense (assembly GCF_023864345.2). NCBI lineage: Eukaryota > Metazoa > Arthropoda > Insecta > Orthoptera > Acrididae > Schistocerca > Schistocerca serialis. Next base: position 827,553,857 of record NC_064638.1, read on the forward strand.
AACACAGAGACAGCCACAGAAGGGCACCAGTGCTACCAACACTCCACATGGCACCAAGACCGGAGATTCGTGCACTGTTGCTGCAAAGCAGTAGATGAAACAAGGCCTCACAATTCAGTCTAACTGTGTTCACCATTTCCTTCAGTCTCTGAACAGAACCAAAAATGAGCTCCAGTGACAGACTGAGATATTGTTTGTGTCAACAGGAGAAGTATCGCCATTCGCATTATATTATGATATCTGTTTGATAATGCCAAGCCAGTTTTGATTATGTCACTTTGACTTAATCATACTGGGATAATATAAGGCCTCATTTCTGATTCTTCAGTTTTTAGGGGGTAGTTATGGACTGAAGTCGATAGTGTGATGACAGTTTTTGTGGTCACAAACAGGATGCGATTTATTCCTTCAATTGCTCCCAGGATAGCCTCTTCCATGAAGTGGACAATTCCTCCGAAGATGCACAGTAGATTATTTCTCATTTGTGCCACTATTTGCTTAGAGGGACCATCACACAACTAAGCTCTGATGACAAAGGAGAGGGCACTTCTCAAGCAGAAGAGGTGAGGACCATTGGCTCTGTCTCAGTATCAGCAGGAGACAGTACCTCAACACTTCTCATTAGAAGTATGGAGCTGGTTTCAGATCTGGACATGATGTGCCAACCACAATCATGTGACAGGTACAGGTCAGGTTTCTCTGTAGACCATATCAGTAATATGATAATCTCATAAGCTTCATGACATATTTATTACAACAAGAGACTGCCACGCCATTCCATCACCGGCACATTTTGCTGTGTCCATATGAAGCTTTTCGGCTGTTTTCATTACACATTCCAGCTATTCACAGACAATCGTCAGCTCTTCCTTTAAGTTCTTATAATGGCCAAAATCCATATTGATGAGCGTTACTTTACCTGTGAACCTAGTTCTCACAAATGCAAAAGAGATAAAGTTGCAGTTCACTTCCACATGCTAAAATGTAATACAATTTACTAATTGCAACTCAGAAATTATGTACTATGACTGCTGTAAGTATCACTTCTGGTACTAGTGTCTATTAATAGAGAACTGGTGTGCTTCAAGTAAGATTTTAACATGCTATAGACAATTCCTTTCCCCACTCCTCTCATTTGCGAATGAGAATGTGCTCTGTCTCCTATGGTCTTGATGACTAACATCATGTAACTCTAATATTAATTCATTCTTCCTTTTAGAATGCAGAACAATTTGTTCTCTTCTTCTTCTTCTACTACTACTACTACTACTACTACTACTACTTCTTTTTTCAGTTTTGAGCTATTCAAAGTACAAGAAAATTTTTGTTTGGAATGTTTAATGGATCTAACTGTGCTATAACTATGGACTAGCATGACACTTATATAGACTCAAGTCATTCGTTTAAGCAATAGTATACAAAAAAGTTCTTTAGTACTTCTCCCAAGTCTGCAAAACTGCCTAATGGTAGTTGTTCGTTGACTGTGATATGATTATATCCTGTATCTTCTGAAATTTGTTTCCAATCATATAAATGATTATGGAAAACAGGGAGGAGAGGACAAGTATTTTTGCATTGTATCTAGGGCAACAGTAGGAAGAATTAAGTGAGTATTGTGAATATTTGCAGATTCAGTCGAAACACAACTAAAGAAACAAACAACAAATTGGTTCCGAGCAGCGGAGGATCCACATACCTTCCACGAAACACAGTTACATGATCAGAAGGTTGGGATTTAGTGTGCAGTGTCTGCATACGACGTTATTGGTCACATCTAGTTTTATCACATGCTGACTTTGGTGCATTACATTGCCAACATTTTGACAGAAAAGGCCTAGAGTTACTTCTAAGAGAATGGAACAACTGCCCATACAGCCGACCAAACCTCAGAGCACATTTACACAGTCCTCATGCCTGACAGAGTTGTTAGCAGAGATCAGTCTGGTCGCGGCCCTAGCTGGCCACCCAAAACACCTGATCTGTCAGTGTGTGGATCCCTCAAGTCTAAGGTGTATCACAAGAGCCCTCATTGCTTTCAAGAATTGCAGCAGAAAATTTTGAGATTGCAGCATTTCCAGCAGTCCAGCCTCAATCTGCCTTCAGCAACCTGCTGACCAGGGCCCAAAAGTGCCAAGAGGTGAATAGTGATCACTTTCAGCATTGCTATGTATTTCCTTTCCTGTGCTGTGTTTCTTTGTACCCTAGAACTCTATTCTCTAGGCCACCTTTATTTGCACCAACCTGTAGGGATTTGTAACAGTCATTATTTTACTTTCAGAGAACAAGGCTTACATTGTGCTTTGTGTTGAGGGCATGTAATGTCTCTGATTGCTTTCTTCTGCAGAAGTAATATGTTTTGAACATGACTTGAGTTTCCCCAGAGAATAAGTCCATAAGACATAATAGTTTGAAAAATGCAAAATAAGATGTTTCAACTTAGGGTGCTGGTACACATTCCATAAGACGTCTTAATAAGCAAATTGCTCTAGATTTTAACATATCTCTTTCTGCACCAAATGTGACAGTGTACACATTACAGAAGACATCTTAATAAGCAAATTACTCTATACAGGTCAGCACATCTCTTTATGCATCAAGATTGACAGGATGCATGTTGGCATGTAGTCAGAAACGTCGTCATCTTTCAGTGGTTAAAGCGTGGGAAGAAGACTGTCATGGCCGATGACCTACACTTTGTGTTGGTACATGATGATGGCAGGGGATGATTATGTGAAAACTACAAGAAGTGACTCATCTTGTTTCCCAACAAGAGAGAAGTCATCTTGTGTGGGAGTGGCTTATGTGATATGAAATAGGGCTCTTGATCCATTTGCCATTGTTTCTCACCATACAGTGATACAGTAATGTACAGTTAAATTGGCTTCATCTGTTTGTTCACCTTCAGTAACCTGCATGCAACTGCAGTTTCAAAAAGCCTTTGCACAACTCTTGATATATGAAATGAAAATTAAAACACCTGCAGCCATCTCTTTTGCATTTAATCTGTTTACACAAACAGTTTTGGTGTTCTATTACACTATCTTCAGGCTCCATGGCCAATGTAAATTGGGAGGAATCCAATGTCAGGTGCAGTCATATTAAATAACTGGTGTCCATAGATCTCTGATTTACATAACGCTACCCCTTTGCTCATCAACAAATGACTTGCTGGGTGATGAATGAAGTGATAGTGTCATGTAAATAAATTAAATACAGAAACAATTGCTGCAGGTGTTTTAATTTTCATTTCATACTGAACAGCAGAAGTCCTCATAACCATGTGCAACACGGACGAACACACAAAAACTCCTGAATTATGTCAGAAAGTTTTGAGAACATTCAACAAATCTGAGAGAACCTGTGTGACAGCTGTATCACCTGAACTCATTGCAATTGGTCATATCTTGTCTGTCATTAAGCAAGATGCACCTGCCTTGCACCTGTCTCTACCAGTGTAAATGAGTTGTCAGCAACATTTGAACATGATGGATTAAGATATTACCCCAGTTCTTTTAGCTTCTTGTGGAATACATTCTGTGATGCATCACTGCTGTCATTGATTTGTCTTTCTTCAGAACCATATTTCAGTGGCAGCTGTTTATCTTCATGAAGGCATTCACATTCCTTATCACTTGTGACTTTGCGTTGAAATGTGGCACTTGAATTTCCTTAAGGAAAGGCAGTTCTGTGCTCACCAATCCTTCGGCGGTGTTAAAGTTCCTATTCAGCTTTTCCTCAATATTTGGAAGCTGAGATTATATGTTATGAAGAGTACTGAACAAGTTGTGTATTTGGTTCTTGTTAATGGATGTAGTTTGATCAGTAAAATGACTGTCTTTACTGTTCCACTGAATTGTAATTTCGTTATTTAGTGATTATCTGCTATCATGATGGGATAAAATTGTTTAGCACATGCCATCTCACTAACTTGCTCTGTTTGTTTTAGGAGTATGAAGTTCAAGAAAAGCATTTATCTCAATTGTCCCACACTGTTGAGCAGTTGGAAGAAGGCTATTGCATGGCACGGCATCAGTTAGGTCTGCTTTATGGTCAGTGCCTAGCAAATTCAAGGCAAGGTGCTCTAAAGAAATGTGCTGATGTTCCATCTCCAACAGATGTTAAAAAAATGTGGAATTCCGAAAGTGATATAAAAGTGCGGCATGACATTATGCAGTTGAATCATCAACAGGTACACTATGTTACATGTATTTAACTTGACAACTCTGGAGCTGTTTCAAATAAAAATCTGTGTTATAGCTTATGTGGCAAATCCTTTATTTACCTAGGGCGTATAATAATGCCATAGCTCAGTAAAATCCCCGTGAAGTGTAATGTGTATTTCAGCTTACTAGAAGTGTGTGAATACATCTTGAAAATAAGTATTTTTCCTGGAAGTAAGGTATGTTAAAAACTCATTTTTCACCAGTTGATGAAATTCTCTTTTCATGTGATATAAGTACTTTTGAATTACTAGCAGCATAAAAAGTTGGCACTCTGCAGCCCTTGTCAGTTATTAATGTTTACATGGTGAAGGTGATTATTGAGGAGATCTTCTTATGTAGCACTGGTGATTGATGTTCTGATATCTATTTAGTGTTTCAAAACTACACCTTATTCATCATGACAGAGAGAGAAAGATAACTTGTTTCTTCTTATCAGTATTCAAACATGGGTCTCTCCCCCCTGCAACAGTTCTTCTTACAAATCCACATTTTCAGCATCAAAATACTGCAAAAGATTCCTACCAGGTACCAATAAATTCATCTTTCAATTCCACTGTTATTTGGTATGGCAGGCATGTTATGACATTGCAGCACATTGAGGATGATGTGTTGCATACTAGTGCAGGAATGCCCAGCTCTTTTGCATCAACATCTACATACATACTCTGCAAACCTCTGTGAAGTGCATTGCAGAGGATACTTAGCATGGCAGAACATTTTTGTCATTTATATTTGTGCATTGAATTTCATTCTTACAGAATACTTTCACCCTTTCTGTTTGATAATTTCATACATCTTGCCCTGGATATAATTTTCATCCTGTGTGTGTCTTCATTCTTAAGGCCCCAGCATACTAGTGATGGATTGCTCTCTTCAACCCTGCCAGACATGAGCATTTTATCAAGCAGTGTCATCCAGTATTTTTAATGCCACTCTCATAAAGGTCTACTGTGGAAAATGAACTGTTATGTTTAGCAGCAGGGGCAGTTGATGTCTGTTTGTCCACTAATGCTTGCAAAAAAATTAAATTAGAAAAAAATGAGAATTGTAATTTATTAAACTTGTTTTGAAACAATTTTCTTGGGAACTGTTGGTTACGTTTCACAACATAAAATATTTTTCATTTACGCAAATTATGTTGTGTACATTTTTCTTGTTTGTGTTTCATTAATACTTCTTAACACATTGATGATGGGTCTTGGAGATCTCCATACTACAGCAGCCAGTGGTGACTGACGGGGCACAGAAATCTCTGTTTGCGTATTGCCAGTTGTATTCTCTGTTGGGTGAAGTTTGAACTATTAGCTGGCAAGGTGTGGAGTAAGAAGAGTATAGATGCTAGTGTCGGTATATTTGACCTCTTGTATGATCTTGATAACTATGAAATCTCCAAGTACACACACACACACGCACACACACACACACACACACACACACACACACAGACCTGCATGTAAGGAAGAGTAGGGTCTGTGGGACAATAATGACCAATAGGAGACTTTCACCTGAGTTTTCAGCTGCTGTAAACAATCTCAAGCGAGGGGAAAGCATGTACAGCTGGAAAGGAGATATGGTTTTACAAGGTTGGAAAGACAAGCAGATGGGGCAAATGGTTAGCAGTGTACATCCAGCTATGATGAAGAGTGTAGAAAGCAAGAGAGGTGTTATGAAGAAGCCTGATTGTATCCTTCAGAACAGTAACTACATGAAGGGTGAGGACAGAGCAGCCCAGTATTTGTTCTACGACTGTGTCCTGAGAAAGACTGTCAAATGGAGCAAGAAGGCAGTCCTCTGGCTGATCAGCTTGTGCTAATCATTGCCTTCATGGTGTATAGAACATAAACCCATTAAAAGAAGATGAAGAACAAGTCATTCCTGTTGTATCAATGCAGCAGCCAGAAGTGAATGCTCAGGGGGACAACAAAAGAGAAGACAGAGACCCCCGGAAAACTCCTACATCTTGAACATCTTAAACAGGACCATCTTCAAAGACTCAGAGGATATGAAGAAACACAAACCGGAGGCAGCTTTTGGATCAGGGGTCAAGAAATATCAGTCCAACTCCGGCAACATTTCAGTGCGCCTAACTTGAGGAAGGAAACCCACTGCTCATTATGCAAGGTACCTTTCACAAGGAAATGTGCTTCATGAAGTACCACACATTGAAGAACTACCAGAATCTCTTGTGTGTAGGATTTCTAAGTTTGAATGTAATATGATCAGTAGAATAGAACATTAATTGCACTCTAAAATCAACTGGTACACAAAGGGTGTGAATAAGACATCTAGCTGGTGGGTTATGATGATTATATGTACATGAAATTTACAACTACATCACAGTAATAGTTTACAAAAATTTTCTGCCTGCATTATTGTTTCATAATGCGAAGAAATGTTTTCTTTTCAAACACCAAAAGTATAAAATAAGATGATACAAATTTATTTATGGGTAGATGCAGAGAGACAATAGCAAAAAAAAAAAAAAACTATTATGTATAGACTACTGATGGTACTGAAAGGAGACCAGAGAACCTGCAAGACAGCTATTTTATGTGGGCTGCATGCAAGTCAGGCAGCACACAATAACTGGCCTCTGTGGTAAGTTCGAACAAAACTGTCTGGTCCTTAATGTGTTAAGTAGTCAATTTGTATTTTTTTTTAATTAGTCATTTAGTTTGTCTGCAAGTATTTACACAGTGCTTATGAACTATTGAAATGTCATCAAATGCAGTACAGCTGGTTCACATTACTCTTGTTGTAAATTGTGTGAGAGGGAGTTAGATTACACTAAATGACAAGAGACTGAAGTATAGCTGCAGAGCAAGTATGACCTAAACATTTATATTAAAATCTCAACTTAATACATAATTTTGCCACATTGTGCCGACTGAACACACAGTTTTGACTGTGTGATTAGCCAGCACAATGTGTGTGTGTCTGTACACTCCACCTTGTTAAAGGATTCATCCGAAAGCTAGCAAAGTATTCATTCTCTTAGTGTGCCTGTAAGACACACAACACCTCTACTATTCAGTGAGTGGTCCCCTTTACTCCTACATTTTCTTTGATTCCTACATTCTGCCAGAACTTTCCTTACCATATTTGAAATATCCATTTAAAATCTCCATTTACTCTTATCTCTTTCTGCTGAGAAGTTGAAATCTTTAATAATATTTCTAGTTGTTTCATAAAAAACCAAAAAATCATCACATGGTCCTGTATATATGAACTTTGCATTAATTTCTACTCTGACAGCACTAGATTCAAAATGCTAATTACTGCAAAATCTGAGGATACCACTGTTTTTACATGAACTCTGATGGAAAAAGAATCCCAACACCAAGAAATAATTAGTGCAGAGTAATGAAATTTTAGGAATAAATGTGCCTGGGTAACACATTTCAGTGATTAACATTGCAAGTTCAAATGTTAATGTATGTGGGAGAAAATCCATTACAAATGTGAAATGCTGGTACATTAACAACCTGTGTAACTGCCAGAAAGTTGAATGCAAGCATGCAAAGGTGCATGCATTGTGCTGTACAGGTGCTGGATGTCAGTTTGTAGGATGCAATTCTGTGCCTGTTGCACTTGGTCTGTCAATGCAGGGACAGTTAATTCTGATTGTGGATGACACTGGAATTGTCATCCAATGATGTCCCATATGTGCTAGACTGGAGACGGATCTGGCAACATGTCGACACTCTGCAGAGCATATTGAGTCATAAGAGCAGTTTGAGGGCAAACATTATCCTGTTGGAAAACACACCCTGAAATGCTGTTCATGAATGACAGCACAACAGTTCGAATCACGGTGCTTGGAATAACCACGAGAGTGCTCCTGCTGTCATATGAAACCACACTCCAGGCCATAACTCCAGTGGTAGGTCCAGTGTGTCTTGGCTGCAGACAGATTGGTTGCAGGTGCTCACCTGTCCTCCTCCTAACCAATACAAGACCATCACCTGCACTGAGGCAGACCTGTCTTTCATCAGAAAACACAACAGCCCTTCATTAAGCTCTTGCTTGACATCACTGAAGTCGCAAATGGTGGTGATTTAGGCTGAGAGTTGAATGCAAGCTACAGGGCATCTGGCTTGGAGCTATCCTGATTTGTATCAGTTCATTGTGCCAGTGTGGTGTCAGCTGCTGCTTGAATTGCTGCTGCAGATGCAGTACGATGCCCCACAGTCATATGCCGAACACAACGGTCTTCCCTCTTGGTAGTGCCACGTGGCTGTCTGGAGTGTGGTCGTCTTATGACCATAGCTTTTTATGGCACAGCACTGATAGCAGTCATGTACAGTGGGTACATTTCTGCTCAGTATTTCTGCAGTATCACAGAAGAAACATCCAGTTTCTCATAGCCCTGTTACACAACCTTGTTTAAACTCTTTGAGCTGTCGATAATGGCATCTTTGTCATCTAAAAGGCATTTTTTACTACCATCTATTCACTGTGTCCAGTTTCAAAGGTAACTAATGCTCATGACCATTAGAGTGCTTATTTAATACAAACCTGATTTTCATCCTTTTAGTGGTGCTACTAGTGCCACTCTTACGTGGCTGGCTTAAAATCTGAATAGACATCATCTTTCAGATGTGAAAACAGAGGCACCAACTTTTGTTCGTCTTGCACAACTCGCTCTTGGATGTTGGGATTTTTTTTTTTTTCTGTCAGCAGTAACACCAGCTTCCACTTTACTTTTCAGAGTGATTTGTGCTCCCTGAATGACTGTAAACTCTAATGCAAAGTTCTTACTCTATATGAGCATAGAAAAAGAAATAAAACTGCATAACATCACTGAATATCCAGAGAAACATATTACATCCAGGCAGCTATACCATCACATGTTACATATGATTCGTTAGATTGCACTCACAATCGTTCACTGCGAGCTGCAATTTGTCCACAGATGTGCAGTCCATCAGATTGCATTCCAAACATTCAGTGATCATTCACTGTGATCTGTGATTTGTCCACAGACATACGATCCACAAACATATTTCAGGACCTAGCGAGAGATTTCTGCAATCCGCCGCACCTGTTAGGCACTTACAGTGAGTTCTGAAATTTTAAATAATTTCTTTTCAGTTTTTCCTAGTTTGCTTCAATTCTACTTGTGACATCATCTATGTCATTCTACTTCTGTCTTAATTCAGACTTTATCCGCTTTGCTATACCTTCTAATAAATGGATTTTTATACCTGCAAGCTTATTGGTGAACACCAGTCATTTGTTGTTGATGATACCCAAAGATAGAGTATACCTACGAATCCATCTGGTAGCTACACTATTAATATTTGTTTGTCACATTATGTGAATAACTACCTATATTTGAAATGGTCTGTATATATATCTCCAGGTCTTGATGTGCAATTTTTTTTCCTAACAGGAAGCCATGCATCAACGTCTTTTGTTGCTCCAGCAGACTCCAGTTGATGCTAGTCCCCTTTCTTCATTGGAGATGGCGTCAGAAATTATTAAACAGCTTGCTGAGAAATTAAAGATTGTAATTGGAGTAAGTAACTTACATTGAACATGATTTTTCATTTCTTGATTGTATTCCCAGGTAAATATTTTAGCTGTTTTAGTGCAGATATGAGAATGATATTTGTAAGAACTTTTATACTGTCATTGGCTAAATGTTATTCAACACACAATTAGTGACATCCTGCCACATCATGTTGAATCAGAAAATGCTTCTAACATTCTTATTTCCAATATGATTGCTTTTACTGTTGCTCTTATTGGAATATCTTATTTGGCAAGGGACATGCTATTGTTGGAAAATATTTGGCAAGGAACATAGATCAGTGGACGTAATTAGTGGAAGATGTTTTTATGCTTTTTTTGGTGCACGACAGTGATGATATGTCAGTGGAATAATAATGTTTTCTCAATTGTTCGTGGGCAGTGAGGCCGTAAGAAATCCAAGACAGCAAAGCATTGTTAAACTAGTTATAGTACTGATTAGTGTCCTTAATCACTGGTTGAGCAGATCAGTACCTCTTTTTTGTCTAAAGGGACAAAAATTTATTTTAATTTCAGACTCACAGGAGTATAGAAGCACCATTACTTCAGAAGTCTTATAATTACCACTGTTTTATGTTCAAGTCACTGTACATCACCTTTTAACTAAATTCATTTTATATGCTGTCAATAATATAACAATTTGAAAACACTAAACTCACTTATACTAAAACACCAAAGTGCATGGAGGTAACTCTTGATAGAACTCTGTCTTTCAGAGAGCATCTAACAAAAACAGCCAACAAATTGAAGACAGGAAACATCATCATTCAAAAGCTATGTGGTACAACCTAGGGAGCATAAGCACCCACCCTACATTCTTCTGCCAAATATTGTGCACTGGTTTGGCTAAACAGCATATATGCACAAAAGATAGATGTCTAACTAAACAGCGTCATGAGAATAATTACTAGCATTATTAAATCAACACCTACTGTATGGTTGCCAGTACTAAGCCACATTGCATTCCCTCAACTTTGCTGCATAAATGCTGTTACAAATGAGTACAAACCCAGTTCGTCAAGATGTTGATGATGCAAACCTTAACCAACTATGCTCTGCATGACCACCAACAAAACCAGTAAGGATCACTGTAGAAGATGAGTTCAACATTCCTAATGCATGGTCTCAAGAATGGGCTAGACAACAAATTTTAGTGACTGTAGGAGGATACATACATGGTCTCCCATAAGTCCATCCCCTCGTCCAAGTCGTGGGAGATGGGCAACGGCACAAAGTAGGGGACTGCCTATAGGGGCGATGTACAGCGGGGACTTTGTGTGCCCCAGGACCGCTACGGTAGCTGGGAAGGCCCTATGGGAACCCTGAAACGTGACGGCTAACGGGGCTCTGGTGAAGCTGCGATAGGCCTAGCAAGCCAGTAGTGGATAAATCAACTGCTTTCAAAAAGGGAACATGCCTCGGATCACGGAATGGATTTAAAGGAAACCTACCAAGCAATGGAAAAGGATTACGAGATGGTTTACGACTGGGCATCTTAAACGTAAGGACTCTAACTGGGAAGTTAGAAGAAATTGTAGAAATGATGGAAAGGAGGAAATTGGACATCTTGGGACTTGCTGAGACTAGGTGGAGAGGAGTTGGTGAAAAACCACTAAGTAAAGGATGTAAACTGTACTGGATAGGGAATGAGAGGGGAAGAAATGGAGTGGCAATAGTGGTCAGAGAGGGTCTGCAGGAGGAGGTGGAAGGTATCAATGATCGAATGATAAAAGCCAGAGTACAAGTGAAAGGAAAAAGCATTGAAATCATCCAAGCATATGCCCCACAGGTGGGGTGTACAAAAAAGGAGAAGGAGGAATTTGAAGATGACATGCAAAAGCAGCTAAATGGAGGTAATCAGATTATAATAGGGGACCTCAATGCACATGTTGGCACAGACAGGAAAGGATTCGAGGAGATAATGGGAACAGAGGGCTGGGGGAACCGAAGTAGAGAAGGAAAATTGTTGCTGGAATTCTGCAAGAGGAATGGGCTGGCGATCGCAAATTCCTGGTACAAGAAGAGAGGTAGCCACAAAATAACTTGGTACAGTGGAGACTGGTCCCAGACTTCAGTAGTAGACTATGTACTAGTGGATAGGCAGATGATGAGCAGCCTCACAGATGTTAAGGTCATTCCATCTGAGGCCTTAGACAGTGACCATCGGCTGATGGTAGCCACCCTGAGAGAGAAAAAAGATAGGAGGGCAACAGACATACAGGAGAAAAGGTTGAAGACATGGATGCTGAAAGAGGATGAATGGAGGACCCAGTACCAGACACTGATCAGGAAGAAGCTGCCAAAGGAAGATCAGAGAACAGTGGAAGAAGAATGGGGAGATTTTAAGAGGGCTCTAGTTGAGGCAGCTGAGACTGTGTGCGGAAGAACTAGCACAAAGAGGAGAAGTAAGGAAACCCCATGGTGGAACAACATATGTAAAGAGGCAGTACTTCGAAAGAACAAAGCCTTCAGAGAATGGTTCCACACCCGAACAGAGGAAGCTAGGGTAAAATTTAAGGAAAGCAAGAAAGCGGCACAGACCGTAGTAAGGGCGGAGAAGAAGAAGTGGATGGAAAAATGGACAAGAATGTTAGAAGAGGACAGTGAAGGGAACAAAAAAGTACTTTACACCATGGTAAGAAATAAGAGGAACGACAGAAGCGAGTGCCTGAGGATCATGGATAATAATGGAAGAGTTGTGGAGGAAATGCATGAGCTCAAAAAGATTTGGAAGGAGTACTTTGAAGATCTGTTGAATGCCGCCAAGCGGGTAACTAACAGCGATGGAGAGCCTAAGGCAGCAGACGATTATAATAGTGGGGAAATTGATGATCTAACTTGGAATGAAGTGGAAGAAGCCATAAAGAGGATGAAAGGGGGCAAGGCACCAGGTTGGGACGAAGTAACAGTGGATATGATACGAGCAGCAGGAGAAGTAGGAACCCAGTGGCTATACAGAGTGCTGAGGGTGGTGTGGAAGGAGAACAGAATTCCTGAGGATTGGAAGAAAGGAATTATAGTCCCGATCTTCAAGAAAGGGGATAATAGGAGATGTGAGAACTACAGAGGAATCACCCTGCTATGCCACTGTGGAAAAATCTATGAAAAGATCCTGGAGAAGAGAATAAGAAGCAGTATTGAAAGTAGACTGCAAGAGGAGGAGTATGGTTTCAGACCGGGAAGATCAACAACGGACCTCATATTTGCGGTAAGGCAACTGCAGGAAAGGCACTATGAGTACGGGAAGGCCTTTTTAGATATTGAGAAGGCGTATGACAGTATCTGTAGGGACAAGCTCTGGGATGTGCTGAACGCAAAAGGGATAGATGAAGAGATAACATGAGAAGTCAGAAAAATGTATGAGGGAAGTGAGAGTTGTGTGAAAGTGGGGAGGGAACGTACTGCATGGTTCAAGCTGGAAAATGGGCTGCAACAGGGAAGTGCACTTTCACCTTTATTGTTTATTATTGTTATGGATGAAATCCTACAGCAAGTATCAGATGCAATTGGAGATCATAAAATGAAAGCAGTGCTTTTTGCCGATGACCTGATGATATGGGGAAATTGCGAGAAGGAGGTGCAAGAGTAGTTAGATGTATGGGAGGCAACGGCAGCACAATATGGAATGCATTTCTCTGCAAAGAAAAGTGAAATAATAGTCACAACAAGGAAGAAGAATAGGCCAAATGTGGATATAGCTTGTGGAGGGGAAAAACTACAAGTGGTAGAGAACTTCAAGTACCTGGGAAGCATGATTGAAAGTAAGGGGGGAAACGCAATGGAAACAAATGAAAGGTGCAGAAAAGCAGGGCAGTTCTTCAAATGCATTAGGGGGCTTATTTGGAGCAAGGAGGTGCCACAGAAATCCAAGGGAATTATGTACCGAACCTACTTTGTCCCCATATTGGCATACGGAAGTGAGACATGGGTAATGCACAAAAGCGACAAAAGTAGAATACAAGCTAGTGAAATGAAGTTCCAGAGGAGCAGGTTGAGTGTAACAAGACGAGACAGATTGTGAAATGTGTATGTGAGGGAAAGACTAAAGGAGGAACCAGTACAGGACAGGATAGAGAAATCAAGACTGCAGTGGTATGGACACATGAAGAGAATGGAGGAGGGAAGAATTCCAAAGAGGATGTTTGATCTGCAACTGGAGGGGAAGAGGCCCAGGGGAAGACCGAGAGATAGATGGGTGAAGGGAGTGAAGGGATGTGTGACGAGAAGAGGAGAGAACTGGACGAAGGTGGAAGAGGGGGAATGGTGGAAAGACAGAACACGATGGAGAGGCTTGTGTTCCCGACAGACCCAGCCAGTGGCTGGAAACTGTCCAAGATGATGATGATGAGGAGGATACATGATGACTCGGACAAAATTTGTGGTTGGTGTGATGAATGGCAGCTAGCTCAAAATGTAGAAATATTTAAGTTAATGCGGATGAGTAGGAAAAACAAACCTGTAACGCTTGGATACAGCATTAATAGTGTCCTCCTTGACACAGTAATGTAGTTTAAATATCTGGCCATAATGAGCTCGGAGATTTTAAATGGAACAAGCATGTGAGGATTGTGGTAGGGAAGACGAATGATTGGGGAGTGTTGGGGATCTGCACCAGGTCAGATTAAAGGAAAACATTGAAGCAATTCTGGGGCAGGCTGCTAGATTTGTTGCCAGTAGGTTCAAACCATGTGCAAATGGCACAGAAATGCTTTGGGAACTCAAAATGGGAACATTTTTTTCAAGGATGACTATTGGGAAAATTTAGAAAACTGACATTTGAAGCTGATTACAGAACAATTCTACTGTCGTCAACACATATTTTGCGTAAGGACCACAAAGATAATATAAGTGAAATTACAGCCCATACAGAGACATTTAGCAGTCGTATTTCCCTTGTTCTGTTTGTGAGTGTAACAGGAAAGTGGTACATGGTAACCTCTGCCAAGCACCGTATGGTGACTTGCAGAATATCTACGTAGATCTAGATGTAGATGAAAATATTAATATGAAGTGTATCACCCAAAAACCACTTGGATATGATGTGCCACACAAAACATGGTCAATGATAAACTGAATTAGAACCAAAAGCAATAGACGTGCTAATTTTTTACACAAATGGGGTAAGCAACCAGGCCCACTTTGTGATTGCTGAGAATGGAAAATCATCAGACATGTCAGAGAAGAACGCCCCACAATATCATATGATGGTCGACCAGAAGACTTCCTGCTGGTGCTCCAAAGTCGATAGATTACATAAATGGTCTAGATGTTTGTTCACAAGATTTTATGTCACAAATATTAAGCTCTACATTCTGTGTATTTTTTCATTGTATCAAAAAGCCATATGATAAATAAATAAACCTGGTAAGAAGCACTCTTGATCTTGGTTTATGGCAAATCCTCAATTTTGGCTGACGGTGGGGCCAGTGTGTTGTCTGGATTACTTTTCAATCTGTTTGGAGGAGGTAGGAGGGATTTCAGTAAATGACAGAATTCCTATGGTAGCCTTGCATGATTAATCTGGGAACAGTACACAATTTGCATTTTGTTCTAAATTTTTGTTGTATATCTCTCTTATTTCCTGTAAAAAACAACTGTAAAATCTGATCTCTTCTGAGTTTTAGTGTACATGCACACATCTGTTGATAACATTGACTGTTAAATCTTTTCAGTTTTTTGAAATATTTTTTTAGATATATTTATGATAAACTGTATTTATAAAGGAACTATAGATCAACACGCAGGCGCACAAAAAAAATCAGGAATACCAGTAATAATAATAATAATAATAATAATAATAATAATAATAACAAGCACAAATAGAACATGAACTGACACACATGTTAGATATAGAAGAAAAATTTCAGCTGACATATATAGAATACAAAGACACAAATACAGACATTAGACCATTCTTGCGTAGACCACCAAATAACCCACAAGTCGAAACAACAATAACAACTATCAACACAATCATACACAACAAAATAAATGAAAATACAACTATGGAAGAGTTACAACTACTGATGTATGTAGGAGCACTCACTACACTAAATATACACACTAGGCAGAGATCAGAACCAACCAAGACACAGAAGAAACCCACAAAACCAGCATGGCAACACAGGCTACAGATCAGAATAGAAAAACTGAGAAAAGACATTGGACAGCTAACACAATTGATAAGAAATGAAATATCAGACAAAAAACGAAAAAGGTTAGGTAAAATCTCACAACAAGAAGCGATAGAGCAGTTAGATGAAAAGAAGCAGAAATTACAAGCATTGGCCAAATGACTTAGAAGATACAAAAAAAGTGAAAATAGAAGGAAACAAAACAAAACATTCAACACAAACCAAAAGAAATTTTACCAGACAATAGATAACACACACATTAAAATAGACTATCCACCAAACATAACAGACATGGAACACTTCTAGAGCAACATATGGTCAAACCCGGTACAGCATAACAGGCATGCACGGTGGATACAAGCAGAAACAGACACATAGAAGATGATACCACAAATCCCTGAAGTGATAATTTTGCAACATGAAGTCACCCAAGCAATTACTTCTACTCACAATTAGAAAACCCCTGGAAAAGATAAAGTAGCAAATTTCTGGCTAAAGAAGTTCACCTCAACACATTCACATCTAACTAAATTATTTAACATAATAGAGGGAAACATTCCACGCGGGAAAAATATATTTAAAAACAAAGATGATGTGACTTACCGTACGAAAGCGCTGGCAGGTCGATAGAAACACAAACAAACACATACATACACACAAAATTCTAGCTTTCGCAACCAATGGTTGCTTCGTCAGGAAAGAGGGAAGGAGAGGGAAAGACGAAAGGATGTGGGTTTTAAGGGAGAGGGTAAGGAGTCATCCCAATCCCGGGAGCAGAAAGACTTACCTTAGGGGGAAAAAAGGAAAAAAGAACAGGTATACACTCGCACACACACACACACACATCCATCAGCACATACACAGACACAAGCAGACATTTGTAAAGGCAAAGAGTTTGGGCAGAGATGTCAGTCGAGGCGGAAGTACAGAGGCAAAGATGTTGTTAAAGGACAGATGAGGTATGAGCGGCGGCAACTTGAAATTAGCGGAGGTTGAGGCCTGGCGGATAACGAGAAGAGAGGATATACTGAAGGGCAAGTTCCCATCTCTGGAGTTCTGACAGGTTGGTGTTAGTGGGAAGTATCCAGATAACCCGGACGGTGTAACACAGTGCCAAGATGTGCTGGCCGTGCACCAAGGCATGTTTAGCCACAGGGTGATCCTCATTACCAACAAACACTGTCTGCCTGTGTCCATTCATGTGAATGGACAGTTTGTTGCTGGTCATTCCCACATAGAAAGCTTCACAGTGTAGGCAGGTCAGTTGGTAAATCACGTGGGTGCTTTCACACGTGGCTCTGCCTTTGATCGTGTACACCTTCCGGGTTACAGGACTGGAGTAGGTGGTGGTGGGAGGGTGCATTGGACGGGTTTTACACCGGGGGCGGTTACAAGGGTAGGAGCCAGAGGGTAAGGAAGGTGGTTTGGGGGTTTCAGAGGGATGAACTAAGAGGTTACGAAGGTTAGGTGGATGGCGGAAAGACACTCTAGGTGGAGTGGGGAGGATTTCATGAAGGATGGATCTCATTTCAGGGTTGGATTTGAGGAAGCCGTATCCCTGCTGGAGAGCCACATTCAGAGTCTGATCCAGTCCCGGAAAGTATCCTGTCACAAGTGGGGCACTTTTGTGGTTCTTCTGTGGGAGGTTCTGGGTTTTAGGGTACGAGGAAGTGGCTCTGGTTATTTGCTTCTGTACCAGGTCGGGAGGGAAGTTGCGGGATGTGAAATCTGTTTTCAGGTTGTTGGTGTAATGGTTTAGGGATTCCGGACTGGAGCAGATTCGTTTGCCTCGAAGACCTAGGCTGTAGGGAAGGGACCGTTTGATGTGGAATGGGTGGCAGCTGTCATAATGGAGGTACTGTTGCTTGTTGGTGGGTTTGATGTGGATGGACATGTGAAGCTGGCCATTGGACAGATGGAGTTCAACGTCAAGGAAAGTGGCATGGGATTTGGAGTAGGACCAGGTGAATCTGATGGAACCAAAGGAGTTGAGGTTGGAGAGTAAATTCTGGAGTTCTTCTTCACTGTGAGTCCAGATCATGAAGATGTCATTAATAAATCTGTACCAAACTTTGGGTTGGCAGGCCTGGGTAACCAAGAAGGCTTCCTCTAAGCGACCCATGAATAGGTTGGCGTACAAGGGGGCCATCCTGGTACCCACGGCTGTTCCCTTTAATTGTTGGTATGTCTGACCTTCAAAAGTGAAGAAGTTGTGGGTCAGGATGAAGCTGGGTAAGGTAATGAGGAAAGAGGTTTTTGGTAGGGTGGCAGGTGATCAGCGTGAAAGGAAGTGCTCCATCGCAGCGAGGCCCTGGACGTGCGGAATATTTGTGTATAAGGAAGTGGCATCAATGGTTACAAGTATGGTTTCCGGGGGGTAATAGATTGGGTAAGGATCCCGGCGTTTGAGAAAGTGGTTGGTGTCTTTGATGAAGGATGGGAGACTGCATGTAATGGGTTGAAGGTGTTGATCTACGTGGTTTTAACGTCTTAGTTCATCCCTATGAAATCCCCAAACCACCTTCCTTACCCTCTGGCTCCTACCCTTGTAACCGCCCCCGGTGTAAAACCTGTCCAATGCACCCTCCCACCACCACCTACTCCAGTCCTGTAACCCGGAAGGTGTACACGATCAAAGGCAGAGCCACGTGTGAAAGCACCCACGTGATTTACCAACTGACCTGCCTACACTGTGAAGCTTTCTATGTGGGAATGACCAGCAACAAACTGTCCATTCGCATGAATGGACACAGGCAGACAGTGTTTGTTGGTAATGGGGATCACCCTGTGGCTAAACATGCCTTGGTGCACGGCCAGCACATCTTGGCACAGTGTGACACCGTTCGGGTTATCTGGATACTTCCCACTAACACCAACCTGTCAGAACTCCAGAGATGGGAACTTGCCCTTCAGTATATCCTCTCTTCTCGTTATCCGCCAGGCCTCAACCTCCGCTAATTTCAAGTTGCCGCCGCTCATACCTCATCTGTCTTTTAGCAACATCTTTGCCTCTGTACTTCCGCCTCGACTGACATCTCTGCCCAAACTCTTTGCCTTTACAAATGTCTGCTTGTGTCTGTGTATGTGCGGATGGATATGTGTGTGTGTGCGCGCGAGTGTATACCTGTCCTTTTTTCCTTTTTTCCCCCTAAGGTAAGTCTTTCTGCTCCCGGGATTGGAATGACACCTTACCCTCTCCCTTAAAACCCACATCCTTTCGTCTTTCCCTCTCCTTCCCTCTTTCCTGACGAAGCAACCATTGGTTACGAAAGCTAGAATTTTGTGTGTATGTATGTGTGTGTTTGTGTTTCTATCGACCTGCCAGTGCTTTCGTACGGTAAGTCACATCATCTTTGTTTTTAAATATATTTTTCCCGCGTGGAATGTTTCCCTCTATTATATTCATATCATTAATTTGAACCCAAAATCACGTTTGTTATTGTCACTGTTGCATTTCGAAATCTTTTCTGTCGTCTTATTTTCTCTTTCTGTTTTTGCCAGTTGGTTCACTTTGTATTCACCTTCTCCTTTTTACCATAATCTACTATACAATTTTATCCCGCCTATATATACTCAATAATACGTAACCCACTTCCAAACCATAACCAAAAAAATTTTTTTTCCCCCGCTTTCAACACTACCGCTGCTATAAAATCCACTGTTTCTAGTTCACAAACTGTTCCTTTCACCTATTAAACAACCATCTCAGGTAGTTCTAATAACTTTCGCTTTATTTCCAATTTTTTTTTTTTTTTTTTTTTTTTTTTTTTTTTTTTTTTTTTTTTTTTTTTTCCACACATCATTCATCATTTTTAGCCGCTTCCCACAGGTTTTAACGTCATTATTTCTTCGTCAGACAATTGTTAGCCTCATTCTCATAATCTGCCACCACAAAACCACTCCTTTTAATACATTTACACGTAATTTTTTCGAAATTTTTCCCGAATTTCTCCACCCTTTAATGTGTTTTGGCGGCAACACAACCACCTAACCTCTATGCACATCGTTGTCTACCAACCCAAGTTCACCACAGGATCAACACAGCCCAGCTTTAACCAACACTTTTTCGCCTTTTTTCACACCAGATCTTGCTTTCTAGTTCACCTTTATCTCTCCCATATATATATATATATATATATATATATATATATATATATATATATATATATATATATATATATATATATATATATATATTTCAGCCTCATGGTTCACTTTCCACCTTCTAACACCATGTCACCCTCACAACACCCCCACAACGACCCCATTAAGTTTTATTTACATTCCCTCTGCAAACATGCCTTCGCCCTAGCCAGATTACGCTCCCATATTTTATTTTCTCAGGCTTGTCTGACATTTGGCATTACCCCCAAAGGCCTCACACTTAAAGTTCCCATCTCTGGCTGCAACCCTTCTTTCCATCAGTCCCTATACCCGTTCCAAACTGAACAATCCATTGCCCTCACCCACCTAATCCTTCACCTACACATCAACTCAGCCAATGAACACACCCGTCAACTCCTATCCTTATTAAAAGTCCTCAATCTTTCCTCTCTCTCATCCACACCCGCTGTTCAAAGCATCCTCCTACAGGCCAACCGCAAATTAGAACAGCATGCCACCCTCCACCTCAAGAAATTATCCAATCTCCTGGTTTCCCACCTCCGGTAAGGCAACTCACTCACCCTTCACAACCTTTCCAGCAAACCTCAACCTCCTCTCATTGCACACAAACCCAGTCTCTCCCATCTACTCAATCTCCCACTTCCCACTCCACTCCCTCCAAAACCTCAAAATTCCAATCAACGCAATCTGGAACCACAACACCCCAATTCAGTAGTTAACCTTTCCTCCAAACCTCTCTCACAATCCGAAACCTCTGTCCTATCCAAAGGCCTCACCTTCAGCCCCACTCCCAGATTCAACCAAACAGCCCTCGTCAAAGATTTACTGTCCTACACTCGGACTCTCTGCTGGAAATATCACTTTGCCACGAAGAAAAATGATCCTAATCCTACTCCTAATGATCCAACTCCCCAATACACTATCCAAATTGAACCCTGCCTGGAACAGTTCCGTCCTCCGTCACAGCGGGACCCACCCCCTCTTCCTCAAAATCACCCTCTCCAAACCTTCCAGAAATTTCTGACTTCTAGCCTTGCTTCTCAATCCTTCTTAGAAAACCTTAATCCTACTCCCAACATCACCACTGCTGAAGCCCAAGCTATCTGTGATCTGAAGGCTGACCGATCCATCGTCATTCTTCCGGCGGACAAGGGTTCCACGACCGTGGTACTTGATCGTCGGGAGTATGTGGCTGAGGGCTGCGTCAGCTTTCAGACTACACCACATACAAAGTTTGCCAAGGTAATCCCATTCCTGATGTCCAGGTGGAGCTTCAAGGAATCCTCAGAACCTTAGGCCCCCTACAAAACCTTTCACCTGACTCCATCAACCTTCTGACCCCACCGACACCCCGCACCACTACCTTCTACCTTCTTCCTAAAATTCACAAACCCAATCATCCCGGCCGCCCCATTGCAGCTGGTCACCAAGCCCCCACAGAACGTATCTCTGCCTACGTAGATCAACACCTTCAACCCATTACATGCAGTCTCCCATCCTTCATCAAAGACACCAACCACTTTCTCGAACGCCTGGAATCCTAACCCAATCTATTACCCCCGGAAACCATCCTTGTAACCATTGATGCCACTTCCTTATACACAAATATTCCGCACGTCCAGGGCCTCGCAGCGATGGAGCACTTCCTTTCACGCCGATCACCTGCCACCCTACCTAAAACCTCTTTCCTCATTACCTTAGCCAGCTTCATCCTGACCCACAACTTCTTCACTTTTGAAGGCCAGACATACCAACAATTAAAGGGAACAGCCATGGGTACCAGGATGGCCCCCTTGTACGCCAACCTATTCATGGGTCGCTTAGAGGAAGCCTTCTTGGTTACCCAGGCCTGCCAACCCAAAGTTTGGTACAGATTTATTAATGACATCTTCATGATCTGGACTCACAGTGAAGAAGAACTCCAGAATTTACTCTCCAACCTCAACTCCTTTGGTTCCATCAGATTCACCTGGTCCTACTCCAAATCCCATGCCACTTTCCTTGACGTTGGCCTCCATCTGTCCAATGGCCAGCTTCACATGTCCGTCCACATCAAACCCACCAACAAGCAACAGTACCTCCATTATGACAGCTGGCACCCATTCCACATCAAACAGTCCCTTCCCTACAGCCTAGGTCTTCGTGGCAAATGAATCTGCTCCAGTCCGGAATCCCTAAACCATTACACCAACAACCTGAAAACAGCTTTCACATCCCACAACTACCCTCCCGACCTGGTACAGAAGCAAATAACCAGAGCCACTTCCTTGTCCCCTAAAACCCAGAACCCCCCACAGAAGAACCACAAAAGTGCCCCACTTGTGACAGGATACTTTCCGGGACTGGATCAGATTCTGAATGTGGCTGTCCAGCAGGGATACGACTTCCTCAAATCCTGCCCTGAAATGAGATCCATCCTTCATGAAATCCTCCCCACTCCACCAAGAGTGTCTTTCCGCCGTCCACCTAACCTTCGTAACCTCTTAGTTCATCCCTATGAAATCCCCATACCCTCTGGCTCCTACCCTTGTAACCGCCCCCGGTGTAAAACCTGTCCAATGCACCCTCCCACCACCACCACCACCTACTCCAGTCCTGTAACCCGGAAGGTGTACACGATCAAAGGCAGAGCCACGTGTGAAAGCACCCACGTGATTTACCAACTGACCTGCCTACACTGTGAAGCTTTCTATGTGGGAATGACCAGCAACAAACTGTCCATTCACATGAATGGACACAGGCAGACAGTGTTTGTTGGTAATGAGGATCACCATGTGGCTAAACATGCCTTGGTGCACGGCCAGCACATCTTGGCACAGTGTTACACCGTCCGGGTTATCTGGATACTTCCCACTAACACCAGCCCGTCAGAACTCCGGAGATGGGAACTTGCCCTTCAGTATATCCTTTCTTCTCGTTATCTGCCAGGCCTCAACCTCCGCTAATTTCAAGTTGCTGCCGCTCATACCTCATCTGTCTTTCAACAACATCTTTGCCTCTGTACTTCCGCCTCGACTGACATCTCTGCCCAAACTCTTTGCCTTTACAAATGTCTGCTTGTGTCTGTGTATGTGCGGATGGATATGTGTGTGTGTGCGAGTGTATACCTGTTCTTTTTTCCCCCTAAGGTAAGTCTTTCCGCTCCCGGGATTGGAATGACTCCTTACCCTCTCCCTTAAAACCCACATCCTTTCGTCTTTCCCTCTCCTTCCCTCTTTCCTGATGAAGCAACCATTGGTTGCGAAAGCTAGAATTTTGTGTGTATGTATGTGTTTGTTTGTGTTGCTATCGACCTGCCAGCACTTTCGTATGGTAAGTCACATCATCTTTGTTTTTAAGTAAATTATTTAACAGTTACACTGCAGACCCATATACATTCCCTGATACACGTACACATGGATTACTTATCTGAAACCTAAAGATCAAGCAGACACAGCAAACCCAACTAAATATCGCCCCATAACATGCCTACCAACAATATACAAAATATTAACTTCAATCATTACACAGAAATTAATGACACATACAACACAGAACAAAATTATAAATGAAGAACAAAAAGGCTGCTGCAAAGGAGCACAAGGATGTAAAGAGCAACTGATAGATGCAGAGGTGACATATCAAACTAAAACTAAACAAAGGTCGCTACACTACTCATACATTGGTTACCGAAAAGCTTTTGATAGTGTACCCCACTCATGGTTACTACAAATATTGGAAATATACAAAGTAGATCCTAAATTGATACAGTTCCTAAACATAGTAATGAAAAATTGGAAAACCACACTTAATATCCAAACAAATTCAAATAATATCACATTACAGCCAATACAGATTAAGCGTGGAATATACCAAGGAGACTCATTAAGTCCTTTCTGGTTCTGCCTTGCTCTGAACCCACTATCCAACATGCTAAATAATACAAATTATGGATACAATATTACTGGAACATACCCACACAAAATCACACATTTGCTATACATGGATGATCTAAAACTACTGGCAGCAACAAATCAACAACTCAACCAATTACTAAAGATAACAGAAGTATTCAGCAATGATATGAATATGGCTTTTGGAACAGACAAATGTAAGAGAAATAGCATAGTCAAGGGAAAACACACTAAACAAGAAGATTACATATTGGATAACCACAGCGACTGCATAGAAGTGATGGAAAAAACAGATGCCTATAAATATCTAGAATACCGACAAAAAATAGAAATAGATAATACAAATATTAAAGAAGAACTATAAGAAAAATATAGACAAAGACTAACAAAAATACTGAAAACAGAATTGACAGCAAGAAACAAGACAAAAGCTATAAATACCGATATTGAGCTACTCATTTGGAGTAGTGAAATGGAGTAACACAGACCTAGAAGCACTCAATACACTTACACGATCACAATGCCACAAATATAGAATACATCACATTCATTCAGAAGCAGAAAGATTCACATTAAGCAGAAAGGAAGGAGGAAGGGGATTTATCGACATAAAAAACCTGCATTATGGACAGGTAGACAATTTAAGAAAATTCTTTCTAAAACAAGCAGAAACTAGCAAAATACACAAAGCAATCACTCATATAAATACATCGGCTACACCACTGCAATTTCATAACCACTTCTACAACCCTTTAGATCACATAACATCAACAGATACGAAGAAAGTGAATTAGAAAAAGAAAACACTACATGGCAAGCACCTGTATCATCTAACACAGCCACACATCGATCAAGACACATCCAACACATGGCTAAGAAAAGGCAATATATACAGTGAGACAGAAGGATTCATGATTGCAATACAGGATCAAACAATAAACACCAGATATTACAGCAAACATATTATTAAAGATCCCAATACCATAACAGATAAATGCAGACTTTGCAAACAACAAATGGAAACAGTAGATCACATCACAAGCGGATGTACAATACTAGCAAATACAGAATACCCCAGAAGACATGACAATGTAGCAAAAATAATACATCAACAGCTTGCCTTACAACATAAACTTATAAAACAACACGTTCCCACATACAAGTATGCACCACAAAATGTGCTGGAGAATGATGAATACAAATTATACTGGAACAAAACCATTATAACAGATAAAGCAACACCACATAACAAACCTGACATCATACTCTCCAATAAAAAGAAGAAATTAACACAACTAATCGAAATATCCATACTCAATACAACAAATATACAAAAGAAAACAGGAGAAAAAATTGAAAAATACATCCAACTGGCTGAGGAAGTCAAGGACATGTGGCATCAGGATAAAGTTGACATTATACCAATTATACTATCAACTACAGGAGTCATACCACACAATATCCTCCAGTACATCAACGCAATATGGCTACATCCAAACTTATATATACAACTACAGAAATCTGTAATTATTGATACATGTTCAATTACCCGAAAGTTCCTAAATGCAATGTAACATATACTGTACAGTTAAAAGGAAGTCACGCTTGATCAAGGTCCGCGTCACTTTCCATTTTTGACCAGACATAACGTCTGAGAAAGGAAAGAAATAATAATAATAGCAATAGCAGCAAATACAGCCCCATTGTTTATTGTGCTTGTGTGTGGAGCCAGATAATCATATTTTTCTCTTCATAAGGCTCTCTTTACTGGAGGAAAAAAATTTCTGCTGCTGATGCTGTAGTCCCGTTTTATTTTTATGATTCAACAAGAAAGCCATTGATATTTTATTACAATTTTTTGACATGAAAATTGTTTAGAAATCAATGCACACAAATCTGCATCAATCAAGAATGCAAACAGAACGTCTTCCAGACAGGATCACTGTCTTCTTTAATAAAGGCATTAAGTATGTCATTTCTATGATATATTTATATAATAGATCTTACACTTATTCAAAACTGAATTGGATGTAACTTCTGTTGGGAAAGAGAAAGCACTCATTTGTCCTTGATCATGACCAGGTCATGGGTGCACTCCAACTTACAGCTGTTAACATTACATCTGTTGCTGAGCATATTGTACTCACTCCTACTAAAAAACATATTGTTGAATAGGCAGTTACTTTTAGTTAATTGCTGGTTTATTTCTTTTACTTACTTACTGCACCTGTACATGAATGTTCTTTTTCAGCCTGTGATCATGTTGACTTTTTTTGTTTTATAAATTGCCAGTTTTGTAGATTATTGGTTGTATATGCCCTGCCTGCCATAACAATGTCAAACTAAGAGAGGAAAGTTATGAAAACCATCTGTCTGTGACTCATGTAGATTTTTTTGGTGTGTTAGTGTGTTGCAGCTTTTACTGTATTACAATGTACAGTTTGGAGATTGGCCTTGGGCTAAACAGCCTAGGAAATTGCCCTAGGGCTGTCTTTTTTACCAGGTGGACACAGGTTCAATCCGATTCTGGCTACCCTCTCTCTATCATAAGATAGAGTACTGCATCTTAAGTTATGCAGGGAACCTAATGTATCAGTTTCAGATTATATATAAGCAGTATATCACATAAATTTATACTGTACTCTATATTTGTAGTTTTCATTTAATATCAACATATTTAAATGACCAACCAAGGCCTAAGTATGCCCACAAGTTAATGTTTACACTTCCTTTGTGATTGAAAATAAGTACTTACTTCGGTAGTTCTGTAAATGTTTGATAATCATTTTATTTTGCTAAGCCTTCCTTCTCTAGGTTACTCTGTGGTGAACCAACATATCTAACTGTCTTTAGCCAGTGCTGTATTTCAAGAGATGACCCAGTGTGATTAATTAATTTAGGCAGTTACATCAACTGAGAATAATATAAAATGTACACCATTGGTTCTTGTGTCCTTGGTATAATGAAGATAATATACATATACTGCTTACACTATCTTTTGTGATGCTAGACTATCTTTCTGCATAATTATTTCTTTTCCACATCTGGTAACTCATTTTTAGAGAGGCAATATCTATTTAAATTTTAAGGATGGATAAAAAAAATCTACTCCCCAGGCGGCTGACAGAGAAAACACAGCCAAAGTATTTAAATATGCAAACTTTTAGAGCTTGTGGTTCCTTCTTCTGGCAGAAGGATTGAAGGGGAAGGATGATGAGTAATGAAAAAGGACTAGTGAAGCTTAGATAATCGGGAGAGTTCAGAAAAGTCGCCCAGAACCCTAGGTCAGGGGAGTGTTACCGGACGGGATGAGAAGGAAAAACTGGTTGTTGGGGACTGCACTGGATGAGATTTGAAAACCTGAGAGTTTAAAGGTGGATGATAGGATACTATGCAAGACAGAGATTACTGCCAAAACATCGTACAAGAGTTAAATACGGTGGAAAGCTAAGTGCATTATATGTGGTAGAGATGAGGAGAGATAGACAGGTAAAATGAAAGATAAAGGAAACTAAAAAGGGAGTAAAGAAAGGAATAATTACTCAGAAGAAATGCTGATATCGAAGAAATTAATGTAAATTACGGCCAGGTGGGTGGTGGGAACCAAGGACATGTTGTAATGCCAGTTCACAAAATGTGTTTTTACTAGTTACTGACCCAGTGACATTGAAAGTGTCCTGAGCATAGTATCTGTGTTACGGGATGTTTCTGAGTAATAATAGTCAGGGTTTCATATCTTGTATTGCATGTCAAATAGCATGTGTACTTATGGTCTTAAATTGGGGTTTTAATGGACATTTTGTTTATGTCATGAGTGGTTGGTAGATTGTTCTTACAATTATTTTGCATTGTCATACTTTCTTAGACTTATATTTATGCATGTTTGTTGACAGGAAAAGTGTGAGCTAGGAACACATACTTCAACTGTTGAGAGAAATCAAAATGAAGAACTTCTAAGTGCCGCAGTGAAAAGTAAGTCCCCAATAGACACCACACTACTTCTTCTTCTTCTTGATCATCTCTAAAGTATTGCTTCATTGTTGGGCTTCAATAATTTCGTGAGGTAATTGTAATACTTATAAATTTAAATGTTGTAAATCCTTTCTGATAATATTTGTCCCGAGAGTAATCTTGTCTAATGTGACTATTAACAATACAAACAAGAAGATTCTGAACTGTGCTGCTGTAAAGAAATGCTGAAAACGTAATGGATAGGTTGACTGGTTAATGGAGAATTATTGAAGCAAATTATGGAGGAAAGAGCATTGTGCACAATTTGACTAAAAGAAAGAATCCATTGATAGGATGCATCTTGAGGTATTAAGGAAGTCAGTTATGCTATGAAGGGAAATGTACTGTAGATAGGCTTGTGTGTGTGTGTTTATTTATTTATTTGCTTGTTTATTTGTTTGGGGGGGGGGGGGGGGGGGTAAAAATTGTAGAGGGAGACCAAGGCTTGACTACAGTAAATAGGTTCAAAGGGTGAAGACTGAAACATTTTTGTAGAGATGAAAATGCGTGAATAGTATAGGCTAGCATAGAGAGCTGCATTAAATCAGTTTTTGAACTGAAGACCACAACAATAGCAGCAGCAACAACAACAGTTTACATCCTTGTGAAGTAATTTCTTGTTGAGAGCACACACCTCATTTCTCATTTAATTTAATTTATTCAGCCATAGACAATTTATGCCCTTTCCCTTACCCTTTTCTTGAATTATATCATATGAACCAGGGATGAAGGGCAACATACAGATTCCACATTCCCAGATTTCTGGAAAGTGCTTGACACAATGCCCCACTGCAGACTGTTAATGATGGTACTAAGCATATGGAATAGGTTCCCAGATATGTGAGTGGCTCAATGACTTCTTAAGTAATAGAACCCAACACATGGTCTTCAATGGCCATTACTCATCAAATATGAGGGTATTGTCAGAAGTGCCCAAGGGAATTGTGGTAGGACTGCTCTTATTCTCTGTATACATAAATGACATGACATACAGGGTGAGCAGTGATCTGCAGCTATTTGCTGATGATGCTGTGGTATATGGGAAAATGTCATTGACGGGCTGTGTGAGGACTCAGGGTATCTTAGATAAAATTTCTAGTTTGTTTGATGAATGACATCTTGATCTAAATGTAAATGAGTGGGAAAAACAACCCTTTATTGTTCAAACACAGCATTTGTAGTGTGCTAATTGACACTCTCATGCCAATTAAATATCCAGGCAAAGCATTGCAAAATGATATGAAATGGAATGAGCATGTAAGGGAATGTAAATTGTTGACATTAGTTTATTTGGAGTATTTTCAGAAAGTGTGGCTCATCTGCAAAGGAGACTGAGTGTAGAACACTAGTATGACCCATTCTTGAGTACTGTTTAAGTGTTTGGGATCCCAACCAGTTTAGGTTAAAGGAAAACATCAAAGCAGTTCAGAGGTGGGCTGCTAGATTAAGGACCATGAATATAAGAAAAATCAGAGCTCATACAGAGGCATATAGATAGTCATTTTTCCCTCACTCTATTTGCGAGTGGAACAGAAAAGGAAGTTCTTAGTGAGCTTCATGCACAATGATTAGCGAAGTAGTACTTAGACATGGGTATAGTAACAAAATGTCACCTATTATGGGTAAAATGTTTACATTTTCATAAAACAGTCAAGCCACAACCCATAACACAACCTTACAGCTTCAGTTTTACCAGTATCTTTTCTACTACTTTCCAAACTTTACCGAAGTTCTCCTGAATATTTCACTACAGAGTGGAAATTCACTCTGAAACAAATCACTTAGGCTGTGGCTAAGCAATTTCTCTGTGGTACCCTTTTTTACAAGAGTGTTAATCCCACAGGGCATGTGAGAGAACTTCTCTGAGGCTTGTAAATTAGGAGAAGATGTACTGGTGGAAGTTAAGTGGTGAGGAGAGGTGACTCGTGCTTTGATAGGTCAGTGATAGAGCACTTGCGCCTGCAAGACAAAGATTCTGGGTTTAAGTCTCGGTCTGGCACACAGTTTTAATTTGCCAGTTAGTTTCAAGTCAGTACACACTTCTCCGCAAAGGCAAAATTCATTTTGGAAAATACATGCAGTCAGAAATAAGTTAGAAATCTTCTTGTCCATGTAGTATTAGGGAATATATGTGAACATTGGTAGCATACCCCTACATCAGAATCAGTGCGTCCAGAAAAACTCAGTGTATTTTTTTGTTCTGGAAAACGCAGAGAATTTTTGCAGTTTGCCTCCAAACCCTTGAAAAGGCATGACACCTGATTTTCTGTGGGGCAGAGGCATTTTACTTGCCTTCTGCTTGCTTTGAAGCAGTGCTGTGCTCACTGTTCACCCTCAGCTTGGTGCTTATTTATTTCAGCATCCCCCACACCCTCCCCTTGCACAGTCCAATGCAATGGCCTGTCAGTCCTGCCCAGCCTAGCCATGGCCGGGAGTGCTAAGCCATGGTGAGCCAAACTGTGTGGAGGTTTGTTGTTGTTGACATGTAATAGCTTGCATGTCTGTCACTGCAGCCTGGCTGCACATTCATGGTTTTTTATGCCACAGAATTGTGCATTTGTGATGCTATGTAACCAACAAGGAGCTGTGTAGAGTATTGTGGAGTTTGCATTTGTATCTGTTCCAATACAAGTATTGCTTTTTTGCTAACACAATATAATGACAAAGGCTGTCATTTTAGGGGAGGTTGCCGTGTATTACATTCTATCTGTTTTGAACTAGGGATACTAGGGCATGATAGGTTTGCATACAGTACATTGTGTTAGATGTATACCAAAAATGTCTGTTGTTGCACGTCAGCAGCTACCAATCTGATTGATTTTGTGTATGAATAAGATTGATTATAGAGCTTTAGTGGTAGACATCAAATATTGACATTAGAACACTAATAAGCATGTCTCGATCTTTTGGCATGTGGTGGTTGGTTATCATTGAGCTAATGCCTGCAATGGGAATGGTTTGACACAGGTGGCCTGAGGACAAGTGGGGACTGTAGGAGTAAGGGAATGGAGCAGTAGGGGCAAGCCTTTGTGTCATTTCTCTCCTCGTTAGGTAGTGTTTCTGATGTTGCTGTGGGTCTCAGTTGCTGTAAACCACTTTCGGTTAAATCCAGGCAAGGAAGATATTATTACCTTTTTTTCCACCCAATCAAGGAAGGGTATAGGTGAGTAGCTGGGGTGGAGTTTGCTCACTGGAAAGAAAGTAGGTTGCGAGATTTTTGGTGCCTTTCTGAATTTGCGAACTATTTGATACATCTCATAGTACAATGTAGGTGTGATACTGTCTAATGTATACATTAATTCAGGGCTCATTTGAAGAACTGAAAGTGTGCATTCAACCCTCGTTGGACAGAGGATCAAGAATTTTGGTCAGTCCCGCAGAGCACATCTGGAAAATTCAGTGTTTGGTGAATGCTCTATAAAATGAATTCTCCTTCAGCAATATAGGCAAGAAGGCCTTGTTGCATGCAAGTGGAAATAAGGTTGCAGAGCTCGGAGCTGCTAGGAACGTAACAGTACCTACATCCATGCTAATCGCTGCAAGAAGCCATGCCCCAATGCTACTGCATCAGATGTCACCACTGCTGGGCGTATTCAGCTGATCATCAATTCTGATGATGAAAGGTCGGGTGTAGAGGCAGAGTGAGAGAGAGTGAGGAATGGGGAGGAATTTTTTCTCATTATATCATTGTTTATTCAATTATTTTATTTAGTTTCTGGTTTCCAATATTTATCTGATCATTAAGTAATTGTTTATTGTGTTAATGATTTGTGCGTATGGAAGTTTTCGTGAAAAGAGGGACGGTGTTTTCAGGCAAACTTCTGTATGTACAAATTATTAACACACAGTAAACAGTTACTTGATGATGAGATAAATATTGGAAACCATACACTATTTAAAATAATTGAAAAAAACAACATGTAATGAGAAGAAGAAAACCCCCTTTTCCATTCCCATCCCTCATGCCCTCTCACTCTACCTACCCCCCCCCCCCCCCCTCCCCTCCTTTCATTTCACCTTTTGCTCCTCACGCCTTTTCCTTCAACTCACTCTCCATCTGCCACACACTACATTGCATTCACTGTTCACTCATATTTGCCTGCCCACTACTCACTAGTGAAATCTTCAACTGTATTACTATTCCTTCATTTCTCCAACACATTAAATAAGTAAATAGTAACATAAAAAAGTAGCATAACACACATATATGAATTGCACAAGAAGAGAACATTTTCAGACCAAAGGAAAAACTAGCAGTAAAGTTGGTGACACTAGACAAAACACATGAAACATGTTTAGTCAGAAAGATGCAAGCGAACTATAGTGGTGCTACATTGTGTTGGGTTTCACATTAAGAAATGCGTAGTTCTGCAAAGCAATGTGGGATTAGACCAGAATCAATAGTGCCAAACAAAAGATTATCTCAAAACTGTGGAAGCTGATGACATTTCCTGATGTGAGTGAAAACCAGGAATGAAATACTGTAAATAAAAATCAGCATCTTTTGTAACAAACTGTTTTCAGTCTAGAAAGCAAGACAAATCATAAATGTCTTTCATTACAGACTACTGATCGTATTTTGTATTTCAGTAAAATGAAAAATATTTGGTGACAAAAATACACATTTTCTTCAACTGCAATGACAGATTTAAAATATCTTCAGTATTCATATAATTTATTTAAAAACATTCTCTCCCACTTAGCTGATTGCACCAGTGTTACAGGCTTCCCTGCAGAATCCACCAATCAGTGGGTGGAAAATAAAATTTTGGCAGCCAGTGCTCAACAAATATTAACAGCTGTTAAAAAGTACAAGAATGTATAAAGAAGGGACAGAAGGACATTAAACTAAAACCAAGGTTACTATTGCAATTCATAAGAGTCATAGCTCCCAAGAAGTGTGTCAGTCTTTGAGGAAGAAATTGCTGAGAGCTCATATTGCTTTTTTGAGACTATGACTGTTTATGACTAAATTTCAGTCAGATGCTGTCCTCTGTACTTACCCCCAGTTTGTGGTCGGAGAATTAATGAGATTTGTCAAACCAGAATTTTTAAAGAAACAGACAATCTTTGAAATAGATCTGAGTGACAACATAAATCTGTTTTGGCCCAGAAAATGGACTTAGATACAGAATCAGAAAAATCATTGCCTGTGTCATGTTTCAGAGAAAGATATGCCAGTGTTCTGGAATGAGTTCCTTGCATTTATGAAGAGTATGGTATCAAAAATTCTGGATACATCACTCCTGGTGATTTCCTTTACACAGGGCATCACATGTTAAGACACAGAAGTGGCAATTAATACTGACCTTAAGAAGATGTAATGTAAATGGATAGATAAAAAATCTACTCACTAAGCAGTGGCAGTAGGAGAACACACACACAACAAGGTTTAACTTTTACAAGCTTTCGGAGACAGTGGCTCCTTCTGGCAGAAGGTTTGAAGGGGAAGGAAGAGGGGTTTCAAATCTTCTGACAGGAGAAGGAGTCACTTGCTCCGAAAGCTTGCAAAAGTTAAACCTTGTTGTGTGTGTGTTCTCCTACTGCCACTTGGTGAGTAGATTGTTCATCTACCCATTTACATTATATTGTCAATAATTGATTATTTTCATTGTAACCTTATGAAGAGATTGTTAGGCTTAACATTGACACATTTCACTAACTTCAATCACTTTGGTGGTCATGAGCCCTTTGCGATTACCTTTTAATTCCAAAATCTTAGAGATCAGGTCAAGGAAGTTTATCCTCAAGGAATTTGATGCAGATCATGATTGCATCGATCAGTTCATCATGATCATTGGGGAAAGACTGAATATGAAAACCTGGGGAGGTTTATCAAGCTTGCTTTCATTCTCTTCCATGGTGATGCCAACCTTGTAAGAGGTTTCTCTGACAGCTCACCAATTCTGGTCAAAAATTTGACTGAAGTCTCTCTTATAGCCCTTTGTATCATTCACAATGCAGTCAGGGTCACTGGGGGTATTGAATCTGTACCCCCCCCCCCCCCCCCTCAAAGCTTTTAATCCATAGTTTACAAAATGCACATGGGCAGTACAGTGAAGCAGTAGTAGGAAAAAGGATGACTGAGAAGCTGTCAAAAGAAAATGAAAGAAAGAGGAAAGAGGTTAGAGAAAAGGTAAGAGAGCTACAAAGTAAGGAAACAAAACTCATGAAAAGTGCTGAGAAAGAGGTTTGTTGGATTGAAGAAGAAGTTCCATCACTAAAATATACATGCTTTAGACTTCACTTCATGTTCTGTTTATGTCCATACCAAATTACGCTGTTACTATACCTTCCATATTTGTATTGTTGAAATTACTTATATTTGAATTTTATTCTGTAAAAAATCTATTTTTTGCTACATATGATTCTCATGTCATATACAGATCTAGAATGACACCTGAGAATGTGTAACAATCTGTGTCCTTTTGAAACAAATTGTCTAACCTGAAATTAATGATGTCAGCTGGAGCTGTTGCATTAGTATGGTACTGTATACATATTGCATTACTGACATTCATAAACATGTTTTTGCCAGTGAAATAGTTAAGTATGTTTCTTTTCTGTACTGTATGTCATTTTTGCGTCCAGTTCGTCCACGATCTACTATTTGTTACAGTGGATCAGCATACATAATTATCTTGTTTTCAACTGCTGGTGGGTTGTCATTTGTGTATAAATCTAATAGTAATGAGCCCAACATGGACACCTGTAGCACAACATGCTTAATTTCTTGAAAGTCAGAGGAAATAGTAGCAACTCATGTATCTATTTTATGTTTTGTTGCTACACAGTGCACTCTGTTTTTGAGAGATGATTTTTATTGTATCTCATTGCTTCCACTTTTCTCATAGCATTGAAATTTCCCTAACAGGATATTGTGAGATACAGTGGCAAAAGCTTTAGAAAGATCAAGGAAGAAACCACAGACTTCATTTAGTTTTTACATGCATGTATGAAAGAACAGACACTGTTGATGTACCACAGCTGTACAAAATACTTCAAAATTTTTTCAGTGACTGTGAATTCCTTGACATCTGTATTAAGCACATATCTACTACCCAATAGTGACATATAAAAATTTGTGCCTAAGTGATTAAGACAATTGCTCACAATTAGCAGGAAATTCAGGTTCGAGTCCCAGTCTGGCACAAATTTTCATATGTCACTATTGGGTATTAAATCTGTACCTAATAAAGCCAGTGAATAAATTTTGGTTTACCTAGTTCCTCTAAGTGCGCTAATATCAAACGTTACAAAATCTGCTGTTGCTGTTTTATTTAAATCAGCCTGCTGTGTCTCTCAATGAAATTTATGATTCTGTCTTTCATTACCATGTGATTGATTTGGCTAAAACCAATGTATGATGGGTAGCCCGTTTATCACGTGGAAGAAATCAAGCTGTGACCATGACACTTGGTGATGGTGCTGGTCCTTCTGAACATATTCACCCTTCAGTGCAACTCATTTTTCTGAGTGATGCTTGACTTGGCAGAAACCTTGGTTGTAGGATTCTAGATTTTGGCTGTTCAGGAAGTGTTCAACCTCTAAAATCAGTTCATTGTCAGTCTGAAAAATGCCTGCCATGCTATGGTTTTTTCACCTAGGAAAAGGGGGAAGAATCATTGGATGGTATCATCAGAATATGGCGCGAATCAAACTTTCGTAACTCAAAGAAACGGCATATGTGACTGTGTCCTATGCAGAATGAGCTGGGACATTGATGTGAAGCTAAGCAATTATACAATTCATTGCTAGTTGACAGCACAACATGGTAACACTGATACCCTACTCAGGCTACCTATAGGGCCAGATCCTACATGTATTTTCAGGAAGAGTAGATTGATGACATCCTATGGAACAAATTACTAGATGAAGAGGAGGCAATTTCTCTAACACCAACCACTTATGAATACCTTTTGATTTGTACTATAAATTATGTAATTTAAGAACAGTATTTAATAGGGTATATTTTGGGTACCATTCATCCTAAAATCAGCCACTTAGGCTTTATTTTCTTGTTTCATTAGCACACATTTGGCACCATAGATTATATTTATGAATTCTGAATAATTTGAGTAGTTTATGTCATTTGTGAGACATTTTCTGATGTTGATTTGTGACCAGATCTGTCCAATGGTCCACTGGGCAATTAACATGATGGCTTGGTAGTGACCAGTCATGTGGTGGGAAGTTTTGGTAATGGCAGCTGAATTCGTATGGTGGCCACCACATGTTGAACTGTAGCTTGAGCAGTGGACCAATCACTTTAATAAACTGCATAAAAACTGTGGTGTTGTTCAAATAAATTTATGTTCTGAGTTATGATGGGATCTGCATCTGGTTTGATCAGTGGGGGAACTTGAGGGGAATTATTAGTATTTTGTTAAGTAATCTGTTATATGGACATGTGAAGTGATTTTTTTCTACAGTAGAATGATTTGTGCCAATTGTGCTGTGCACCAGCTCAGATATAGCTGAAGTTCCCTTGTCTCAAAGTAACGTGTAATTAGGCTGAACTTAAATTTGACACAATAAATTTTTGTTAAAACGTAGAGGATCCTGAGTGTTGCTTTTGAAGAGTGGCTGGTGGAGACGATGAATCTGACACCACTCTTATGAATGCAGTTGTATTCAGTGGGGCGAATGGTGGTGGTGACGGACTGGAGGGCTCAGTGTAAACACTGCAGATACTAAAGAAGGCTTTATTTAATCTCTGCACATACTTCATCAGGGCTTGGTGAGGCAAAACACGCCTCACTCTGTTGAGCATGCCAGGCACTAACGTAGAGG
Source organism: Schistocerca serialis cubense (assembly GCF_023864345.2). Taxonomy (NCBI): domain Eukaryota; kingdom Metazoa; phylum Arthropoda; class Insecta; order Orthoptera; family Acrididae; genus Schistocerca; species Schistocerca serialis. The sequence goes on from NC_064638.1 coordinate 827,590,571, forward strand.
CAGCAGCTTCCGGCCTTGTGTCAGGATGCTGCATAGGTGACCCACAATGCTGATTCCAAGCCCACACAGTCAGTGGCCTCTGTAGGCCACGGTTGTGATGTCAGCAGTGCACCTCTGCTCTGTCAGCATGGCCCCTTGGCCCTATACGTGGCCTCCACAGTGGCATTTGAAGACAGAAGTGCATGGGATTCGACCTGATGCTCTCTCTGGTATGAGTTGGATGGTGGTTTGCAGTGTGGCATTAAGTCCTGGGGACGGAACTCAGAGCTGGTGGCCAAACTGTGTGTGACAGTTTGGTGGTGTTGTGGAACCAAGTCCTACGAGGAACATAGAGCTGGCAGGAGCAAGCACAGCCTGGACTTGAACCCATAGCTGCTGCTGGCAAAATCCAGTTGTCTCACTGTTCTACATGGCCCTGGTGTTGTGGTTGTGCTGCTGGAGTTGGTCAATGAGAAGTGCCTCTGCCTCAAAATTCATCCATATGCTCTGAGATGCATTTGCTTGATTAAAACCTGGCACCTAGTCACATCATCCATAATAGGAGATTTACTCTGGTGTGCTGACATCGACCTGCCTGCTACAGTCATTACTACTGTGCAGTGCAGCTTTCCACTGATCATGGCTCTCACTATCCCCTTACATGTATGTTTTCCTGACTCTCATGCTGCCACACTGCAGCTACCAGCTGCAGCTGCTAGTGCAATATTTCACTGCAGCTTTCTCACTACTTCGTATTGTGTTTGCCAAGCAGTTCTAGGCGCTTCAGTCCAGAACTGCGCGACTCCTATGGTCGCAGGTTTGAATCCTGCCTCAGGCATGGATGTGTGTGACGTCTTTAGGTTAGTTAGCTTTAAGTAGTTCTAAGTTGTAGGGGACTGCTGACCTCAGATGTTAAGTCCGGTAGTGCTGAGAGCCATTTGAACCATTTGAACTGGGTACCATCACCCCACTGCCCCCTCCCATGGGAAGACCCAGCACCCCGGACCTTGCTTCAGCCCAGTTCTCTGTTGAAATTACCTTCCCTCTTAGCTGTAAAACAAGTGCATACTATTCGGTAGGCTAATCTTAACTACTATATAAGTATTATATTATTCTTCAATTTTGGAAATTATTTTTCATCCCTGCACAGAGAATCCAGTCTACAGAAACTAGAATTACTCGTGAATTGGGTTTCTTCACGCTCATCATTTCAAATACATAACACCTAGGCAGAGCAAAATCAGAGTAACTGCAGCACTAGAAATTGTGATACTCAAGGTTGTGGTTACCTGATGTCTCCTGTCCCGAAATTTTCACGTGCTGCAACAACTGTTCTGTAGAGGTATGCTCTTCCTGTGCTGTTATCATCTGACTTAGCGAAGAGTCCAGGCTTCACTCCCAGATGTCATTAAGGAAGGTAAGGTTCTATTTGGACATCACTAGAGGTTCATCTGGCCAGTACACCTGTGGCTGTGTTACATTCAAGAGAGTAACTCACATCGTAGAAACTGCTATATGAAACATAGGTCTCTTAGTATCACACATAGTCCTGTTGATTAGCAATCCACTACCTTGTAACTCTAAACATTTTGCCCCCATGAGCTTTCCTTGCTCATAGCAACTACCAAACACTACTATGTTGTCATGTACTAACAAGGGGAGGCCATGACATTGGGATCACGGATTTATTTCAAATTTCATACACGTTTAGTAGGCCATTAAAACAATATAATGTGAAAGTAGTAAGGTGCACTACTCTGACAATTCCAAGAAAATCGCAAGAGAAGTTTTATGCATCTGTTATGTATGTGATGTACCTAGGCGAAGGTATCACCTATAAGAAGTAATTGTGGTCGTGTGGTTAGCAACAGCACATTGCAAGGGGGTCATGGACAAGGTGACGGTTCGAATCCCGATAGCACTTATTTTTTAATCTATACTTTTTTCGTCACTAGTCACATTATTTAATTTATTGACATTTGAGAGGTAATAGAATAAAAAAAGCCATGTGCATTTTCATGAAGTTGTAGTGAATATCATATGATATTTGACTATTTATTATTTGTAAATTTTCAAGGATGAGGGACCAGCTTGGAAAGCCCAAGTGAAACCTCAAGAAATATTGATGTGAATGACTTATTCACTATCAGTAATATAGTAAGTCACAGTGTACCAGACCGCAAGAGTAATGTACAGTTACTTGTCAGATGTGCCCTCGACATCACGTGTTGCAGGATGTTATTTGTCATACAGACATGGAAAACATAAACTGAAACTTCGTACAAATACATGTCACTTTTTTTTTCATTATCTTATCTCTCAAGTGTCACATAAATTAAATAATATGATCAGTGACAAAAAAATATAGAATGAAAAATAGGTATTAGTGGGATTCGAGCTGTCACCTTGTCCACAACACTGCTGAAGTGTGAACGCTAACCACATGACCACAATGACTTCTTACAGTTAGTACCTTCGCACAGATTAAAATTGCCTGAGTAGTAAACCTTACTACTTTCACATTATGTCATTTTGATGGCCTACGAAAGTTGTACAAAGCTTGAAGTAAATCTTTGATCCCAACATCGTGGCCTCCCCTTGTGAGTATATCTGGTATAAACCTGCTCTCTGAAGAGACAGTTTTGGTTCAGTCATTTCCTTTTGGCTTGGATGCCCACCTGCCTTATCTCTGAACTATTGCATGATGCTCCCACCAGCCCAACTTCACGAGTCAGGCATATGGTGACTACCCTGTTCTGACATTGCTGAAACTCACCCTCGGTCATCTCCACATGTCAATCCCTGTCTTCTGCCCCTAGTAGCACACCTTCCTCTCTAATCTGCACAAGTTTTCCAGCTGCCACTAACTTCACTGAATAGGTGTGCACCATGTAACATCGAAACACTGGATGCTTGCTTGCTAAAGGTATCCCCACTGATACGTACAACCATGCATTATCTGTTGCCACATCTACCACCACACCATGGTAGCAGAACAGCAAGTTATGGCTGCTCAGCTCTGCTACTAACTGTAATTCCAGCAGTAATTTTCCTTGCACTCACCTCAACCCCCTCAGATACTGCTCAGGTGACAGCAAGACTGGACTTCACTTTCCTGATGAGTGGCTTTTTGAAAATACATTAACGCCACTGTTGTGTCCATGTACTATCACTTAGTGACTGTAGTAGTCACTTGTTATTCTTGTATCTAACACTTGTGTCTTTGTACTGCTTCGAAATCCAAGCTTAGAGTGCTAGTTGAGGCTCTGGCATAATTCATACCTTCCTTGGTAAGCTGTCAAAGCATGCTTATGTTGTTCAACATGCTGTTCTCCAGTTTCACAATCTGGATGGAATGCCACCCCATAGTTGCTTTTTTCAACTCCATTAACACCTTTGTGGCTTCAACTGTTTTATTCAATGTGCTCATGGTGCATGCATCTGCTGTCTCATATATGGTCTTTAGTATTCTACCACCGGCATCTATCCATCTGCTTTTTACCGTGCTGGACTCGTGAGGTACCAATTCTGATCACTTCCTATATCTGCTCCTTTAAATGTGCAAATGCCCCAAGTAACTTCCAGCACTCCTTTGAGCCCTCTCTCAGCATCCCGTTACTATTTTCTAACTGTTGTATCTCTGAAAACACTTCCTCCAACATCCTTATCCCACAATTCCCACACATTAAACACTAAACTGAATTACCACCTTTGAATGGGTAACAGTACTTCTTGTCACCTAAGAAACAGAACTCTTCTCTGCAGTTGGTGATCTTGGAGTGCTCCCATTCAACTCCTAGTAAGAGGTACAGCACTGCAAAACTATTATTCTTCTTTTTTGGTCCTTCTCCCATATGGCAGCCTGAGAAAAAGGAACAAAATCACCTCCCCACCCCTCCGAAGCCTATTGTTTCCAAACAATACAACTTAGCATACTAACAATAAATCCTACTCTAACACAAATATACAACCTTATATAAAACAATGTTAATCCTCTAATATAACAAGAAAAACAATCAATATTTGACAGAATAATTGTGTAGATAAAAAAATGTACTTACTAAGTGGTGGCAGAACACACACACACACACGCACACACACACACACACACACACAAAAGAAAGTTATAGTTAGACAAGTTTTCAGAGCCAGTGGCTCCTTCTTCAGGCAGAAGGGTGAAGGGGAAGAAAGAGGGGTGAAGGAAAAGGACAGGAAAGGTCTAGGAAAAGGGGTAGATTTCAGGAAAGTCACCCAGATTTGTGGGTCAGGGGAGACTTACTGGATGGGATGAGAAGGAAAGACAGACTGCTGAAGACTGCATTGGATGAGATTCGAAAATCAAAGGTGGAAGATGGGTAATATGCAAGATAGAGATTCTTGCTTTAACATCGTGTGCGAGTTAATAAGAGTGAAAAGCTAAGTGCATCGTATGTAACAGAGGTGGGAGCGGGTCGGTGAAAAATTGGTGCCTAAGACAATGAAAGATGTATAAAGCTAAAACAGAGTGAAGAAAAGACTAGTTATTGTGAAGAAATGCTGAGACAGAAGAAATTAACATAGATTAAGACCAGGTGGGTGGCAAAAACCAAGGATATATTGTAGTGCAACTTCCCACCTGCAGAGTTCTGAGAAACCATTCTCACCTCAGTCTTACTGGACATAATTACTCCACCATCCTAGTTCAAAAGCAGCTTTCCTGAACATCATGCCCAATCCTGCTACTGCTGATCCCTCAAAAAGAGAAAAAAAAAAAGAAAAAGAAAAAAAAAAAACTTTGCAGCACATCACTAGTCACTCAATATTATCCTGATCTGGACCGTATTAATCAGCTACTTTGACAAGGCCACAAATTGCCTGAAATTATCTCCAGTCTGTCAGAGGTTCTGCCCACCACACCTAGAATAGCTTTTCATCACTCTCCCAATCTCAGCAATATTCTTATCAGACCCTATGCCCCTTCTGCACCCATCTCCCTACCCTATAGCTCCTATCCCTGTGACTGTCGCACTGCAAGACTTGCCCTATGCACCCTCTTACCAACACCTATACCAACCCTATAACTGGCAGAACATATACTATCAAAGGGAGCGCCACCTGAAAAATGGCACATGTCATATACCAGTTGTTAATGTAAACACTGTGAGGCCTTTTACATTGGCATAACCACCATAAAATTATCAATTAGGATGAATGGGCATAGACAGAGGGTGTATACTGGCAACATGCATTATCCTGTTGCAGAGAATGCTCTACAACATGACAGTCGTGACCTCAGTGCCTGTTTCATCACATATGCCATCTGGATTCTTCCCCCAGACACGTTTCTTAGAACTCTGCAAGTGGGAACTTGCACTACAGCATGTCCTTGATTCTTGCCACCAATCTGGTGTTAATTTACATTAATTTCTTCTGTCTCAGCATTTCTTCATAATAACTAGTCTTTTCTTCATTCCGTTTTAGTTTTATATATCTTTCATTGTCTTACCCATATATTTCTCTGCGTCCCCCTCCCACCTCTGTTACATGTGATGCACTTAGCTTTTCACTCTTATTAACTCATGCACAATGTTTAAGCAGTAATCTGTGTCTTGCATATTACCCTGTCTTCCACCTTTAAGCTTGTAGGTTTTCAAATCTTATCCAATGCAGTCTCCAACAATCAGTCTTTTCTTCTCATCCAGTAAAGTAAATCTCCCATGAGCTGTGGTTCCGGTTGACCCTTTCCTGTCCTTTTCCTTCACCCCTCTTCCTTACCCTTCAACCCTTCTGCCTGAAGGAGGAGCCACTGGCTTTGAAAGCTTGCCTAATTATAATTTTCTTTTGTGTGTGTGCTCTGCTGCCACTTGGTGTGTAGATTTTTATGTACCCAATTAAAATGTTAATGCTCTGTACTATACACAAAAAAACCCAAAAATCACAAAATGCAATGCATGTCAATTGTTTCCTGCCCCAGTGCATGTTGTGTGTGAGATATCTGAAACTCCTTCACTTGTTATTCATCCTTCTGCTTCTTCTTCTTTGCCTCTTTCCTCACTTTCATTCCTACCTCCTATGTAATTGCTTCTGGTGCACCTTGGAATGGTTGTAGAAGCCCAACTTGCACAATTTTTGACCTTGTTGGTAGCTTCAGCTTTACATTTACTGGTGATGTGGTCTCAATTACTTGGTATGGGTCCTGGTATTGTGTTACAAATTTCTTCATTTTCTCCTTCACAGTATTTGGACTCAAAAACATCACAATTGGCCTATTTTGCACTGAGGTAACGTTCTCACTCACTTCAATGCCTCTTCCTGCTTCTCCAGTGCCTTAGTATTTTGTTGCTGAACCTTTTTCCAAGCTTCCCTCACTATTCTTGCAAATTATATATACATAAAAACAAAGATGAAAGAATAATCATTTTGTGGTGCGGTTCTTCTTATTGTCTCCGTGCTGGCAGGTCGATAGACGCACAAGAGTTTGCCTTTACAAATGTCTGCTTGTGTCTGTGTATGTGCGGTTGGATATGGGTGTGTGTGTGTGTGTGTGTGTGAGTGTATACCTGTCCTTTTTTCCCCCTAAGGTAAGTCTTTCTGCTCCCGGGATTGGAATGACTCCTTACCCTCTCCCTTAAAACCCACATCCTTTCGTCTTTCCCTCTCCTTCCCTCTTTCCTGATGAAGCAACCGTTGGTTGCGAAAGCTTGAATTTTGTGTGTATGTTTGTGTGTCTATCGACCTGCCAGCGCTTTCGTTTGGTAAGTCACATCATCTTTGTTTTTAGATATATTTTTACCACGTGGAATGTTTCCCTCTATTATATATATATAACACAACTCTTTCATCGGGTCTGACATGAAGTTCATCCTTTGGTTTGTAATTATTGTTTCCAGCACCTCATACTTCAATATCCACCTACTAACTAATGTTGCATGATTGTGACTGCCTGCTAGTCTGGCATCAGCAGCATCTTAATGTAATGAGAAAAATAATCTAGTCAGCATGAAATGATTACCTGCTGGTATTTGGTTAAATGGTCTTAACACATCCAACCCAATGAAACTAAATGGTTCCGTTGCTTCTGCAACCTCTGCAATGGTACCTGCTTCTGATTCGCCATCCTTCCACCAGTGCTTCTCCATCACTCTCTGATTCATTACCCTGCATCTGCTATGAAATGACAAGATACAATCATACATCTCATGTAGTACTTCGTGCTTCAGTTCTGATGGCACAGCCACCCATGGTCATAATTTTGTTTTCCTACACAACAATCTTTGATGCAAGCAAAATTCCTGTTGCTAGCCATACTGTTTACACTCCTTGTCGGCACTTTATGCTGTTCGCCATTCAACAGCGTCCTGACCCCACACTTCTACTATTGCCGTTTTCCTGTTTAACCCATCTGCATTTCCGTGCTTCTTCCCTTGTTTGTGGATTGCTTTGTGCCCAAATTCACTGAGTTTTAATGTCCATCTTTTCAATCTACTGGATGAGTTCTTCAGACCTAGTAACCACTTCAAAGTAGCATGGTCTACTACCTTTAACTTCCCTCCATAGAGGTAGCACTGGAAGTATGTCATTCCATACAACACCAAGCTAAGCCTTTCTCTCTCCATTGTAGAATAATTCTTCTCCTCTCTGTTCAGCTTTCTTGATGCAAAGGCTATAGATTGTTCATGACCATTGTCCTCATGGCTCAAAACTCATCCAAGGGCATGGTTTGATGCGTCACGTGACAGTATAAACTTCTTCTGATAGTTTGGAAACACCAACACTGAACTCAATCTTAACAGATTCTTTAATTTGACAAATTCTCCGTGACATTCTTTTGTATGACAGTTACGCCAAACGTTATCAAGAATTGTCACTGCCTAAAATTTGACAGCAGTAATGTACATGAGAAACTGTGTGCTGTGTTATAGGATATATTTCAGATCCTGTTGTATTAACTGAAAAAGTGTCATTTCTATAGAAGTGCATAATCTGCCAATGGTGATGCATTATAAACTAAAAAACCAGTTTTGCCAATAAAACATTTCTCGTGCAGCTCATGGGGTATAGAAGATGTCTTTTAATAACCTTAACACCATTTTTCAACAATTGTGTAAGCAGTTGTACAATATCCACAAATTCCTTCACGGAAGTACGATATTAATTTGTGAGACCCACATAAGACTGTAACACCCTGGTCGTTCCTGGTACCAGAAAATCTTGCACTGCTTGCACTAATCTAGGATCAGTTCTTACTCCGCCCTTACTAATTACACAGCCTAAGTAGTTAACTTCTTCAAATGCAAAGTGACATTTCTCAGTACTTAGTGTCAAATAATCCTGGAGAAGATGACCACTCTGATGATTGCAATTGCACTCTGTCAGCTGAGTGGTGGTGGTGACAAGCCGAAGGGTCCCTTGGAAACACTTCTGACAGTAAAGAAGGTTTTATTCAATTTCTGTACATGCTTCATTGTTGCAAAACATGCCACACACTGTTGATGTTGGCCGGCACTGATGTGCAGGCAGGGGCTTCTGCCGTGGTGAGAGGATGCCATCAGGCACCCCACAATGCTGATGGTAGGTCTGTGGATGGTCAGTGGCCTCTGTACATGCCCCATATATCCATAATTAAAAACATTTTACATTTGGTGCAAATACATTTCTTCAATCCCTTATGCCTGTTGTTTCCCTCATACGCCAGTGTCAATCTAACCTCTGTATGAAGGTCTTTAGGCACCACAGTGGGCACCCTCGTAGATGACTTTTTTTAGGTGCCAAACCTCTCAGAAAAGCATCAAGCCCAAGGTGCTCAGTTTCCTGTAGCAATACTTTGTTTATCTCCTCATTCTGTGTTAACTCATAATCACACACATTCAGTTTCCTAATCCTATCTGAAAAATCTTCGCCTGATTCATTATGCCTTTTGGAAACCACTCTCAATAGCTTGGGGAAAAACCATGCACTGCACTGTTTCCCACACCTTTGTTAATGCTGGCCTGAGTTGATCAAAAGTCTGTGTCTTGCACAGCACCTCTCTCCACTGTACAAACGACTTCGCTAATCCTGTTAAACATAGCCTTGCTATGTGTAATGATTGCTTATCTGATCAACACCCTATGTGAGATCCTCCACAAATGCTAACACATTGTCAGATGACTTACGAGAAAAGGGAGAAACAAGGTTAGCAGCAGCCAGATCCAGTCCTAGAGACTGTGACTTCAACATCTCTATTTCCTCATTTTTCTCTGCTAGTTTATTATCGGAAACCACTTTATCTGTTCTTAATTGAGCTACCTGGTCCACCAATAACTCTATAGCCTTCTTTCTAGTGACACCTTGTGACTCTAATTTTGCCATTGCTTCACCATTATCATTTTAAAGACTCAGAATTAATAATAACCCAAAATAATACAAAAAATAATCCAACAATAATCCAGACAGTAAGCTCTTTGGCTACCTATCCTACCAACCTACTTCTTTTGTCTAATTATGAGCCACCTGGACACTCTACATTGTCTAGCCTTGCATCCAAACTGATAATATGTAATGCCCAAAATGATTACATGTAAAACAAACAACTGCTGCTAACTTGGCACAAGGGCAGAATGCCCAAGCAAGTTGTACTGTGTTCAAATGGCTCTGAGCACTATGGGACTTAACATCTGAGGTCATCAGTCCCATAGAACTTAGAACTACTTAAATCTAACTAACCTAAGGACATCACACAAATCCATGCCCAAGGTAGGATTCGAACCTGCAACCATAGCGGTTGCGCGGTTCCAGACTGAAGCGCCTTTAACCACTTGGCCACACCGGCCGGCTGTAAAACACACCAGTACTAACAATTCATCTCTAGAATTTCCCTTAAACCGTGATAACTCCTCCAGTGTTACAAAAGTAACCCTACTATTATCAAGTTCTTAATCCTCAATCGCATGATCGTCACCACAAAAGAACAATATGGTATCTGTGAATTTTAAAATTTTCCTGGCGAATTGACTGTTCAAACAAATTTCGGGCTTGCAGCCGGTCGTCATTCAATACTTCGCACGATATTTCAACTGGGCACCTGCCAGTCATCTTCAGGTGAGGGCGACTGAGTTCCGCTGTTCCACCAGCGAGGGCGCTGCCGGCGGGCAGTGTGGTTCAACTATCAAGTTTTCAACGCATGCACAGAATACTTACAGTACGCTATATATTGCGGAACGGAGGACGTTTTCGCCAGTCTGCGACGGCTCACCTGAAGATGACTGGCAGGTGCCCAGTCGAAATATCGTGCGAAGTATTGAACGACGACCGGCTGCAAGCCCGAAATTTGTTTGAACGATATGGTATGTCTCACACCAAATGACGATTTTGTAAGCCGTGATGCGATGTCGTGCTGGGGAGGGTAGCACATCCTCTGCTGCTGACTGTAGTGATGCCGGCTCCCCTGGCACCACTCTAAAGAGTGCCTGTAGGAGACAACTACTGTGGTACCACTCTGAAGAGTGACCAGAGGTGATGACCACTTTGACACCACTCTGATAAGAGCAGTTGGGATGAATGGGAGTGGTAGTGATGGCAAGTTGGGCCCTGTGGAAACATTGCTGACAATAAAGAGGACTTTATTCTTTCTCTGCGCATGCTTCATCCTGGTTCGGCGAGGCAAAACACACCTCATTCTGTTGGGGCTGGCTGAAGCTGATGCTTGGGAGGGGCTTCCACTCCATTGACAGGATGCTACATAGGCACCCTGCAATCCTGACGGCAGGCCTGTGGGTGCTCAGTGGCCTCTGTAGGCCATGGTTGTGATGTCAGCAGCATGCTACTGGTCCATCAGCACTGACACCTGGGATGGTCCCTCGTCCACACACTCAGCCACTGTGGAGACTGCTGTGCGTAGGATTTGACCCATTGCTCTCTGACAGGAGTCAGACAGCAGCTGGTGCTGTGGCACTAAGCCTCTGGTAGGGCACTTGGCACTGGTGACTGCAGGCATGGACAGCAGGTTGGTGGTGTTATGGCACCAAGTCCCTTGAGGAACTTAGTGTTGCCAGTGGCTGCTGCTGGTGATTCCTAGTTGTTTCGCTGTCCGGTGTGGCCTAGGTGTCACACTGGTGCTGCTGAACTCTGGCAAAAGCTAGTGACTCTGCCTCAAAATTCAGACATGTTTATATTGCTCTGAGATGCACTTGTTTCACTAAAATCTGGCACCTAATTGTGTCACCCATAACAAGAGACTTGCCCTGATTTGGTGACATCACCCACCCCACATGGTATGGTCGTTTCCTCTGTATACTGCAGTTTTCCGCTGAGTTTAGCTAGCCTTATCTCGCAGTCCCTGTACAAGCACATTCGAACGTTAATTAATCATAACTTTTGGGACCAAGAGGCGGCCGGAATGCAAAAAAAGTGTGGGTAATTAGGGGAGAATGAAACACATCACTCACAAAGCTCAAAATAATGTAGTAAATCAAAATTAAATAAAAATAATTAATTTCTAATAAAGAAGAAAACAACAGAAAATTTTAGTCACAGCAAATCTATTTAGAAAGTGTGAAATGTTTTTTGTTTCAATTTCTTAAACCTTGACTTTGCGACTATGTCCCACCACTTCTTTGTGCGCAATTTGTTCATAGCTGTAGCGGTTGGCTGTTATTACAAATATCGGAGGGCAGTCTTGAACTCATTCTTTGCTACAGAGTGCCAAATCTTTTGGTAACCCCCTGTTAAAATAATAGATAATGAGTTGAGCTGCCACCAGGAGAAGTGATGGGAAGCTGAATTGTTATGTGATTTAAATCCTCATATATAAAGGCATGGAATATGATATAACACCAGTTTGGCAGAAGCTGATATGTTGTGGACACTATGTGGATTGAATTGGTTACTAATTTGTAAAGATTTACTGCAATGACATGCTGTGGAAACCTTCACATGCACATAGATAAAGAGCATTCTTCTCCATAACAGACCATAGGTCACAGATGGATGGAGCAGCATGATAAAGTGTTATAGATTCTGTTTAAGAAAGAATCTTAGGCAGTTAGATGTTGATAGTAATTGTTTCTGAATGCTGAACACTGTTTGAACAACTATATTTGTGTCCCTAACACCCATTATAAAAGGAGGCAGCTTTTAGTGTTTAGTGAGACTTCTTTTGATCATATGATAAAAAATTGGTCATTTTGAATTTGTTGCATTCCTACGGCGTGAACTGGTCAACTGAAAATGTTAACTTAATGTGTTAATTTACCCCTTCATCTGTTAACAATAAGAAGTTGACTGTATAATGTTTTTTCGCGTCATCTTTTCCTTCCACAGGTGATTCAGCAATTGTAAACAACAGAATCCAGCTACTAGAAACTGAATGTGATTATCTTCGAGGCAAACTGCTCCATTGTGTAAGCCGTGAGGAGTATGAACAATTACAGAAGAAAAAAGAGGATGTTGAGTATAAGATAGTAAGTAATTTAAATAAAACTTTTTGTTGTTATTTCATCATGTTATTAATCCTGTCCCACTCATTAATTTCAACAATTGTTAAGTATGTGGATGCATGGTGTCTGTTCTTTCAGATGTGTCTGAAAGAACAGACTCTATACTTTCATATAATTGATTTGGCTCAGTTGGCAATGAACCCACAAGCTTCAGTGCAGATGGAAATTTTCGTTCGGTCACCAAAGTAGGAATCTGAAATTAGCAGGCATACAGGACACGATGGGGACTGCGGATAGGTGATGCTGGGTGGGGATGTGACTCAGCCAGAGAGTTTGCCGAGGTAGTCCATGCATTTGCAATAAATACCATTTCTGGGTGGCGCAATGATTAATGCAACTGCCCAGTAAGCAGGAGGTCCCGGGTTCAAGTTCCAGTCTGGCACACATTTTCATTCATCACCGTTGCTTCTGAATAAAGCCTTGAGCAGCTGATCTCATCAGTTCCTTCCCCTTCCTTTCCTTTCTCACTCTCCATCTCCAGTTTACATAAACTGTTACGCAGTCTTCTCTGAGGCCACAAACTGATCATAGTGCAGCTGATGTTTAAGAATGTGCAAAATCGGGTAACTGGAAATATTTGTTTGATGACAATGAAGATAGCTGAAAAGATTGTGTTCAGTAAAGATTTTGACATTGAATTTTACAGAAGAATTTGAATGTAAGCCACATAAAATTTGTGCCCAAGCCATCATCAAAGTGGAACTGAATGTTCTCTGTAATGAGATTTCATAAGATATGCTGGACACTACCATCTATGATCTTGAGTTTATAACACTGTCGTAACTGGATATGAGTGTTGGGTATATACATATGATCGTGAAACAGGAGCATAATCATAAAAGTTTTGGTTAAGTGACAATCAACAGCCATTAAGTACTTGAGAAAATGTTTATTATCCATCAGCTGTTTATTATAAACATATGAGTCTACCGGTTGGAGTACAATGGAAGTCCACAATCAATAGTTAAGTGCAGCACCTGTAGTAGGAGTACTGCATCACAGTGTATTAATCACTGTCATGCTGTGTTACTATTGTAAGTGCTGCACTGTACTATTGATTGTGGGCTTTCATTATGGTAACTTTGATGTTTCCAGAATGAGATTTTCACTCTGCAGTGGAGTGTGCACTGATATGAAACTTCCTGGCAGATTAAAACTGTGTGCCCGAGTTCGAGTCTTGGTTGGGCACACAGTTTTAATCTGCCAGGAAGTTTCAACTTTGATGTTATATGAGTCCATAACGAACATGGAATATGCATGACCAAAACCAGTGGACAATATGTGTATAACAAACAGCTGATGGTTAATTGCATTTTCTCAAGAGCACAGTCATCACAGTGGAAGCATTTCTTGTCTCCAGCATGAAAAAAAAAAAAAGTGACCTGTTAAATCTCAAAGTGGTGGTTGATGTCTTCCTTGAAAGTTTTGGAATTGTATATATCAAATACACACCAATAAGACCAGCAGTGGCAAAATAGCACTATGAAAAATTTCTTCTTGATCTCCTTGCTGCAAAAGATAAGACCTCTGGAATCCAGAAACTGGCAGCTACATTATGACATTGTCCAATTTATCACTGCACTTGATCCAGACTTCCGTAAAAACTACTAGCTGAGTTAACAGACAATCACAAAAAGTATTTATTGTGTGAATTCTGATTTTCTCCGAAGACATTATAGAGGTATGTGTGTGCTTCATGCATGTATATATTGTATGCATCTGGTTAGTCAGTAGGGAATATTAATCACCACTTTCAGAACATTTATTTGCTGAATAAATTTACTATCAAAAATCTGTATATGTTTGGGCATTATTGAAAAAGTCACAAGTGCAATGCGAGAAGGAAGATGGCATACACTAGCATATAATGAGTCTAATGTTGGTGTAGAAAGAAGTGAGTTAAATAGCTGTTCAACAGTCTACCCACATAAATACAATGTCTGCAGAAAGCAGAAGTGTTTTCAAGTAAATATCAAAATGTTTCTCTGTAATAGATTCCATCTATTCCACAAAGTGAATTTTGATCAGAAATACGTTGTCAATACAAAATTGTAAATGTCCAATCCGTAGCTTCATGAACAGGCGACATGTTCATCATCGCAAAGCTAGTTGTGACAATGAGCTGTGTTACAGGTAGGTTACCAGATAATGTAAAGAGAAGTTAGACAAGTGAAGCAAAGATAGGGAATGGAAAGGGACAGAACTGAAAAAAGAAAATAAATACACACATAGCAACAAAAGACAAATAACCTGGTGTATAGAGTGGAAGCATATCACAAGGAAAAATGAATCAATGGAAGATGGAATGTGAAGTGTCCTTTGCCAGGTGGCGTGATTGGCTAAAGTGAGATATACACATTGCAATAAAACTGTTTATTATCGATACAGAAAAAAGAACTTGAATACAAAGTCCATAGATGAATGTCCACAGAACTGAAGTACAAACAAAACTGTCTTTCCTAGACATTGCCTTAGATGCACCTTAAAAATGAACCCTATAGTTCGTGGCAGGCAGTGGAGCAGGGGAAACTGAAGATGATTGTCATTATTATCCAACCTGGCACTGGGAAAATGTCCTTGAGATGATGGTACTTCTGGGAAGTCGGGTGCTAATAGTTGTTGGAGATGATGGCTCAGATGACAATAGCTTCCAGAGGGATGACCGTATTTTCAGGACATTGAGTGTTGGCAGTTGTCAGAGGCGACGGCTCATACGTTGACCGCTATGGTGGGAAGATGTGCGGTGTGGCATGGCACCCGGGAGTGACAGATGACAGTCCTGCATATAGTCAGTGACAGGTGCTCAAGGTGAAGATGATGGCTCTGTACAGTGAGCTGCTGGTATGGCCAGTGTGAAGACCAGGTACATACCTCCTCAGCATGGTTCAGTGGCAGGCAGTCTTAATAATCCCCAGGGAAGGGTACATTCGTGGCCCTGTGAGGGCACATAACGGAGCAAAGGGAAGTAGTGTCCTGCCTATAGCACACTAAGTCCCAACAGGCACGCTGCCTGTCGGTGAGGATGGTGCCCCTGCATGATGTGGCAGTTGCTGGTGGCTTGACTGTACACAGTACCATGACTTCTGTTTATAAATAATGTCTGTGGTGAGACAGGTGCCATACCTGGCCCATGAAGCTTACACATTTGTGTGGTGGTGCCCCCTGCATACACCACATCCCACCACCCTTAAAAACAAGTGGGACATCTGTCTTAAAGAAGTGCCATACCCAAGGAAGGAGGCAATAACACAGCTGCCAGCACTGGTAGTACAAAACAACTTGCACAAAGCAACAACACAGTCAGCCAGTGTGTAATCATGTGCCCGAGAACTAACCAGTACAATTCTAAGTATTATAGCACAACCTTTCACACCAATAGCTTTGAATAGAACTGAAACACTATGCATAAAAATAAGCCTAGACATGGCATGGACACTTGAGTAAGACTGCACAAGACTGCAGAGGATGGAGTGCAGGACCAGTGACATCCGATACACAAGACAAGAGAAACTCATAAGCACTGCTTAATAACTTCCAAAAGCTCAGACAAGGCACATGAATATACTGAACTGAATTACTAATTAAAGCAAAAAATGATCCCAATAGAACAAACACGTTGAGTTTCCATCGGGGACTGGTAACTGGCCTCTGCATGCAATAGTGGGCAGACTGGGCATAGGCGGGGCTTGCGGCAAAATTTCCATGAAGGCACAACCAAAGGCCCGGAAGGATACATGACAGGATTGATGGTATCAGCAAGAATGGTGAGACTGGCAGCTGGGCCAGCAGCAACTATAGGAGCAACTGCTGATACAGCTGCAGTGACACCAGTGGGTCAGCTGAGACAGGGCTGGTGATGTGTGGACTGACGATTGGACAGATGTGATTGCTGACAGGCTGAGTGACAACTTTGGAGGTTGCCCAAGAAAGAGCTGGCACTGACAGGACTGGTGAACTGACTGACATAATCACCAACAGACGTGGCAAAGACAAGAGGGCTGGCTGTGACAGGTCCAATGACATCTGGACTGAAGAAAAGGCTGATGTTGCCGCCGACATGCGTGGGAGTGCTGGCCATGAAAGGGCCAACAACATCAAGACTGACAACTGGACTGATATTGTTGATGACAGGGGTGTGGCCTAGGGGAGGGCTTGCACCAACAGGAGGGCCTGCTGTGAAAGGGCTGGCTGTGACAGGACCTGTGACAACTTGAGGGCTGGTCGTGACAGGGCCAGTGCTGACAGGACAGATGCCAATGATGAGATAGTCAGTGTCCAAAGGCACCACAGGCAAGGTCTGATCTGAGAATGGCAGAACTGCCACTATAGAACTCTGTGAACACAAAATCTAGGGCTGCACCACACAACAACACTGCATAAAACCTGACTTAAGGTGACCCAACTTGCTCCCCAAATGAAACCTCTGGATGCCGAGCCCAGACACTGTTCATGAACAAGCTCACTCAAACACCTTGGGGAAGACTGTCCAACATTAATCATGAATGAGGTATGTGCACTGCTCAGCTGGAGGGAATAGTCCAACAAAAATCCACATAAAACTGTCCCACTAATAAGTTGCCCCTCCTTCTGACAGTCAAACACCCAAAAAGTTTGCGTAGATGTGGGAGCGGCATACCGACATGTGGCTGTAGTAGCCAAAACCTGAGTGAGCTGCAGCAGTTTCTGAATTTTCTGCACCTGTAACTGAACAACTTGAGACAAAGGCAGCTCTGATGATGGGACAGACCTGATACAACAAAATGACACTCAAACCTTACACAAAAATAGACTGCCAGTGAACTGAAACCTGAGCCTTCAGTGTCTGAGAACATGTCAGACCAGCAGCATCAATTTAGAGAATTCACACTTGTACAACACGTGAACAAACCACCTGAATTACCCAGAAAAAGAAGACAACATCTAAGAAACTTGTGTCACTAACTTGGATAGACCGAGAAACATTCCCCACAGTAAGAATCATGGAATGTGACTACAGCTACTGCCTTCAAACTGTGATAACACAAGAAGCATGAAAATACTTTGCCACCAAAATGAATTAGCACACTAGCAAAAATCTACTTGGGTGATATCCATTTGAACAAACTTAAAAAGGAAACCTGCTCTGTCAAAATGGATTATTACACATCAAGATACTATAACAGACCTGAAGAATACTGAAACATGAAAGCTTTTTACCTCATCACCATTTCTGATGTATGATGGATGAGAGAAGAGAAAACAATTTCAAAATGCACTTTTACCACATGTGAGAAACAGACTTGTCACCATTATTAATGTGTCCTATGCCAAGTGGTGCAACTGACTAAAGCGAGACACACACTTTCCATTAACAACTCACTATTATTGGTATGGAAAACATAAATCAAATACAAAGTCTGTGAATTATGTCCATACAACTGAAGTACAAACAGAAGTGCCTCCCCTCGATGTTACTTGAAATGTACCTACACAGTGAAGCTCACAAATCATGACAGACGGCAGAGCAGGAGGAGCTGAGGTTAATTGACATTAGGATCCAACCGGGTGCTTGTAGTATGTCCTTGAGGTGACAGTACATGCACAGTTGTCCGAGATGATGGGTCAAACTACGTAGCTGCTGGAGGGACAACAGTATTTCTGAGAGGTCGGATATTGACAGTTGTCAGAGGTGATAGCTCAGATGACAATAGTTGCTGGTGTGATGTGTGGCGTGTCGTGGCACCTGGCAGTGGCAGGTTGTGGTCCTGAAAAGTGTTAGAGACAGGTGCTCCTGCCAAAGGCAGTGACTCCACTGGTGAGGCCAGCATGAAGCCTGGGGATGTAACTCCCCAACATAGCCTGATAGTCTAAATAGCCCTGTGGAAGTATATCCGTGTGGCGTTGTGAGGACAAGTGATGTCATGTAGGGAGACAGCGCCCTGCCTGCAGTGCTTTCTGTCGTGACTGGCACTCTGCCTATTGGCGAGGTTGGTGCCCTCAGATACTGTGGTGGTTGCTGGCAGCTTTATTGTACACAGTACCATGACTTCTATGTACAAACAGTGTCCTTGGTGATGCAGGGCCATATCTGGCCTGCAAATCATGTTAGTGTGGTGACCAAAATATGGAGGGGACAGCCTTGCATACAGTACAGAATATAAACATCTACACAAGGATAAGTTACTCTTCACCAAACAGAAGAGATGTTTAGCTGCAGACATACAATATTAGAGGTGAGGTGGACTTGTCTCTCTCTCTCTCTCTCTCTCTCTCTCTCTCTCTCTCTCTCTCTGTGTGTGTGTGTGTGTGTGTGTGTGTGTGTGTGTGTGTGTGTGCGCGTGTGTGTGTGCGCATGCGCGCGCATGCGCGCCACCCCTCTCGTCCCCCCTCTGCAGATGCCTATTGACATTGATTACATAAATGTATCTGGGATAAGACTGAGGAAGAAGCATTATCACTTTGTTCTGCATTATACACATGAACACATTCATGCTCTTCTACCTGGGTCTTTTAAATTGACACATGTAACATGTTGGTAAACTTCAAACATAAAAATGGTATGAGGTAGAAAAAAATTGGTTGCCAGATAATGATAGACTAGGAGAGATCTTCTATTCTGTTGAATATGTTATGTAGTTTTGACCCACTTCATAACAGCACGATAACAGTACTGTCTGTTAACCTGTGGCGTATCTAAACTTTCCTATATGCCAGCATAAGAATTTCTGTTGAGGATATAGCCTTGCATTCAGCCCAGCCCATCTAGATATATTTAATCCACTCACAAAACTAAACAAATAATGTAATAGGAATGTATTCAGTATACAGAAATTCTGTGTGAAATAAAAAAGTGTTTCACTAATTCAAAAAGATGTGTTATATTGATCTATGGTTTTTGGGAAATCATTTTTGCAGTCTGGGATCCAGATGATCAAATGATTTGGAATTCTCATTGCTTATCATGGAGAAGACTGTTTTCTTCAAATAGTGGATTGTGCTAGAAACTTACAGCACACACATATAGGTAATGCAGGGAAGAAATTTTATGAGGTAATTCTGCTACCTGTACATTAGACCAGGGTGACTAGTGCTTTCTCTCAAAGAGTGGCTGCAGTTTTATATTCCACAGAAATCTGTACCAAGGTACCATTAGCTAAATTAGCTGCCAATTCCTAATATCATCTGAAAAATACTTCCATAGCTCTGAGTCTGCCATCTTCATTTACACAACTAAAACAAGTAACATCGCAATTCACCTTCACAGTGCCACTGCAATTAAATGGAAACATATTTCTTGATTTTTCTTAGTGAAGAATCAACAAGCAACCGTTCATTGACAGTAGATCAGTCTACTTAAACTATTGTGCAGCACTCACTGTTTCCTTAAAGATCCTTAAATAAACAGCCATATCTCTTATTCATTACCAGCAGGAAGTCAGTAGCCATCAAGATCTTCAGATAAATATAAGGATGTTTTTAGACATGAAACATCAGAAGGATAAGAAGTGAAGTGCACTTTTACTGCACGTATATAATATTACATGTTAATTCGTTATAAACTATCAGCCTGTTTGTACAATTGAAAAAATGATTTTATAATGTTTAATCTGACACTACTAAGTATAAAATGCGTTTTCAGGTAACTTTGGAAATGGAGAAACAGAAACTGCTGGAAGGATTTGAAATGGCAGAATGTGAAATAAAGAAGCAAAAATTTACCGAGAAACTTGACAGAGATTGTTTCAGTGCATTGAAGCAACTAATTTCAAAACTCCAATCAGATAGTGATGATAAGGCAGAAATTGGTGAGTATAATAGTAGGAGAAAGTAGAAAGGAAATAAAGCGGAAAGGCAATAGTGGAGGATAAAGATGTCAATATAAATACTGAGTTTTACAAAAATAGTGACAAATGGTATATTGGAGAATAATCATTTTAGACACTGTGATGTTTGTTGTCCATTGGACCATAATTTTTCCATGATAATAAACCACTTTGTGTCACAATGAGAGCCACATGCAAGCAAACAAAATCATTGCCTCTAGAGAAAATATAAAAATTCCTTTTTCAAATGCCAAACTTATTTGCGGGTCATGATTTTCTTAACCTTCTTGCCAATGTTTATATCTATCCATTACATGCATATTTAAAATAAATAAATGTACTCCTTTGGTCTGTTTTAATTAAGTGAACTGTTTGTGATGTTTGCTAGGGATACGTCTGCACATAATGACTTCTGAGCTGCGAGTATTATTATTAAACTAAATTTGTCATATTCACCTTCCTCCTTGAATTATATTTTCTTCACATCCTGGGGCTATTTAATGTTGCCCATGTACTTATAATATTGTCCTTCTTGTCAAATCTGTTAGCTTTCTAACAATACTGCAGACAATACACATTATGTGTCTGAATAAGGAACCTGCAGCACCCCATACTAACATGTGCAGGTATCATTTTGTGACTCTTGGCTCTCAGCATGTGTTATCAAGTGGCCAATACGTAAAGTGTTTGCTTATCCATCAGGCTGACAGATTCTGTCGTATATACAAACAACATAAATTCACAAGCCATTAGGTCGTCTATGTGATACTTAACTCCTTTTAAATTGCTCAGTTTGCACTTAGATCTTAATGAGACCACTGTTCATTGGAATGAGATGCAACAGACCCAGAAGTGCTACCCACCACTGTAGGGGTAGTATCTAAATGAAACTGTGAGAGCAATATTTGTTCTGTCACACACTTTTTCATTATGATTAGAATTATTATCTACTTGCGGCACTACTTATGATTGTAGTAAAGTGACTAAGGAGAAAATAATAATAAAAAGAGTCAGATAATTCTGATTACATAGTCTATCCCAGAAAACAAAAATTGCAGAGACCACAACAGATCATGCAGGAAACTAAATAAATTGAAAGGTATAATGAGCATGGAGTAGATAGATGCATTGAATGAACTCTTGAGTAGATGATCCAATAGCACTCGTTATCGGTCTCATTGGGACATCAGTCTAATGTATCTTCAGTAGCCCATATAATCTAGGAGGGTAAGCTTCCAATATGAGTTTTATGGACAAACCGAAGGAGTGGCCATGGGCAGCTCTCTGAGTCTAGCTGTTGCTAATCTATTCATGGAATCTTTTGAACCGCAGGTGCTGCAGTCTGCCAGTAAAAAACCTGTGAAGTGATATCGGTATGTGGATGACACTTTTGTGGAATGGAATCACGGTGAAGAGGAATTGTATGTTTTCTTAGTGCACCTAAATAATATTAATCCAGAGATACAATTTACTATGGAGAAAGAGAGCAATGGACAACTAAATTTTTTGGATGGATCAGTAATTAAATAGGCGGATGGGAGTCTAGGGCATAAAGTGTATAGAAAAGATACACACACCGACCGTTGCCTCCATAAGGATTCGAACCATCATCCCAGGCAGAAGAGAGGTCTCATTAAAACATTGGTGAACAGAGCTAATAAGATTTGTGAGCCAGTTTATTTGCAAAATGAACTAAATCATTTGTGAACGGCTTTTAAGAAAATTGGAAGCACTGACAACGAGATAGATTGAGCACTTCATCCCAGAAGAAAAGTGTCTAACAACATTCAGCAACAACAACTGTCAGCTGGAAAAGTTTTTCTTCCAATTATTTGCAATATTATGGGCCATATTGCGAAAGTTATGGCCAAGTTTCAAGTTGAAACAATCTTTAGACCCACCAAGAAGGTTAGTGAGTGAGTGTTTTAAGATTGGCGAAAGACCCACAACACCCCTTAGCAACTCCTGAGGTGTATAAAATTCCGTGTACCTGTGGGAAGGTTTATATTGGAACAATGAAAAGAAGTGTCAACACTCGCTTAACCGAACACAAAAAGAACTGTCGACTAGGACATACCAACAAATTAGCTGTAGCGGAACATTTTAAAGACAGTGATCATGAAATCAAATTTAGTGAAACGAGTATGCTAGTCAGAACATCACATTGTTATGCTTGTATGTGTAGAGAAGCTGTAGAGATTCAGAAACACCAGTATAATTTTAACGGAAAAGAGGGAGGCTTAAAGTTAGACAAGATATGGTAGTCGACTTTGCACCAGTGATGTGACAGTCAATTCCCTTCGATCAAGAATAATGATGTTAGAGATAGATTTATGGTCGGCCACACATGACATACGTTGGTGGCCTCTATGCGCTCTATATAAACAGGACCTCCATGTTCTGGCAGCCAGTTGTCGACTCACCTCGGAAGATGTTGCCCGCAGTTGGCAGCAAAATGTCAGGAAGAAGAAGTTTTACAGATCGACCATGGCCTCTTAGCTTGGAAGTTTTAACTAATGAAGATTCTGGCCACGAAAGCCTACATTTTATGATTCATATCATATTTGTTCACAGGTGTTTTTTCAATTCTTTGAAAGTACTGCAGGTTGTCTTATCACCCACCTTAAGCAAATTATATCGTATCATCCATAACTGTAATGCACATCATCTTCCTTCCATTTACTGATACTCCTCCTCCATTCTGAACACATATACATATTATTTTTATAGGCACATGATGAGCAAGAAATGTGATGAACTACATTCTTGCTTTGCACTCCAGCCAATTTTAATTACTTCTTTCATTTCTTCTCCAGTTCTTATGTTTACTTGCTGTACTACATACAAATCTTATTAACTTTCTCTGTTACCAGTCAATGCCAAACTTCTCTAGTGTCTTCAGAACCTTTATCCATTTTACTCTATCAAATAAATTTTATAGACCCCTGACTGCAGAGTTTCTTAACACAACAATCACATCCTATGTCCCATTTCCTTTTCTGGCTGCAAACTTTTCAGTTTTCAGCTCTCTTTAAGTTTTGACTGTAGGTTGTATTTAGAAATTCATAACAGAATTTTGGGGACATGAGATACAAAGCAATAGTTCTATATTATAAGCATTGCTTTTCTTTAGGATTGGCACTGTCACAATCTTGGTGAAATAATGAAGTCAGTGTCCCTTCACATAAGTGATGTTGCTTAAGTGCAACAGTTCCAGTTTCCCTACACTTATAACTTTTGATAAACTCTATTGGGATTTCGTTTCATCTCCAGCTTTTCCATGTCTTGTTTCTTTAATATCTATCTCTATGTATTTCATCCAGATTGGAAAGTCCTTGTCCTCTTCAGTGATGGCAATTTCCTTGCTGTAACTGTCTTCTACTGTCCATATTGCTTTAGAATTGTTCTGCATGAAGTCTATCTTCTTGATAGATTAAATCATAATGCTTCCTCCTTTCTAGAACTTCTGTCATGTTACATTTTTGGCACAACCGAGCTTCTTTTCAGTTTCTTCTGTAAATCGGTTAATCATTTGCCCTTTTTTGTACCTTATTTTTCCGCATTATGTTCTTTCTTTCATGGTTTTCAACTTTTTACAGTAACCATAGTTTCTTTATTATATACTTCTCCTTAAATCCAAGTTTTCCTCTTCTGCTTTTGTATGCAGCTATTTAACTGATGGATCCAAAAGTTTCTTGCTACACAGACAGCTTTCATTCTAACATGTCGTCAATAGGTAAACACACACAGTTTCACTTTCCTCATATTTGGTGGTGACAAAACATTATCATGATCCTTTTAATTGTAACAGTAAAATCTAACTGCATGTTATATTTTCATTGCTATGGTGACTTGTATGAGCCTTAATTGTAATGGTATTACTTGATGGTATACTCTCTTTTAACTCCATCTTATTTCAGTTGGATAGAAAATATTATGATAACAAATATAAGAAACAAGATTTGTTTTACCCTACTCCTGCATTGCATAACACTGGGTGATAAATTTTCCAGCAAAGCTGGGGCAAGAGCTTCTGGCAACACAACAAAAAGAAAAGTCATATGAAAATATAATTCAGCAGCAGAAGAATGAGATAGTCAAATTACAGTTAGTAATTGTGGCAAATCAATCTCAGTTACATGAGAAAGAAGAGAGTTTATCCAAAGTAAGAGATGAGCTTAACTCAAGGTGCAGGTAATGTTTTTGTATGGGATGATCTTCACTTTCATGAAGCACATTTGTAATGCACTATTCTAGTATTTTAATTGTGCTTAGTGTGAAACTATACACTGTTGTTTGCACTTGAATGGATGAACTGAAATTAGACCTAAATGCGATTGCAGTCTTTCTCGGCGTATTCCAATAATGAATTCTTCTTGGCTGATAACCCGAGAAGAATTCATCATTGAAATTAGACCTGTCGTTAATTAACAGGAAAAAGCTTTGTTGTAACCAATTAGAACAACTATGATTCAGAATGACAGTGTCATAAATACTTTGATTGACTTTTGCAATGTTTGAACCATAGGATACTTTCATTTACTCTTGAATTGGGTCCAGCAGATACAAATTCTACTTTTTTAAGAGCAGTAAAAACAAAGTAGACTAAGGAAAAAAACAACATATATCTTAAAAAAGTACAGGTGATGCAATATTTTTCAATCACTTTTAAAGCTCATATCACTCAAGTTTTGGCTATTATTGTTGCTGCTGCTGCATTTTGTTGAAGTTTTCTTTGACTTACCTCTGTTATGAACAGAATGGCAATAACAGGTAGTCTGTTGCTTGCCTTTATTTTTCTTTTTAAGTTTCTGTTCAGATACTTTTCTCACCAAATGTACAAATATTTGAAGTTGATACATCTTTTAGAGATTTTACTGTTTTTGTAGCATTTACTTCGTGTATGCACAAATTCATTCTTTTCTGTTAACGTTTTTCATTTGAGCCCACTTCATTCTGTGTGTACTATATTCATCACACTATGTAACATCATTTTTAGCACTAACTAATTTTGGAGGTATTTTATCACCAAGCGTCTTTTTTTTAGTGGTAATGCGAGCCATGGATTAAGAAGGGACATGGACATGGGAGTTCATTGTTTGAGCAAAATTTTGTAATGAAATGTGACTTCTCATATCATATTTTTATTATTCTGTCTAAATGGTTTTATTTTTAGGGTGTTAAACCAAATAATTGAGAATTTGCACAGCTGTCTGTCAAATTCAGAAACAGGCAAGAATGAGGAACGGGTCTCAGAACCAGCTGTTCCTGTCCACAGTATGCCAGTTCCTTTACCACGAAAACGTCTCCCTGATATGGAGATTCTTCAGGTATTGCATTTTTTTCATATTTTCTGTGAATCTCATAATTTCTGGTCTCACTGAATGTATCAGGTTTCTCTTCTTTTGTTTTCTTTAATCAACATCATCTTCATCCTCCTCCTCCTCCTCCTCCTCCTCCTCCACTACCTCTGCCTCCATCTCCACCTCTTTCTCCTCCTTTGACACCCTGACTTTTGTTACTAATGACTTGGCTGTTAAGCCTTTGAGATTTAGACAAATCCATTTGTTATATTATGTCAAAGCAGAAAATCATCCCAGGACAGTTTAGGCTCTCTTAGTTTTCCAAATTCAGATATTAGCCTTTAATTCTACCTGAACAAGTCTAAAATAATTTTGTCCATTATGTACTTCTCTTTGATAGCATTTCAGTGACAGGTAATTTAAATGAGTGTCAACTTAAAACTATGAAATGTAAGTGACAAAAAGTAAGTGTTTCTTCTTCACCTTCCATCAGTTCTTCTTGCAACTAATTCAAATGTTTTATAGTGATTGTTTGAGTAGTAATTTACTAATAAATGACTTTTTATGTGTTAGTACCTTTTGTTAATTTTTGATAACATTTGATGTTTGGTTTTCTCCAGACAAGGAATAATGACCTGGAAAAGCAATGCATGGATCTGGAAAATAATTTAGTAAATCAAAGACAAGTCATTATGTCACTGGAAAAAGAGAAAGAATGTTTAAAAAATGAATTAGTGGATGCTCAGAAGGAATGGAAGGCAACTGAGGTACGATAATATTTTAAGTATTTAGCTTTCTTTTGGTAGTGAAGTTGGTGGCTTGTTCATAAATATTATTTTGTCAAATGGATATTGTGTTAACACTTAGCTCAAAAGATGCATTAACATTTGTGTTGTTTTACATAAGTACATTACTTACTGTTGTCCATGCCATCAGTTAAGATATGTATACACAACAATTCGCTGAATCTCCAGTTTGAGTACAAAAAAAATTTCTAATACATGATAATTAATCATGTCCTGGATGATCAAGAAACATCTGTTACTTGAGGTAAAGGGGAACATTCACATTAAATAAGTCAATGATGAGAAAGTGTTTTAGTGGCCACCAGAAATTGAGAAATTTTTATAATAGTCATTTGAAGTTGTCAAGCATTGTGATGTTACAATGACATCACAATTCATATAGGGGACTGATGTCTCATTTTTATTGTAAAATATCCTCTCTTCCAGATACCATGTTTTTTCACCACATTTGTGTACCCTTTGTAACCCAAAATTTAATTTTATTGGCACAGTTTTACAGTCAGGGTATATTAATAATAGATAACATATCATCTTGGCTGTTATAATTGTCAGTGAGCCTTTTGAACATCAGTCTCTGGTGTCGCCGCCTCAGGTGGATAACCTTGTGTCATACATGTTTCATGTGCTACATGAAGTGCGCCACAGCATCAGTGATCACAAGTTTCGGGAACAAACAAAAATAAACACACCTGATTGGAAAGGCTTTCCTCCCTCACACACAATTTGTCTGTCCAATGCAGGAGACTGTGCTAAGCACGTGTAGAGTTTTTAGTTTCATGTTTATGTTGTTGTTGATGAATAGAAAGAGAATTGTGTTGCCAGCATGTAACCTACGCATCTTGAACAGTATCTAGGAGACTGCTGAGCTCAGTGTCTCCATCTAATTAGTGAATCACTGTCAATAGTGTCATATGCCATCATTTTGTGAGGCATTGTAGAGAGATTTGGCTTTAACTAGAACACTGACACAAAATCTGGTGATCAGGAGCTGTAGGTACATTACCACCTGTCTGCCCACTATTGGCCTAATATTAATGATGAAAATGTTTTGGCCTGATTACCTACTCGCTGAGGACCACGAAACAGGCATGCATTAGCAACCTTTTCTATGAAGGCGGTTTGCTATCAGAAAGGCATGCATAAGTGAATGTATTCAATACACATTTAATTTTAATGAACTATTGTCATTGTATAACTCAGCAGATTCTTTGTACCGGATAACTGCATAACGAACCCTAAATTTGATGAAAATTATTAAAATGCTACTTTTCTCCTAAGACAGGTTTTCACCACTTACCTCAACGATTCTTGATATCTTTTTCTGACTTTCACATACAGTTCACAAATGATTAAAATGGAGATAGGGGAAAAATCTTGCAGTTACCAAGCAATGTCAAACTGATATGCAAACAAAATCAGCTGGTATCTGCAGCATTTTCATCTATTAAAAGTGAGAAAAAAGTTGTAGTAAATGGATCTATTTAAAATAGACAATTTAACCTCACATATCTGGGTCAAAGACGTGGAAACAGTACAGGGTGAGAAATCATTGGTATCAGTCTGCAGCTGTTTGGTACACAAAATTATTGCTATTGTTAAGAATTTATGTAGAAAGATCTGAATTTGTGGCTCTGGGGAGGAAATTCATCATAGAATGAAGTTCCAAAACACTGGTCAACAAGAGTTCAACAGCAGTGACTTATTGTGAAAAATAGAAAAAAATATTAATTGCAATCTTCATAAGTTTTCCACATTTGCATAATTATCATTTACATTTCTATGATAAGTTTGAGCTGTTTTGTGCCATACATTTTCTTTAACACTTTGTACAGGAGTGAATTAATTGTGATAGTTCCAAATTTGTGAAACATGTGAGTTCATCAGTAAAATAGTATAAGCTGTATAAGCAATGTTATTTATTCTTTTACACTAGCTGTAACTGTTATTGTAAATATCTTTCAACTGATTGTGGGAATACTGTGAAATCTACCACAGGAGACTTTGCAGCAACAACTAAAGGACCTGAAAGAAAGCTTAACAGAAGACCCATCCAATGCAGAAATAGAGAAGCCTGAAATAGCAACACAGTTCCCAGAGACACCCACAGAATATCAATCAGAAATGAATGTTTGTGCAAAAACATTAGAAAGCAAATCAGTGCAGACGATAGAGGTATGTAATTAACAACGCAATTTACATTGCTTTGCTGAAAGGAACTGCTATATCTTAAGAATGCACTTCCAAATAGTTTGCATGAAATAAGCTTATCAAACAACATATCAGTCACTTTTACCCTTACAGCTTGGTAACACCTCTCTCCATCACAATAACAACAGTCATGTGCAGTGTCATGGACTGGACAAGGTCCCAGCCACTAATCATTTCCTCTACCAGAGCTCTAAAATTCCACCCAACGTCCTATTTCCAGCTATTAATGTCACTTCTCTCTACATCAACATCCCCAATGCCCATGGCCTTCTCACCACTGAACACTATCTTTCCGACTGTCCATCTTACTTCAGACCTACAGCATTCTTCCTGGTATCTGCAGTACCTGCATCTACACTCTGACTGGACTGCAACTGCAAATTGCAGTGATCGCTCTGCTGTTCCTGATTTGGAGTAACTGCGTACTGGTGCCAGTCTGACGAATCCTCCTCGGCAGGCACCGCCTTTCAGACCTAAGCCGTGGACTGTGCCTCACTGTTACAGCTCCATCATACACCTTCAAGGTAGTTACCATCTTGGTGATATCTCCTCCAGTAACTCCCTAAGTGGTTACTTACTAAGTGCTATGCTGTCTTGTAATCAACATAGACTGTATAGATGCTGCTTCCTCCTGTAACTGTATGCTGAATAAATGTGTGATAGCTACCAATCTACTTGATGCTGTTTTATCTGTATTTATTGAACCACAGTACATGATAGATTGGCAATGAGGATAGTTATGGCCCCACAGTAATCTCTTCCTTTGCACCATCTGGGTGCTGCCACTTCCAGCTCCGCCTGAAGCTGCTTTTGTAGCTGTGCATGTTGCAGCCATTGTAGGTCCTCTTCTTGAGGTGGTACTGTTCAGACAAAGGAATTGCAGTGAATGTGTGCTTGCCAATTAGGTCTGCTGTCCTTGCCTGTTTGTCTCCAGTGCTGCCACTTTCAGTTCTTGTCCTGTTATTAGCACCATGCTCTCTGTTTGCATCTGGTCCTGCCTCTAGTCATTTTCTGCTCTGGATTTAGCATGGCTTATGCTCTCGACATTTTCCGAGGCAGGGTTGCAATATATCCCAGTAGCCTAAAATCTTGTCCTCCGTCTGGCTGCCGCCCTCCTCCCACTGCCTGATGCTCCTTTCTGTTGCGTCCAAATGTTGCAGCTTAGGTAGGTCCTCTTCTATAGGGTGACACTGCCATGGACACCAGTTGGGCACGGGGCTTCAGCTCAGTTGTGCTGCTTCATGGCTGGCATTTGCCCATCTCCAGTGTCATCTCTCTCCAGGGTCATCTGTCTCCAGGGTCATTGACCTCCAGGGTCATCCTGCCACCAGAGCCTACCACCTCCAGGGCTCTGAGGATCGACTGCC
Organism: Schistocerca serialis cubense; assembly: GCF_023864345.2. NCBI lineage: Eukaryota > Metazoa > Arthropoda > Insecta > Orthoptera > Acrididae > Schistocerca > Schistocerca serialis. Next base: position 827,620,491 of record NC_064638.1, read on the forward strand.
TCCAAGGTTCCGCCAGCCTGTTGTGACTAAGCATGCAACAGTGCACTGCCCTCCTTCCGCTGGCCTCCTTGGCTTAACAGGGTGCTCCAGTCCTCATTATTTACCAAAGGCCTACCTTTTTTCCTCCAATGCTCCAACAAATGCTCTGTCAGTGAGCTCTTAGTAGACCACTGGATATGGCACTTTTTCGCTCCCTTCCACTACATGCTTTTGCCCACAACAAGATGGTGAGCCTGCAATGGACCATTTTTCTGGTGCTCATGCCCTCTTCCTGCCATGCTGCCATTCTTCCTCTGGCAGCTTTGCTCCACTCAATGGATTCCTCGAGTGACCCGCTTTTTTCCTTTCTGCATTCTTTTCTGGTTGCTTTATGTCAATGGTCCTTTTGTGACATCCTAGCTTTAATCTGTTCCTTTTCTCAGTTGTGCCTCTTCTTGCCCACTCTGCTATTCACAGTTATATCTGGCCTGACCATAACATCTGCATGACAACACTTCTCAACCTGAGGCACCAGTTCTGGAATTTGGCTTCCAGCATCTATTTGGTACCACCGTCTGTTTCTCTCCATGGGAGGAAGGGGCATGTGCTCCACAGCAATGACTTGAAGCCTTTGCCATCTCATTCTTCAAGGGGGAAGGGAATGTAAGATCTGCAGCTACTAGTATGATGGCTTTACCATCATCTCCCCGAGGAAAAGGGATGCAGTATGTGTGCCTGCACTGTGACCGGACTTCGGCTGCACACACACCTGCATCCCACGATTGGCTTAGTCTCTGGTATAACCTATCAGCATAGGAGTCTGCAAACCAGCTACGTTCTGAACGGTTCTGTGTTGCAACCAGCACAACAACGACAACAAGGATAATAAAAACACAGTTTGTTATTGCTGGGAACTAAGGACGCCACCACTGCAGGTGCTATGCTCACCATCTAGCAGTGTGTCAGTCAGTGTGGAACTATTTCCCTCTGTGAGTCATGTGCCTCAAAATAGTCTGAACTGTATATTTCCACTGAGTAGTACTTAGGTTGGCGCACGACCATTGATAAGTCAGTCATTGTTGGGAATTGCCTGGTAATTGTGCTGACTGCTCCGTGATTCCTCATTTGAAGTAACTCCTGTCTAGCACAATTTGCTGCCAATCTGAATCCTTTTCTCAGGGCACTGACGCCAACCCTAGGCCTAGGACTGTGGCTCATTGTGAGGGTTCAATCACACACCTTCAATACCTGGATGCCTGTAAACCCCTCTCCCTCTCCTAGCTCTCAGGGAAAGGTAAAAATATTGTGTAGTCACATGTTTGTCTTTCAAGAAAATAATTTAAAAGTCGGTATTATGCAAGTTTTTAACAGGGATGGAACTGGAACTTTTTATGGCTACTTACAAGTCGCCATTTGTCTTCTAACATATTAAAAATACTCCAGACACCCAGATCTAGTTGCCCTGCTCCCACCCCTACATTTGATCACCAAATTGTGCAGTCAATTTCTGGAAAATTACTGTCACTTGAACATCTTCATGAGCAAGAAATTCTACAATTACACATGCATTGCACAATGGAGAGCTGCACCAGTTCCTGCGATATTTTGAGCAGTACTGACGAAGCTGTTGTGGTAGTATGTAATGGCTGGCTCTCCCCACTCGTAACAGCCACACTCAACAATACAAAAAGCACAGATCCAGTTCTGCCACCTGTTGATGCTGAGAAACAAAAATCCCATGAATATTTGATTCACCCTCATACTTTTGTTTCGCAGGTTTGGCAGATTTCCAGAATCATTTTGTCATTCTGGAGCTGGTCTTTTGTGTCTCTGCTTCTTCACTTGCCAGCTTTTCGTTCTACTAGTAGAATGCTTTATTATTCCAGAAAGGCCTGATTTCTGCCAGCTGTGATGCCTGTAATTTCTTTATTATTATTATTATTATCATTATCATCATCATCAGCAGCAGCAGCAGCATCAGCAGCTGCAGCATTATCTGTTTATGTGAGATGAAATGCAATACGTCTATAGTCTTCCTTGGCTGGTATGAATCTCAGTATTATCTTCCTGTACGCACAGCTGCAACATCTTATAAAATATATGCTAGAAGATGACATGGTAGTACATCTGGAATGATTTTAATGAGAGTATATATATCTTCATTACAACTGTCTGATTACTGACATTGATTGATAAATGGAGCACTTCAGAAATATTTCTTAAATGGTGACAGTTTTAGTGTATAGTAGCGTAATTTACATAACAAAAATTTACGTTTTTAGGAAAATAGAATACTAAATGCCCCTGAAAGAGGAGATAGAGAAGAAATTGAAGAACTGAAAGCAAAAATGTTGATTCTAGAAGAACAGATCCAGAATCATAATTGTGAAAGTGGTTACGATAGTCAAAAGCAACAGGTAAGCAGATAATTTGCTTTAAAAAATAATAATTTTTATTTGAAGTTAATGACAATAATCATAATTACTAATACCTTCTGTTTGACTGGTAGGAAACAATTGAAGCTCTTAAGATTGTGATTGGTCAGAAGGATGAAACTATTTGCCATTATCAGAAGCTGTTGCAAGAAAATCGAGAAGAATCTACTGAACTTGAGCAGAAACTGCGAAAAGAAATAAAAGATCTTCAGAGTGCAATGGTTCTCCACAGCCAGATACACAGTCGGTATGGTGAACAGAAAATTAAACTCATTCCCACCCTATACTTATGTAGAAGTATTGCATATGAGACGAATTACTGAGTTACTGTTAATATTGTTTTTCTGCTGGAAAGCTACAAACAGCTACTTTATGTAGACATCACTTTGTCACTCAACAATGGCTTCAAAGTTAGAGGTGGTATTAATCCAAAAGGACATCAACTCTTGCTGCATTCAGATTATTAAATAACTGTAATGTGATCATGGACGTGACATGAAGGAAATTTATAATATTTTTTGGGTCCAAAATATTTAAAAGTTTACTTAAATTTTAAACTTTATTTATTCAGTTGTATTTTTCGCTAGAGTTTTTTTTCAGAAACTGTTTGTGAACAATGTGGATTTAACAACCAATCCTAAAATAGTTTTATTTAAATCACTTTGAACTTTCCTTAACACATTTTCATTCCTGTTTCTCTTAAAATTACTGTGAGTGTTATGAGCAATATATTGAACCAACTTTTATTCTAGTTTGTATTTTCTCACGCCTTGAAAAAAATATGAAGTCAAAATTTGAGCAGTTCCACATGACACAAAGTATAATTTGAATTCCCTCCTCCAGACTGAAATATCTTACAACAATCGAAACAATTTTACTTAACTGCTGTTTGATCTATCCATTGCTATTGTTATGTGACCAATGGTTTCCAGAGAATACGACACATTATCAGACATGTGTCGAAACAATTTTACTTAACTGCTGTTTGGTCTATCCATTGCTATTGTTATGTGACCAATGGTTTCCAGAGAATACAACACATTATCAGACATAAATGGCAACTTACTGATAACAATAATTGCCTCAGATTTTGTTTCTAGCAGATAAGAATTTTAGGTCATATAACTTATTAATTGCAATCTGATATTTTGAAACTGAGTTCATGTGCAGCGGTGTGGTATGAAAGTATAGCCTCTTCAGCAGCACACTCCAGATAACAATTCCCATCTTCAGTTTTTAATAATCTGTTATGTTTGGTGAAGCAATCACATTAATAGCACTCCTAGGTTTAACTGTTTTTATGTGGTCTTTAATATTACCCTTTTCTATATAAGTGCAACAAAAAAATCATCCAATACATAGTGTGCAATAGACAAGTTTATCATTAATGTCATTGCACTGTTTCAAAAATCCCTGTCACAGGAAAAAAAACTCTTCCTTTTGCCCATTGCTTAACGATGAGGCAAAAAACAAATAGAGATGAAGTGACCAAAAATGTGTAGGCAAGTTATTTCACACACAAAAACAAGTTAGTCACATTGCCCCTGTTGCCAAATGACTAAGGAAAATGTTGTGGTTGGACCAGTAGTCACCCCTACCCATCAGTGTCAGTGCTTGCTTCCAAGTTGGCTGGGAGAGGCACAGCCATAAAATAATGTTTAAAAGCGTGATGTCAAACATGTTCCTGATGGAAGGTTGATAACAATAGTAAGTATTTCTGAAAAATGGTCAATTTTCACTCCTGTTGTGGATATAGATTTGTAAAAAAAATCCTCAGCAGTCAAAAATTCTCAAACCCCAGACATTTTCGCAACCTTGGACACTTTCCCCTGGACAGCACTAAAAGAAAACAACCAGGGCTGTCCAAGCTAGTCTCAGACATGTGGCTTTGTATATTTCATTTTACAACAATAACAAGGGCAATTAATTTAACGTTGTTTCATAGGTAAGGTGTTCTATGAACATTTTGTGTGAAGCCAAGATGTACAGCAGCAAGAGCTGGTGCAAAATATGCCATGCCTAATGAAGGTACATTAAGATGCTATAAAATGACTTCCCTATGGGTACACGGATCAATGGTAATTGGTTGTGGGGAAATGATGATTCACTCTATGAGTTGAAGCACGATACATTCTCAATGGTAATATACTTATAATACTTATATTTTATGTGACGCTAACAAGGGAAACTCCCCATTAATCCCTCTCAGATTTAGTGGTAAGAGGGCCCAGTGGAAGAGGGTATACTGCACTGTGAAAAAGAAGCAAAATAAAAACAGTCCAATATAGAGCACCTGGGAAGGGAAATGCTGTCGTGACTATGGTGGTGGACTGCCATGCGGATGAGCCATGTCCAAACCTCCCATGTGCCAGTATTTTCCCTTTTTTTCCCACTATTCACTTTATTCAAATTTCTGTTTGCGTCATGGTGTAATGTCCATTTGCAACAGTGAGGTGTAAGGTAGTGACCTATAATGACAGTTGATTCTGCACTACTACTCTATTAACAGTCGAAAGGAAGTGGCTTTCAGATGGGAACCGCAAACATATGTTGACAGAGTGACAAGTCAATCGAATCCTCCATCGTAAAATGTGTGGCGAGTCATACATGGCATTAGTTACAGTATGTGTGTCACATGACAGGACTCTCTTATCAACGCGCCAAATTTGTACGACTGGTAAGTGAGTGAGATATGCCTCCTTGCCTGATATAGGTGTTCGTTTGAATGTGAATGTGATCACTCCCAAGGAAAGGATGAAAACATAATAGTTTGTCACATAAGCTGCAGCAAATGACTCAAACAGTTTCACAATCACAGAGTTTCCCTGTGCTTTGCCAAAACACATGTTTTTAACATTTTTGGAATTGTATTCAGTTTTGGAAGTCTTGAATCTTGAATTCCTTTGTTGTAACATAGAGCACACCTATTTATTTGTTGTTTTCATTTCTACATGGTATGTCTCCTGCTCTCACTATTCATCACATTTACTAGTGATGGTAACATATTCTTACCGCATGACTCATATTCTATAATCAGTGTATAGTATGACAAATGCCAAGACTGTGGAAAGAGAACAAAACACTTCAATGGCCGGACGGAAAGTTGTGGTGGAAAAAAAGTTAATGGCACAAGGGGGTTCTGAACACAGCTTACCTGCTTGGCAGTCGGACACCATGACCACTTACCCATGATGCCATTGCTGTTTCCAGCTGCTCCTTAAAGCCCTTCTTGTTGTTGGAAGGTTCACTATTTCTATTTTGTTTTTTTCCCCACCTTCTTCCTGTTTTCATGGTTGATCTGTGTCCAGTGTTTGATGGGCTGTCCATAGGGCACTCTTACCAGTAAATCTGAGGGGAGGGGGGGGGGGGGGGAGGGGGTGATGATGAGGAGTTTCCCTTGTGAGATATGTCATGATCCTTCTGTCATTATTCAATCTACATTCAGGTGTGTTTCTGATGGAAGACTAAAAATGTTTAGTTAGTGGTGAAAAATGGTCAATCTTGACTTCAGTTGTGGAAAATGATCCTGATGACTATGGCTGAAATGACAACGATGATACTGTTCAGTGACTGGTCATCGCAGTCATGAAATTTTTCCAAATAGTTCATACTGATGTGTTGGGAAAAAGTCAAATCAGGGATTCATTTATTTCTAATCTGGACCAAGCCAGCCAAACACACTGGTAGACAGAAACTTAGTGTTTCAGTAAATAATTTAGTAAAATTGAAAAACTTCATTAAAAACATAGACACAAGATTTTTATTGACATTTAGTAGAAAGTTTAACAATTACACAATTGCTGAGAGCTGTTTGCA